>NW_026652282.1:66097296-66164389 GCF_009828535.3 Hylobates moloch
GGGGGGGGGCGGGGACAGCATTAGGAGATATACCTAATGCTAAATGACGAGCTAATGGGTGCAGGAAATCAACATGGCACATGGATACATATGTAACAAACCTGCACATTGTGCACATGTACCCTAAAACCTAAAGTATAATAAAAAAAAAAAATAGAATAAGTGCTATGTGGTTCTGAGAAGAATGTATATTCTGTTGATTGGGGTGGAGAGTTCTGTAGATGTCTACTAGGTCTGCTTGGTCCGGAGCTGAGTTCAAGTCCTGAATATCCTTGTTAATTTTCTGTCTTGTTGATCTGTCTAATATTGACAGTGGGGCGTTAAAGTCTCCCACTATTATTGTGTGGGAGTCTAAGTCTCTTTGTAGTTCTCTAAGAACTTGTTTTATGAATCCAGTTGCTCCTGTATTGGGTGCACATTTATTTAGGTTAGTTAGCTTTTCTTGTTGCATTGATCCCTTTACCATTACATAATGCCCTTCTTTGTCTTTTTTTTATCTTTGTTGGTTTAAAGTCTGTTTTATCACAGGCTAGTATTGCCACCCCTGCTTTTTTTTGCTTTCCATTTGCTTGATAAATATTCCCCCATCCCCTTATTTTGAACCTATCTATGTCTTTGCATGTGAGATGGGTCTCCTGAATGTAGCACACCGATGGGTCTTGTCTCTTTATCCAATTTGGAAGTTTGTGTCTTTTAATTGGGGCATTTAGTCCATTTACATTTAAGGTTAATATTGTTATTTGTGAATTTGATCCTGTCATCATGATGCTAGCTGATTATTTTGCACATTAGTTGATGCAGTTTCTTCATAGTGTCATTGGTCTTTATATTTTGGCTTGTTTTTGCAGTTGCTGGTACTGGTTTTTCCTTTCCATATTTAGTGCTTCCTTCAGGAGCTCTTGTATGTCAAGTCTGGTGGTGACAAAATCCCTCAGCATTTGCTGTCTGCAAAGGATTTTATTTCTCCTTCACGTATGAAACTTAGTTTGGCTGGATATTAAATTCTGGGTTGAAAATTCTTTAAGAATGTTGAATATTGGCCTCCATTCTCTTCTAGTTTGTAGGGTTTCTGCAGAGAGATCTGCTGTTAGTCTGATGGGCTTACCTTTGTAGATAACCTAATCTTTCTTTCTGGCTGGCCTTAACATTTTTTCCTTCGTTTCAACCTTGGAGAATCTAACGATTATGTGTCTTGGGGTTGCTCTTCTCAAGGAGTATCTTAGTGGTGGTCTCTGTATTTCCTGAATTTGAATGTTGACCTGTCTTGCTAGGTTGGGGAAGTTCTCCTGGTTAATATCCTGAAGTGTGTTTTTCAACTTGGTTCCATTCTCCCCATCACTTTCAGGTAACCCAATCAATCGTAGGTTTGGTCTTTTTACATAGTCCCATATTTCTTGGAGGCTTTGTTCATTCCGTTTCAAGGTTTTTTTTTCTCAAATCTTGTCTTCACTCCTCATTTCAGTAAGTTGATCTTCAGTCTCTGATATTCTTTCTTCTGCTTGATTGATTCGGCTGTTGATACTTGTGTATGCTTCACGAAGTTCTTGTGCTGTGTTTTTCAGCTCCATCAGGTCATTTATGTTCTCTAAACTGGTTATTCTAGTTAGCAGTTCCTGTCACCTTCGTCAAGGTTCTTAGCTTCCTTGCATTCAGTTAGAACATGCTCCTTTAGCTCAAAGGGGTTTGTTATTACCCAACTTCTGAAGCCTACTTCTGTCAACTCATCAAACTCATTCTCTGTCCAGTTTTGTGCCCTTGCTGGAGAGGAGTTATGATCATTTGGAGGAGAGAAGGCATTCCGGTTTTTGGAATTTTCAGTCTTTTTGTGCTGGTTTTTCCTCATGTTTATGGATTTATCTACCTTTGATCTTTGAGGTTGATGACCTTGGATGAGGTTTCTGTGTGGGAGTTCTTTTTGTTGATGTTGATGTTATTGCTTTCTGTTTGTTAGTTTTTCTTCTGACAGGCTCCTCTTCTGCAGCTCTGCTGCAGTTTGCTGGAGGTCCACTCTAGACCCTATTTGCTTGGGTATCACTAGTGGAGGCTGCAGAACAGCAAAGACTGTGGCCTTTTCCTTTCTCTGGAAGCTTCGTCCCAGAGGGGCACCAGCCTGATACCAGCCAGAGCTCTCCTGTATGAGGTATCTATCAACCCTTGTTGGGAGGTATTCTCCCAGTCAGGAGGCACGGGGGTCAGGGACCCACTTGAGGAGGCAGTCTGCCCCTTAGCAGAGCTGGAGTGCTATGATGGTAGAACCCTCCTTGTCAGGATCTGCTGCTCTCTTCAGAGCTGGCAGGCAGGAATGATTAAGTCTGCTGAAGTTACTCCCACAGCCCCCGCTTCCTCCAGGTTCTCTGTCCTAGTGAGATAGGGGTTTTATCTATAAGCCACTGACAGGCTGTGGCCTTTGTTTCAGAGATGCCCTGCCCAGTGAAGAGGAATCTAGAGAGGCAATGTGGCCATAGCCGCTTTGCCACGCTTTGTTGAGTTCCTCCCAGTGCGAACTTCCAGGCCTTTTTAGCGTTGTCAGGGGAAACCACCTACTCAAGCCTCAGTAATGGTGGATGCCCCTCCCCCCACCAAGCTCCCTTGTTCCAGGTGGACTTCAGACTGCTGTGCTGACAGCAAGAATTTCAAGCCAGTGGTTCTTAGCTTGCTGGGCTCTTTAGGAGTGGGACCTGTTGAACGACACCGCTTGGCTCCCTGGCTTCAGCCCCCTTTCCAGGGGAATGAATGGTTCTGTCTCTCTGGGGTTCCAGGTGCTGCTGGAGTATGAAGAAAAAAAAAATAACTCCTGCAGGTAGCTTGGTGTCTGCCTAAACAGCTGCCCAGTTTTGTCCTTGAAACCCAGGGCTCTGATGGTAGAGGCACACGAAGGAATCTCCTGGTCTGTGGACTGGAAAAACTGTGGGCAAAGCGTAGTATCTGGGCCGGATAGCACAGTCTCTCATGGCTTCCCTTGGCTGGGGGAGGGAGGCCCCCAACTCATTGCACTTCCTGGGTGAGTCAACACCCCACCCTGCTTCTGCTTACTACCCTCCGTGGGCTGCACCCACTGCCTAACCAGTCCCAATGAGATGAACAGGCTACCTCAGTTGGAAATGCAGAAATCACCTGCCTTCTGCGTTGGTCTCCCTGGAAGCTGCAGACTGGAGCTGTTCCTATTCGGCCATCTTACCAGCAGCCCTTGTTTACTTTTTAATTGGTTTGTCTTATTCTTAAGTTTTGAGATTTCTTTGCATATTCTGGCTACAGGTTCTTTGTAGGATATGTGACTTGCAAATATCTCCCAATTTATGGCTTGTTCTTTCATTATCTTATTTTTTAACTTTTATTTTACTTTCAGGGATACATATGCAGGTTTGTTCAATAGATAAATAGTGTTTCATGGGAGTTTGGTTTACATATTATTTTGTCACCCAGGCAATAAACATAGTACCCTATAGGTAGTTTTTTTTTTAATTTTCGCCCTCTTCCTATCCTCCACCTTCATCTAGGCCCTGGTGTCTATTGTGCCCTTCTTTGTGTCTATGTGTACTCAGTGTTTAGCTCCCACTTATAAGTGAGAGCATGTGGTGTTTGCTTTTATTTTCCTGTGTTAGCTTACTTAGGATACTTACCTCCAGCTCCATCCATGTTGCTGCAAAGGAGATGATCTCATTCTTTTTATGGCTGCATAGTATTCCATGGTGTGTGTGTACCCCATTTTTTAATCTAGTCTACCATTGATGGTCATTGAGTTTGATTCCATGTCTTTGCTATTGTGAATAGTGCTAAAATGAACATATGCATGCATGTGTCTTTATGGTAGAGCAATATATTCCTTTGGGTATACACCCAACATTGGAATTGCTGGGTTGAATGGTAGATCTGCTTTAAATTCTTAGAGACATTGCCAAACTGCTTTTCACAGTGGCTGAACTAATTTACATTCCCACCTGGAGTGTACAAGCATTCCCTTGTTTCCACAGCTTTGGCAGAATGTGTTATTATTATATTTTTTTTTACTTTTGAACAATTACCATTCTGTCTGGTATGAAATGGTATCTCATTGTGGCTTTGATTTGCATTTTCCTTATGATTAGTGATGTTGAGCATTTTTTCATATGCTTATTGGCCACATATATGTCTTCTTTACAAAAGTGTCTGTGACCTGTCAGTTTTTCCTACCTGCCTTCAAGAATTTTTCTTTTGTATTGACTTTGGAGAATCTAATGACTATGTGTCTTGGGGACAGTCGTCTTGTATGGTATCTCGCAAGGGTTCTCTAAATTTGCATGTTGATCTCTCTAGCGAGGTTGAAGAAATTTTTGTGGACAATATCCTCAGATATGTTTTCCAAGTTGTTTGCTCTCTCTCCATGTCTTTCAGGATGGCCAGTGAATCATAGGTTTGGTCTCTTTACCCCATATTTCTTGGGGATTTTGTTCAATTTCCTACTTTTTAAAATTTTTATCTACCTGCGTTGATTCACAGGAGGGGTCTTCAAGCTGTGAAATTCTTTCCTCAACTCAATCTATTCTGTTATTAACTGTTTCCAATGCTTTCTGAAATTCCTATAGTGATTTTTTTCTTTTCCAGAAGTTCAGTTTGGTTCTTTCTTAAAATGACAATGTTATCTTTCAATTCTTGGACTGTTTTACTGTATTTTGTGGATTGGGTTTCAACCTTCTGTATGTCATTGAGCTTCCTTGCTATCCAGATTCTGAATTCTATGCCTGTCATTTCATCCATTTCAGTCTGGTTAAGAGCCACTGCTGGGGAGCTACTGCATTCGTTTGGAGGAAGGAAAACACTCTGGCTTTTAGAGTGGACAGAGTTCTTATGCTGTTTTTTGGTTTTGTTTTTGTTTGTTGTTTTTAATCATCTGTGTGGGCTGATGTTCTTTTAATGTTTGAAGTTGCTGTCTTTTCGATGGGGCGTTTTACTTTTATTCCTTGATGCCCTTGAGGGTTTGATTGTGACATGAGTTGCATTTAGTCAATTAGCTTTGTTTCTGGATGCTTTCAGGGGGCCAGTGCTCAGCTCAGCACACCTGGGCTATTTGTTCTAACCCCGAGGGCTTTGACCAGAACCACAGCTTTGTTCTCTGGCCCCTTGAAGTTAAGCACCTGCTACACTAGAGTGGCAGAGGTGTTTTCAGTCAGCTGGCAACAACACTCCAAAAGGGGCTGCTGGCAAATTCCACTGGCAGGGCAGTAGCTAGTCATGGGTCAGTGAACTCTAGTGGGGTTCCGCCTGGAAAAGCACTTTGATGGGTAGCTGGGCTTTGTTGGCAAAAGAGCTGTAATGGTGACTGCTGACACACACTTTGACTGGGCAGCTGAGGCTGTTTTGCAAGTGGGTGTGGCCAGGCAGAGACTCTGGGAGAGGCCAGCAGACCACAGGGGTGCTGAGATTAGACTGGCCCTGTCCCATGGCCAAGATAGCCCTGCTCTGTCCAGGTCCAGCAGCTAACAAGGGATAAAGCCACCTAAAGGAATGTGGCAAGCCTTGGGAGATGGGTGCCTATGGTCATGCTCCACTGCAGCTGTTCCTGGGCCAAATCTTCTGGGCTCTGCACAGGCTGGAATTATGTCTCTGCCAACTCTGCAGGCAATTTTCTCTGCCAGCTCAAATGTCTGTGGGGGTTGTTGGGTCTCCTGCAGCTTGGATCCTGGAGGTTTGTGACCATAGTGAGCCATTCTATTCCCTTTTCACTTACCTCTTTTCTAGAGCTGCTGAGGGCCAGGAATGATTCCTGTTGCTCCACAATCCTGTGTAGGGTTCCCAGCTTCCTCCCTTTTCAGCCTGGGGTCTGCAACCTCTTTCTGTCTACTTTCAGTGCATTCTTTCCAAAGATCTGTTAGGAGTGGGCCAGTCTACTTGATGCTGTGGTCTCTCTTGGTAGGAGAAGCTCTTCCCAGCTGATCTAGTTGACCATCTTGGCTCTTGTTTATTTACCGACTTCTAGGGTATCCTGGCATCCTGTCTGTGGAACTCCCAGTACCTGCAGTTAATGGGGCCACAGAAGCCAAGGCAGAGCACCTGGTGAGTGCCAAAGCCAAGAGGATGCAGCCATGGAGATGAGGCTCCCATCTAGGAAGGCAGTCCCACTTTAAATATTTTGAGGTTTTATTATTACTGTTTATATTAGAGCTATTCCTTTTATTCAGAGGTAGAGCTGTCTTCATATTCAGTTACATGTCTGTAATTTGGAGAAATATGCAAATGTTTGAGGGGTAAGAAATTTGGAAAAGATGAATGGCTTAGAAGAGAAACTCTTGGTTTATTTACAACAGACAAAAATGTCTGTTAAAATCATCTTTCTCCTTAAGTGAATATATCTAAATTTGACAATAGCCTATTCAATATAAATAAGAGAGTCTTTTGGCTACTTTTGATATTAGTAACAGCGTGAATCAGCTTCAAACAAAATGACGAGTGTAAAATAGTCTCTTATGAGCCATAGGTGTCTTTGGGCAAATAATGAGAAAAACTGATCAATTTTGGTGCTAGTAAAATTGTTCCTGATTTTATGAATGTGATATCTTTATGAATGGTGTAATCACAAGTTAGTTGACAGATCTTATAATTTTACAGTTATTAAATATATATTAGTTAGAACACCCTTCTTGTTAGATTACCTTTTAAGAGAAATGTATTATCCTAACGCAAAAGATTCTTATTGTGAATATCTTGAAAAGAACTTATAGTACCAATATAGTTAAGTATTAAAGGAAGCAAGTTCTGTTTTATTAATATTTTTAATTCTATATTAAGAATTTTAGTATAGAAATGTAGAAAGAGGTTTTTTTTTATTATTATACTTTAAGTTTTAGGGTACATGTGCACAACGTGCAGGTTTGTTACATATGTATACATGCGCCATGTTGGTGTGCTGCACCCATTAACTCTTCATTTAACATTAGGTATCTCTCCTAATGCTATCCCTCCCCCATCCTGCCACCCCACAACAGTCCCCAGAGTGTGATGTTCCCCTTCCTGTGTCCATGTGTTCTCACTGTTCAATCCCCACCTGTGAGTGAGAACATGCAGTGTTTGGTTTTTTGTCCTTGCGATAGTTTACTGAGAATGATGGTTTCCAGTTTCATCCATGTCCCTACAAAGGACATGAACTCATCATTTTTTATGGCTGCATAGTATTCCATGGTGTATATGTGCCACATTTTCTAAATCCAGTCTATCGTTGTTGGACATTTGAGTTGGTTCCAAGTCTTTCCTATTGTGAATGGTGCTGCAATAAACATACATGTGCATGTGTCTTTATAGTAGCATGATTTATAGTCCTTTGGGTATATACCCAGTAATGGGATGACTGGGTCAAATGGTATTTCTAGTTCTAGATCCCTGAGGAATCGCCACACTGACTTCCACAATGGTTGAACTAGTTTACAGTCCCACCAACAGTGTAAAAGTGTTCCTATTTCTCCACATCCTCTCCAGCACCTGTTGTTTCCTGACTTTTTAATGATGGCCATTCTAACTGGTGTGAGATGGTATCTCATTGTGGTTTTGATTTGCATTTCTCTGATGGCCAGTGATGATGAGCATTTTTTCATGTGTTTTTTGGCTGCATAAATGTCTTCTTTTGAGAAGTGTCTGTTCATATCCTTCACCCACTTTTTGGTGGGGTTATTTGTTTTTTTCTTGTAAATTTGTTTGAGTTCATTGTAGATTCTGGATATTAGCCCTTTGTCAGATGAGTAGGTTGTGAAAATTTTCTCCCATTCTGTAGGTTGCCTGTTCACTCTGATGGTAGTTTCTTTTGCTGTGCAGAAGCTCTTGAGTTTAATTAGATCCCATTTGTCAATTTTGGCTTTTGTTGCCGTTGCTTTTGGTGTTTTAGACATGAAGTCCTTGCCCATGCCTGTGTCCTGAATGGTATTGCCTAGGTTTTCTTCTCGGGTTTTTATGGTTTTAGGTCTAACATTTAAGTCTTTAATCCATCTTGAATTAATTTTTGTATAAGGTGTAAGGAAGGGATCCAGTTTCAGCTTTCTACATATGGCTAGCCAGTTTTCCCAGCACCATTTATTAAATAGGGAATCCTTTTCCCATTCCTTGTTTTTGTCAGGTTTGTCAAAGATCAGATAGTTGTAGATATGCAGCACTATTTCTGATGGCTCTGTTCTGTTCCATTGATCTATGTCTCTGTTTTGGTACCAGTACCATGCTGTTTTGGTTACTGTAGCCTTGTAGTATAGTTTGAAGTCAGGTAGCGTGATGCCTCCAGCTTTGTTCTTTTGGCTTAGGATTGACTTAGCGATGCAGGCTCTTTTTTGTTTCCATATGAACTTTAAAGTAGTTTTTTCCAATTCTGTGAAGAAAGTCATTGGTAGCTTGATGGGGATGACATTGAATCTATCAATTACCTTGGGCAGTATGGCCATTTTCACGATATTGATTCTTCCAACCCATGAGCATGGAATGTTCTTCCATTTGTTTGTATCCTCTTTTATTTCATTGAGCAGTGGTTTGTAGTTCTCCTTGAAGAGGTCCTTCACGTCCCTTGTAAGTTGGATTCCCAGGTATTTTATTCTCTTTGAAGCAATTGTGAATGGGAGTTCACTCATGATTTGGCTCTCTGTTTGTCTGTTATTGGTGTACAAGAATGCTTCTGATTTTTATACATTGATTTTCTATCCTGAGACTTTGCTGAAGTTGCTTATCAGCTTCAGGAGATTTTGGGCTGAGACAATGTGGTTTTCTAAATATACAATCATGTCATCTGCAAACAGGGACAATTTGACTTCCTCTTTTCCTAATTGAATATCCTTTATTTCCTTCTCCTGCCTGATTGCCCTGGCCAGAACTTCCAACACTATGTTGAATAGGAATGGTGAGAGAGGGCATCTCTGTCTTGTGCCAGTTTTCAAAGGGAATGCTTCCAGTTTTTGCCCATTCAGTATGATATTGGCTGTGGGTTCTTCCTAGATAGCTCTTATGATTTTGAGATACGTCCCATCAATACCTAATTTATTGAGAGTTTTTAGCATGAAGGGTTGTTGAATTTTATATCAAAGGCCTTTTTTGCATCTATTGAGATAATCATGTGTTTTTGTCTTTGGTTCTGTTTATATGCTGGATTACATTTATTGATTTGCATATGTTGAACCAGCCTTGCATCCCAGGGATGAAGCCCACTTGATCATGGTGGATAAGCTTTTTGATGTGCTGGTGGATTCGGTTTGCCAGTATTTTATTGAGGATTTTTGCATCAATGTTCATCAAGGATATTGGTCTGAAATTCTGTTTTTTGGTTATGTCTCTGCCAGGCTTTGGTATCAGGATGATCCCGGCCTCATAAAATGTGTTACGGAGGATTCTCTCTTTTTCTATTGACTGGAATAATTTCAGAAGGAATGGTACTAGTTCCTCCTTGTACCTCTGGTAGAATTCGGCTGTGAATCCATCAGGTCCTGGACTCTTTTTGGTTAGTAAGCTATTGATTATTGCCACAATTTCAGAGCCTGTTATTGGTCTATTCAGAGATTCAACTTCTTCCTGGTTTAGTCTTAGAAGGGTGTATTTTTCGAGGAATTTACCCATTTCTTCTAGATTTTCTAGTTTATTTGCATAGAGGTGTTTGTAGTATTCTCTGATGGTAGATTGTATTTCTGTGGGATCGGTGGTGATATCCCCGTTTTCATTTTTTATTGTGTCTATTTGATTCTTCTCTCTTTTCTTCTTTATTAGTCTTGCTAGCGGTCTATCAATTTTGTTGATCTTTTCAAAAAACCAGCTCCTGGATTCATTAATTTTTTGAAGGGTTTTTTGTGTCTCTATTTCCTCAGTTCTGCTCTGATTTTAGTTATTTCTTGCCTTCTGCTAGCTTTTGAATGTGTTTGCTCTTGCTTTTCTAGTTCTTTTAATTGTGATGTTAGGGTGTCCATTTTGGATCTTTTCTGCTTTCTCTTGTGGGCATTTAGTGCTATAAATTTCCCTCTACACACTGCTTTGAACGTGTCCCAGAGATTCTGGTATGTTGTGTCTTTGTTCTCATTGGTTTCAAAGAACGTCTTTATTTCTGCCTTCGTTTCGTTATGTACCCAGTAGTCATTCAGAAGCAGGTTGTTCAGTTTCCATGTAGTTGAGCGGTTTTGAGTGAGTTTCTTAATCCTGAGTTGTAGTTTGATTGCACTGTGGTCTGAGAGACAGTTTGTTATAATTTCTGTTCTTTAACATTTGCTGAGGAGAGCTTTTCTTCCAACTATGTGGTCAATTTTGGAACTCTTAAAGATCTAGTTTAACACTTCCATCTTGCAGAGAAGCAAACTGAGGTTCATAGTGGTCAGGGGACTTGCCAAGTGCCATATACAATATTTAAGTCAATGTTAGAGTCAAGATCTCCTTCCTTCCAATCTAGTCTTTTTGTTTTTATTGTATTTCCTATGTGATTTAAAGTTTGTTGTTTTAAAGATACTAACCCAAATATACTTCATCACCGTCCTCTCATACACCTCAGTATTCATGATTCTTATGTTATCCTGTTTTGATATTCCCAAAGGAGTTAACACAATATGGCCAGCAATGTTTCAGCATGAATTAGTTTATCAGTAGTTAAAAGTTTCAAAATCTAGAGGAGATGGGCACAGGTAAGTTTTGATACAGAAAGGGAAAAGGAAAGGTCTAGAAAATGTTATGACCAGAGGTTCAAGGAGTCTTAACCCCATATTTCCCCTAGGAGCAATGGTTCAGTATTTGCTAATTCAGTGTTTATTGTGACTTTATAAAACATAATTACTGCAAATAATGAGAATCAACTGTACATGTATTCTTACTGTGTTTTTAGTGCTTCCTAGTCTGATAGGAAGTGTCTTTTTTTGATATGTTTTTATTTCTTTCAGTCCAATTAATGGTGTATAGCTGCCCTCAAACTTTAGTACATATGTGGAATTATCTCTCTTTATTTTATATTTTATTTATCATTTTGAAATTTTTTGATGATAACTTTAGTATATCTTTATTTTGTAATTAAATACAAATTATCTCAAAAGACCTCAGTTTATAATGTTATAAGTAGCCTGAGTTGCATCAGATGCTTTTAATATTGCAGTGCCACCTAATATAGACACAGTTCTTGGACATGTGTCTACAGCATTGATAAAATTTACTCAGCACTATTTTTAAAATGTCATTATTTATTCATTTAAATTTCAACTTTTATTTTAGATTCAGGTGCTGCATGTGCAAGTTGGTTACATTGGTATATTGCATGATGCTGAGGTTTGGGGTATGTGATGCTGAGGTAGTGAGCATAGTACCCAATAGGAAGTTTTTTATCCCTTTCTCCTCTTTCTCCATTCCCCCTTTTTTGGAGTTCTCAGTGTCTATTGTTCCCATCTTTGTATCCATATGTACCAGGTGTTTAGCTCCCACTTAAATGTGAGAATATGTGCTATTTGGTTTTCTGTTCCTGCATTAATTCACTTAGGATAATGGCCTCCAGCTGCATCCATGTTGCTGCAAAAAACATGATTTTATCTTTTTTTTTTTTTTTTTGAGACGGAGTCTTGCTCTGTCGCCCAGGCTGGAGTGCAGTGGCACCATCTCAGCTCACTCCAAGCTCCGCTTCCTGGGTTCACACGATTCTCCTGCCTCAGCCTCCCGAGTAGCTGGGACTACAGGCACGTGCCACCACACCCGGCTAATTTTTTGTATGTTTAATAGAGACGGGGTTTCACCACGTTCACCAGGGTGGCCTCAATCTCCTGACCTCGTGATCTGCCTGCCTCGGCCTCCCAAAGTGCTGGGATTACAGGCATGAGCCACCGTGCCCGACTGATTTTCATTTTTTATGACTATGGTATTTCATCTCAGCCCAATTTTTAAAGTAAATACTTTAGTTCTCTTCTACTCCCTATGTAGTAGCTGGCTGCCAGCATTTTGGAGTTTTGCCCTTTGCTTTTTTATTTTCCTTGCTATGTCTCCTTTGTGTCCATTTTTTTCTGCCTAATTAATTCCCTGTCAACTGATCCAATTTTTCCTAAAATCCTTACCCTAAAGACTTAGCATAATAATACAGCTCACTGTGGTCCCAGAGCCTCTTCCCTCTAATGGGACTCTATTCCATTTAATCCAGAAGTTGCCACTGCCCTTTTTAAAAATTGTGAAATAAAACCAGAAATCAGCCAAATGCCTTAGACAATTCTTAGATGTAATTAATCAGTGTCAATATCTTCATCTATTATTTTCATTGTCAGAAAAAAAGTGTTTCTAGGTTAAGGTAAATATAAAAGGATAATCAAGACTGAATAAAAATCTCAAACCTGTTTAAGATAAATTAACATGTGGAAAACATTGTATATTGCTATACAAAAAAATCTAGTAATGCAGTAAGATTTTTATTTTTTCTAAGCTGTTATTAGTTTAATAAAAGCCATGTAATTATAATGAGGAATTTGGAGGGGTGTTAAAAAGTACTTAAAATGTCTTTAAGATTCTCATTCAACATTTATTTTAACCAGCTATTACACTGCTTTTCTGTGTCATTGGCAAGCTTAGAATAGGGCCTTTGTTAACTGAATATTTTAAAATACCATGACATTTTGATATATAATTATTGAATTGATAATAAACCAATTACTGCATTTCCTAATTTATAGCATTAACTTAGAACACATTGAATATAAAAACCAAAGTTTCCTGTTAAATTAACTTTCTTAATGCAAGATGTGGCATAGAAGTCGTTTTATGAGTATATCCAGGTTAGAGGATATTTTGACCAATGTTAAAATTTTACTGTTAGTCCCGTAAACTTTACAAAGTTAACATTTTATTCTAAACCCCACTACCAACAGTGACTTTAAAAGTGCATACTTTTATGTTTTTTATACAAAACTATTTAATAGCTTTATTTAATATTTTATTTGATTAACTATATAATCCAGTGTTCATTAATTGCAATGTGCCATAAAGTTCGAAACACTGTTCTTTATAAAACCATTTCCTGTCTTAGTTTACATAACATACTGTTCTTGTTTTACTCCTGACTGCCCATGCCTTCTCAGTCTCCTTTGCTGCCTTCTCCTCTATCTGTTCTCTAAAGTTGTAGTTCATAAAGCATTTTTCCTGGTTCCTCTTCTGTCTCTATGTTTTCTTCCTAGATTGGTTCTTCCATTTCCATAATATTTTTGACAAATAAAAATTGTATTTATTTAAGATATGTGGTGTGATGTTTTGATACATGTAGACATTGTGAAATGTTTAACCACAATCAAGCTAATTAACATATCCATTACCTCACATAATTACCTTTGTGCATGTGTGGTGAGAACACTTGAGATCTACTGTCTTAGCAAATTTCAAGTAAACAATACAGTATTATTAACTATAGTCACCATCCTGTACATTATTAGGTCTCTAGAACTTATTCATCTTATAGCGAAAGCTTGTGCCATTTGACCATTTTCATAACTTTTAGCAACATCTATATACAAATTACTCCCAAATTTAGATCTCCAAAACCCTGAACTCTAGCCTCAAAAACCCCACTGCTTACTTTACAAGCTGATGTCTCTCAGGCATCTCAAATTTAACATGCCTATAAATGAACTAATGATTACCCCTAATTCAGGACAGGTGCATACACACCCATACACACACACTTTTTGTTACTCTCTTTACTCCACATGCAGTAAATGACACTGGTATTTGCCCACTTTGTCAAACCAGAAGGCAGAGATTAATTCTTTACTCCTCTTTCTCACATTTCACATTTGATCCATTATTAGTTCCTATGGACTCTACCTCAAAAACATTTCTGGATCTGTTAATTTATCTCTATTTAAAATGAAATGGTACTGAAAACTACTCATTGGGTTTCTCAATATGTACTCTATACATAAACTTAAGAGTTTTAGTAGTTAGGATAGGGAAGGTAAGATTGCATAGGGTTAAAAGTGAGTGAATAGGCTCTTTGAAGAGGATGGTGAGAGATCAGGGGTCACTTTTCTTTGTTTTTATTAATATTTTGTTTGAATATGTAACTTTGAAGTCTTGACTTAAAATGTATATTTATATCTATATATAATATATAGATATATATTACTATGTATTAGTTAGAAGTTTCCTCTTTATTTGTATTTCTCACTGGCTGATCTACCCTACCCACAATTAGGTAACTTTTTACTTTTATTACTTTAAAAACATTATTCTAGAGTTTCTGTTTGCAAATATAAATATATAGTGATATTTTTTCTCCAAGATAGGTTTTTTTCTTTTTTTTAATATGAGAAATCCTTCATAAAAAATCCATAGCAAGGTCCTCCCTCATTTGTTGATGCCACTTTTCTTTATCAGGATGGAAAGCATAAAGTAAGTCCTTGGTGACTTCCTTCAGCCTAGCTTCACCTATGTAGAACAGAAATCTCTCAAAGTTTCTTTCTGGTATGGAGATACCACTTCAGAGTCTCTAGTAATGACAAGGGTTGTTTTTTCTTCTTTACATATTCCATTGGCCATTTTCGTGGGAAATTGTGAGTTATGGAACTTAGATGCTGGTATTCAAATTTTGGTGTTACCAAGACATTGTAGATTATTCTTTATACTTAAAATTTTGTGAGATCAGGAAAAAATTTCAGGAATTATATTTCCAAGTTTTCAAAGTACTTTTTTTAATTTTTAATGATATAGTTAGTAGTGTTCCTAATGTTAAGAAGCTTATTGTTTATGGAAAGTCGCCTGATACAGAGTAAGTATTCTGCTTATTTTCTATGTAAGAAACATCAGAATCATCCACTGCATATGTTTTCATGGCTTGGTGTTTACTTTTTAAATGTGTGAAACGTAAAATTTCTGAAATTTTTATATATTTAGAGCCATCTAAAACTAAAGCTCCCAGAAATATAGGAGTCCATAAAGAGTAGTTTTAGGCCAAGCTCGGTGGCTTTTGCCTGTAATCCCAGCACTTTAGGAGGCCAAGGTGGGTAGATCACTTGAGGTCAGGAGTTTGAGACCAGCCTGGCCGACATGGAGAAACCCTGTCTCTACTAAAAATACAAAAATTATCCAGGCACGGTGGCAGGCGCCTGCAATCCCAGCTACTCGGGAGGCTGAGGCTGGAGAATCACTTGAACCTGGGAGGGAGAGGTTGCCGTGAGCCGAGATTGTGCCACTACACTTCAGCCTGGGGGATGGAGTAAGACTCTGCCTCAAAAAAAAAATGACTTAAAAGAGATTAAATGAGATAATATACTTAAAGTATTTAGCAAAATACAAGACAGACAATGTTCAATAAAAGGTAGGAGTCATTATTTTATTAAAAGCAGCAGTAATAGAATAATTGTAATAGTAATAGTAGTTGTTCTTGTCACCATATTTTATTGTGTCATAGCAAATGTGAACTCTCTCCCAGGAAACTTTTAACTAACTGATTAATTCAAAGGTCTCACTTGTACTGTTCATTAGTATTTCATGGTATGTTAAGAAAAGTTGACAGTATTGACAGTGTCATTATTTATAATATTAAATAGATTTCTCTAGTGGTGACTTAGAGAGAAGACAAGGATAGTGTGTGTGTGTGTGTGTGTGTGTGTGTGTGTGTGTGTGTGTGTTCCATATGGACTTATTCCACAAATGTATTATGAAGCCTTAATTATACAAATTATTTAATGAAGTAAGCATTCTGATTGAGAAAATAGTAAAATCTCTTATTTACCTAGTACTTTGGGTTTAATGTAGATCTTAATATCATTTACTCTATAAACTACCTTTAGAATTTTGCCTTTTTATTGCCATGTACTTAAAGTAGTAATACTTTCCCAAACAAGTAAAAACAAGTTTTTGCCTATTGCTTATCATTTTACTTATTAAAGAACTTTTGCAATTTTCCCTTTTCTCACAGAAGGCACAAGTGCTAAATGTTTTTGAAGTAGCATAACAAATAAACAGTTTTTAAAAGAAAAAGTCATGTATTGTATTCTGTTTGATTTTTAGAAAAGGGATAAGAGAATGAATGCTTTATTAAATACTCACTACACATTTTCCCACTTAATCATCAAATAGCCATATGAAGTATATTATTGTTTTTCACATTTAATAGATGAGAAAACTAAAGTAACAAAGATTAAATAATTTATTCATGATAACATAGTTTATGAATTACAGATATTCAGATTAAAGAGCAGTTATGTTAGGACTCCAAGAGTATCATATTTTCTACTACACAATTCTGCTTTTAACCTTTATTGAAGAATCTATAATGTTCAAGGTACCATGTTGGGTACACTTACGTAATGTATTATCTCATCTTAATTTTCATAACAACCATGTGAGATAGAAAATATATGCATTTTATACATGAAAGATGTAGGACTTTCAGAATGTAAGTAATTTACCAATGATTTTATAGATATGAAATGGCAGAGCTGGAATTTGATTCTGTATCAGTCTAGTAATTCCAGAGCCTAAAATCTATCACACTTTTAAACCCAGAGAATTAATGGGAAAAGACCCCAATCCAATAACACTTCATGTCTTACTAATCATAATGTGACATGATCCCCTTTACTATGAGTTTTAAAATTTGTCTTAACATTAACAGTTCAATTATGATTAGAATTCTAATTTTGAGCAATCATCAGAGAAACACAAATGAAAACTACAGTGAGATAATCATCTCATCCCAGTTAAAATGGCCTTTATCCAAAAGACAGTAATAACAAATGCTTGATGGTGGTGTAGAGAAAAGGGAACATTCGTGCACTGTGGTGGGGATGTAAATTAGTAAAACCACTATGGAAATGGTTTGGAGGTTCTTCAAGAAACTAAAAATAGAGCTACCGTACAATCCAGCAATCTCACTGCTTGGTATATGCCAATAAGAACGGAAATCAGTATACAGAAGGGATATCTATACTCCCATGTTTGTTGTAGCACTGTTCACAATAGCCAAAATTTGGAAGCAACCTAAGTGTCCACGAACAGACAAATGGATACAGAATATGTGATGCATATACACAATATAGTACTATTCAGACATAAAAAAAAATGAGATCCTGTCATTGAAATGAAATGGATGTAACTGGAGGTCATTGCATTAAGTAAAATAAGCCAGATACAGAAAGATAAACTTCACATGTTCTCACTCATTTGTGGGAACTAAAACATGAAACAGTTGAACTCATGGAGATAAAGAGCAGCAAGTGTTTATCAGAGACAAGGAAGGGTAGCGGGAGGTGGAGAGAGGGAAGTAGGGATGGTTAATAGGTAAAAAAGTAGTTAGAAAAAATGAGTAAACTCTAATATTTGCTAGCACAACGGGGTGATTACAGTCAATAATGATTGTACATTTAAAAATAACTAAAAGTATAATTGGATTCTTTGTAACACAAAGGATAAATGTTTAAGAGGATAGATATCCCATTTATCATGTGATTATTATGTGTTGCATTCCTGTACCAAAATATCTCATGTATTCTATAAATATATATACTTACTATGTACCCATAAAATAAAAATAATTTTAAAATTACCCGGAAGAAATAATTCTGAAACTAGTTGAAGAAAAGCTTATCTGCAGGATCCATTCTCTGTACATATTCCCTGGTTTGAGTCAGCAAACTCTGGAATTATATTTCCTAGAACAGTGAGGGCCTCCTTGACTTTCACTCAGCCTGGAGTTCCATCTTTTCTCAAACCCCAGTAATTCCTATTCATTTAAGACTTGGCTCAGATGTCAATCATAGGAACCTTTTATTGGCCACTCCGCACTGCCTTCTTGTATATTATTCTTTTTACTGGCAGGTTGTATTTATACTTTTTGGGTTATTGTTTCCAACTCTATTGAACTTTTTGAAGGCAGAGACTCTATTCATCTTTTATCTTATTGGTCTGTCATAGTGCCTGGTACCTAGTAGGTATTTGAGAATTATTTATTGCAGTCAATTTATTTAAATGTTATGTATATCTTTGCCAAAGCTGTACACATTTGAGCAGTGATTATCTTCCACCAACTGATCTGAGTCATTGCAAGAGGTTGATATGTTTTTATTGGCAACAAGAATTGACTGTAGCTTAAATAAAATGCCTTATACAAATGTACATATTTTTAAAACAGAATTAGAGCTGTTACTGAATTAGTGTTATTGTTATATAGTTATTCAGTCAGTGACACTGAAGATGACAACTGTCAGGTGGGGTTGTGTGAATCATTTTGGTGTTTAAAATAGCTCCTCATACTCAGAAAGCTTGGGGACCATGGAAATCAGGAACTTGCTGCTTATATCAACCTGTTTTTCTTTAAAACACCAGTTACTATCACTTGTGAATGGCAACAGTTCAATATTATGTCTATGTTATTTCAATAAGTATTTCTTCAGCTCTTGTTTTTTTGCCAGATCTTTCCCTAGATACTGTCAAGAAAACCCAGAGATATAAAATATTTCTGGACTTGCCCTTGTATATACACATTGTGGTTATTTTTGCTGCAGTTATCCAATGATATCAGGTACAAGTGACTCGAGGGCTTGGGTTATTCAATTAGTGTCTATTTTCTTTGTATGGTATTTCACTTGTGTTAGACACATTTTAATCAAGAAACTTGAAAGGAAGTTTTTCATGGACATGAACATTATTTATTCTATATCATGACTTAAAGGAAAGAGATGTTTCATAGCACATGCAAATGTTCTCAAATAGGAATTCAAAATAAAAATCTAAATGTAAGGACAATCATATTTAGATTGTACTTAGATTTTTATCTTTGTCCTGAAGAAACGTTCCATTCTGAATGTGTAAAATAAAGGGAATTTTGAAAAATACAACAGCAAAAGATCAAGACAGAAAAAATGCCAGATCCCTAACATTTGAAATGAGTTAGCTAGCATTTAGAAGGAAACTTTATATGTCAATTGGTAAGTTCCAAAGAAAACAGGTCAAAATACTGTTTATCCCCAACAGCTAATATTATTGTTACCTAGAGTACAGTTGACCCTTTAACAACATGGTTTGAATTGCACTTGTTCACTTCTGTATTTTTTAAAAAATAAATGTAGTTAATCCTCCATACTTACAGGTTCCCCATCTATAGCTAAATACAGATGGAAAATACAGTATTAGTGAGATGTGAAACCATAGATACATAGGTCCCGTTTGTCTTATATGCAGGTTTGGCAGGGCTGCCTGTAGGACATGAGTATTATGGATTTTGATATCTGTAGGTGTTCAGGGGGCAGTGTCCTTCAATCAATCCCCAACAGATACCAAGGGATGACTGTAGTTTCTTCATAAGCATTTATTTATTTTTATTTTTATTTTTATTTTTTAGAGAGACACTCTTGCTGTCTCTCAGACTGGAGTGCAAAGACAAGATCAGACCATAGCTCACTATAGCCTCAAACTCCTGGGCTCAAGGGATCCTTCCACCTCAGCCTCCTCAGTAGCTGGGGTGACAAGCAT
The DNA here is from genome assembly GCF_009828535.3 of Hylobates moloch. Lineage (NCBI taxonomy): Eukaryota > Metazoa > Chordata > Mammalia > Primates > Hylobatidae > Hylobates > Hylobates moloch. The sequence goes on from NW_026652282.1 coordinate 66,116,698, forward strand.
GTGCCACCACACCCAACTATTTTTTTTTAATTTTTTAAAATTTGTTTTTGGTAGAGATAGAGTCTTACTGTGTAACCCATGCTGGTCTCGAACTCCTGGCCTCAAGTATTCTTCCTGTCTTGGCCTCTAAAGTGATGGGATTACTGGTGTGAGCCACTGTGCCTGGCCCATAAACCTTTATTAATTATAGGAGGCAAATAAACAGCCAAATTGTTTGCATTCAACTCTGATGTGATATGCTACAATTAAACCTTGAGTGGATCATAAAATTATTATTTACTTTTTTGACTTAAAGTACTTTTCTGATTATAAAATACATGTTAATTGTTGAAAATACAGAAAAAGTTTTTAAAAATCACCACGAGATACACAATTTATATTTTTCCCAATAGTTTTCTACTTGTGTATATGTATAGCATATGTTTCACAATTTGGATCATATTATATGCAATTTTGCATACAGTTTTAACATCTTGAATGTTTTTCAATACTATTAAGTAATATTTTAAAATGACTTTAAATGGCTGCTTAATAGTCTGTTAGCTAAAATGTATCTGACTTTTACTAGAGGCTTAAGTTTCAGTAAATACTTTGTGCATAAATCTTTGTTTATATTTATTTTTTAATTCCTACTTTAAGCAAATGTGCTATCTCATTGGTTTTTTTTAGTATATTTACAGAATTAATAGACATTGGCAATAAAAGATAAATAAGATATGTTGTTACTTCTAGGACTTGAGGGTCTAATGAAGGAGACAAACTAGTAAACAAATGATATGACAATACAATATGAGGTTTTAACAATATGAAAAAATATGTATATGTCAATGTGTTAAGGAAACCAGAGGAGGAGACAACTATAACTCTATATGAAACTATATAATTCTTTGATTTCACTTGCTCATGTAAAATTTCACAAAACTTAGTTATTCAGCAGTGATAAGGAGAATAATTTCTTGAGTATTTGGGAATACCATGAGAACCATTCCAAATGGAAGTGTATAATGATTCCATTTTGTTGAACTGCTTCTTACCTCCTAAGAGAGACTTTCTCAAAGTGTGATCCCTAGACTGGCAGTGTCAGCATTACCCGGGAACTTGGAAGTACTATTTTGAGAGAAATCTTTTTTTTTCTGAGCAGGAGGTCTTAACAGTGGGCTTAAAATATCCTCTAAACCATGCTATAGACATACAGGCTATCATCCAAGCTTTGTTTTTCTATTTATAGGGCATAGAAAGAGTACATTTACCATAATTAGTAAGGGTTCTAGGATTTTCAGGATGGTAAAAGAACATTGGCCTCAACTTAAAGTCACCAGCTGCATTATCCCCTAACAGTGGGGAGTCAGCCTGTCCTTTGAAGCTTTGAAGCTAGGCACTGACTTCTCTTCTACAGCTATGCCACTCATAGATTAGATCTTCTTCCAATAGAAGGCTTTTTCATCTACACTGAAAATATTTTGTTTAGTGTAGCCACCTTCATCAGTTGTCTTAGATCTTCCTGCAGCTTCTCCTTCAGGACTTGCTTCACTTTGCATGTTTATGTTTTGGAGATAGCTTCTTTCCTTAAACCTCATGAACCAACCTCTGCTAGCTTCAAACATTTCTTCTGTAGCATCCTCGCTGCTCTCAGCCTTCGTTGAATTGAAAAGAGTTGGGGCCTTGCTTTGAATTAGGCTTTCATCCAAGGGAATGTTGTGGCTCCTTTGAACTTCTGTCTAGACCACTAAAACTTTCTCCATATCATCAATAAGGCTCTTACGCTTTCTGATCATTGCATTCACGTTTCTTATCATTGGTGTGTTCACTGGAGTATCACTTTTAATGTCCTTTAATAGCTTTTTATTTGCATTCACAAATTGGCTATTTGGGGCAAGAGGCTTAGTTTACAGGAGTTAGATCATCACAATCCCAAAAGACTAAATCCTGAATGCCATGATACCAAATGTTGATCAAAATCCTGAAAGAGCAAATTCCCTGAAGTTTAAGTTACTAAAGTCTTCAATTTCTAACATCTAAAATTCCCAAAATCCCAATCAGAAGATACTTGCATTATGTTAGGCAGAACTGTAGCCTTTTAGTTGTCTTTATGTGTAAATTAAGTATGGTTTAAGGAGATGGTTTAAGCGTGTCAAGTTGACAAGGGGTGGACTTGTAGACTTGACTGGATTCAGGAATACCTAGAAACCTGGTAAAGCAATTTGCTATACTATGTATTTCATCTTCACATTATTTTCACTACTGTAGGTATAAATTGGGTAGAGACTTTAGAGAATTTTAATTCATTTTGTGTATTTATTTTTGCAAATTTAACTTCACAAAAGTGCGTTATCATGATACTAGCTGTGTGTAAGCATTGTGTATATATGTAAAAACATTGAAACTTCTTCAATAAATGAAGAGAAGTCTCTATTGTATATCTGTATTTGTGAAAGATAAAATTTCTAGAGATCTCGTCTGGTGGGACGATTGCATATGTAGCGTTGAACCATCATGGATTTTGATTGATCTCATAAAAAGGATTAAGTTGAGCCAGGTGTAGTGGCTCATTCCTGTAATCCCAGCACTTTGGGAGGCTGAGGCATGCAGATCACTTGAGGTCAGGAGTTCAAGAACAGCCTGACCAACATGGTGAAACCCCGTCTCTACTAAAAATACAAAAACTAGCCGAGCATGGTGGCACACACCTGTAATCCCAGCTACTCAGGAGGCTGAGGCAGGAGAATCGCTTGAACCCGGGAGGTGGAGGTTGCAGTGAGCCAAGATCTCACTACTGCACTCCAGCCTGGGCAACAGAGCGAGACTCCATCTCAAAAAAAAAAGGATTAGGGTGCTTGTTACTGTATTTCATATTACCAAAGTTACAAAGCTAGGTGCACACAATAATCAACCATAGTGATATGTATTTATACATTTCCCTTTTTGCCTATATGTTAATGAATACAGTTTGTCTGCTCTTAACTGTTATACCTACATGACTGTCACTAGTATTGCAAAAATATGTATGTTACTATTGCCTATGTCATTGTGTAAAGTGGCCTCTGAAGTATCCTGTCATGTGTATATGTTTCTCAAATAAGTTCCCCTTTTAAAATGTAAATATGTATTTTTAAAAATAATTTTAAAAATTTTTTCTTCAGAATTACATTTCCAGGATTTTGATCATTCAGGATTGTGATGTTCTGGACTTTATAGTTTAGGGATTTTGATTTCTCAGAATTTCAATATTTAGGATCTCGGCATTCAGGATCGTGTCTTTTTGGATTATGATCTGCTTCCAATTTTCGACCTGTTGTAGCTTTTGAAATGCCTTATTCACTAAGCTTAATTGTTTTTAACTTGTGATTTAAGGTGAGAGACATGTGACTCTTCCTTTTGGTTGACCATTTAGAGGCCATTGTAGGGTTATTAATTAGCCTAATTTCCATTGTTCTTTTAGTCATGAGGCTGGACTTAGATTTGAATTTGGAGTGAACTCTGGAGAATCTTCTTATAATAGATAAGGAAAATGAGGCATAGGCAGGTTAAATAATTTGACCAAAGCTATATATCTATTCCTCTTGGTTAATCCTTCTCTCCTGATCTCCTATATATATTTAGTCACATCACCAAGTGCAATTGATTCTAAAGCTATAATGCTTGGCATCTCCCCATTTTTCTCTTTTCTCTTTGCTGTTATCATGCTCCTGGGCTTTTGTCTGTTACCCATCTAATATATTTCATGTACTTTTTTTAGATTAATCTTCACAAAAGCGTTTTTTAAACTTTGAAGTTCAGGGGTACCTGTGCAGGTTTGTTATGTAGGTAAACTCATATGTCATTGGGTTTGTTTTATAGATTACTTTGTCACCCAGGTATTAAGCCTAGTACTGATTAGTTATTTTCCTGTTGCTTTCCCTCCTTCCACCCTCTACCCTCCACCCTCTGAAAGGCCCCATTGTGTGTTGTTTCCCCTATGTGTCCATTTGTTCTCCTCACTTAGCTCCCACTTATAAGTGAGAACATGTAGTATTTGGTTTTCTGTTCCCGCATTAGTTTGCTAAGGTTAATGACCTCCAATTCCAACCATGTCCCTGCAAAGGACATGATCTTGTGCTTTTTTTGGCTGCGTAGTATTCCATGGTGTATATACACCACATTTTCTTTATCCAGTCTACCATTGATGGGCAGGCATTTAGGTTGATTCCATGTATTTTCTATTGTGAATAGTGCTGCAATGAACACATGTGTGCATGATAGAAGATTTATATTCCTTTGGATATATACCCAGTAATGGGATTGCCATTGCTGGCTCAAGTGGTAGTTGTGTTCTTAGGTTTTTGAGGAATCGCCACACTGTTTTCAACAATTGTTGAACTAATTTACTCTCCCACCAGCAGTATATAAGTATTCCTTTTTCTCCACAACTCTGCCAGCACCTGTTTAGTGATTTTTTTTGACTTTTTAGCCATTCTGACTGTTGTAAGATGGTGTTTCATTGTGGTTTTGATTTACATTTCTCTCATGATCGGTAAAGGTGTTGATAGTTTCTTTTGCCATGCAGAAGTTTAATTAGATCTCATTTGTCAATTTTTGCTTTTGTTGCAGTTAAAAGCATAATTTTTAATGGTTCACTTTCATACTTAGAAACTTTAGGTCTCCCTGTGACCTACAAGATGAAACCTAACATATAGATATAGAGGTTGAGTATTCCTTATCCAAAATACTTAGGACCAGAAGGGTTTCAGATTTCAGATTTTTTTGGACTTCGGAATATTTGCATTTTACTGGTTAAGCATCCTAAATCTGAAAATAAGAAATGCTCTATTTAACATTTTTGGGGGGTGTCATGTCAGCTCTCAGAAAGTTTTGGATTCTGGAGCATTTCAGATTTCAGATTTTTGGATTTTGGATGATCAACCTGTATTTTCAACTTGGTCTCCTACAATTATTCTATTGTCTATATAAACCTATCTGATTTTTTCATTTCCTCCCACATGCGTGCTTTGTGTATTGCATTTCTGTTCTTTCATTGCTAGTGTCTTGCATTCTATTTCCACTTCTAGTTTAATTTTGTTTCTTTTCTGGAATATTCACTTCATCTCTGTTATCCATTTATCAGAATTCTATCTATCTTTCAAAATAAAACTTAAGTTTCATACTTAGAAACCTTTTCTGATCATACTCATTCTCTCTGTTCTCTTAGCTGTTATACTCATTTTCTGTGCAGTTAATTGTGTATTTAATTGTATGCACTGCTTGTGTTGCTAGTTGACCTTTCAGGTGTATATATCTTATTTTCCTAGCTTACTTGTAAATTCTTAGTAGACAAGGACAGTGCCTTATTTTTTTGTGGTCCCTAAAGTGTCTTATTGTAATAGGTGCTCAATAAGCATGTGGTTTGCAATATTGCAGACATGATAACTTTATAAGTTTTGTTGCACTGAAAAAGTCCTCATTGTTTACAGGTTTCTAATTGTATTTTCTACAATTTATCCATGTATATTTTCTGTCAGTTTAATTCAAGTGACCTTTTCATCCATTTGCTTTTTTTCTCTTTATTTTCTGCCTCTATTTTGTACTCATTTCTGGACAAGAAACTTTTCCGTGGAAAACACTGTTTCTATGATGTTAATACAACTCATGTTAATTTTTAGTGAAAGCTTATGTGATAATTATTTCATAGTATTTCTTAACAAAAAGCAGAAACCTTTAATGACAAATAATGTGAAAACTCAAGTATCTAGCCTACAGAGTTCTGATAAACATAGCCCTCTTTGTAGAGTACTGTTGGTATTTTTATTCTCTTAAGGTTTTAGCTTTGTATTTATTGATAATTATGTTGAAATGGAATACCTGATTGTAATAAGTAAGGCAATAAGTACTGTTTGCCATATGCTGTTTCATTTTTATTTGATTGAAATATATTTTTATGTATCTAGATAGTAAATTGAATAACAACAGTTTTCTGAAATGTTCACACTGTTGGGCTAGATAAGAAGGTTCAGTGTTTTTTTTTTTTTTCTTTGAGGAGTATATGATAGCTCTCTAAGACAGTTTGGTATATTTCACTACTTGTAGTAATTAATGTTTATGGCCCAGTTGTTTATTCCATTTGATTTTAATTTTCCTCTGTTTAAAGAACAAGAAGTAAATACTGAATTTTAAATCTTTTTTTGTTAATCTTCATTTATAAAATCAATAAACTACTGAAAAGTTTCTGTACTTTACAGTATTGCTGTTTTCTATCATAATTAGGTAATAGTATATACATCAAAAATATATCTGCTAGATGGCTATAGTCAGATAATTATGTCTTTTATTTAAATACTGATGGCTGAAATTCATCTTTTTCTTTAGCATGTTACTTTCCTTTATGTATTGTAGTAAATGTTCACATCCTCTCCTAATTTCTCGTATCTAGGCCATCTTTGGTCAAACATTCATTTTAAATTTAACAGAATGTACAATAAGCATATGTGTTTTGAAAAACTAGTTTTAAATTAGTTAATATTATCATGTTATTGGGTCTCTATTGTTCATGTGCTGATTATTTTGTACATAAAATCCCTGCTGGATTTTAGCTTTCCCCATGTAAGTTTTTCTTGCTGAGTAGCCAATGTATGTATACTCAAGGAATAAAATTTAATCTTCTTGTATTCTCTAATCAGAAAGTCCCATAGAAAAGTGAATTTTCTGTCAGAGATCTGTAATGTATTTTAAGGTCAAACATAGCACTTTGGGGTATTATCCACTGTTTTGAATTATTTATATATTTTCACTTCCATTTTAGCACTCATAATAAATATTTAACAGTTTACTTCCTAGATCATGATACATAGTTAATTACAATAGGAAATTCAAGACATGTTAAGAATATAGTGAGCACCTGAGTCAGGGAGAGGACACTATCAGTAGGGATAATGACTATGATAGGGGCTGCTGCGGTCACTTTGATTATTTCCCCAATTTTTTTTTTTTCATGTTTAGTCTTTATTGCCAACAGACACTCCAAGTGAAAGTCATCCTTGCAGATAATAATCTTAAAGGGTAGGATTATTACAACTTCCTATCAAATAATTGGCAATGATTTTAATTCATATACTTACCCAAACTTAATTTTTATATTAATTGATTATAATGTTGCTAGATTAGTGTTAATCATTAATCATTATGCAAAATAGTACTTTTTAAAAATTATACTTTAAGTTCTCGGGTACATGTGCACAACGTGCAGGTTTGTTACATATGTATACATGTACCATGTTGGTTTGCTGCACCCATTAACTCGTCATTTACATTAGGTATTTCTCCTAATACTATCCCTCCCCCATCCCCCCACCCCACAACAGGCCCCAGTGTGTGATGTTCCCCTTCCTGTGCCCATGTGTTCTCATTGTTCAGTTCCCACCTATGAGTGAGAACATGGGGTGTTTGGTTTTCTGTCCTTGCAATAGCTCCCTCAGAATGATGGTTTCCAGCTTCATCCATATCCCTACAAAGGACATGAGCTCATCATTTTTTATGGCCGCATAGTGTTCCATGGTGTATATGTGCCACATTTTCTTAATCCAGTCTATCATTCATGGACATTTGGGTTGGTTCCAAGTCTTTGCTATTGTGAATAGTGCTGCAATAAACATACGTGTGCATGTGTCTTTATAGTAGCATGATTTATAATCCTTTGGGTATATACCCAGTAATGGGACGGCTGGGTCAAATGATATTTCTAATTCTAGATCCTTGAGGAATCGCCACACTGTCTTCCACAATGGTTGAACTAGTTTACACTCCCGCCAACACTGTAAAAGCCTTCCTGTTTCTCCACATCCTCAGCAGCACCTGCGGTTTCCTGACTTTTTAATGACTGCCATTCTAACTGGTGTGAGATGGTATCTCATTGTGGTTTTGATTTACATGTCTCTGATGACCAGTGATGATGAGCATTTTTTCATGTGTCTGTTGGCTGCATAAATGTCATCTTTTGAGAAGTGTCTGTTCATATCCTTTGCCCACTTTTTGATGGGGTTGTTTGATTTTGTCTTGTAAATTTGTTTAAGTTCTTTGTAGATTATGGATGTTAGCCCTTTGTCAGATGGGTAGATTGCAAAAATGTTCTTCCATTCTGTAGGTTGCCTCTTCACTCTGATGGCAGTTTCTTTTGCTGTGCAGAAGCTCTTGAGTTTAATTAGATCCCATTTGTCAATTTTGGCTTTTCTTGCCATTGCTTTTGGTGTTTTAGACATGAAGTCCTTGCCCATGCCTATGTCCTGAATGGTATTGCCTAGGTTTTCTTCTAGGGTTTTTATGGTTTTAGGTCTAACATTTAAGTCTTTAATCCATCTTGAATTAATTTTTGTATAAGGGGTAAGGAAGGGATATAGTTTCAGCTTTCTACATATAGCTAGCCAATTTTCCATTTTTTTTAAATAGGACATCCTTTCCCCATTTCTTATTTTTGTCAGGACCATTATTAAATAGGGCATCCTTTCCCCATTTCTTATTTTTGTCAGGTTTGTCAAAGATCAGATGGTTGTAGATGTGTGGTGTTATTTCTGAGGCCTCTGTTCTGTTCCATTTGTCTATATCTCTGTTTTGGTACCAGTACCATGCTGTTTTGGTTACTGTAGCCTTGTAGTATAGCTTGAAGTCAGGTAGTGTGATGCCTCCAGCTTTGTTCTTTTGGCTTAGGATTGTCTTGGCAATGCAGTCTGTTTTTTGGTTCCATATGAAGTTTAAAGTAATTTTTTCCTATCTGCAGAGACAATTTAACTTCCTCATTTCCTAATTGAATACCCTTTATTTCTTTCTCTTGCCTGATTGCCTGGCCAGAACTTCCAACACTGTGTTGAATAGGAGTGGTGAGAGAGGGCATCCCAGGCTTATGTCAGTTTTCAAAGGGAATGCTTCCAGTTTTTGCCCATTCATTATGATATTGGCTGTGGGTTTCTCATGAATAGCTCTTATTATTTTGAGATATGTTCCATCAATACTTAGTTTATTAAGAGTTTTTAGCATGAAGGGCTGTTGAATTTTGTCAAAGGCCTTTTCTGCATCTATTGAGACAATCATGTGGTTTTTGTCTTTGGTTCTGTTTACATGATGGATTACGTTTATTGATTTGCATATGTTGAACCAGCATTGCATCCCAGGGATTAAGCCAACTTGATCTTGGTGGATAAGCTTTTTGATGTGCTGCTGGATTCAGTTTGCCAGAATTTTATTTAGGATTTTCATATCGCTGTTCATCAGGGATATTGGTCTGAAATTTTCTTTTTTTTTGTTGTGTCTCTGCCAGGCTTTGGTATCAGGATGATGCTGGCCTCATAAAATGAGTTAGGGAGGATTCCCTCTTTTTCTACTGATTAGAATAGTTTCAGAAGAAGTGGTACCAGCTCCTCTTTGTACCTCTGGTAGTATTTGTCTGTGTATCCATCTGGTCCTGGACTTTTTTTGGTTGGTAGGCTATTAATTATTGGCTCAATTTCAGAGCCTGTTATTGGTCTATTCAGGGATTCAACATCTTCCTGGTTTAGTCTTGGGAGGGTGTATGTGTCGGAGAATTTATTCATTTCTTCTAGATTTTCTAGTTTATTTGCATAGAGATGTTTACGTTATTCTCTGATGGTAGTTTGTATTTCTGTGGGATCCGTGGTGATATCCCCTTTATCATTTTTATGGCATCTATTTGATTCTTCTCTCTTTTCTTCTTTATTATTCTTGCTAGTGGCCTATTTTGTTGATCTTTTCAAAAAACTGGCTCCTGGATTCATTGATTTTTTTGAAGGGTTTTTTGTATCTCTATTTCCTTCAGTTCTGCTCTGATCTTAGTTATTTCTTGTCTTCTGCATGCTTTTGAATTTGTTTGCTCTTGCTTCTCTAGTTCTTTTAATTGTGATGTTAGGGTGTCGATTTTAGATCTTTCCTGCTTTCTCTTGTGGGCATTTAGTGCTGTAAATTTCCCTCTACACACTGCTTTAAATGTGTCCCAGAGATTCTGGTACGTTGTGTCTTTGTTCTCATTGGTTTCAAAGAACATCTTTATTTCTGCCTTCATTTCGTTATGTACCCAGTAGTCATTCAGGAGCAGGTTGTTCGGTTTTCATATAGCTGTGTGGTTTTGAGTGAGTTTCTTAATCCTGAGTTCTAATTTGATTGCACTGTAGTGTGAGAGACAGTTTGTTTTTATTTCTGTTCTTTTACATTTGCTGAGGAGTGCTTTACTTCCAACTATGTGGTCAGTTTTGGAATAAGTGTGATATGGTGCTGAGAATAATGTATATTCTGTTGATTTTGGGTGGAGAGCTCTGTAGATGTCTATTAGGTCTGCTTGGTGCAGAGGTGAGTTCAAATCCTGGGTATCCTTGTTAACCTTCTGTCTCATTGATCTGTCTAATATTGACAGTGGGGTGTTAAACTCTCCCATTATTATTGTGTGGGAGTGTAAGTCTCTTTGTAGGTCTCTAAGAACTTGCTTTATGAATCTGGGTGCTCCTGTATTGGGCACATATATATTTAGGATAGTTAGCTCTTCTTGTTAAATAGATCCCTTTACCATTATGTAATGGCCTTCTTTGTCTCTTTTGATCTTTGTTGGTTTAAAGTCTATTTTATCAGAGACTAAAATTGCAACCCCTGCTTTTTTTTTTTTTTTTTTTTGCTTTCCGTTTGCTTGGTAGATCTTCCTCCATCCCTTTATTTTGAGCCTATGTGTGTCTTTGCATGTGAAATAGGTTTCCTGAATACAGCACACTGATGGATCTTGAATCTTTATCCAATTTTTCAGTCTGTGTCTTTTAATTGGGACATTTAGCCCATTTACAGTTAAGGTTAATATTGTTATGTGTGAATTGGATCCTGTCATCATGATGTTAGCTGCTTATTTTGCCCGTTAGTTGATGCAGTTTCTTCCTACCATCAATGGTCTTTACAATTTGGCATGTTTATGGAGTGGTTGTTACCATTTGTTCCTTTCCATGTTTAGTGCTTCCTTCAGGAGCTCTTGTAAGGCAGGCCTGGTGGTGACAAAATCTCTCAGCCTTTGCTTGTCTGTAAAGGATTTTATTTATCCTTCACTTATGAAGCTTAGTTTGGCTGGATAAGAAATTCTGGGTTGAAACTTCTTTTCTTTAAGAATGTTGAATATTGGCCCCCACTCTCTTCTGGCTTGTAGAGTTTCTGCTGAGAGATCTGCTGTTAGTCTGATAGGCTTCCCTTTGTGGGGAACCTGACCTTTCTCTCTGGCTGCCCTTAACATTTTTTCCATCATTTCAACCTTGGTAAATCTGACAATTGTGTCTTGGGGTTGCTCTTCTCGAGGAGTATCTTTGTGGTGTTCTCTGTATTTCCTGAATTTGAATGTTGGCCTGCCTTGCTAGGTTGGGGAAGTTCTCCTGGATAACATCCTGATGAGTGTTTTCTAGCTTGGTTCCATTCCCCCCATCACTTTCAGGTATGCCAATCAAACGTAGATTTGGTCTTTTCACATAGTTGCATATTTCTTGGAGGCTTTGTTCATTTCTTTTTACTCTTTTTTCTCTAAACTTCTCTTTTTGCTTCATTTCATTCATTTGATCTTCAATCACTGATACCCTTTCTTCCACTTGATTGAATCAGCTACTGAAGCTTGTACATGCGTTATGTAGTTCTCATGTCATGGTTTTCAGCTCCATCAGGTCATTTAAGGTCTTCTCTACACTGTTTATTCTAGTTAGCCATTCATCTAACCTTTTTTCAAGGTTTTTAGCTTCCTTGCAATGGGTTCGAACATCCTCCTTTAGCTCGGAGAAGTTTGTTATTACCAGCATTCTGAAACCTATTTCTGTCAACTTGTCAAAGTCATTTTCTGTCCAGCTTTATTCCGTTGCTGGTGAGGAGCTGCGATCCTTTGGAGGATTAGAGGCGCTCTGGTTTTTAGAATTTTCAGCTTTTCTGCTCTGGTTTCTCCCCATCTTTGTGGTTTTATCTACCTTTGATCTTCGATGATGGTGACCTACACATGGGATTTTGGTGTGGATATCCTTTTTGTTGATGTTGATGCTATTCCTTTCTGTTTGTTAGTTTTCCTTCTAACAGTCAGGTCCCTCAGCTGCAGGTCTGTTGGAGTTTTCTGGAGGTCCACTCCAGACCCTTTTGCCTGGGTATCACCAACAGAGGCTGCAAAATAGCAAATATTGCAGAACAGCAAATATTGCTGCCTGATCCTTCCTCTGGAAGCTTTGTCTCAGAGGAGCACCCATCTGTATGAGGTGTCAGTTGGCCCCTACTGGGATGTGTCTGGGAGGTGTCTCCCAGTTAGGCTACACAGGGGTCAGGGACCCACTTGAGGAGGCAGTCCGTTCTCAGAGCTCAAACACTGTGCTGGGAGAACACTGCTCTCTTCAGAGTTGTCAGACAGGTACGTTTAAGTCTGCAGAAGTTTCTGCTACGTTTTGTTTAGGTATGCCCTGCCCCCAGAGGTGGGATCTGCAGAGGCAGGTAGGCCTCCTTGAGCTGCGGTGGGCTCCACCCAGTTCGAGCTTCTGTCCGCTTTGTTTACGTACTCAAACTTCAGCAATGGTGGACGCCCCTCTGCCTGCCAGGCTGCTGCCTGGCAGTTCAAACTGGGACTGCTGCACTAGCAGTGAGCAAGGCTCCGTGGGCGTGGGACACACTGAGCCAGGCGCGGGATATAATCTCCTGCTGTGCCATTTGCTAAGACCGTTGGAAAAGTGCAGTATTAAGGCGGGAGTGTCGCAGTTTTCCTGGTACAGTCTTTCACAGCTTCCCTTGGCCAGGAAAGGGAAATCCCCCGACCCCTTGGCTTCCTGGGTAAGGGGATGCCCCACCCTGCTTCGGCTCACCTTCCATGGGCCATATCCGCTGTCCAACCAGTCCCCATGTGGTGAACCATGTACCTCAGTTGGAAATGCAGAAATCACCCATCTTCTGCATCGATCATGCTGGGAGCTACAGACTGGAGCTGTTCCTATTCGGCCATCTTGGAACAGATCCAAAATAGTACTTTTAAATTTGCTTTAAAACTACTCAAATTTTGAAAAGTGGACCCTTCTATTAATTTATAATTTTAAAAGCTGCTGTATATGACATTCCACATTTTTAGAGATATTTCTCATACCCTTTTCCAACTGCAGCAAACTGTGTGATGCTCCATGCAGACTCACTTTATGAGGTGAGCATATCTATCTTTCAGCCACTATATATGTTGGCCTCTAACAACTCACAAATTACTCAGTCTCCAGAGAGCTTCTGTTGGCTGATGAGTGCCTTCTTTCTTCTAGAAAAGAAGAAACAGTTTATAGCCACCAGGTCACAGAATAACTAATGTATCTTCATATATAAAAAAGTACTGATTTTTTAAAAATCAAAATCATTTTTCTTCCAAATAAACTGTTTGTCATTGCCATCATTGCCATTAATAAACAGCAAAACTTGGGCTGGGCGCAGTGGCTCACGCCTGTAATCCCAGCACTTTGTGAGGCCGAGGCAGGCAGATCACAATGTCAGGAGATCAAGACCATCCTGGCTAATACGGTGACACCCTGTCTCTACTAAAAACACAAAAAATTAGCCGGGCATGGTGGCAGGCACCTGTAGTCCCAGCTACTCGGGAGGCTGAGGCAGGAGAATGGCATGAACCCGAGAGGTGGAGCTTGTAGTGAGCTGAGATCGTGCCACAGCACTCTAGCCTGGGCAACAGAGCGAGACTCCATCTCAAAAAAAAAAAAGAAGTTGAATCTCTGAATAGACCAATAAAAGGCTCTGAAATTGAGAAAATAATTAATAGTTTAACAACCAAAAAAAGTCCAGGACCAGATGGATTCACAGCACAATTCTACCAGAGGTACAAGGAGGAGCTGGTATGATTCCTTCTGAAACTATTCCAATCAATAGAAAAAGATGGAATCCTCCCTAACTCATTTTATGAGGCCAGCATCATCCTGATACCAAAGCCTGGCAGAGACACAACAAAAAAAGAGAATTTTAGACCAATATCCCTGATGAACATCGATGCAAAAATTCTCAATAAAATACTGGCAAACTGAATCCAGCAGCACATCAAAAAGCTTATCCACCATGATCAAGTGGGCTTCATCCCTGGGATGCAAGGCTGGTTCAACATATGCAAATCAATAAACATAATCCAGCATACAAACAGAACTAAAGACAAAAACCACATGATTATCTCAATAGATGCAGAAAAGGCCTTCAACAAAATTCAACAACCCTTCATGCTAAAAAATCTCAATAAATTAGGTATTGATGGGACATATCTCAAAATAATAAGAGCTATTTATGACAGACCCACAGCCAATATCATACTGAATGGGCAAAAACTGGAAGCATTCCCTTTGAAAACTGGCACAAGACAGGGACGCCCTCTCTCACCACTCCTATTCAACATAGTGTTGGAAGTTCTGGCCAGGGCAATCAGGCAGGAGAAGGAAATAAAGGGTATTAAATTAGAAAAAGAGGAAGTCAAATTGTCCCTGTTTGCAGATGACATGATTGTATATCTAGAAAACCCCATTGTCTCAGCCCAAAATCTCCTGAAGCTGATAAGCAACTTCAGCAAAGTCTCAGGATACAAAATCAGTGTGCAAAAATCACAAGCATTCTTATACACCAATAACAGACAAACAGCCAAATCATGAGTGAACTCCCATTCACAATTGCTTCAAAGAGAATAAAATACCTAGGAATCCAACTTACAAGGGATGTGAAGGACCTCTTCAAGGAGAACTACAAACCACTGCTCAATGAAATAAAAAAGGATACAAACAAATGGAAGAACATTCCATGCTCATGGATAGGAAGAATCAATATCGTGAAAATGGCCATACTGCCCAAGGTAATTGATAGATTCAATGTCATCCCCATCAAGCTACCAATGACTTTCTTCACAGAATTGGAAAAAACTACTTTAAAGTTCATATGGAACCAAAAAAGAGCCTGCATTGCCAAGACAGTCCTAAGCCAAAAGAACAAAGCTGGAGGCATCACACTACCTGACTTCAAACTATACTACAAGGCTACAGTAACCAAAACAGCATGATACTGGTATCAAAACAGAGATATAGACCGATGGAAAAGAACAGAGCCCTCAGAAATAATACCACACATGTACAACTATCTGATCCTTGACAAACCTGAGAAAAACAAGAAATGGGGAAATTATTCCCCATTTAATAAATGGTGCTGGGAAAACGGGTTAGCCATATGTAGAAAGCTGAAACTGGATCCCTTCCTTACACCTTATACAAAAATTAATTCAAGATGGATTAAAGACTTACATGTTAGGCCTAAAACCATAAAAACCCTAGAAGAAAACTTAGGCAATACCATTCAGGACATAGGCATGGGCAAGTACTTATGTCTAAAACACCAAAAGCAATGGCAACAAAAGCCAGAATTGACAAATGGGATCTAATTAAACTAAAGAACTTCTGCACAGCAAAAGAAACTACCATCAGAATGAACAGGCAACCTACAGAATGGGAGAAAATTTTTGCAATCTACTCATCTGACAAAGGGCTAATATCCAGAATCTACAAAGAACTCAAACAAATTTACAAGAAAAAAACAAACAACCCCATCAACAAGTGGGTAAAGGATATGAACAGACATTTATGCAGCCAAAAGACACATGAAAAAATGCTCATCATCACTGGCCATCAGAGAAATGCAAATCAAAACCACAATGAGATACCATCTCACACCAGTTGAATGGCCATCATTAAAAAGTCAGGAAACAACAGGTGCTGGAGAGGATGTGGAGAAATAGGAACACTTTTACACTGTTGGTGGGACTGTAAACTAGTTCAACCATTGTGGAAGTCAGTGTGGCGATTCCTCAGGGATCTAGAACTAGAAATACCATTTGACCCAGCCATCCCATTACTGGGTATATATCCAAAGGATTATAAATCATGCTGCTATAAAGACACATGCACAGGTATGTTTATTGCGGCACTATTCACAATAGCAAAGACTTGGAACCAACCCAAATGTCCATCAATGATAGACTGGATTAAGAAAATTTGGCACATATACACCATGGAATACTATGCAGCCATAAAAAAAGGATGAGTTCATGTCCTTTGTAGGGACATGGATGAAGCTGGAAACCATCATTCTCAGCAGACTGTCACAAGGACAAAAATCCAAACGCCACATGTTCTCCCTCATAGGTGGGAATTGAACAATGAGAACACTTGGACACAGAAAGGGGAACATCACACACCGGGGCCTGTTGTGGGGTGGGAGGAGTGGGGAGGGATAGCATTAAGAGATATACCTAATGTAAATGACGAGTTAATGGATGCAGCACACCAACATGGCACACGTATACATACGTAACAAACCTGCACACTGTGCACATGTACCCTAGAACTTAAAGTGTAATAAGAAAATAAAAAATAAAAATAAAAAAATGAAAAATCTAAAAAAATAAACAGCAAAACTGCGTAAATATCACTTCAAATTTTAGTTGTAGGATCGTTATTAATAAAGATAACTCAGTATACAAGGCAGAATTTTTCTTCCTACCTATCCTTGCCCAGTGTGGATTCAGAAATTAAATCATTTTAATTTTGTGAACTGCTTAATAAGTCAATTTAGACAAGATTAGGTGTTTGGTTTATATGAAAACAGAATCGACAGGGCACTACATGAAAAACTGCATATTGAAACAAACTAGAGTTTTAACTGTTCAATTCTTATGTGAGAAGACAATGGGGAAAAAAACCAAAGTGCTAAAATGCTAAGAAAAATTAAAATGTTCAATCTACAATTCTGGACCAACCAGCCTCAGTCATTTATAGTCCTCTAGCAATCCAGTAAGCATTTATCAACTAAAAGAAAAGAAAAAAGGTAAACAACTCTTATCAAAATGGATAATTTCATAAGTATGGAAAGCTACTCTGTCTTGATCCATGGTGAATAAAACTGGTTGGTAAATAACTAAGCGTAGTTTACATCATGTGGCAGCTTTGAGTATCGAAGTTCCCAGATGAAGAATGCAGACAGTTCCAATGTCAAAGATTGCAGCCAAGGGTCTTCTTGGGGGTCACATCTCCCTCCATGGGATTGGTTCCTGATGCCTTATATACCTTTTGTAGTGAGGTCAGATTTTACTGGTTGATCTTGATGCTTGTAGATATCCACCAATTTCTGGGCATTGCAGAGTTAGGTATTTATTGTAGTCTTCACCGTGTGGGCTCATTTGTATCTATCCTCCATAGGAAGGTTTTCCAGATATTCGAAGGAACTTGGGTGTTGTGATCTAAGTTTTTAGTTACTGAAGCCTTATCTGTGTTAGAGAACACCCCAAGCCCAGTAACAACTGTGGTTCTTGAAAACTTGTGTATGTACCAGCTTGCTGGTCTTGGATATGATCTCAAAGTATTATCTGGATTACCAGCCAGAGACTTTTGTTCTCTTCCTTTACTTTCCCCCAAACAAAGTCTCTCCTTGTGCTGAGCTCTCTGCAGCTGGGGACGGAGTGACACAAACACCCCTGTAGTCACCACCACTGAGACTGCCCTGGGTCAGACCTGAAGCCAGCATAGCACTGGTCTCACCCAAGGCTGAGTATAACCACATCTGGCCACCACCTATGTTTTCTCAAGGGCTTAGGTCTCTACAGTAAGCAAGTGGCAAAGCTGGCGAGGCTTCTGTCCTCTTTAGGGCAGCAAGTTCGCATATTCCCCAGGCAGGTCCAGAGAACCAGGGTCTGGAGTTGAAAACCACAGAAATATATTCTATTCTGTATTCTATTATGGCTCATCTGGCACCCAAACCACAAGATAAAGTCCTTCCCACTGTTCTCTCCTCTTTCTACAGACAGAGCAGTCTCCCCTGCTGGCCACCACTTCCCCAGGCCCACAGGGAATACTTCCAGGATAACACTGATGTTCATTCAAGGGCCAAGGGCTCTTCATTCAGTTTTTGGTGAATGCTTCCAGGCCTGGGACTCAACCTTCAGGGCAGTGAGCTACCCTCTGGCCCAGGGAAGGTCCATAAATGCTGTCCAAGAGCCAAGGCCTAGAATCAGGGACCCAAAGAGCCTGCTTGGTGCCCTCCTACCAAGCTGTGGCCAAGCTCACACCTAAGCTGCAAAACAAAGTCCCCTTTGCTTTTCTCTCTTCTTTTCTCAAGCAGAGGGAGTCTTTCTGGATAGACACCACAGCTGGGAATATGCTGGGTCACAACTAAAATCAGTTATGTCTCAGAATCTCACCCAAGGCTCATGATGTATACTAGCCAGCTACCACTGCTGATTAATCAGGGCTCAAGAGCTCTTTAGTCAGCAGATGATTAATCCTGCTAGGACCGGGCCCTTCTCTTCAAGGCAGCAAAGTTCCCTTCTGGCCCAGTATATTTCTAGAAATGTTGTCCAGGTTCTGGGGCTTGGAATGCGAGCCTCACAACTCTGCCTGCTCCCCTATCCTACTGTGGCTGAGCTGGTGTCCAAGTTGTAAGACAAAGTTCTATTTATTCTCCCCTCTCCTTCCCTCAAGGGGAAGGAACAAGTCTCTCCAAGAATTGCTAGTTATACTGCCTGCAGTTGGTAGAGAGGTGGTGCAATTACTTACTTGGCTGCTGCAATTGGTGTTTCATGTTCCCCTCAACCCCCAAGTCCACTGGCTCTGAGGTCAGCACACCAGGATCTGCCTAGGATTTGCAATCCTTGTGATGTAGACTGCCTTTCAAGTTTATGTAGGACCCCAGAGCACTTTACCCCACAGTGGCAAGGCTTGCTGGAACTCAGTTTCCAACCACTTGGATGGACAATTTCCATCTGGCTAGGGCTGTGTCAAATGCTCCCTCCATGATCATTGGCTGAGTTCTTCCTGGTGTTGATTTCTGCTGTGAGAGGGCAGCACTGAGTTCCAATGCACAGTTCCACAATTGGTGCATTCTCATTCTCTGAAGTGCTGAAATTCTCTGCACCATGTGGCCACTACTAAGAGCTAGGGAAGTGGTGGCATCAGCAATTGAAAACTGTCTTTACTACCGTCTTCAGTGCCTGTCTCAGTGATATTAAGACCAGATACTGTGATCACTCATCTGATTTTTGGTTCTTACAAAGATGCTTTTTTGTGTGTAGATACTTACTATATTTGATGTTCCTGTGGGAAGGGTGAATGTTGGAGGCTTCTATTCTGCCACCTTGTTCTGCCTTGGGTTCTGTAAACATTAATTTGAGAAGCAAATTAAATATTAAAGTAGATTTGCTAAGTAAGCAATTAGATATACAAGTCTGGAGTTCAGGGGAGGATTTCACCCTAGAGTTTTAAGTTGAGGAGCCATCACCCCATAGATGGTATTTAAAACTATGAAACTCATGAGATCACCCCAACAGTAGGCATAACATAAAATAAAAATCTTAGTGCTGAGCACGCCTCAAATTTACAAAGTCAAAAAAGAACAAATGAAAGATTGAGTAGAAGTAACCAAAAAGGTAGTAGAAAACCAGATAAGTGTGGGTCGTAGAAACCAAAAGAAGAAATTGTTTAGAAGATGAGATTGACCAAGTGTGGCAAATGCTGCTAATATGTCCAGTAATATGAGGACTGCGAAATAACTATTGGATTTAGCAACTTGAAGGTCACTGGGAAACGTTTCAGTGGAGTGATGTGAAGAAATAAAATGGAGACAAGACATATAGCTTACTTTACAAAGAGTATTTTTGTAAAGGGAAAAGAGACATAGGATGATACTAGGGGATATTAAATCAGGATAGTGTTTACTGAGAATGGAAGAAATAACAGGAAGATTCTGTTTTGATGAAAATGATACAGTAGAGTGGGAAAGGATGAAACTTCAGGAGAGAGGAGGGAATCGGCAGAACAAAACTTTTGAGTATTTGAGAGGATGGGATATTATACACAGGTGGAGGGATTTGCTTTGGCCAAGAATGTAGGAAATTCATTTATAGTTAACAAGAGAGAAGGTAGCATAGATAGCCACGAATGAAGATAAGTGAGTAGAAGTAGGTTGTAGGAGCTTGTAGAAATTCCCTTCTGACTGGTTTTATTTTCTTATTGAAGTGGGAAACAAAGTGCTCAGATAAGAATGAGGACTGGGGAGGTGTTGAAGCATTAGGAGAGAGGAAAAGGTATAATAATTGTCTAGGAAAGTGGAAGAGAGAATAAACTATAGAAGTTTGGTATGATTGCCTAGCAACATTATCATTTCATTCACTTAATGGTTATTAACATTAAAGTGAGACCTATAAGCATAGTAGTGTTATTCTCTAGGCACATTCACCCGCATGACTTCTGTAAAAGAGTAGGCAGAGACTTGGCATACCAAGTATATATGATGCAGTGAGACAGAAGTTATGATAACTGACATTATATATAAGGCACTGATTATAATGATTAAGCATGAAATTTAGGCTCAGTATGTAGAGAAGGGAGGATAGGAACAAGTTGAGGAACAGTGAAAATGTTGTAGGATCAATGATTTGTAGATCTAATGAGAATATAGGACTATTGGAATCAGGGTACTATAACATACGAGCTTGAAAGATAAGTTGCTCAGAGAGTAGAGTACTGGAAATTGTGATAATGGAGGAATCACAGTTTTTAGTCAAGAATATGAACATGGGAATAAATGTCCTCCACAAGGTGGAAGACAAGATCATTTGAGAAGAAGGACAGATACTGAGAGGCAAGGGTATTGGAATAAGTACCTTTATTGTGGATATTGAAATCTTCAATAACAATGAACGTTCTTGTGTGTATGCTGTTTATCAATATAGAAACAAATATACTTACCAAAAATATTCCTTTATCAGAGTTGCATCTTTTAGAGAAAGAGCAACTATGAAACAGAAGAACTGAGTTCTAGCCTGGCTCTGTTTGCTAATAATCCTCATGATCTTTGGAAAGCTAATATTCAATTACCTTTCTCAATGTTAGTTTTCTAAAATTTATTCACTCATTTATTCATCAAAAATTTTGAGCACCTTTTATATACCAGCCATGTATTAGGTGTTATGGAATATAATGGTAAGAAAACATGCAAGGTCTCTGCTTACATAGGACATTCAGTCTGACAGTGTGATAATTGAGAAATTGCCATAAGAAAGCAGAAATACATAGTTACAAAAGGGCACAGAGTCCTTTCTTTAAGTAGTACACAGCTGCAATATACTAGGGAGGTCAGGTTAATATAATTTTATTCTTTTTTAACTAAAATATATTTGTGAAAAGATAACAGCAAATAAACAGGAATTAAATGATCTTACATTATAAACTTTAAATAATATTTTGCTACTTTTTAAACATTATTCATTCTGAATTATGGCGTAACATAAAGCTTTTTACTCCAACTTAAAGTAAAAACTTCTTTCTAAATCATCATGCATTCTTCATTTCATAAAATTCTGGACATCTTGCTATAAAAAGCCTTCTGGTGTATGTACCTTAACCTTGTGTATAAATGATATGGGAATCTTCTCTGCTATGATAGTAAAAATATATCATGTCTGAAAAAGTGAACCCTGAAAAGTATGAAGTATACACACATTATTTATAAAATATCAGAATTTTGTACTGAAGCATCTATTGAAACTTAAAAGTGGTGGTAAAAAGTATATGTGAGGATGCAGACTAAAAATATGAGAAATTATGATGTGATTCTCTATAGGCAGTGTTTATTATATTTGGGATAATCGTAGACCCCATTTGGGGAAGTTTAGTTGAGGTGCCACTAGGCACTAGACACATTCACTCTTAAAGCAACCTGTCTTTGTTTACCCTAAGTATGGGATAGTATAGCAAACCTCCTGAAAGGCAGTTTGGTATAATAGAAAGAGTAGAGCATGGTTTTTGGAACCAGTTAGGCCTAGGATTTTTATCCTGCTTCTACCACTTAAAAGCAATGTTACCTGGAAAGAATTACTTCGTTTATTTAATTCTCAGATTCCTTATCTTTAAAATGTAGGTAATAATATCTGCCTCAAATGATAGCTAGAATTAAATGGCAGAAAAAATATAAATGGCCTAATAACCCCTAATGCTTGGTAAGAGCTTGGCAAGTTTTAGTGTCCTTTACTTTTCAGTTCTTTGTAATGTGTTTAAGAAGGATTTAGGTTAATTAGCTCTTTTTAATAATAATCTCTTAAAGAAACCTACAAATCTTTGTGGGTTTAACCTTAACTCTTTGAAATAAACGTTATGCTTTTCCACAAATAACTTTGAGACACTGTTGAAGACCATTCTTAATGGGCCAATTTCTGTGATCTTACTTGGTTTCGAATTTTTAATATTTTATAGCATTATTCTCATTTTATTCTTAAAATTTATCTTCTCTAAACTTTTTTTTTGCCCTACAATATGATTAAGATTTCAGTGATGCCCATCATTTACATGATAAAAACTTTTATTTTCCTTCTCTTTATGCTTTCTAAAACCCAATTTACACAGTCACATATATGTCTTTAAAAGGCTTTGATAAAAAACTATTACTGGTCCAAGAAGCTACAACAACCTCTGTGTGAAACTGACCCATGGTTCAGGAGGCATACATTCAGGAAAATTTTTTTTATGTTCTTTGTGAATTATTTGACAACTAACTTGTTGGTTGAACATAACATGTCTCGGTGTGTGTATGTGAAAGTTTGCTCTATTTTGGGATCTCTGAGCTTCTTGAATCTGTGATTTGATGTATTTTCTTGTTTTTGAAAATTATTGTCTATCATCTCTCCAAATATTCCTTTGTTCACTATTTTCATTCTGGGATTCCAATCACATTCATATTAAACAATTAAATATTGGCTCACATGTGTTAGACGCACCATTCTCTCATTCATTTATATTTCTCCCCTCACTCCTTCTTTTTTCCCCTTTCTCTCCCCTCCCATTGTGTTTAAGTTTGGGTAATTTCATTTGTTATTACATATTACAAACTTGTATATATTTATGGGGTAAAATGTGATTATGTAATTTTTTAATACAATGTGAGATGATTAAACCAAGTGAATTAACATATTCATTATTTCAAATATTTAACATTTTTTGTGATGAGGAATTTTCAAATTTACTATCAATATTGAAATATAGAATACTCAGTTATTAGCTATATTCACCATGCTATGCAGTACATCTAAGAATAAATCAAACTTATTCCTCTTATCTAACTGAGACTTTGTAACCTTTGACTATCATTTCCTTCTTCCCATCACCTCCCAGCCTCTGGTAACCACCATTTTACTCCCTGCTTTTATGAGCTCCATTATTCTAGAGTCCCTATATAAGTGAAACCATGCGGTATTTGTTTTTTTGTGTGTGTTTGGCGTATACCACTTAGCATAATATTCTGCAATTCTATCCATGTTTTTGCAGATGACAGAATATCTTCCATTTCAAGGCTGAATAATATTCCATTATTTGTATATACCATATTTTTTACCCAGTCATTGATGGATGAACACTTAGGTTATTTCCACATCTTGGTTATTGTGAATAGTGCTGCAATGAACATTACAATGCAGACATCTCTACAACATATTGATCTCAAATATTTCAGGTAAATGCCTAGAAGAGGGATTGCTGGATCATGTGGTAATCCTATCTTTAGTTTTTTGAGGAACCTCAATACTGTTTTCCATAATGGCTATACTAATTTATATTCCCACCAACGGTGTACAAGGGTTTCCTTTTCTCCATATCCTCACCAACACTTGTTATCTTTCATCTTTTTGATAGTAGTTATTCTAAGAGGTGTAATGTGATATTTCATTTTGCTTTTGATTTTCATTTCCTTAATGATTAGTGATGTTGAGCAGTTTTTTGTTTCCATGTATTCATTGGCCATTTGTATGTCTTCTTTTGAGAAATGTCTATTCAGATCCTTTGCCTTTTTTTTTTTTCAGACAGAGTTTCACTCTTGTTGCCCAGGCTGGAGTGCAATGGTGTGATCTCGGCTCACTGCAACCTCCTCCTCCCAAGCGATTCTCCTGCCTCAGCCTCCCGAGTAGCTGGGATTACAGGCATGCGCCACCACGCCCAGCTAATTTTGTAATTTTTTTAGTAGAGAAGGGGTTTCTCCATGTTGGTCAGGCCGGTCTCGAACTCCAGACCTCAAGTGATCCACCCACCTCAGCCTCCCAAAGTGCTGGGATTACAGGCATGAGCCACCATGCCCAGACTGCTTATTTATTTTTTATCACTAATTCTTTATTATAAATTTTAATTAACACATAATAATTGTACATGTTTGTAGGTTACAATGTGAGGTTTTGATACATGTATACATTGTGTAATGACCACATCAAGATGATTAGTGTATCGCTCATCTCAAATTTTATCATGTTTTTGTAGTGAGAATATTCAAAATTTTCTCTCCTAGCTATTTTGAAATATGCAATACATTATCGTTAACTATAGTCACTCTAATGTGCAATAGGATACCAGAACTTATTTCTCCTATCTAATTGTAACTTTGGACCTGTTGACCAATCTCTCCCCATTCTCTCCTGCCCTCTTCCCTCTCCAGTCTCTGGCAAATACTTGTATTTGCTATTTCTATGAGAACAACTTTTTTAGATTTCACATGTGAGTGAGATCATGCAGTATTTTTCTTTCTGTGCTTGGCTTATTTTACTTAACGTAAGCTTTTCAGGTTCATCCATGTTGTTGCAAATGACAAGTTTCATTTGTTTTTATGGTTGAGTCATACTCCATTGTGTATATATGCTACATGTTTTTTATTCCTTTGTTCATTGATGGAAACTGATTGATTATTTATCTTGGCTATTGTGAGTAGTGCTGCCGTAAGTATGGGAGTACAGATATCTCTTTGACATATTGATTTCATTTCCTTTGGATATATATACCCAGTAGTGGGATTGCTGGATAATATGGTAGTTCTGTTTTTAATTCTTGTAAGAGCCTGTATACTATTTTTTATAATAGCTGTACTAATTAATATTCTCACCAACAGTGTGTGTTTCCTTTTCTCCACATCCTTCCCAACACTTGTAATCTTTTGTCTCTTTGACGCTAATCATTCTTTTTTCAATTGTAAATTGATAAGTAATAATTGTACATACTCATGAGGTAAGATAGTGATATCTCAATACATATAATTTATAGTGATCAAATCAGGGTAATTAGCATATCCATCATCTCAAACATTTATCATTTATTTGTGTTGGGAATGTCCAATATCCTTTTTCTAGCTATTTGAAACCATATAATATATTATTGTTAACTATATTCATCCTACAGTGGCATAGAAGACTAGAACTTATCCCTCCTATTCGGCTATAATTTTGTTATCCTTTGACAAATCTCTCCCTATTCCTCACTTCCCCCTACTCTTCGCAGCATCTAGTATCCTCTGTTTTACTTTTTGCTTCTATGAGATCAACTTCTTTTTAGCTTCCACATATGAATGAGAATCTGCAGTGTATGTTTCTGTTCCTGGCCTATTTTTCTTAACATAACCTCCTCCAGTCCTTCCATATTACTGCAAATGATAGTTTCTTTACTTTTTATGGCTGAATAGCATTCCATTGAGTATATATACCACAGTTTCTTTTTTTTTTTTTTTTTTTTTTTTTTTTTTTTGAGATGGAGTCTTGCTCTGTCGCCCAGGCTGGAGTGCAGTGGCGCGATCTCGGCTCACTGCAACCTCCGCCTCCCGGGTTCACGCCATTCTCCTGCCTCAGCCTCTCCAAGTAGCTGGGACTACAGGCGCCCGCCACCACGCCCGGCTAATTTTTTGTATTTTTGGCAGAGACGGGGTTTCACCGTGGTCTCGATCTCCTGACCTCGTGATCCGCCCGCCTCGGCCTCCCAAAGTGCTGGGATTACAAGCGTGAGCCACCGCGCCCGGCCTATACCACAGTTTCTTTATTCATCAGTTATTGGAAACTTAGGTTGATACCATATCTTGGCTATTGTGAATAGTACCACTGGGAACATGGGGGTGCAGATGTCTCTTTAATGTAATAATTTCATTTCCTTTGGATTAACTCCAAGTAGTGAGATTGCTGGATCATATGGTAGTTATAGTTTTAGTTTTTGAGGAAACTTTATACTGTTCTTCATAATGGCTGTACTAGTTTACATTTCAGTGCTATAAATTTCCCTCTACACACTGCTTTGAATGTGTCCCAGAGATTCTGCTATGTTGTGTCTTTGTTCTCGTTGGTCTCAAAGAACATCATTATTTCTGCCTTCATTTCAGTATGTACCCAGTAGTCATTCAGGAGCAGGTTGTTCAGTTTCCATGTAGTTGAGCGGTTTTGAGTGAGTTTCTTAATCCTGAGTTCTAGTTTGATTGCACTGTGGTCTGAGAGACAGTTTGTTATCATTTGTGTTCTTTTACATTTGCTGAGGAGAGCTTTACTTCCAACTATGTGGTCAATTTTGGAATAGGTGTGGTGTGGTGCTGAAAAAAATGTATATTCTGTTGATTTGGGGTGA
Source organism: Hylobates moloch (assembly GCF_009828535.3). Classification (NCBI taxonomy): domain Eukaryota; kingdom Metazoa; phylum Chordata; class Mammalia; order Primates; family Hylobatidae; genus Hylobates; species Hylobates moloch. The sequence goes on from NW_026652282.1 coordinate 66,143,124, forward strand.
AGAGTTCTGTAGATGTCTATTAGGTCTACTTTGTGCAGAGCTGAGTTCAATTCCTGGATATCCTTGTTAACTTTCTGTCTCGTTGATCTGTCTAATGTTGACAGTGGGGTGTTAAAATCTCCCATTATTATTGTGTGGCAGTTTAAGTCCCTTTGTAGGTCACTCAGGACTTGCTTTATGAGTCTGGGTGCTCCTGTGTTGGGTGCATATATATTTAGGATAGTTAGCTCTTCCTGTTGAATTGATCCCTTTACCATTATGTAATGGCCTTCTTTGTCTCTTTTGATCTTTGTTGGTTTAAAGTCTATTTTATCAGAGACTAGGATTGCAACCCCTGCCTTTTTTTGTTTTCCATTTGCTTGATAGATCTTCCTCCATCCCTTTATTTTGAGCCTGTGTGTGTCTCTGCACATGAGATGAGTTTCCTGAATATGGCACACTGATGGGTCTTGACTCCTTATCCAGTTTGCCAGTCTGTGTCTTTTAATTGGAGCATTTAGCCCATTTACATTTAAGGTTAATATTGTTATGTGTGAATTTGGTCCTGTCATTATGATGTTAGTTGGTTATTTTGCTCGTTAGTTGATGCAGTTTCTTCCTAGCCTCGATGGTCTTTACAATTTGGCATGTTTTTGCAGTGGCTAGTACCGGTTGTTCCTTTCCATGTTTAGTGCTTCCTTCAGGAGCTCTTTTAGGGCAGGCCTGGTGGTGCCAAAATCACTCAGCGTTTGCTTGTCTGTAAAGTATTTTATTTCTCCTTCACTTATGAAGCTTAGTTTGGCTGGATATGAAATTCTGGGTTGAAACTTCTTTTCTTTAAGAATGTTGAATATTGGCCCCCACTCTCTTCTGGCTTGTAGAGTTTCTGCCAAGAGATCAGCTGTTAGTCTGATGGGCTTCCCTTTGTGGGTAACCCGACCTTTCTCTCTGGCCGCCCTTAATATTTTTTCCTTCATTTCAACTTTGGTGAATCTGACAATTATGTGTCTTGGAGTTGCTCTTCTCGAGGAGTATCTTTGTGGCGTTCTCTGTATTTCCTGAATCTGAATGTTGGCCTGCCTTGCTAGATTGGGGAAGTTCTCCTGGATAATATCTTTCAGAGTGTTTTCCAACTTGGTTCCATTCTCCCCATCATTTTCAGGTACACCAATCAGACGTAGGTTTGGTCTGTTCACATAGTCCCAAATTTCTTGGAGGCTTTGTTTGTTTCTTTTTATTCTTTTTTCTCTAAACTTCCCTTCTCACTTCGTTTCATTCATTTCATCTTCCATCACTGACACCCTTTCTTCCAGTTGATCGCATCGGCTCCCGAGGTTTCTGCAATCTTCACGTAGTTCTCGAAACTTGGCTTTCAGCTCCATCAGCTCCTTTAAGCCCTTCTCTCCATTGGTTATTCTAGTTACCCATTCGTCTAATTTTTTTTCAAAATTTTTAACTTCTTTGCTATCGTTTTGAATTTCCTCCCGTAGCTCGGAGTATTTTGATCGTCTGAAGCCTTCTTCTCTCAACTCATCAAAGTCATTCTCCATCCAGCTTTGTTCTGTTGCTGGTGAGGAACTGCATTCCTTTGGAGGAGGAGAGGTGTTCTGCTTTTTAGAGTTTCCACTTTTTCTGCTCTGTTTTTTCCCCATCTTTGTGGTTTTATCTACTTTTGGTCCTTTATGATGGTGATGTACAGATGGGTTTTTGGTGTGGATGTCCTTTCTGTTTGTTAGTTTTCCTTCTACCAGACAGGACCCTCAGCTGCAGGTCTGTTGGAGTTTGCTAGAGGTCCACTCCAGACCCTGTTTGGCTCAGTGTCAGCAGCGGTGGCTGCAGAGCAGTGGATTTTCGTGAGACCACAAATTCAGCTGTCTGATAGTTCCTCTGGAAGTTTTGTCTCAGAGGAGTACCCGGCCGAGTGAGGTGTCAGTCTGTCCCTACTGGGGGATGCCTCCCAGTTAGGCTGCTCGGGGGTCAGGGACCCACTTTAGGGGGCAGTCTGTCCATTCTCAGGTCTCCAGTTGCATGCTGGGAAAACCACTACTCTCTTCAAAGCTGTCAGACAGGGACATTTAAGTCTGCAGTGGTTCCTGCTGAATTTTTGTTTGTCTGTGCCCTGCTCCCGGAGGTGGAGCCTACAGAGGCAGGCAGGCCTCCTTGAGCTGTGGTGGGCTCCACCCAGTTCGAGCTTCCTGGCTGCTTTGTTTACCTAAGCAAGCCTGGGCAATGGCGGGCACCCCTCCCCCAGCCTCACTGCTGCCTTGCAGTTTGATCTCAGACTGCTGTGCTAGCAATCAGCAAGATTCCGTGGGCATAGGACCCTCCAAGCCAGGTGCGGGACACAATCTCCCAGTGTGCCGTTTTCCAAGCCCGTTGGAAAAGCGCAGTATTAGAGTGGGACTGACCCGATTTTCCAGGTGCTGTCTGTTACCCTTTCTTTGACTAGGAAAGGGAACTCCCTGACCCCTTGCGCTTCCCAAGTGAGGCAATGCCTCACCCTGCTTCGGCTCGCACACAGTGCACTGCACCAACTGTCCTGCACCCACTGTTTGGCACTTCCTAGTGAGATGAACCCAGTACCTCAAACGGAAATGCAGAAATCACCCGTCTTCTGTGCCGCTCACGCTGGGAGCTGTAGACCAGAGCTGTTCCTATTTGGCCATCTTGGCTCCACCCCCAAAGTACATTCTTTCTATATCTAATTTTTTGAGTGTATTTACTATAAAAGGATGGTGAATTTTGTCATTTTTTCTGCATTTAATGAGATGATCATATGATTTATGTCTTTCTGTTAATGTGATATCTCACATGTATTAATGTGTGAATGTTGAACTATCTTTGCTTCTAGGGATAAATCCACTTGATCATGGTGAATGATCCTTCTAATATGTTGTTGAATTTAGCTTGCTCATATTCTGTTGAGGATTTTTAAACTATGTTAATCAAGAATACTGACCTGTAGGTTCCTTTTCTTGTGACGTTCTTGGTTTGGCGTTGGTATCAGGATGATTCTGGCCTTATATAGTTAGGAAGTATTCTCTCTGGAATTTTTTGATAAAGTTTGTGGAGAATTGGTATTACCTCTTCTTTAAATGTTTGGTAAAATTCAACAGTGAAACCATCAGCACTTGGGCTTTTCTTTGATGGGAAACTTTTTGTTACTGATTCAGTCTTCTCACTTGTTATTGATCTGTTAAGATTTTCTATATTTTTCAGGATTCAATCTTGGTAGGCGTTGTATGTGTCTAGAAATTTACCTGTTTTTTTCCTAGGTTATCTTAATTTTCGGCATATAATTGTTGATAGTAGTCTGCTAGGATCCATTATACTTCTATGGTGTCAGTTTTAATGTCTCTTGTTTTATTTCTGATTTTATTTATTTGAATTCCTTCTCTTTTGTTCTTGGTTAGACTAGTTAAGGGTTTGCCAATTTTGTCTGTCTTTTCAATAAACTAACTCAGTTTTGTAGATTTCTTGTATTATTTTTCTAATTGTGATTCCATTTATTTCTTCTCTGATATTTATTATTTTTCCTTCTGCTAACATTGGACTTAGTTTGTTATTTTTTCTATTTCATTAACATCACATTAACTTATTTTTTTGCAATCTTCTTTTTTGATATAAGTATTTATTGCTAAAGACTTTCCTTTTAGAACTGCTTTTGCTGCAGCCCATAAATTTGGTATGTTGTGTTTCCATTTTCATTTGTCTCCATAAATATTTAAGTCTCCCTTTTCTTAATTGGCCCATTGTTTTTTCAGGAGCATGGTGTTTAATTTTCATGTATTTGTGAATTTTATATAATTTCTCCTGTTATTCATTTTTGGTTTCATACCATTGTGGCTGGAAAAGTTACTTGATATGATATCAGTGTTCTTAAACTTGCTAAGACTTGTCTCATAGGCTAACATGATCTTTTCTGTAGAATATTATATGTGTACTTAACAAAATGTGTATTCTGTTGCCATTAGATAGAATGTTCAGTATACGGCCGTTAGGTCCATTTGGCCTAAAGTATTTTCACGTCCAATGTTTGCTTATTAATTTTATGTCTGGATGATCTTTCCATTATTGAAAGTGGGGTGCTGAAGCCCACTACTATTATTGCATTGCAATCTGTCTCTCCCTATGGTGTAAAATTATTTATTTATAACGTCCCTATAATGCATGCACAGTGAGAGCAAAGTGCTCCAGAGAGTGGTTCTTCAAATGTTGATGCTGGTAGAATTAATGGTAATTTGTTTCGCTCATATTTGTATTTTTATTTTTTACTGTTGCTCAAATATTTTCAAGTGAGCATGTAGCAATGATATTAAAATACATTCTTATAAACAATCAATTAAATGCATTTCAAGTAAAAATTAAAAATAGTCTGATTTTTTCTTAAGGTTTAAAAAATTGAATCTTACACAAAAATTAGCCCAGTGACAAGGTAAAATACCCTTAATAATTACCTGATAACATGCTATTATTTTCCCTTCTTAAACCAGCATTTTCTCGCAGTTTTTACAAAATGATATCTGATGGTTTTAGAGACCTTGGCCTCTTTTGCTAGCAATACATCTCATTGAATCTGAGTATATATCAGTGCTTTCTAATAACACTGGGTTTCTCAACCTCAGCACTGTTGACATTTAGGCTGGATAATTCTTTGTTGTGGCAAGCTTCCCCGTGCTTTATAAGATGTTTAGAGTATCCCTAGCTTCTATCCACTAGATGGCCAGTAGCAGTCCTCTTGCCTCTAGTGGTGCCAACCACAAATGCCTCCAGACATTGCCAGAGATCTGCTTGAGTAGAATTTGTAGATTGCTTTGGGCGGATTGGCCCTTGTAACAATTGTGAGCCCCAAATATCTGAGACAGGTCTCAGTCAATTTAGAAAGTTTATTTTGCCAAGGTTAAGAACACACCCCTGAGGAAGTCCTGAGACATGTGCCCAAGGTGGTCAGGGGTACAGTTTGCTTTTATACATTTTAGCAAGACATGAGACATCAATCAATATATGTATGAAGTACATTGGTTTGGTCCAGTAAGGTGGGACAACTTAAATTTAGTAGGGGCTTCCAGGTTAGAAATAGGTAAGAGACAAAAAGATTGCATTCTTTTGAGTTCTTGACCAGCCTTCCACTGAATACACAATTTAGTCTGGTTCAGTGAATCTGCATTTAATAACATTAATAAAATAATAACATTTATAAAAAGTTTAAAACAATATCATCAGAATAGGATCACAGGTCATTGTAAAATAAGTCATTCATTTAGCCAAAGTGATAACTCATAGATTTCAAAAAAAGACAGAAACCTTTATTCTTTGAGAGTGGAGACTTAATTTCTGAAACAATGTGATGTAATAAAGATAGCACAAGACCAGTTAAATCTGTCTCTCAAAATCTTGTAAGCAATCTATAAAATTTTAATAATCTTGACCATAAGATATAATTTCCATAAACCTGCTTGTAACCTTTATAATTTTGTATTAAGGAGTGTGTTAATGCTCCGAGAAAACCTTGTTTATCTGACACAGGGGCCCACATGCTGGTTTTGTATCAGTGTGCCTTTGATATTAATGGTTAATTTCTATAGAAGCTGAACTAATTTTATCTCTTAAAATCGGCCCTTAAATCTCATGCACTCACCTCTTCTGCAGTAGTTTCTGGGCCTTGAGGAGTTAATAAAAACTATTGTTTTAATTTCTGGCCCTGTGTTTCACGAATGCAGTTTATTTTGATTGGCGTCGTCTACCAGGCCTGAAGATGTGGCTTTAATTGCTGTCAGTATTTAAGATTTAGCAGGATCTGGTGTCCTTTTTAGATGCAGGAGTCAAAGCCCTGTAACTCAATGGCACAAGGACTTTAAAAACACATACAGAAAGTTACATGGATGTAATAACCTTAATTTAAATAATTTTTATAATCTCGGGGTTTTTTTCTAAGCAAACCAAAACTTAATAATACTGACATAGGAATTATTTTGATAAAACATAAATCTGTTAGGCCAGGAAAAGGCAAAAGAAAAGACCTTTTGCGGTGCACAGAATATTATGTTTGAAGGAAATACTTCCTTTAGACCTTTAAGAAAACAATTTTAGCATCAGGCCACAAGAAACAGAACCCGAGGGGAAAAAAAATTATATGAACTGAAAATGAGTTGAAGGAGAGCATTATTATTTTTCACCCTTTAAAAGGGGAGAGAAAATTGAAAACAGTGAGACACAATAAAAGTTGAACTTTGAGTTTATAAAGAATTAAAATCTCTTATAATTTATTAAGAGTAAATCAATCCATTAAGAAAATTTCAGTGTTCTAACCAAGTCTTTAGTGTAAAGTGGTTTTCTTAACATCAAAACCCAATCTCTAGAAAGACTTTTATAAATGATTTCCCTTTAATTATAGACAAATTGACACAAATAATTTACTACATGCTTGAACTTACTGTTTTATCCTAGACATTCCTCTTTCTTAAATAACCAGTTGTTTTATTTTAGGACAAAAATTTACCGTACAAGATTTTTTTCTCATATAAAATTATTTTTCTTTTAACCTTTCTTGCCAAAAATTCCTCTTTATGTTTATAACTTTCTTTACATTGTTCTTATTCACTGATTACCTTTACATAATTTTTTAAATAACTTTTAAATAATCTTTGAATTAGATAAAATATTTTTTAATGAGAACACATTTCTTTTTTTCGGAAAAAATGTTTTGTAATTAAAAAAAATTGGAAATAACCCAGACATTTAATAACTATCAATTATTTAGCTTAATATAACTTTAGATTTTAAATTATGTGACAGGATTATCTATAAGCATTTATTCCATTACATTTACCTAATTAATTATTAATTGGCTTTGAGAGTCTACGGCTTTTCAAGGCACACAGTGTAAACTGCCAGCGGGGCTACCACTCTGGGGTCTGGAGGATGGTGGCCATCTTCTCACAGCTCCACTAGGCAGTGCCCCAGTAAGGACTCTGTGTGGGGGCTCCAACCCCACATTTCCCTTCCACACTGCCCTAACAGAGGGGCCGCGCCCCTGCAGCAGACTTTTGCCTGGGCATCCAGGCATTTCCATACATCTTCTAAAATCTAGGGGGAGGTTCCCAAACCTCAATTCTTAACTTCTGTGCACCTGCAGGCTCAACGCCACATGGAAGCTGCCAAGGCTTGGGGCTCCCACCCTCTGGAGTCACAGCTCGAGCTGTACGTTGGCCCCTTTCAGCCATAGCTGGAGCAGCGGGGACACAGGGCACCAAGTCCCTAGGCTGCACACAGCAGGGGGACCCTGGACCTGGCCCACGAAACCACATTTACCTCTTGGGCCCCCAGGCCTGTGACAGGAGAGGCTGCCATGAGGGTCTCTGATATGGCCTGGAGACATTTTCCCCATGGTCTTGGGGATTAACACTAGGCTCCTTGCTACTTCTGCAAATTTCTGCAGCTGGCTTGAATTTCTCCTCAAAAAATAGGTTTTTCTTAAACACATGAAAAAATGCTCATCATCACTGGCCATCAGAGAAATGCAAATCAAAACCACAATGAGATACCATCTCACACCAGTTAGAATGGCCATCATTAAAAAGTCAGGAAACAACAGGTGCTGGAGAGGATGTGGAGAAATAGGAACACTTTTACACTGTTGGTGGGACTGTAAACTAGTTCAACCATTGTGGAAGTCAGTGTGGCAATTCCTCAGGGATCTAGAACTAGAAATACCATTTGACCCAGCCATCCCATTACTAGGTATATACCCAAAGGACTATAAATCATGCTGCTATAAAGACACATGCACACATATGTTTGTTGCGGCACTATTCACAATAGCAAAGACTTGGAACCAACCCAAATGTCCATCAATGATAGACTGGATTAAGAAAATGTGGCACATATACACCATGGAATACTATGCAGCCATAAAACATGATGAGTTCATGTCCTTTGTAGGGACATGGATGAAACTGGAAAACATCATTCTCAGTAAACTATCACAAGGACAAAAAACCAAACACCACCTGTTCTCACTCATAGGTGGGAATTGAACAATGAGAACTCATGGACACAGGAAGGGGAACATCACACTCCGGGGACTGTTGTGGGTTGGGGGGAGGGGGGAGGAATAGCATTAGGAGATATACCTAATGCTAAATGACGTGTTAATGGGTGCAGCAAACCAACACGGCACATGGATACATATGTAACAAACCTGCACATTGTGCACATGTACCCTAAAACCTAAAGTATAATAAAAAAAATAAAATAAAATAAAATAAATAAAGATTTTTTGAGGAAAAAAAATCGGTTTTTCTTTTCCACTGCATTGTCAAGCTGAAAGTTTTCTGAACTTTTTGCTCTGTTTTCCTTTTAAAATGGAATGCTTTTAACAGCACACAAGTCACCTTTTGAATGCTTTGCTGCTTAGAAATTTCTTCTGCCAGATACCGTAAATCATCTCTCTCAAGTTCAAAGTTCCACAAATCTCTAGAGCAGGGGCAAAATGCTGCCAGTCACTTTGCTAAAACATATTAAGAGTCACCATTTATCTACTTCCTAACAAGTTCCTCATCCCCATCTGAGACCACCTCAGCCTGGACCTTATTGTTCATATCACTATCAGCATTTTTGTCATAATTAATTATTATTTTTTAATAGTTTACCCAGATTACTTATGAAAAATATGATAGTTATTTAAAGTTTAAAGTTTTCTTGTTAAACATTTTTATAACCTGTGGATTCCAGGTTTTCCTAAGTACGAACATTAAGATTAGGTAAATGTGGGTTTTTGGTTTTGGTGTTATTATTTTTTTTTTTGCCAGTAAGTCAAGATTTAGTTGTTTTCATTAACCAACCAATGTTAAATGTCTTATTTATTAAATTTTATGTAAACAAAGATAATTCTCTTTTGAGCCACATTTACAGATTTATAACCCTCATACCAAATTTTGACATCTAGCAGAGATAAATAATGTATGCTGACAATTTTGAAGCCATTTCTAATTCTATTACACCAAATTTTTAAAACCGGATTATTTATTAAAGATTTAGTTAAGCCATGTGAACTTCAGAAAGCATTTGGCTTAAAGTCTCTATATTTCTGATTAAGTATTTGATTTAAGCACCTTTTTAAAAAGCCAATTAGAGTTCTTTTATACATTTTTAATAGTGAAACATCATATATTTGATGCATAAATACATAGACATATTTGACATATAGTTAGGAGTAGACCTTATAGATTCATAAGACATGGTTTTGAAATGTGAGGACATGAGATTTGGAGAGGCCAGGAGCGAAATGATATGGTTTGGCTTTGTCCCCACCCAAATCTCAACTTGAATTGTATCTCCCAGAATTCCCACATGTTGGGGCATGGACCCAGGGGGAGGTAATTGAATCATGGGTGCTGGTCTTTCCCATGCTATTCTTGTGATAGTGAATAAGTCTCCCAAGATCTGATGGGTTTATCAGGGTTTTCCACTTTTGCTTCTTCCTCATTTTTCTCTTGCCTCCACCACATCAGAAATGCCTTTCACCCCCACAGTGATTCTGAGGCCTCCTCAGCCATGTGGAACTGTAAGTCCAATTAAACCTCATTTTGTTCCCAGTTTCGGGTATGTCTTTATCAGCAGCATGAAAATGAACTAATACACACATAATTTGGAGCTTTCCTTTGGATTTGATCAAGTCAGATAGAGTTGGTCAAGCCTAATGAGAAAAAGACCAAAACAACAACAAAAACAGAAACAAGCAAACAACAAAAAAATAGTTAAGCAAAACAAATAATTGCACAATTTATGTGATTACTGAGCACTCCAGTGGTAAGGAGAAATGAAGACCAGCTGGTTGTTAATCTTAACTTTAGTGAAAACAAAATTCCAATTCAGGTATCTACCTAGGGATGGGTCTGAAGCTGTTCTCTGTCATCCTAGAGGCAGAAAAAAACTCAAACTCTCCTTCCCTGTTGGAAGCAAACTCAAACTCCAGGAAAGAGTTACCTGCCTTCCATCATGAAAGCAGGAAGACTTGCCTTTGTTGTTGGCAGCAAGTAAAACTCCAAAAACAAGGAGTTGTACAGTAAAATAAACTTTAGATCTTGACTAAAGCTTGGGAGGTCAGGGATTCTCTGGAGGGGGAGCTTCCAGGCCTCAGAAAATTGTCCTATTGGTTTGAACCATAAAGATAGCACAAGCTGGTACCAATAGGAGATTTGTCAAAGATAAGGGGCACCTCCACTCAGAATCTCTTCGTGGCCACCAAAATGTGAACCCCAAATATCTGCGACAGGTCTCAGTCAATTTAGGTTTATTTTGCCAAGGTTAAGGACGTGCCTGTGACAGCCTCAGGAAGTACTGAGACATCTGCCCAAGGTGGTCAGGGGTACAGGTTGTTTTTATACATTTTAGGGAGACATAATACAGGTCTTACAGTCAGTATGTGTAAGACTTACATTGGTTCAGTCTTGTAAGGTGGGACAACTCAAAGTAGGTGTTTCCAGCTTAGAAGTAGATAAGAGACAAAAGGTTGCATTATTGTGAGTCCTTGATCAGCCTTCCACTGAATACATAATTTAGTCTGGCTCAGGGAATCTGCATTTTTACATAAAGAATAGGGGAGAGGAAACAATGAGATATGGATTTGTCTCAAGTGAGCCTCAGAGGGATGACTTTGAATAGAATAGGAAGCAGGTTTGCCTTAAGCTGTTCCCAGCTTGACTTTTCCCTTTAACTTAGTGATTCTGGGGTCCCGAGATTTATTTTCCTTTCTCACAATACTGATTTTTCCTATATATGAACATGAAATGCTTTTCCGTTTTTGTATTATCTCTGATATTTTTATCAGTGTTTTGTAATTCTCATTGTAGCAACCTTTTACCTCCCTGCTTAGATGTATTCCCAGATATTTTATTCCTTTTGTGGCTGTTTTGAATGGTACTGCATTCTTCATTTGGCTCTCAGCTTGGATGTTGTTGGTGTAGAGAAATGCTACTGATTTTCATACATTAGTTTTGTATCCTGAAGATTTGACGAAGTTGTTTATCAGATCAGGAATATTTTGGGCAGAGCCTGTAGGGTTTTCTAGGTATAGAATAATATAATCTACAATCAGTGATAGTTTGACTTCCTGTCTTCCTATTTGGATACCCTTTATTTTTTTGTTGTTTGTTTGTTTTGCCTGATTTTTCTAGCTAGGACTGCCAGTACTGTGTTGAATAGGAGTCTTGAGAATGGGCATACCTGTCTTGTTCTGCTTTTCAAGGGAAATCTTCCAGCTTTTGCCCATTAAGTATGATGTTTGGCTTTGGGTTTGTCATATATGGCTGTTATTATTTTGAGATATGTTCCTTCAATACCTAGTTTATTAAGATTTTTTAACATAAATGGATGTTAAATTTTATCAAAAGCCTTTTCTGCATCTATTGAGATGATCATGTTGTTGTTGTTTTTAGTTCTGTTTATGTGAATATTTATTGATTTGCATATGTTGAACCAACCTTACATCCCAGGGATAAAGCCTACATGATCATGATGGATTAACTTTTTAATGTGTTTCTTGATACGGTTTGCTGATGTTTTCATGAGGATTTTTGCATCCATGTTTATTAAGGATACTGGCCTGAAGTTTTCTTTTTTGTTTTGACTCTGCCATTTTGTGGTTATCAAGATGTTGTTTGCCTCATAGAATGAGTTAGGGAACAGTACCTCCTCCTCAGTTTTTGGGACCTGTTTCCATAGGAATGGCACTGGCTCTTCCTTATACATTTGATAAAATTCAGTGTGAATCTGTCTGGTCTTGGTACTTTCTAATTTTTAGGCTTTTTATTACTGATTTGATTTTAGAACTCATTATTGGTTTGTTCAGGGATTGAGTTTATTCCTGGTTCAATCTTGGTTGTTGTTATGTTTACAGGAATTTATCCAGTTATTCTAGGTTTTCTAGTTTGTGTGCGTAGAGGTACTCAGGGGTTTTTTTTTGTTTTTTTTTTTTTTGTATTTCTGTTGGGTCAGTGGTAATGTCCCTGCAGTCATTTCTGATTTTGTTTATTTGGATATTCTCTCTTTTGTCTTTACTAATCTAGGTAGTTGTCTATCTTATTTATTCTTTCAAAGAACCAACTCCTGGCTTCATTGATATTTTAATTTTTTTTTTTTTTTTTGCATCTGAATTTCCTTCAGTTCATCTGTGATTATGATATTATCTTCTGCTGGTTTGGAGGTTAATTTACTCTTGTTTTTATTTTTCCTCTTTATGTTATGTTATTTTTTTTTTTTTTTTTTTTTTGATCTTTCTAACGTTTTGATGTCATCGTTTAGTGTTATAAACTTCCCTTTAACACTGCTTCAGTTGTGTCCCAGGTATTCTGGTATGTTGTCCCTTTTTTCTTATTAATTTCAAAGAATGTCTTGATTTCTGCCTTAATTTCCTTGTTTACTCCGAAGTCATCCAGGCACAGGTTGAATTTCATGTAACTGTATGGTTTTGAGCAATTTTCTTAGTATTGATGTCTATTTGGGGTGGGGGGTGCTGTGGTCTGAACATGTGTTTGGTATGAATCTTTCTTTCTTTCTTTCTTTCTTTCTGGAATTTTCTGAGGATTGTTTTTTGGCTGATTGTGTGGTCAATTTTAGAGTATGTGCCTTGTGCAGCTGTGAATTTATATTCTCTTGTTTGTCAGAGGAGAATTCTGTAGATGTCTATTGGGTCAATTTGGTCAGGTGTTGACTTCAGGTCCTGAATACCTTTGTTAGTTTTCTGCCTCAGTGATTTTTCTTATACTGTCAGTGGGGCATTGAACTCTCTTGCTATTATTGTGTGGTTATCTAAGTATCTTTATAGGTTTTTAAGAACTTGCCTTATGAATCTGGGTGCTCCTGTGTTGGGTGCATATATCTTTAGAATAATTAGGTCTTCTTGTTGAATTGAACCCTTTACCACTATATCATTTCCTGATTTCTCCTTTTTGACTTTTGTTGCTTTAAAATCTGTTCTGTCTGTAATTAGTATAGCAATCCCTGCTTTTTTTTTCTATTTTCCATTTGTATGAAAGATTTTTCTTCATCCGTTTTCTTTGAGTCTGGGTGTCATTTTATGTGAGATTGGTCTCTTGAGGACAGCATACCATTGGATCTTGTTTCTTTATCCAACTTTCCAATTTGTACCTTTTAATTGAGGCATTTAAGCCTTTATGTTCAAGGTTAATGTTGATATGTGCAGATTTCATTCTATCATCATGTTATAAGCTACTCATTATGCAGATTTGTTTGTGTGGTTGCTTTATTATATCAGTCCTCTGTGTGCTTAAGTGTGTATTTGTGGTGGCTGGTAGTAGTTTTTTTTTTCCCACTTTTAGCCCTATCTTCAGGACCTCTTGTAAGGCAGGTGTGGTGGTAATAAATTCCTTTAGCATTAGCTTTTCTGAAAAGAATCTTATTTTTCCTTCGCTTATGAAGCTTAGTTTGACTGGCTATGAAATTCTTGCTTTGAATTTCTTTTATTTAGGTATGCTGAATACAAGCCTCCAGTGCCTTTTGGCTTTTAGGGTTTCTGTTGAAAGATCTATTGTCAGCCTAATGGAGTTCCCTTTGTAGGTGATCTGCTCCATTTTCTCTAGCTTCCTTTAACATTTTTTCTTTCATTTCAACCTTGGAAAATCTGATGACTTTGTGTCTTGGGTATGGTCATCATGTATATTATCTTGCAGGGATTCTCTGCATTTCCTGAATTTAGATGTTAGCCTTGTTAGTGAGCTTGGGAAATGTTCATGAACAATATCCTGAAATAGGTTTTCCAAGGTGTTTGCTTTCTCTCCTCTTTCAAGGGTGTCGGTCAGGTGTAGACTTGGTCACTTTACATAATCCTATATTTCTTGGAGGTTTTATTCATTCTTCTTTAATCTTTTTAAAAAATTTTTTCTGACTGAGTTATTTCAGAGAACCAGTCTTTGAGCTCTGAGATTATTTCCTCATTTTTGCCCTAAAATGCCACAATTCACTCAGTAACATAAAAATCATTCTTACTTGAAAAGGGATTTTTAATTTTTTTTTTTTTTTTTTTTTTTTTTTTGAGTCAGGTTCTCTCTCTGTTGCCCAGACTGGAGTGCAGTGGGGCAGTCATGGTTCGCTGCAGCCTCGAACTCCTGAGCTCAAATGATAATCCTACCTCAGCCTCCCAAATAGGATTACCGGTTCATGCCACCATGCCCAACTAATTTTTTTAATTTTTTTTTCAAAGACAGGGTCTCATTATGTTGCCCACACTGGTCTCAAACTCCTAGCCTCAACAGATCCTCTTGCTTCAGCCTCCCAAAACTCTGGTTGATTTAAAAAGTATATGTATCCAAAATGAGTCAAAAGAGAATGACACTATTGGTCAAATTGGGAATTATGACCTTTGGAATGAATGGGGATGAAACCAGAATATTTGGATTGCTAAACAGCTATTTAGCAGTAGTTGTCTTTTGACTTCTGTTTTGTCTTTTTCTTCTCCCAAAATTCCTTCTTCCCGTCTTCTTTCTCACTGATACTTGTACTATCTTTGTTATTATACTGTTTTGACTTTTTATATTGGTATAAGACATATTTTTAAATCTTTATAAAAAGATAGTTGAGAAATTGACCTACATCTGATATATGTATTTTATTTTAAACATGTAGTACTTTACAGAATTCATTATTGCTGATTAATGAAACTGCCTTATGACATTTTCAGATTTCTTTCCAATACCCATTACTTGTATATTAAATGGCACCCTACAAAATATCTGATTTCTTATTCTACTTAAAACCCCTCCTCCACCCCCTGCCTAGCTAGCTAACTCTTTGTCCATCATGTCCATTTTACCTGTTACTCTTTTCATGAATTTCTTTGCATAATTTGTTTTTTATTTTTTTCAGTGGGATCATAGACCCTTCCTCTATTCTTTACATTCTTTTGAATGAGGATTGAGTTAATTAAAGCACTTAATACCTGACACATTATAAGCATCATATAATTTTTAGTTATTGTTGCCATTTAATTATGTTTAAAAATTCTACACTCAAAAGTTTAAAATTAAAAATTTATATTCAGTATTATATGTATCATGTAATGTAATTTTCATATTTTTAAGAAACTGTACACGTATATTTTTCTTTAAAATTAAACTCCAATGTAACATTGTTTATATACAAGGATTAGGATTATAGTCTTAAATGTTACTAAAAATTATTTATTTCTTTGTCATATATTATAGTGCCAGGAAAACATTGAGTAGGTATCTTGTTTTACCTTTGGCCCCTCCAAAATGTATTTAGTCTTTTCTATGTTTTACTGGAAAATGCTATAAATTATCTATCTTAAAAATATCACATGGATCACTGGCTTAGCCAGATAATTTTCTTCATATATCTACCTCCATGCCTATCTTTGTAATCTTGATATTCTTATTCAAACAGTCATGTGATAGTTTCTATAAATTGGACATACTGTAACAAAACATTATGTTGGGAAGAACTCTGTCTTTTAAATGTTCTTTTTTAAAATTAGTTGTTGGCACTCAAAACAATTATACTTATCAACCGTAATACTTTTTTAACTGTTTCTTTTTGAGACAAAGGCTTGCTCTGTTTCTCAGGCTGGAGTGCAGTGGTGTGATCATGGCTTACTTCAGCCTTGACTTTCTGGGCTCAAGCAATTCTCCTACCTCAGCCTCCTGAGTAGCTGGGATGACAGATATGTATCCCCACACCGGGCTAATTTCTTTTTAAATTTTTTATAGAGTCGAAGTCTCTCTATATTGCCCAGGCTAGTCTTGAACTCCTGGGCTCAAGTAATCCTCCAGCCTCAGCCTTCCAAATTGCTGGGATTACAGGCATGAGCCACCATGACCAGCCTCTTTTTAATTGTTTAAGGATTTTTTTTTTTTAAACAAAAGCATGTTCACTTGGGGGTAAAAATTAAATAGAGAATATTTTCCCAAACTCTGTATTTCAGAAATTACAACTTAATTTTGAAGTTACATGTAGGCAGTTACAATACTTACAAAACAAAAATGTTTGCCTATCTGTGTGAATCTACATGGTTTAACTGGTTATTTTCACTATTTTTTTCTCCTTCCTCCCTCTTCACTATTTTTTAATTTAAATTCAAGTATCTTGAGGAACCTGTTTTTAATCTTCAATATATCCAGTATAACATTGTCTTTTTTGAGATTTGGGACTCAGAATTGCCCCATTTAAATTTGTTTTTTGAAAATTCCCCCATCTATAAGAGCATTAATGATGCAATAATAATATTCCTTGTCTCCTGGCAACAGTAACCCTGGTATTGCAGCAAGTGAAGTGTAGAGAATGTGTGGAGATCAGGTGATGCAGAACTCTGGAAAAGGATGTTAGTCTTCAGAGTAGGACTGTTTGTTAAATTCAGCAAAGTCTACTATCAGAAGACACGGTGAGAAATCTTGTAGAAAGGGAGTTTTTCTTTTAGTTTTAACTCTGAGCACACATCAAAATTGACGTTTAATTTATATTTTGTCCAGAAACTTACTTGATTCAACTAAAATATCTTTGAAAATTATCTCTTTCATTAATAACTGTGCCCGAAATCATGGCTGTGGTAAAATTGAACTCAGTTAATAGTTTAAAAGGGCATCAATAATTGTTTTAATATTTTATTTTCTGAACTAGCTCAAGAGTAAGAGATAAAAGACATAACTGATATGTTGATATAGTATTAAGAATTATGTTTTTTCAGAACTCCAGAGTAAGAGAGTTACAAAACTCCCTACGTCCTACATTAATTGACTGACACATTGACATCTCAATAAATAGCCTGATGATGGATTATTTTCAAAATTTAATTTGTTTCTGAAGTGAAGTATTAAAAGACTATACCTAATTCCTTTTTGGATATCAAATGTTTTTAATTACTACATACCAGTGAAAGAAAGTTATTGTCAGGTAATCAAGCATGTTTACATATCTGTATATTTTTTATATAGTCCTGAACTTCCTTTTCAGATTATTTTTTTTCCTTTAAAGCACTCATGTCTTATCTCATTTGTATAGTTTTTGTTTGTTTTTTAGATGGGGTCTCGCTCTGTCACCAGGCTGGAGTGCAGTGGCGTGATCTCGGCTCACTGCAATCTCTGCCTCCCAGGTTCAAGCGATTCTCCTGCCTCAGCCTCCAGAGTAGCTGGGACTACAGGCATGCACCACCACACCAAGCTAATTTGTTTTTGTATTTTGGTAGAGACGGGGTTTCACCATGTTGGCCAGGATGGTCTTGATCTCCTCACCTCGTGATCTACCCGCCTCAGCCTCCCAAAGTGTTGGGATTACAGGCGTGAGCCACCGTGCGTGGCCTCATTGTATAGCTTTTAAGTATCTTAAGAGTGAAGTTACCTTATTTTCCTCTAGTAGAACAATTTAATGCAAGTAAAGTTTAGAAAAATAATCAAATTAATCATAAACTTGTGGATTTTATTAAGCCAATTGTATTTTAAAATATCAAAGACCGCATTTTGAAATTGTTTCTTTAAAGAATGCCATTATCATTCACCCTTTTTCTCCTATGAAAATTAACTGCAGATGTGAGAGAAAACATGAGGACTTGAATATCTGTAGCCAAACCAAGAGCAGAAGGTGTTGAAATGAGGGAGGGGACTTCCCCATGATAAGGAGAATTAAGGAAAAAAGTGACTAGAAAAAAATGCCACTTCTTTCAGCAAAACTGCCTTCTGAGCGTGAACTTAAATTTGTATTTGTGTTGGAAATGCTTGAAGAAATGTGAGGAGAAGGAGGAGTTATTTGTGTGACAGGGGGTGGGAAAAAAGTGGAGATTATTGAATGGGAGGTTGGGAATTCATGGGGCAAGTCATTATTTATAAGAAAAAAAGGGAAAATAGTTTTTGGTGTAGGAAAGGAGAAAGGTAGTATCCCACGGGAGAAAGTTCAGCAATGAAGGAGAATGGAAAGTAATAAGAGATCACCCCACCTAGGGTAGGTGGAATCCATATGATTCCTTCTTTCTTTATTTCTCTCCCTTTAAAAAAATGCATTTCATGGCTGGGTGCAGTGGCTCATGCCTGTAATCCCAGCACTTTGGGGGGCCGAGGTGGGTGGATCACGAGGTCAGGAGTTCAAGACCATCCTGACAAACATGGTGAAACCCCGTTTTTTACTAAAAACACAAAAATTAGCTGGACATGGCAGCGCATGCCTGTAATCCCAGCTACTCGGGAGGCTGAGGCAGGAGAATCGCTTGAACCCGGTAGGCAGACATTGCAGTGAGCTGAGATCGTGCCACTGCACTCCAGCCTGGCAACAGATCTAGACTCCATCTCAAAAAAAAAAAATTGCATTTCATTTTATCTTTAATGGCCCCTTCTCTTGCTTGCTTACTAGCAGGCTCCCTCCTGAGCCTCACGCTGACACCACACCCCTGTAGTTTCTCCTTGATGGGATGGGTTTGAGGAGAGCAGCAGTTGGTGAGGTAAGTTTTAATGTCTGAGAGGGTGTGGTGAGTAGACGGGGAGAGCTATGAACAGAAGTTTTTTGTTTTTTTGCTTTTTTGATAAAAGGCTTTTTCTAGAAACATTGGGATGGGTTTCTACTTTCCTCCTTCCTCAGATAGTGTTTAAGAGGGATGTGAAAGATGTATATGGTGTTGGCTATAATTCTGGAGTCCCCTTCAGAGAATACTTAATTCCTTGAGTGTTGACAGGGTTATCCACAGAGGGGTTAGTGATTTGGAATGATGTGGAAAAAGCTTATGAGGTTACTGGGTTTACTGTGAGGGTCATGGCGAGTTGTACAGCATCCAGTGCGGAGAGAATGGCATTTTGGTCTCACTAGGTGGCTTTAGCTCCCAGCTTGCTTGAAAGCCCATTGTACTTTAGAGTATTCTCAGCCATTCCCTTCAAAAGGGGCTGGAGATTTCTCTGGCCAGCTTGCTTCTCTGAAATTGGCGGCAGTTTGGAGAGGCAGCAACTCTGCATCATGTATACCAGAAGCAAGAGAAGTTCACTTGGTGGCTGTTGAATTCACATAGCTATAAATCTCTACCAGCTACAGCCACTGGAAGGGGCAGAGGAAGAGTAGGAAGGGGAAGTAGTGCTACTATTGTAGTTTTCCGAATGAAGCAAAATATGTAGCAGTATTTTGTTGTTTGAGATAGTATCCAGAGTTTTTTGTTTTATATTTAAGAGAATTAAGGAGCGTGGACACAAGGGTGAATTTCAAGTGAAAGTTTAATAAGCAAAAGAAGAACGCTTTCTGCAGCAGAGAGTGGGGCCCAAAGGGGTTCCCCACCATGAGGCTGGGGTTCAGGGTTTTTATAGACCGGGATGAGAAGGAACGTGCATAGTTTGCAGGCTGTTTTGGAGAAAGTGTGATTTAGCTTGGTCTGGGACCAATCAGGAGCTGAAGTGATGATTTATTGGGGCTACCTAGCTTGGCCCAGGACCTAGTAGAAGCTGAAGTGAAAGCTTGGCCAAAGACCTTGGCCCTGGGACTAATTAGGAGCTGAAGCAATGATTTATTTAGGCCAAGCTTACGGTTTAAAGCATGTTTAGAAAAGGAAAAAAAAAAGTGCCCACCAGAACCTACTGGAGCACCCCATGTACATGCCCACATAAGGAGAAGAGACTATTTCCTGGAAGCCTGCTGGTTATACAAAGGACAAAGACATTTCTATGCAGAGTCTTGTTCTCTTATTACAGTGGCTGCAGGCATGTCTTAGGCACAGAGAACAAAGGTTGGGCCTTGTTTCTTTATCTGAGTGGGCCAGAGGTTTGTGCAAGTTTTCTTATCTGGGCCTGCAGCCTGATTTTTCAGGCTGTTTCTCTGATTACAGGAGTTTTACCAAGGACCCACCCTGACTGCCTACCTTTTCTCTCTTATTCTCACCCTCAGGAGTGGAGACCCTAACTGCTGTTAGGGATATTAAGCGTTGATTTTTTTTTAGCTACTTTTTGCTGGAGAGGGGTGTTGTGTGGGGAACAGCAACTAGGGTTTTTCTGGGGCTGGCTTAAGGGTCCTTGGAAGAAAGGCATGTTTATGCATGGTTCCTTTTGGATTACCATTTGTAGCTTGATAGCCTTTAGATGAGAAGAAACAATGTGGGTTATTAGAGTACATGTATTAAAATGAAACAAGGGTGGAGGTAAAGAAGCTTAAAAATTCCAAGGCTAAGTGATGGCTAGTTATGCGTGTTAAGGTTTGGGTTCATGGGGCTTGGCTTCGGTTAGCTTTCTTGGTTTTACTTTTTAAACAAAGAAACTTGTGGGTTATGTGCACTTTATTTACTTTTATTACCTGGCAGGACTTGTGGGATAATTGCCCAGAACTAGAATATTGTTTTCGATTTCTACATTACCCATTCCCTTTTGTTTCCTTTGAGTGGTAGTTGGAGATTGCTGGTTGATTTACAGGAATAGGGTTAGTTTAAAATGTAGGTAGGCAAGAACTTGAAAACAACTACTGAGACTAGAAATTAATGACAGCTGTATGATAACTTTTGAAACATAATTTTTTTCTCCAGTCCTCATTTTTGTTAAAAACAAATTATGATAAGACTGTGTTGTTTGCAAAATAGACTTTAGTCTCATACTTGGCCTGATTATTTACAGAAACTGCAGCAAGAATAATTACCTTTACATAGGCCTTTTAGATGGGCTTTGATGGAACTCTGTTTTACAAGGAATCTTAGATAGGACTTTTTAAAGCTGAGCCCAGCCATGGGTTTGCACCCTTAAATACCTGTGATTTGGGTAAACTCCTTTTTTTCTGAGGTTTCAAGAGCATGGTGTTCTGGGCCTGTTAGAAAATGACTTTTTTACTCACCACAGATTAGGAACCCTGTACAGGGACTGTGTAGACAAAGTATGAGGCCAATTTTTCCAAGAGGCTTTTTTTGGCTTTTCAAATTAAGCTTGACTTCTTAAAGGGAAACACATCCTTTTAGTTAAACCCTTGGCAAAACACCAGTTTTTAAATTGTCCTGTTGCAAAAGAAAATGCATTCTTATTGCACTGATGCAAACAATATATTGTTAGAAGTTAAGAATGCTTACAACTAGTGTCTGAATTTTAGAGGAACCAGGCAGAGAGAAACAAACATGTTTTACATTTTGCTTACAGGAGTATACCTTACTTAATTGTTAAAGGCTGTATCTAGTTTAAAATAAGTTTTCTTGACTGAAAAACAAAACAAGGATTAGCAATATTTTAAGCAAAAGTTAAAAAGATTATTTTAGCTTTTTATGAGTTCAGTCCATTCAGTTAACTCTTGTTTTGCTTCATATTTATAAACATTTCAGC
>NW_026652282.1:66164399-66185752 GCF_009828535.3 Hylobates moloch
GATAGACTGGATTAAGAAAATGTGGCACATATACACCATAGAATACTATGCAGCCATAAAAAATGATGAGTTCATGTCCTTTGTAGGGACATGGATGAAATTGGAAAACATCATTCTCAGTAAACTATCGCAAGGACAAAAAACCAAACACCACATGTTCTCACTCATAGGTGGGAATTGAACAATGAGAACTCATGGACACAGAAAGGGGAACATCACATTCCGGGGACTGTTGTGGGGTTGGGGGAGGGGGGAGGGATAGCATTAGGAGATATACCTAATGCTAAATGACGAGTTAATGGGTGCAGGAAATCAACATGGCACATGCATACATAGGTAACAAACCTGCACATTGTGCACATGTACCCTAAAACCTAAAGTATAATAAAAAAATAAAATAAATAAATAAATAAAGTAAGAATAAACCAAAAAAAAGAAATTATATGTAATTGAACCGTTCATTATTATATACTGGTAAAGAAACATATTATGTCATGCTGATGGTTCAAATCACAAGAAGATTTAACTATTCTAAAAACATATGCACCTAACTTCAGAATATCCAGATTTATAAAACAAATACTACTAGACTTAAGAAAAAAATATTTAAAAAAAATTAAAAGAAACAAAAGAGTAGAACATACTGAACCAAAGCAATTAGTCAAAATGAAAAAGAAGAGCCATCCAAATTGGAAAAGCAGAAGTCAAATTATCTCTGTTCTCTGATAACATGATCTTATACATAGAGGAACGTAAAATTCTTTCAAAAGATTCGTAGTTCTGATAAATGACTTTAGTAAAGGTTTATGATACAAAATTAATGCGCAAAAGTCAGTTTCATTTCTATACACTAACAACTCTCAAGCTGAGAACTAAATTAATAATTCATTTTCATTTATAATAACCACAGAATAATAACTAGAAATACATTTAACAGAAAAGCTGAAAGCCTTCTGCAAGAACTACAAACAACTGATGAAATAAATTGTAAATGACCCAAAAAAATGTTAAAATACCCCATGGTATGGGTAGGAAGAATCAATACTGTTAAAATAACTATATTCCTAAAGCAGTGTATAGATTCAAGCAACTCCTGTCAAATTACCAAGGTAATTATTTTCAAAAATTAGAAAAACATCCTTCTAAAATGCAAAAAAAACATATGGAACTTATTAAAAGCCCAAATGTTTAAAGCAATCCTAATCAAATAAGCCAGAAGGTGTCACATTATTTTATTTCAAACTATACTACAAGGCTATAGTAACCAAAACAGCATGAAACTGGTGCACAAATAGACACATAGATCAATGGAACAAAATAGACAACTCAGAAATAGAGCCACATAATTACAGCCAACTGATATTTGACAAAATTGACAAAAATAAACAATGGAGAAAGAATACCTTACTCAACAAAAGGTGCTGGAAAACCTGGCTAGTCATATGCAGAAGAATGAAACTGGAACCCTAAAGACTTAAATGTAACACCTGAAAATATAAAAATTCTAAAAGAAAAATTAGAAAAAATCTCTTGTGGACATTGGCCTAGGCAAACAGTTTATGACTGAGACCTCAAAAGCAAATGCAATGAAAATAAAAATCAACAAATGGAATTTAATTAAATTAAAGAGATTTTGCCCAGCAAAAGAAATAATCAATAAACAGACAGCTTACAGAATGGTGGAAAATATTTGCAAATTATTCATCTGACAAAGGACTAATATCCAGAATCTATAAGGAAGATAATCTGATCAAATGAGAAGAAAACATCAAATAACAAATTAAAAAGTCAGAAAGAACATGAACAGACATTTCTCAAAAGAAGCTATACAATAAACCAAAAAACACATGAAAAAATGCTCAACGTTGCTAATCATCAGTGTATTAGGGTTCTCTAGAGGGACAGGACTAATAGAGTAGATGTATATATGAAAGGGAGTTTATTAAGGAGTATTGACTCACACGATCACAAGGTGAATTCTCACAACAGGCCATCTGCAAGCTGAGGAGCAAGGAAGCCAACCGGGATCCCAAAACCTCAAAAGTAGGGAAACTGACAGTGCAGCCTTCAGTCTGTGGCTGAAGGCCCGAGAACCCCTGGCAAACCCCTGGTGTAGGTCCAAGAGTCCAAAAGCTGAAGAACGTGGAGTCCAATGTTTAGAGGCAGGAAGCATCCAGCATGAGAAAAAGATGGAGGCCAGACTAATATCCAGAATCTACAATGAACTGAAACAAATTTACAAGAAAGAAACAAACAATCTCATCAAAAAGTGGGTGAAGGAAATGAACAGACACTTCTCAAAAGAAGACATTTATGCAGCCAAAAAACACATGAAAAAATGCTCATCATCACTGGCCATCAGAGAAATGCAATTCAAAATCACTATGAGATACCGTCTCACACCAGTTAGAATGGCGATCATTAAAAAGTCAGGAAACAACAGCTGCTGGAGAGGATGTGGAGAAATAGGAATACTTTTACACTGTTGGTGGGACTGTAAACTAGTTCAACCATTGTGG
Source organism: Hylobates moloch (assembly GCF_009828535.3). Taxonomy (NCBI): domain Eukaryota; kingdom Metazoa; phylum Chordata; class Mammalia; order Primates; family Hylobatidae; genus Hylobates; species Hylobates moloch. Next base: position 66,166,919 of record NW_026652282.1, read on the forward strand.
AAGTCAGTGTGGTGATTCCTCAGGGATATAGAATTAGAAATACCATTTGACCCAGCCATCCCATTACTAGATATATACCCAAAGGATTATAAATCATGCTGCTATAAAGACATATGCACACGTATGTATATAGCAGCACTATTCACAATAGCAAAGACTTGGAACCAACCTAAATGTCCAACAATGATAGACTGGATTAAGAAAATGTGGCACATATACACCATGGAATACTATGCAGCCATAAAAAATGATGAGTTCATGTCCTTTGTAGGGACATGGATGAAACTGGAAACTATCATTCTCAGCAAACTATCGCAAGGACAAAAAACCAAACACCGCATGTTCTCACTCATAGGTGGGAATTGAACAATGAAAACACATGGACACAGGAAGGGGAACATCACGCACCGGGGACTGTTGTGGGGTGGGGGGAGGGGGGAGGGATAGCATTAGGAGATATACCTAATGTTAAATGACGAGTTCATGGGTGCAGCACACCAACATGGCACATGTATGCATATGTAACAAACCTGCACATTGTGCACATGTACCCTAAAACTTAAAGTATAACAATAATAAAATAAAATAAAATAAAAAATAAAAAGATGGAGGCCAGAAGACACAGATAGTCTAGTCTTTCCACGTTTCCCTGCCTGCTTTTTTCCTAGCCTCACTGGCAGCTAATTAGATGGGCTCACCCAGATTGAGGGTGGGTCTGCCTCTCCTAGTCTACTGACTCAAATGTTAATCTCCTTTGGCAACACCCTCACAGACACACCCAGGAACAATACTTTGCATCCTTGAATCCAATCAAGTTGACACCTAATATTAACCATCACAATCAGATACATGCAACTTAAATCTACAGTGAGATAAAATAAAATAAAGTTGATGTTAATATTTTTAAAAATCTGGTATATGCATACATTGGAATATTATTCAGCTATAAAAAGTAATAAAATTGTGTCTTTTGCAGCAACATAGGTGGAACTGGAGGCCATTATCTTAGGAGAAACAAGTTAGTCACAGAAAGAAATATTACATATTTTCATTCAAAAGTGGGAGCTTAATAATGTATGAACATCAACCTAGAGAGTGGAATAACAGACAATGGAATCTCAGAAGGGTGAGAGAGTAAGAGAGGGTGAATAATAATAAATTATATATGGGAACAATGCACATTATTAAAGTGATGGATACTCTAAAGCCCTGATTGACCACCACACAAAATATGCATGTAACAAAGTTGCATGTGTACACCATACATTTATACAAGTACAAAAGGAAAAAAATGCACAAATTACCAAAATCATAATTGAAGGATGTTATTACTATATATGCTTTTAATGAGATTAATACAGAACAAATATACAATTTTATGCCTATGAATTTGACAACTTAGAAGAAATAGACCAATTCTTATATACCACAAATTGCCAAAACTCTGCAGATGAAAGATACAATTTTAAATAGTCCTCTATAAAATAAAGAATAATTGAATTTACAGTTTATGCCTTTCTGTAAAAGATAGCTAAAAGAACAGATTATATCTCAAGTGAATTCTAAAACTTTAAAAATGAAACACTGCCAATTGTATACAATCTCTCTTCAAGATAATAGAATGAGAACACTCTAAACTCATTATTTGAGGCCTGCATTACTCTGTTATAAAGACAATACTAAAAGATTAAAATTAAACTCACCAATATTTGTATCAATATAAACACAAAAATCCTCAACAACATATTAGCAAATTGAATTCAGCAATACATAAATATACACACATAATACACTATGCCAAAATGGGGTTTAACCCAGGAATAAAAATCTAGTGTCATATTAAGATATAAATTAATGTAATCCACCATTTTTGCAGTATGAGAAATAAAAAAATATTGCATGGTCACATGGATTGATGCAGAAAATAGCATTTGAGAAAACTGAACACCTATTTGAAATTCAAAAGAAAAAAAAACTCAGCAAACCTGGACTAGAACAGAAGTCCTCCACCTAATAAGAGCATCTCCAAAATATTACAGATAATTTTACACTTAATGGTGAAAGACTAAATCTTTTTCCCTACGATAGTGAACAAGACACAGTTGCCCATCTTCCAACTCCTATAATGTATAGGTTTAGAATTTCTAGCCTTTGTAAAATGTAAGGAAAAAACACTGGAGTGAAGAAATACATATTTGTCTCTAACTGCAGGTAACATGATGATTCATGTATAAAATTCAAAGTAATTTTTAGTATGGATAAATAAGTTTATTAAGGCTGCCTAATACAAGGCTAACATTCAAAAATCAACCATATTTCTATCTACTATCAATGAAGATTTGGAAACCAAAATTAAAAACAGTACCATTTATAATCACACCAAAGGAAATTAAATAGTTATATACTTTTAAAAAACAGGCATAAGACTTGTATGCTAAAAACTACAAAATTCTGATAAAAAAATCAAAGACTTAAATAAATAGAAAGTCATATCATGTTCATGGATTAGAAGTCTGAACATAGGCTGGGCGCAGTGGCTCATGCCTGTAATCCCAGCACTTTGGGAGGCTGAGACGTGTGGATCACTTGAGGTTAGGAGTCTGAGTTCGAGACCAGCCTGGCCAACACTTTGAAACCCTGTTTCTACTGAAAATATAAAACTTTGCTGAGCTTGGTGGCTCACACCTGTAGTCTTTGGGGGGCTGAGGCAGGAGAATTGCTTGAACATGGGAGGTGGAGGTTGCAGTAAGCCAAGATTGTGCCACTGCACTCCAGCCTGGGCAACAGAGCATGACTCTGTCTAAAACAAAAAGGTCTGAACATGGTAAATGTCTTAATTATCTTCAAATGTACCTATGACTTTAACACCATGCCCATAAAAGCCTTAGCAAGATATTTTGTAAATGTAAACAAGCTGATTATGCAATTTATATGGAAAGGCAAAGGCCATAAAACAGCTAAAAAATAATCTTGCAAAAAAGAATAAAGTGTAAAAATCACTCTGTAAGATTTTAAGACTTATTATTTAGTTACAGAAAACAAGACAGCCTGACCATGGATGAGGGATAGACACACAGATCAATGGAACATAAGAGGGAGTTCAGAAATACACCTTCACAGGTATGAATGGACAATTTCTGACAAAAATGCATAAAAAAATCGATGGAAATATAGTCTTTTCAACAAACTGTATGAAAGAAACGAACCTCAACCTAAACCTCGCACTTTTAAAAATTAACCTAAAATGGATCATGGAATTCAAAGTAAAATGTATATACCCAAATATTTTAGAAGGAAACATGAAAAAAAATTTAAGTAAAGACTTCTAAGACATTAAACCAAACTCATGATCTATAAATAATAATCAATAAATTGAAATTAATAAAAGTTATGATATTTTTTCTGCAAAACGCTTCTTTGAAAGAATAAAAAAATACTTGGAGAAAATACATTTAAATCACATGTATGACAACAGACTTTTATCAAGACTATACAATGAACTCTTTAAATATTATGAACACAGACACTATTTAGCATTTTCAAAGTGATAAAATTATAGCAATAAAGAACAAGTCGATGGTTACCAGTATTTAGTGTTGGGTAGAAACTGTAATTGTAAATGTTAACCAAAAAAAAAGACTTATTCATAATGAAAGAGTTTTATATTCTTATTGTAAGGCAAAAAAAAAAAAGAAAACTCATTCAGAGTTGAAAGAAAAAAGTAACTGTTTTTTCACTGATTACATGGTGGAGTACATACAAATTCATTGGAGTTAACAAAAAAGCCAATGGAGGTAATAAGTGAGTTCATCATGGTTAAATAATACAACCTCAATATACAAAAAATCATAATTCTATTAATATGTACTAGCAATGAATAGTGGTAAATTATTTTGTACTTTTTAAAAATACAATTCCCAATATTATTATAACATATGAAACACCTAGGGATAAAGCAGACAAAATATGTGCAGAACCTGTCTACTGAAAACTAAAAAATCTTTCTGAGAGAGGTTTTAAAAGACCTAAATAAATGCAGAGATATTTCATAACCATGGATTAGATTGTTAAGATGTTGATTTCCCCCCATAGATTTATATATGCAATGCAATCCCAAAAATTCCAGCAGATTTTTCTGAAGAAATTGATGTTAATTATAACATTCATATGAAAATGCAGTCAACCTAGAGTAGCCAAAATGACTTTGAAAATAATAAATTTAAAGGACTTATACCATCTGTCATCAAGTTATTATAAAGCTATAACAATAAGATCACATGGTATTGATAACAAGAAAGACGAATAGAGAAATGCAATACACACACACCACACACACATACACACAAACACACACATGCACATACACGTATATGAGTGGCTGTATTTGTACACATATATGTGAAGCAGCCTTGTTGTCTGGGGTAAATACCAAGGTTCTTGGTCTCACAGCCAAGGAGATCGAGGTAGTAGACACACACACGCACACACAGAGTGAGTTTGGAGCAGGAGTTTAATAGACAAAAGGAAAGAACAGGTCTCTGTCACAGAGAGGGGTCCAGAGCCGGTTTATAGGCGGTAGTAAATATGTCAGGGGTTTTATAAATGGACTAGTGTGGAGGGGCCTCATGAGGAAAGGATGTCTTATCTTTCCAGGGCCCAACAGTTTGGTTGGAACCAGGTGTGCTATCTGTATAGAGCAGAGTTTTTTGTTGTTGTTGTTATTGTTGTTGTTTGTTTGTTTGTTATCAGTTCTTATTCCATTTGCTGAACACATAGGCAGAATCTTAGTCTGTGCTGCTTTGTCTTGCTTATCTGGGAGGGAGAGTTTCTGTGTCTGTTCCCAGACATCTTCTTGCAGCTGCAGGCATCCCCCCCACACCCACTTTTAGCTTCCCTATCTTAGTGTGCTTAAAGGGAAAGGAATGTGCTTACTAAGGCCCACTGTTTTTACCGGGGCCTATTGTATGAGTGTGAAGTTTGGTGATTACCCAAGAAAATTCTCCCTCTCCTTCTGTACCCAAGCTGTCTTATCTGTGTTTTACAGTCTGCTCTATCAGGCTGCTTGTTGTTAGAGGAGAGGTGATTTCTTTGAACTGCATGAGATTAGAAAGGGAGCTTTTTTGAGTTGCTTTTTGTTAAAAGTAAAGTTTTTTGTTTTTATGTTTTTTTGTTTTTTTGCCAGGGACTTGCTTTACCTTGTCTACCTAAATAATTTCTTTCTTCCTCTTATAATATATTTCTCCATTCTGGAATGGAGTCCCTAACTGCTGTTAAGGGGAATTGGGTGATGACTTACCCTGGCTATTTTCTGCTGGAGAGAGGTATTGTGTGGGGAAGAGCAGTGAGGGCTCTTCCTCGGGTTAATTTAAAGGTCCCCGGTAAAAGGGTGGTTTCATTTTTGGCTCCATTTAGAGCACCATCTGAAGCTTGATGGTTTCTAGGTGAGAAGAGATAAACTTTACAAGGAGGTTTAGAATATAGGATCCAAATATGAGTATTAAGACTACCATTACTGTGGGAGGGGGGCACTATAGGCCATAATCATGACAACAGAGTTTGGTAGATGCCTGTGAGACATTTAGATGGGTTGTTCTGTTGTAAGTGGGTGTATGGGACTTGGCTATGTTTAGCTTTCTTGGTTTTACTTTCCAAAAAAAAAAAAAAAAAAAAGGAAACCTTGGGATTATAGTTTACCTGGCAGGATCTGTAGGATAATTGCCCAGAACTAGAACATTGTTTCAGACTTTTACATTACCCACCCTTTTTTGTTTTCTCTGAGCTGCAGCCAGAGATAGCTGGTGGGTTGACAGGAATAAGGAGGGTTAGTTTAAAATGTAGGCAAGAACTTAAAAACAATTAATGAGATGAGAAGTCAACAGGTGTATAAGTTTTAAAACATAATTTCTCTCTCTCTCTCTCTCAAGTCCTCATTTTTGTTAAACTTATGATATGACTGAGCTGTTTGCAAAATAAACATTAGTGTTATACTTGGCCTAATTATTTGCATAAAGTGCAGCAAGAATAACTATTTTTACATAGGCCTTTTAGATTGGCTTTGATGGAACTTTGTTCCACAAGGAATCTCAGATAGGACCTTCTAAATCCCAGCCCAGCCGTGGGTTTGTACCTTTAAATACCTGTGAGTTGGGTAAACTTCTTTCTTTTTGAGGTTCCAGGAGCATGGGGTTTCTAGGCCTGTTAAAAAGTGACGTTCTTTACTCACCACAGGTCAGGAACCCCCCATGGAGACTGTGTAGACAAGTTATGAGGCCAGTATCCCAAGGGGCTTTTACTGGCTTTGCAAATCAAGCTTGATTCCTTAAAGGGGAACATACGCTTCCAGCTAAAGCCTTGGTGAAACAACCAGGTTTTCCAATTGTTTCTTGTTGCAAAAGAAAATAGATTTTTGTTGCACTGACGCAAGCAACTATATTGTAATTTAAGAATACTTATGACTAGTTTCCAAATTCTAGAAGAACTAGGCAAAAGGTGTACTACTTAAACAATTTTCTTTGATCGAAAATAAAAAAAAGTCAGCATTTTCAAAAAATTAAAAGGAAATTTTTGTTTCTTGTTTAATTTACAGAAAAAAAATATTATATTATTTTGAATTTAGTTAATATGTTTACACACAGTTTCCTTTGCAAGATTAATTTTTACAATCTTTTTACAATTTGCTTAAACCTTTCATTTTATTTTATTTCATTTTAAGACAATTCTTTATTCCTAATTAAAATGTACATTTCCATGCCTTCTTATAATTTTTACCAATTGTGAAGCAGGCAAGTTGACAGTTTTTAAAGGCTAAAGAAGCCATTTACAACCTTAAAACATTTAGCAAACCTAGTATTTGACCTGCATAATTTAGACCACATGTTTACACCTTGAAGACATTTTTACTTTACCAGTTATTCCTAAGACTCTTTTTATTTTAAAGATTAAAGTCGCATAAGCTGAAAGGTACCACAGTTTTTACTTTTCCCTTAAAAATATTTTATTTAAGTGCTTATTATCTTAGGCCAATTAACTAGAACTCTTTTTAAATAAACATTACACACATTACACATATATAACCACACAAACAGAAAAAAATACAGTAGTTATGAGATTTATATTTGCTAGTTTCCCAATTGGATTATTGGCCTCTGGGTGAAGCCCTTTAAGAACAGGGTTAGGAATACAATTTCCAGGGCCTAATAAACAAGCATAGCCGGAAGAGAAAGACATATTTTGAGAGGTACTTATTTACCATTAATTTCAGGGGCTACATGAAGAAAACAGATATTTTTTCCCAAAATGGAATTTGTGGCACCTTTTCTGTTTTCCTAAGGAGTCCCAGGCCACCAGAAGTCATTCTAGAGTCTTTTATGCATGCACCAAGAGTAGCAAGATAGAGTGAAAAGAAAAAAGTAATTTAGTTGACAGAAAAAAAAAAAAACTCTTCCAGAAAAACAAGATTTATAAAGAGAAAAACATAAAGGCCTTTTAAATATACCCATAGATTGGATATCCACTTTCAATTAATCTGAGCATTCTTTTTTTTTTTTTTTTTTTTTTTGAGATGGCGTCTTGCTCTGTTGCCCAGACTGGAGTGCAGTGGTATGACCTCGGCTCACTGCAACCTCCACCTCCCGGGTTCAAGTGATTCTCCTGCCTCAGCTTTCAGAGTAGCTGGGACTACCGGCGCATGCCACCACGCCCAGCTAATTTTTGTATCTTTAGTAGAGACAGGGTTTCACCATGTTGTCCAGGATGGTGAACACTCTTTAAGAAAATTCTGAGCACTCTTTAAGAAAATTCTTTTTCGTTTAAGAAATTTCTTTTACAATCTGCTCTTTCAGGCTACATGTTGTTAGAAGACAAGTGATTTCTTTGAACTGCATGAGGTTAGAAAGAGTTATTTTTGAGCTGCTTTTGTTAAAAGGAATTTTTTTTTTTTTTTTTCCAGGGACTTGCTTTACCCTGTCTACCTAAATAATTTCTTTCTGCCTCCTATAACATATGTACATGTATATAAGTATGTATGTGCATTTGTATAGATTTAGAAGATACGTGTGCAGTTTTGTTACATGAATATACTGAATAGTGGTGAGGTCTGGTTTTTTAATGTAGCTATCACTCATATAGTACACATTGTAGCCATTAGGTAATTTCTCATTTGTTACCTCTTTCCCACCCTCCCACCATTCTATGTCTAATGTATATTACTCCACACTCTATTTCCATGTGTACACATTATTTAGCTCCCATTTATAAGTGAAAACATGTCATATTTGAATTTTATAGATAACCTAGAAATAAAGCCACGTAACTACAGCCAACTGATCTTTTCTTTTTTAAGGGATGAGGCCTTATTCTCTCACCCAAGCTGGAGTGCAGTGGAATGATCTAGCTCACTGCAGCCTTGAATTCCTGGACTTAAGTGATCCTCTTACCTCAGTCTCCCAAGTAGATAGGACTACAGGCACATGCCATTGTGCCTAGCTAACTTTTTGTTGTATTTTATTTATGTATGTATGTATTTATTTATTTATTGTAGACATAAGATCTTGCTATGTTGCCCAGGTTGGTTTTGAACACCTGGGCTTATGCAATCACCCCACCTTGGCCTCCCAAAGTGCTATAATTACATGTATGAGCCACCGTGACTTGCTACCAACTAATCTTTGACAAAGTTAACAAAAACAACCACTCATATATTATCAATTGGGTTTCTCAAAAGTTCAAGAACAAATAAGTAGAAAAACATCTTTTTAACTAATGTTGCTGGAGTAATTGGATATTCATATGCAAAAAAATGAACTTCAATTTTTATCCCTCATCAAATACAAAAATGAATTCAATGTAAGTAACAAAACTAGATGCAAAATGTAAAACTATCATGTGAAAGATGAAAGAATCCAGGAGTTGTTTCTATGCAAGAATAAGACTGATAGACTGCTAGCTAGACTAATTTAAAAAAAGATAAGCCACAAAAACACAATCAGAAATTACAAAGGAGACATTGTCAAGGACCATAAAGAAATAAAAAAAATTGTCAAGACTATCATGTACACTTCTATGCAAAAAAAACTAGAAAACCTAGAATAAATGAATAAATTTCAGGAAACACGCAACCCCTCAAAATTGAACCAGGAAGAAATTGAATCCCTGAAAATATCAATAATGAGTTCCAGAACTGAATCAGTAATAAACAGCATACCAACCAGGAAAAGCCCAGGACCAGATGGATTAACAAATTCTACCACATATATGAAGAAGAGCTGGTACCAATTCTACTGCAACTATCCCATAAAATTGAGGAAGAGAGACTCCTCCTTAACTTATTCTATGAGGCCAACATTATCTTGATGCCAAAACCTGGCAGAGAAACAACAACAAAAAGAAAACTTCAGGACGATATCCTTGAACATAGATGCAAAATCCTAAACAAAATACTAGCAAACCAAATCCAACAGCACACCAAAACACTAATCCACCATGATCAAGTAGGATTTATCCTTGGGATGTAAGGTTGGTTCAACAAATGCAAATCAATAAATGTGATTCATCATTAACAGAACCAAAAACAAAAAAGCACATGATCATCTCAATAAATGCAGAAAATGATTTTGATTAAATTCAACATTCCTTTATCTTAAAATACCCTCAATAAACTAGACATTGAAGGAACATGCCGAAAATAATAAGCACCACCTATGAGAAACCCACAATCAACATCATACTGAATGGGCCAAAGCTGAATGTATTCCCTTTGAAAACTGGGACAAAGATGTCCACTCTCATCAGTTCTATTCAACATAGTACTTGGTGAGCAATCAAGCAAGAGAAGGAAAAAAAAGGCATCCAGATAGGAGAAGAAAAAGTGAGATCTGTGCAGTTGATACGATTCAATACCTAGTAAAACCCCATAGTCTCTGCCCAAAACTCCTAGATCTGATGAACAACTTCAGTAAAATTTCAGGATAAAAAATAAATGTAAAAAATCAGTTGTATTTCTTTACAACAACAACATTCAAGCTGAGAGCCCAATCAAGAACATGATCCTATTCACAATAGCCTCAAAAAGAATAAAATACCCCAAAATACAGCTAACCAAAATGGTGAAAGATGATCACAATGATAATTACAAAACAGTGCTGAAAGAAATCAGATGACACAAACAAACTAGAAAACTATAAATGTTTCTAGCAACTTATTTTCATTTTCCTTTGGGCTACCACCATTCTTTCACTCTTAGTCCTTGAAGTTTAGATAGGGCTGGCCAAGGGAAAAAAAAAAAAAAGAAAGGCAGCATTGGCATAATTCAAGGGTGGAGTTTTTGTCCCTCTGACATAAGGGACATTTGATGATGAACATTGATGCGATGACTCGCGTAGAGGTGTGGTGATATCCCCTTTACCATTTTTTATTGCGTCTATTTGATTCTTCTCTCTTTTCTTCTTTATTAATCTGGCTAGCGGTCTATATATCTTGTTGATCTTTTCATTGATTTTTTAAAGGGTTTTTTGCGTCTCTGTCTCTTACGGTTCTGCTCTGATCTTAGTTATTTCTTGTCTTCTTCTAGCTTTTGAGTTTGTTTGCTCTTGCTTCTCTAGTTCTTTGATGTTAAGGTGTTGATTTTAGATCTTTCCTGCTTTCTCTTATGGGCATTTAGTGCTATAAATTTCCCTCTAAACACTGCTTTAAATGTGTCCCAGAGATTCTGGTACATTGTGTCTTTATTTCTGCCTTAATTTCGTTATTTACCCAGCAGTCATTCAGGAGCAGGTTGTTCAGTTTCCATGTAGTTGTGTGGTTTTGATTAGAACTCTTAATCCTGAGTTCTAATTTGATTGCACTGTGGTCTGAGAGACAGTTTGTTATGATTTCCATTCTTTTGCATTTGCTGAGGAGTGTCTTACTTTCAATTATGTGGTCAATTTTAGAATAACTGCATTGAGGTGCTGAGAAGAATGTATATGTTGTTGACTTGCAGTGGAGAGCTCTGTAGATGTCTACTAGGTCTGCTTGGTCCAGAGCTGAGTTCAAGTCCTGAATATCCTTGTTAGCTTTCTGTCTCATTGATCTGTCTAATAGTGACAGTGGAGTGTTAAAGTCTCCCACTATTATTGTGTGGGAGTCTAAGTCTCTTTGTAGGTCTCTAAGAACTTGCTTTATGAATCTGGGTGCTCCTGTATTGGGTGCATATATATTTAGGATAGTTAGCTCTTCTTGTTGCATTGATCCCTTTACCATTATATAATGCCCTTCTTTGTCTCTTTTGATTTTTGCTGCTTTAAAGTCTGTTTTATCAGAGACTAGGACTGCAACCCCTGCTTTTTTTTTTCTTCCCATCAGCTTGGTAAATATTTCTCCATCCCTTCATTTTGAGCTTATGTGTGTCTTTGCACGCGAGATGGGTCTTCTAAATACAGCACACCAATGGGTGTTGACTCTTATCCAGTTTGCCAGTCTGTCTTTTACTTGGGGGCGTTCAGCCCACTTACATCTAAGGTTAATATTGCTATGTGTGAATTTGATCCTGTCATCATGATGCTAGCTGGTTATTTTGCCCGTTAGTTGATGCAGTTTCTTCATAGTGTCGATGGTCTTTACAATATGGTATGTTTTTGCAGTGGCTGGTATTGTTTGTTCTTTTCCATGTTTAGTGCTTCCTTTAGGAGCTCCTGTAAGGCAGGCCTGGTGATGACAAAATCTCTCAGCATTTGCTTGTCTGTAATGGATTTTGTTTCTCCTTCACTTATAAAACTTAGTTTGGCTGGATATGAAATTCTGGGTTGAAAATTCTTTTCTTTAAGAATGTTGAATACTGGCCCCCACTCTTCTGGCTTGTAGGGTTTCTGCTGAGAGATCCTCTGTTAGTCTGAGGGGCTTCCCTTTTTGGGTAACCCTATCTTTTTCTCTGGCTGCCCTTAACATTTTTTCCTTCATTTCAACATTCGTGAATCTGACAATTATGTGTCTTGGGGCTGCTCTTCTTGAGGATAATCTTTGTGGTGTTCTCTGTATTTCCTGAATTTGAATGTTGGCCTGTCTTGCTAGATTGAGGAAGTTCTCCTGCATAATATCCTGAAGAGTGTTTTCCAACTTGATTCCATTATCCCCGTCACTTTCAGGTACACCAATCAAACATAGATTTGGTCTTTTCACATAGTCCCATATTTCTTTGAAACTTTGTTCATTCTTTTTCCTTCTTTTTTTTCTAATCTTGTCTTCTCCTTTTATTTCATTAAGTTGATCTTCAGTCTCTGATATCCTTTTTTCTGCTTGATCAATTCAGCTCTTGATACTTGTGTATGCTTCACAAAGTTCTCGTGCTGTGTTTTTCAGCTCCATCAAGTCATTTATGTTCTTCTTTAAACTGGTTATTCTAGGTAGCTATTCTTCTAAACTTTTTTTCAAGGTTCTTAACTTCCTTCCTTGCACTGGGTTAGAACATACTCCTTTAGCTCAGAGGAGTTTGTTATTACCCACCTTCTGAAGCCTACTTCTGTCAATTCATCAAACTCATTCTCCATCCAGTTTTGTTCCCTTGCTGGCGAGGTGTTGTCATCTTTTGGAGGAGACGAGGTGTTCTGGTTTTTGGATTTTTCAGCCTTTTTGCACTGGTTTTTCCCCATCATCCTGGATTTATCTACCTTTGGTCTTTGATGTTGGTGACCTTCGGTTGTGGTCTTTGGATGTCATTTTTGTTGACGTTGATGCTATCCCTTTCTGTTTGTTAGTTTTCCTTCTAACAGTCAGGCCCCTGTGCTGCAGGTCTGCTGGAGTTTCATGGAGGTCCACTCCAGACCCTGTTTGCCTGGGTATCACCAGCAGAGGCTGCAGAACAGGAAAGATTGCTGCCTTTTCCTGAAGCTTCGTCCCAGAGGGGCACCTTCCAGATGCCTGCTGGAGCTCTCCTGTATGAGATATCTGTCAGCCCCTACTGGGAGGTGTTTCCCAGTCAGGATACGCGGGCATCAGGGCCCCACGTGAGGAGGCAGTCTGACCCTTAGCAGAGCTCTAACGAACACTGTGCTGGGAGATCCACTGCTGTCTTCAGAGCCATCAAGCAGGATGTTTAAGTCTGCTGAAGCTGCGCCCACAGCCGCCCCATCCCCCAGGTGCTCTGCTCCAGGGAGATGGCGACTTTATATATAATCCCCTGACTGGGGCTGCTGCCTTTTTTTCAGAAATGTCCTTCCCAGAGAGGAGGAATCTAGAGAGGCAGTCTGGCCACAGTGGCCTTGCTGAGCTGTGATGGGTTCTGCTCAGTTCAAAATTCCCAGCCGCTTTGTTTACATTGTGAGGGTAAAAGGGCCTACTCAAGCCTCAGTTATGATGGAGGCCCCTCCTCCCACCAAGCTCGAGTGTCTCAGGTCAACCTCAGACTGCTGTGATGGCAGCAAGAGTTTCAAGCCAGTGGATCTTAGCTTGCTGGGCTCCGTGGGCATGGGACCTGCCGAGCCAGACCACTTGGCTCCCTGGCTTCAGTCCCCTTTCCAGGGCAGTGCCACTGGGGTATGGGAAAAAAAAAAAAAACTCCTGCAGCTAGCTTGGTGTCTGCCCAAATGGCTGCCCAGTTTTGTGCTTGAAACCCAAGGCCCTGGTGGTGTAGGCACCAGAGGGAATCTCCTGGTCTGCAGGTTGTGAAGACCATGGGAAAAGCTCAGTATCTGGGCCAGAGTGCATTGTTTTTCATGGCACGGTCCCTCACAGCTTCCCTTGGGTATGGTAGAGAGTTCCCCAACCCCTTGCACTTCCCGGGTGAGGCGACTCCCCACCCTGCTTCGGCTCACCCTCCGTGGGCTGCACCCACTGTCCCAAATGAGATGAACAGGGCACCTCAGTTGGAAATGCAGAAATCACCTGCTTTCTGCATTGATCTCGCTGAAAGCTGCAGACTGGAGCTGTTCCTATTCAACCATCTTGCCACCAATTCCCCCAAAACACTTAAAAAAAAATCAGGATGATAGAATCTTCAAATAAGGAAGCTGTCTATCTTGTTACTTATTACTGTTCTTTTATAAAATCTTTTGTATAAATTTTATGTTTTTTCAACTTTTATTTTATATACTGGGGGACATGTGCAAATTTTTTACATGGAAATACTGTGATGCTAAGGTTAGGAGTATGGATCCCATCACCAAAGTAGTGAGCATAGTACCCAATAGGTAGTTTTTTAACCCACCACCCCTCTACCATCTAGTAGTCCATAGTGTCTGTTGTTAGCATGTTTGTGTCCATGTATGCTCAGTGTTTAACTCCCATTTATAAGTGAGAATATGAGGTTTTTGACTTTCTGTTCCTGCATTAATTTGTTTAGGATTATTGCCTCCAGCTCCATCCATGTTGCTATAAATGATATGATTTAAATTATTTTTACTTAAAAATAAAAGGAGGTCTGCAGCTCTGACTGAGATGAGTGACTTTATAGGAAAAAAGGGATAAATAACTTCATATCTAAGGATATTGTTGAAACAACTAAAATCTTGGTAGAGAACAATTAGGAGAGAGCTGGAGCTTCAGTATACAAATGCAATACCAGAGCTGAGGTGTAATAGGTTCAGGAAAAGAAACAGCCAAGAAGCACCCTTCTGGCCAATCTTGGAGAATGATAAGACTGCCCAGGTGCTACACTGCACTCACTCAGGAAGAATCAGAGCAGGATGTGGGGAAAGCTTGAAAGCATTTCTTAAGCCACACAGAGATTTACAAACAGAATTTAAATTTCATGGATACAAAAAATTAAACACACCTCTAACAAAAGCACTAATTTTGACAATAAGCTACTCTGACCCAGGGGCTAGAGTACAAGAAAGCCTAAAAATAAAATTGCATTCATTTCTGACAGTCTGGAAGGCCTTGTATATTCTGAAGGCCAAATCCCCTTAGCAGCAATTAGACAGAAAACCTTCAAGTTGTTCCTGGTTGAATGTAGAACAAAAAATATGAACCCTCTGAATTCTGATAGCTTCCAAGCTACAAAAACATCCAATGATAAAGTCTAAATGAACAGGTAAGTTGCAGTGGCTCACAACTGTAATCTTAGCACTTTGGGAAGTGGAGGCAGGTGGATTGCTTGAGTCCAGGAGTTTAAGACCAGCCTATTTGGATTTTGGATGCAACACATTCCTCATCTGGGTGTGTTACTCTGGCCCATTTATCAAGTGACCCAAAAAGCTGCCAGATTTGAATGGGGTCCAGAACAGGAGAACACTCTGCAACAGGTCCAGGCTGCTGTGCAAGCTGCTCTGCCACGTGGGCCATATGACCCAGCATATCCAATGGTGCTTGAGGTGTCAGTGGCAGACAAATAGGCTGTTTGGAGCCGTTGGCAGGCCCTCACAGGTGAATCACAGTGGAGTCCTCTAGGATTTTGGAGGAAGGCCCTACCGTCTTCTGCAGATAACTACACTTTTTTGAGACAACTCTTGGCCTGTTACTGGGCTTCAGTGGAAACTGAACTTTTGACTGTAGGCCACCAAGTAACCATGCGACCTGAACTGCCTACCATGAACCAGGTGCTTTCTGACCCATCTAGCCATAAAGTGGGTCATGCACAGCAGCATTCCATCATCAAATTTAAGTGGTATATATGCGATCAGGCTCAAGCAGGTCCTGAAGGCACAAGTAAGTTACATGAGGAAGTAGCTCAAATTCCCATGGTCTCCACTCCTGCCACCCTGCCTTCTCTCCCCCAGCCTGCAGCGATGGCCTCATGAGGAGTTCCCTATGATCAGCTGACAGAAGAAGAAAAGACTAAGGCCTGGTTCACAGATTGTTCTGCACAATATGCAGGCACCACCCAAAAGTGGACAGCTGCAGCACTACAGCCCCTTTCTAAGACATCCCTGGAAGACAGAGGTAAAGAGAAATCTTCCCAGTGGGCAGAGCTTTGAGCAGTACATCTGGTTATGCACTTTGCATGGAAGAAGAAATGGACACATGTGTGATTATATGCTGATTTATGGGCTGTATGCAATTGATTGGCTGGATGGTCAAGGAGTTGAAAGAAGCATGATTTGAAAATTGGTAACAAAGAAATTTGGGGAAGAGGTATGTGGAAAGACCTCTCTGAGTGGTCAAAAACTGAAGATATTTGCATCCCATGTCAGTGCTCACCAATGAGTTACATCACCAGAGAAGAATTCTAATAATCATGTGGATAGGATGACCCATTCTGTAGACACCACTCAGCCTGTTTCCCCAGCCAGCCCTGTCTTCGCCTATGAACAAATGGGCCCATGAACAAAGTGGCCATGTTAGCAGGGATGGAGGTTTCACATAGGCCTGAGATATGTTGCTGACAACATGAACATCCACTCACCAAGGCAGACCTTTCTACTGCCACTGCTGAGTGGACAATTTGCCAGCAGCAGAGACCAACACTTGGCCGTTGATATGCCACAATTTCTTTGGTGATCAGCCAGCTACCGGGTGGCAGGCTGATTGTATTGGACCTTTTCCATCATGGAAAGGGCAGCAGTTTGTCCTGACTGGAATAGACATTTACTCTGGATATGGATTATCCTATCCTTCATGCAATGCTTCTGCTAAGACTACCATCCGTGAACTCATGAAATGCCTTTTCCTCTGTCATGGTATTCCATCCAGCATTGCCTCTGACCAAGGCACTCACATTACAGCTAAAGAAGTGTGGGAGTGGGCACATGCTCATAGAATTCACTGGTCTTACCATATACCAAATCATCCTGAAGCAGCTGGATTGATAGAACGGTGGAATCATCTTTTGAAGTCACAATTACAATACCAACTAGATGACAATACTTTGCAGGGCTGGGGAAAGTTCTCCAGAAGGCTGTGTATGTTCTGAATTACCATCCAATATATGGTACTGTTTCTCCCATAGTCAGGATTCATGGGTCCAGGAATCAAGGGGTGGAAGTGGAAGTGGCACCACTCAACATCACCCCTAGTAATCCACTAGCAATATTTTTGCTTCCTGTTTCTGCAACACTACATTCTGCTGGCCTAGAGGTCTTAGTTCCGAGGGAGGAACGCTACCACCAAGAGACACAACAACAATTCCATTAAACTGGAAATTAAGATTGCCACCTGGACACTTGGGGCTCCTCCTACCTCTAAGTCAACAAGCTAAGAAGGAAGTTACAGTGTTGGCTGTGCAGACTCACCCAGACTATCAAGATGAAATCAGTCTACTATATCACAATGGAGGTAGGGAAGAGTATGCATGGAATACAGAAGATCCGTTAGTATTCTCTTAGTATTAGATCTCTTAGTATTATCATGCCCTGTGATTAAGGTTAATGGAAAACCACAACAGCCCAATCCAGGCAGGACTATAAATGGCCCAGACTCTTCAAAAATGAAGGTTTGGGTCACTCCACCAGGAAAACAACCATGATCTCTTGAGGTGTTTGCTGAAAGCAAAGGGAATACAGTATGGGTAGTGGAAGAAGGTAGTAATCAATATCAGCTATGACCACGTGATCAGTTGCAGAAACGAGGACTGTAATTGTCATGAGTATTTCCTCTTTATTTTTTTAATTGAAATACTATGTTATTTATGTTATTACAGTCTTTCTCTTTTTTCTTTTGTTTGTTTTCTTTTTTTTCTTTATTATAAAAAATATGGGATACATGTGCAGAATGTGCAGGTTTGTTAGATAGGTATATATGTGCTATGGTGATTTGCTATATCTATTGACTCATCCTCTAATTTCCCTCCCCTCACCCCTCAAACCCCTCAACAGGCCCTGGTGTTTGTTGTTCCCCTCTGTGTGTCCATGTGTTCTCAGTGTTCAACTCCCACTTATGAGTGAGAACATGCAGTGTTTGGTTTTCTGTTCCTCTGTTAGTTTGCTGAAAATACAGCTTCCAGCTTCATTCATGTCCCTGCAAAGGACATAATCTCATTCATTTTTATGGTTGCATAGTATTCCATGGTGTATATGAACCAGTTTCTTTATCCAGCCTATCATTGATGGGCATTTGGATTGGTTCCATGTCTTTGCTATTGTAAATAGTGCTGCAATAAACGTGTGCATGTGTCTTTACAGTAGAATGATTTCTATTCCTTTGGGTATATATTCAGAAATGGGAATGCTGGGTCAAATGCTATTGCTGGTTCTAAATACTTCAGGAATCACCATACTGTCATTCACAATGGTTGAATTAATTTACGTTCCCACCAACAGGGTAAAAGCGTTCCTATTTCTATACAGCCTCGCCAGCATCTATTGTTTCCTGACATTTTAGTAATTGCCATTCTGACTGGCATGGGATGATATCTGATTGAGCTTTTGGTTTGCATTTCTCTGATGATCAGTGATGTTGAGCTTTTTTCATATGTTTGTTGGCAGCATAAAAGTCTTCTTTTGAAAAGTGTCTGTTCATATCCTTTGACCACTTTTTGATGGTTTTTTTTTGTAAATATGTTTAAGTTACTTGTAAATTCTGGATATTAGACATTTGTCAGGTGAGTAGATTGCAAAAATTTTCTCCCATTCTGTAGGTTGCCTGTTCACTCTGATGGTAGTTTCTTTTGCTGTGCAGAAGCTCTTTAGTTTAATTAGATACCATTTGTCAATTTTGGCTTTTGTTGCAATTGCTTTTGGCGTTTTTGTCAAGAAGACTTTGCCCATGCTATGTCCTGAATGGTATTGCCTAGGTTGACGAAATATATCTCAAAATAATAAGAACTATTTATGAGAAACCGACAGCCAATATCATATTGAATGGGAAAAAGCTGGAAGCATTCCCTTTGAAAACTGGTACATGACAAAGATGTCCTCTCTCACCACTCCTATTCAACATGGTATTGGAAGTTCTGGCCAGGGCAATCAGGCAATAGAAAGAAATAAA
>NW_026652282.1:66185852-66186148 GCF_009828535.3 Hylobates moloch
CTAGCAAGACTAATAAAGAAGAAAAGAGAGAAGAATCAAATAGATGCAATAAAAAATGAAAAAGGGGATATCACCACCAATCCCACAGAAATACAATCTACCATCAGAGAATACTACAAACACCTCTATGCAAATAAACTAGAAAATCTAGAAGAAATGGATAAATTCCTCGACAAATACACCCTCCCAAGACTAAACCAGAAAAAAAGTTGAATCTCTGAATAGACCAATAACAGGTTCTGAAATTGTGGCAATAATCAGTAGCTTACCAACCAAAAAGAGTCCAGGACCTGATG
>NW_026652282.1:66186184-66188122 GCF_009828535.3 Hylobates moloch
ACAAAAAAAGAGAATTTCAGACCAATATCCTTGAGGAACATCAATGCAAAAATCCTCAATAAAATACCGGCAAACCGAATCCAGCAGCACATCAAAAAGCTTATCCACCATAATCAAGTGGGCTTCATCCCTGGGATGCAAGGCTGGTTCAACATATGCAAATCAATAAATGTAATCCAGCATATAAACAGAACCAAAGACAAAAACCACATGATTATCTCAATAGATGCAGAAAAGGCCTTTGACAAAATTCAACAACCCTTCATGCTAAAAACTCTCAATAAATTAGGTATTGATGGGAAGTATCTCAAAATAATAAGAGCTATTTATGACAAACCCATAGCCAATATCACACTGAATGGGCAAAAACTGGAAGCATTCCCTTTGAAAATGGGCAGAAGACAGGGATGCCCTCTCTCACCACTCCTATTCAACATCGCATTGGACATTCTGGCCAGGGCAATCAGACAGGAGAAAGAAATAAAGGGCATTCAATTAGGAAAAGAGGAAGTCAAATTGTCCCTGTTTGCAGATGACATGATTGTATATTTAGAAAACTCCATCGTCTCAGCCCAAAGTCTCCTTAAGCTGATACACAACTTCAGCAAAGTCTCAGGATACAAAATCAATGTGCAAAAATCACAAGCATTCTTATACACCAATAACAGACAAACAGAGAGACAAATCATGATTGAACTCCCATTCACAATTGCTACAAAGAGAATAACATACCTAGGAATCCAACTTACAAGGGATGTAAAGGATCTCTTCAAGGAGAACTACACACCACCGCTCAATGAAATAAAAGAGGACACAAACAAATGGAAGAACATTCCATGCTCATGTACAGGAAGAATCAATATTGTGAAAATGGCCATACTGCCCAAGGTAATTTATAGATTCAGTGCCATCTCCATCAAGCTACCAATGACTTTCTTCACAAAATTGGAAAAAAATACTTTAAAGTTCATATGGAACCAAAAAGGAGCCCGCATTGCCAAGTCAATCCTAAGCCAAAAGAACAAAGCTGGAGGCATCATGCTACCTGACTTCAAACTATACTACAAGGCTACAGTAACCAAAACAGCATGGTACTGGTACCAAAACAGAGATATAGACCAATGGAACAGAACAGAGCCCTCAGAAATAATACCACACATCTACAACTATCTGATCTTTGACAAACCTGACAAAAACTAGAAATGGGGAAAAGATTCCCTATTTAACAAATGGTGCCAGGCAAACTGGCTAGCTATATGCAGAAAGCTGAAAGTGGATCCCTTCCTTACACCTTATACAAAAATTAATTCAAGATGGATTAAAGACTTACATGTTAGACCTAAAACCATAAAAATCCTAGAAGAAAACCTAGGCAATACCATTCAGGACATAGGCATGGGCAAGGACTTCATGTCTAAAACAGCAAAAGCAATGGCAACAGAAGCCAAAATTGACAAATCGGGTCTAATTGAACTGAAGAGCTTCTGCACATCAAAAGAAACTACCATTAGAGTGAACAGGCAACCTACAGAATGGGAGAAACATTTTGCAATCTATTCATCCTACAAAGGGCTAATATCCAGAATCTACAATGAACTCAAACAAATTTACAAGAAAAAAACAAACAACCCCATCAACAAGTGGGCAAAGGATATGAACAGACACTTCTCAAAAGAAGACATTTATGCAGCCAAAAAACATATGAAAAAATGCTCATCATCACTGACCATCAGAGAAATGCAAATCAAAACCAGAATGAGATATCATCTCATACCAGTGAGAATGGCGATCATTACAAAGTCAGGAAACAACAGGTGCTGGAGAGGATGTGGAGAAATAGGAACACTTTTACACTGTTGGTGGGACTGTAAACTAGTTCAACCATTGTGGGAGTCAGTGTGGCGATTCCTCAGGGATCTAGAACTAGAAATACCATTT
>NW_026652282.1:66188222-66214997 GCF_009828535.3 Hylobates moloch
GTGGGGTGGAGGGAGGGGGGAGGGTTAGCATTAGGAGATATATCTAATGACGAGTTAATGGGTGCAGCACACCAACATGGCACATGTATACATATGTAACAAGCCTGTACGTTGTGCACATGTAGCCTAGAACTTAAAAGTATAATAAAATATATATATAAAAGTTTTTTTTAAAGGATTGCATTATAAATTTGTACAATATATTTGCATATAATGCATTTACCACTACCAAAAATATTTTCCATCTACATTAAAATGTTTTTTTCACAGAACTTTGTTGTCTTTAATCAGGAACACCTTATGATGTTTTACCCTGCTTATACTGAAGATTATTTTGCTCTACATATAAAGTTAAAAGGCAGTGAAGTTTTTGGCGACAGTTGATGCTGAGATCTAGAAGTCCCGTTTTGAATATGAAGGCACAGTTCTTGGGAATCTTTTCCTTTTTGTCTACCTTCTGCAACTTATTTTGACAGACTTTAATCTAATAGCACTCCTGGCATTTATTTAAGCAAATTTGCCTCCAAAAGGTGAAAGAATAAAATTTGTTTATCGCACCATTTTCTTGGAGTTACTTTTGAAAAATTAAATGCCCTGCCTCAGTGTTAAGTTCTCAGGTTCCCTGAAGCATGATTTTCAACATCTAAAATTTTTTACTTGATGTATTAATAAATTAAACCAAATTACCAACTTACACTATCATATCACATTGTGTCTTTTACCTGATGTGCCTCTGTGGTACAGATTAAATGTTGCCTTTATTATCACCTCAAGCAAGAATATGAAAAGGACCCATCAAGCAGATGCATAATATGATATCAAGACATTTCTACAATTGTTCTATTATTGTTGATATCAGTGAGTATGACAAAAATAAATTTGCTTGAAGAAAGTATCCTTGGATGTTCTGGTTTCTAAAAGACAATGCTACCAAAATACTAACAATTTCAAGAAATTAATTAACCAAATTTTTTTTTTTTTTGCAAACCTACTTTGTGTCAACTAGTCTTTTAGATTAACAAGAGAAACAAGGTCTCCATCCTCATGGAGCTTCAAGTCTAATTCATTGAGACAGACAATACACAAATAAGCAAAGATAATTTCAAATAATGATGAGAACAAGGTGGGGAGGGCTGTTTTATTAGCTGGATTGCCACAGAAGACTTTTCTAAAGATATGATATTTGAGTTGAAACCTAAATAAGAAGTAGGAAGCAGCCATGCAAAATATAATCCAGACAGAAGGACAGCAAGTCCAAAGGCAATGAAGCAAAACAGCAAAGGCAGGGAGATCCCGAATCATCTAGGGTCTTGTGACTCATGATAAAAAGTTTAGATTATTGGCCAGGCGCAGTGGCTCATGTCTGTAATCTCAGCACTTTGAGAGGCTGAGGCAGGCGGATCACCTGAGGTCGGGGAGACCAGCCTGACCAACATGGAGAAACCCCATCTCTACTAAAAATACAAAAATTAGCTGGACACGGTGGCGCATGCCTGTAATCCCAGCTACTCGAGAGGCTGAGGCAGGAGAATCGCTTGAACCTGGGAGGCGGAGGTTGCGGTGAGCTGAGATGGTGCCATTGCACTCCAGCCTGGGCAATAAGAGTGAAACTCTGTCTCAAAAAAAAAAAAAGTTTAGATGATTATTCTTAGTTCACTTTATATTAATACAGTTAAACTGTGAATGATTCTACATTTCAGTTCAGAAGTTTACAGAATTAAGTGACAATTTCCTCACTCCTGTGATGAAGAATAAGCTACTGGAAGTAAGCCTTATTACAGTCAATTAAGTGATCATATCTCTGCATCTTTTTTTTTGTACAAACATGTGGTTGAAGTAATAACCTCAGACACTATTGATGTAAAGGAGAGAAACTGGTTTCTAATCCTTCCAAATGAAATGTATTACAATAGGAGAAAACGGAATTTGATTTAAAAATAATTAAAACCACACAGTTTTATGGATTTAGTGGTAAAGCCTTAGAAACTTTGAGCCAGGCAGAGGTAGTAAACCATTTACGAATTGCAATACGAAGCCTACCGGCCTCACCATATTCCAGTTGATTCTAATTCTTTGAAACAAATAAAATTTGGAGTCAGAGAAAGGAATTTATATAGCCATTGGGGTCTCATCATTTGTATGGCCACTTCCTCACTCCTCTACCCGAGTCTCCTTTCTATTCTGCTTTAGGAGGAAGGAACAATGAGTGTTGTGAGAGCGGAACATGACCTTAGAAAAGGGCTAGTTTCTAATGTGGCACATATACACCATGGAATACTATGCAGCCATAAAAAATGATGAGTTCATGTCCTTTGTAGGGACATGGATGAAGCTGGAAACCATCATTCTCAGCAAACTATCGCAAGGACAGAAAACCAAACACCGCATGTTCTCACTCATAGGTGGGAATTGAACAATGAGAACGCTTGGACACAGGGTGGGGAACATCACACACCGGGGCATGTTGTGGGGTGGGGGGAGGGATAGCATTAAGAGATATACCTAATGTAAATGACGAGTTAATGAGTGCAGCACACCAACATGGCATATGTATACATATGTAACAAACCTGCACGTTGTGCACATGTACCCTAGAACTTAAAGTATAATTTAAAAAAGGGTTAGTTTCTAATATCTAATAGCGGAATAATGGAGCTGTGCAGAACTTGAAAAACTGCCATTTCATCTCTTTGATAAGGCTCATTAACAATCTCACATCACCATATTACACAATGAATAAGGAACACCCTTTTCCCCAATATTTTTGGAGTTGGGGCTGTGGGAGTAATTCATCTAAAAGGGCCTTGGTATTACTGCAGGTGACTACCCTGCTGTACTCCCCAGGAAGCTAGAGATGAAAATCCCTCAGCTCTTGCCACAGCTCTGGGTAACCTTCCAGTCATGGGACTAGACCTCTGTTATCTATGGTTTTACTGTCGGCTCCAAAACTCAAGTTGAAACTGAATCCTTGATATGGCAGTATTGAGAGGTAGGGCCTTTAAGAGGTGATTGGGCCATGAGGGTTCCATTCATGGATTAATGGGTTAATGGATTAATGGGTTATCATGGGAGGCGAAGTGGTGGCTTTTTAAGAAGAGGAAGAGAAACTTTAGGTAGCACATTAGCAGCCCCCTCACCAAGTGACGTTCTATGCCATCTTGGGACTCTTCAGAGTCCCTATCAGCAAGAAGGCTTTCATCAGATCGACCTTAGATTTCTCAGTCTCTGACTGTGAAAAATAAATTCCTTTTCTTTATAAATTACTTAGCTTCAGGTATTCTGTTACGAGCAACAGAAAACAGACTAGGATAGCCTCCATCTTGCAACCAAATAATTGGAATATGCAGCAGTAAGTATATTTCACTAAATTATTTGCAGCAGCCAAATACCTATTACTCTTTTCCACACACCTATTTCAGAATACCATTCCTATTTCTTTCACACTATGTTAGTGGTTGACTCACATCAGGTGGAAGGTGTAGAAGAGGGGTGATGGTGACAAATTATCAGCAGAAAAGGGCATTCCTCTAAGCTGTCACTTTTATTTTGAGTATTTCAATTACATGTGGGAGAGGAAAAATATTTTAAAAGATAACATCTTTATTGAGATATAACATATAACATAAAGTTAATTGCTTTAATATGTACAATTCAATGATTTTCATTATACTTACAGTTGTACAACCATTACCATAATCTAATTATGGAACATTTTAATGACCCCCAAAAGAAACACAAAGCCTATTAGCACATCCCCACCCCCTCCACCCCAGCTCTTGGCAACCACTAATCTACTTTCTCTCTATATACGTTTGTCTATTCTGTACATTTACTATCCAGTTGACCCTTGAATAACACGGGTTTGAACTGCTCCGGTCCACTTATATGCGGATTTTTTTTCAACCAAACATGGATCAAAAATGCAGTATTCACAGGATGCAAAACCCATATATATAGAGGGTCAACTTTTCATATATGCACCTTCCTGAGGGCCAACTCTGGGACTTGATTATGTGCGGATCTGGCTATACCCAGGCAGTCCTGGAACCAATCCCCCATGTATACCAAGGGACAACTGTAAGTGAAATCATACAACATGTGGCCTTTTGTGACTGGCTTATTTCATTTAGCATAATATCTTCCAGGTTCATCCTTGTTGTAGGACGTATCAGTACTTCAATCTTTTTTAGGATAAATAATATTCCCTTGTATGAGTATACCACATTTTGTTTACTCACCAGTTCATGGACATTGAGTCGTTTGTATTTTTTGGTTATTATGAATAATATTGCTGTGAACTTTTGTGTACAGCTGTGTGTGTGTGTGTGTATGTGTGTGTGACAGGGTCCTGCTCTGCTGTTTGGGCTGGAGTGCAGTGGCGCGATTATGGCTCACTGCAGCTTCAATCTCCCGGGCTTAAGCAATCCTTCCACCTCAGCCTCCCAAGTAACTGGGACTACAGGCATGCGCCACAATGCCCATCTTGTGTACAACTTTTTGTGCGGACTTATATTTATAGTTCTCTTGGGTATATGGTAACTCAGTTTAACTTTTTCAGGAGCTGCCAAACTGTTTTCCAAAGTGGCTGCACAATTTTACCTTCTCATCAGCAAGGTATGAGGGTCCCAACTACTCCATATCCTCATCAATATTTGTCATTGTCTTTTTTATTTTAGCCATCCTGCTGGATGTAAAGTGGTATCTCATTGTGGTTTTGATTTGCATTTTCCTAATGATTAACAACGCTAAGCAACTTTTCATGTAACTATTGGCCATTTGTTTATGTTCTTTGGAAAAATGTTTATTCAAATTATTTGCCCATTTGTAAATTGGGTTATCTTTTTGTGGTTGAGATTTAAGTTCTTCACATATATTCTAGAAACTAGACCCTTATCAGATATATGATTTCCAAACACTTTCTCTCATTTTTGGGTTTTCACTTTCCTGATAGTGTTCTTTGATGCACAAGTCATTAATTTTGATGGAGTCCAATTTGTATTTTTTTCCTTTGGTTGTGTCTTAGGTGTCACACCTAAGAAACCGTTGCCTAATCTAACAAGAATTTATACCAGAGTTTTTTTCAAACTGTTTTGTAGTTTTAGTTCTTACCTTTAGGTCTTTGATCTATTTTGAGTTAATTTTTATATGTGTTGTCATGTAGTGCCCCAACTTATTTATTTATTTTTTGCATCTGGTTATCCAGTTGTCACAACAAAATTTGTTGAAAGGACTATTCATTTCCCCCATTGAATTGTCAGTGCCACTGTCAAAAATCAATTAATCATAGATGTATGGGCTATTTTCTGATTCTCAGTTTTGTTCCATTGATCTATATGTCCGTCTTTATTTCAGTACCACATAGTGTTCCTTATAGTGAACTTGGGGAGTGTGAGTCTTCCAACTCTGTTTTTCTTTTCAGGATTATTTTGGCTATTCTGAGTTCCTTGCATTTCCATATCAATTTCTGCAGGTTTTGCAAAAACAGCCAGCTAGAATTTGGCTAGAGATTGTGTTGAATCTGTAGGTCAATGTGGGGCGTCACCATCTTAACAATATCGTCTTCCAAACCATAAACATGGAATGACTTTCCATTTATTTAGGTATTCTTTAATTTCATTCAACAATGTTCTGTAATTCTCAGTCTACAAGTCTTGCACTTATTTTGCTAAACTTATTTCTAAGTATTGTACCCTTTTTGATGCTATTGTAAAGGGAATGGCTTTCTTGATTTCATTTTTGGATTCTTCACTGCTGAAGTAAATAAATAACTGATTTTTCCATCTTGTTCATGTATCATGCAAGCTTGGCATACTTGTTCATTTGTTCTAAAACTTTTTTCATGCATTCTTTAAGATTTTCCACTATATAAGATCATGTCACCTGCAAATAGTTTTACTTCCTTCCCATTCCGCCTACTACTTCTTTTTTTTTTAATTGCTGATGTTAGAACCTCAGACACTATTGAATAGAAGTAGTGAGACCAGAAATCCTGTCTTAAGGAGATCCCTTGATCTTAAAAGGAAAGTATTCAGTATTTTACTATTAAGTATGTTACTTGCTATGAATTTTTCATAGGTGCTCTTTATCTTTTGAGGAAGTTTCCTTCTATTCCTAGTTTGCTGCAAGTGTTTATCATGAACACTGGTGAACTTTATCAAGTGCTTTTTTTAATTCTAATGATATGATTATGTGATTTTGATTTTATTTTAGTATGGTATATTACATTGATTGATTTTCATATTTTAAACCAACCTGTCTTTCTAGGATAATCCCACTTGGTCATAGTACACATACTTTTTATATGTTACTGGATTTTGTTCGCTAGTGTTTTTGATGATTTTTGTGTCTGTATTCAAAGACTATTGGCCTGTAATTTTCTTGTAATGTCTTTGTCAGATTTGGTGTCAGCATAATACTGGTGTCATGTAATTAGTTGGAAAATATTCCTTTCTCTTATATTTTCTGCAATAGTTGTGAAGAATTGGTGTTTAAAATAGAAAAAAAAACACTTGGTAGAATTCGCCAGCAAAGCCATCTAGGACTGGGGTTTTTTGGGGAGTTTTAAAATGATTAATTCAATCTCTTTACTTGTTATAGGTCTATTCAGACTTTCTATTTTATTTTTAGTCAGTTTTAGTAGTTTGTTTCTTTCTAGGAATTTATCTATTTTTTTCCGTTATCGAATTTGTTGGCATGCTGTTATAGACTGAATTGTGTTCTACATAAATTCACATGTTGAAGTCCTAACCCCCAATATGACTGTGTTTGAAGATAAAACCTTTTATGAGGTAATTAAGGTTAAATGAGGTCATAAGGCTGTGGCCCTACCCCAATGACTAGTGTCTTTATAAGAGGAGGAAGAGACACCAGACTTGTGTGTGTGCACATGCATACAGAGAAAATGCCATGTAAGAATACAGTAAGAAAGTGACTATCTGCTTGTCATCGGGAGAGGCCTCAGGAGAAACCAACCCTGTCAGCACTTTGATCTTCGACTTCAAGCCTCCAGAATGTGACAAAATGCCTGCTGTTTAAGCCACCCAGTCTATAGTATATTGTTATGTCAGCCCTACCAGACTAATATACCATTGTTCTCAGTATTCTCTAATAAGCTTTTTAATTTCTGTAAGTAGTGATGTTCTTACACTTCCGATTTTAATCATTTGAGTCTCTTTGTATAACATTCCTTACTGCTTTCTGTTCTCTATTTCATTCTTTTATTTCTGCTCTTATTATTTCCGCTCTTATTATTTCCTTCTTTCTGCTTGCTTTGGGTTTAGTTTTCTCCATTTTTTTCTAATTTTCTAAGCTGGAAAGGTAGGTTATTGATTTGAGAACTTTCTTCCTTTTATATATAGGTACTTGCTACTATAAATTGCCCTCTCAGCCCTGTTTTTGCTGATCCCATAAGTCTTGGTATATGTATTTTTGTTTCTCTCAATGTACAGTAATCCTCTTATTCACAGGAGATACATTCCAGAACCCCAAGTGGATGCCTGAAACCAGATAGTACCAAACCATATATATAGTATCTGATAACAGCTACTAAGTGACTATGGGTGGGTATCATATACAACATGGATATGCTGAACAAGTAAATGATTCGCATCCTGGGCAGGACAGAGTGGGATGTGTAAGATTTTGTCACACTACTCAGAAGGGCATGCAACGTAAAACTTATGAATTATTTATTTCTGGAATCTTCCATTTAATATTTTCAGATCACAGTTGACTATGTGTAACTGAGGAAAGCAAAATCACAGATAAGGGTGGACTACGGTATTTTCTGATTTCCCTTACGGTTTTTCTTTGATCTGTTGGTTATTTAGGAGTGTGTTGTTTAACTTCCACATTATTTTTAAATTTCCCAAGTTCCTCCCGTTATTAGTTTCTAATTTTATTGCACTGTGGTAGAAGAATATACTTCGTATAGTTCTGATCCTTTTAAATCTATCAAAGCTTGTTTTATGGTTTTACCTACAGTATATTCCAGAGAATATACCACATGCACTTCAGAATGTTATTCTGCTGTTCTTGGGTGGAGTGTTCTATGACTGTTAGGTCTAGTTGGATTATAGTGTCGTTTAAGCCATTTATATCCTTGTTAATTTTCTCCCTATTCTATACATTATTAAAAGTGGGGTATTGAGTCCCCAAATATTATTGCTGAACTATCTATTTCTCCTTCAATTCTGTCCACTTTTTGGGAGCTCTGCTGTTAGGTGCATACATCCATAATTGTTTTTTTCTCCCTGAGGGACTGAACCTTTTATTATAAATGTAACTCTTTACCTCTAAGTTTTTGTTTTACAGTCTACTGCTTGTATTTACCATATTCTACCTTTCTTGTGATTGCTGCTTGCGTTGTATGTTTCTTTGCCATTCTTTTACTTTTCACTTATTTGTATATTTAAATCTAAAATGTCTCCTGTAAATAAGTTTTTTTAAAAAATATTTTATTAAAATCTGCCTTTTGATTAGATCATTTAATCCATTCACACTTCATTATTTACATAGCTGGATTTACTTCTGCCATTTTCACTTTTCATTTTCTACATCTTATGACTATTTTGTTGGAAACTAGATTTTTAGATAATGTATTTTAGTAACTCTTGGTACTGACACCCCTAACCCTCCATGCTTGGTATTGTTATTTGCTTATGTGTTTAGTAAAAGGCTGGATTATTTTATTG
This sequence comes from Hylobates moloch, assembly GCF_009828535.3. Classification (NCBI taxonomy): domain Eukaryota; kingdom Metazoa; phylum Chordata; class Mammalia; order Primates; family Hylobatidae; genus Hylobates; species Hylobates moloch. The sequence continues at coordinate 66,196,916 of NW_026652282.1, forward strand.
AAGTCTCTTTCTCTTCCCAGGTGTTAAGAGTCTAATGTTGTTCCTCAGGGAGGCTCATCTTCCGGTATGCCCAACTGGGATGACAGTGGCTTGGGTAGGGGTCTCTTCCTCTCTTTCCATGCCCATACCCAGATGTTAGAATCCACTAGTTACAAACTGATTGTTTTCAATAATGCCCTGTGGCATAAAATACTCTAAACAAATCCAATTAAATACTTGTTCTTTTGAAGGAATAGTTTTTGGTCAGTGTTTGATATTGTTCTGACCCTAGGAGGACTCCTCCCAACTGTCTTATTCCTTGGTTCTTTCCAGCAAACTAGCTTGTCTACATAGTCTGTAGGTTGAATCTCTTCACTCGCCTTTCTCCACAATCTCCATTGCTCTTAAAGAGCGCTCTTAAGGCCTGTTGTGACTAAAGTCAATTCCTTTGGAAAGAGATTAGAAGCCGTATGTTTTATGGTCTGCTTCTCCCCCCAGACATAATGTCTGAGCCAGGGTTCTGGAGCTGGTTATGGGGGCAATGGCAAGCTTCCAGGGACACAGTATGCCATGTGTTCTTGGCTGAAGCAGTTTAGAGTGAAGTCTGGGATGTGATGAAAATAAAGAGAGTAGTCTTGGTTCAAATACCACAGATTCTCACCTTTCTTACTAAATTTTCACAGATTCTCTTGTTGCTTGCCCTGTGGACCATCTCCAGAGGCTTGTGTTTTTTAAAATATAGTTTCCACAAGTTTCACTGAGGAGTGAGTTATTGGAGTTCTTCACGGTCATGACAGAAGTCAATCTTTCCAATGACTTTTACACTTCCTAAATTGAATTTGATAAGGCTTTCTTACGAAAACAGAAACCTAAAGCAGTTCATATGGGATATTTGCCTTCAAATAAATAACTTTAACAAGTAGGATACAGACCTTATAAAGATTATAAGAAAATCGAACCTCCAATGGAAGTATGTTAGACTAGGAAGGTGCATAAAGAAAGGATAAGCTAGAAATTTTAAAGAATAGAAACATAAAGACTTTGGAAATCATTTAGTGATCAGCTTCAGCCTTATACAACTAAAGAGGACTGAAACCAAGGAGAACAAGGAACTTGGCTAAATCCACTCAGCAAGTCTCCAACAGCTAGTACTAAAACTAGCCCGATGAGAAGTGGCATGTATAATAGTTAAGCAAACAGGTTTTGGAAACATATCTGAGTATAAATCCTGCCATTTAACAGCAATGTGATCTCTGATCAATTCCTTTGCCTTTCTAAACCTCAGTTTCCTCATCTGTAAAAAAGTGTTAACAATAATACCTAATAGGTTTGAGACCTCAAGAATCATAACTATTATTAATGCAATAATTGTAACATTAAAATGTCCCTATTCCCACCAAGAATCCTTCTGCAAATTCCCCCTTCACGCACCTGCACCTCTACCAAAAAACAAAACAAAACAAACAAAAAACAATACAACAACAGAAAACCCCAAAACTTATGTGAGGCCTTCCTCAAACCTGTTTCTAGTGATCTGAGGCTGCTGTGCTCATTGAAGGCACTGACATCCAAACCCTGAACACTATGGAATTTCATTCCTCATTAATCCTTCAAACCCTATTCTCTTCTCTCCTCTAGTTAACATGGTTCTTAGAAAGATCTCAAAGGCTTCCCTTATCCCCTTAACTCTCATAATAACCACAGTACCTGACTCCAGGTCAGGCTACTTCCATTGAAATACACATTGTGAGGAATATAAGCAAGGCTGCATAACAGTATCTAATCACAGAACAAAGCTCTGACCTAGATTTCTAGCTTATGTTCTCCTAATATAAGCAAAGATTAGTGTAGGTATAATCAGCAAGTCAAACCTGCTGTGCTTTATCTAGCTAGAAAAACAAATCCAATTAATATACTTTATTTTCTATTCTCTGTTTGATTTTTACAGAGATCTTTGCTGACGTAATTCAATAGTCTATCTGCTGAAAGCCAACACTTTTCCTTGGATGACGATCAGACGAAGTGGAAGTTGTTTAGGAGAGGAGAAAAGATGGCATTGTGAAATATGAATGAGACTAACATAACTGCTATGAGCCAAAGGCAACTTGAGCAGGCCTGATGTCTTCTCAAGGACCACTGCAAAACCCCATTTCTTGAGAATAAAGAGAGCAAATGCACAAGTCTTTGAGTTAAATTACTTGAAACATTTCCCCCTAAAAACCTCTAATAACCGCATATACTGTGACAGAACAGTTATAAAAAAATTTAAGTCAGCAGTGGTTCAAGTTCACTTTACTGTATTTATAGGGCCACTCAACCTCTGCCAACCAACATTCCTGCCCCAAAGTCTTAATTAGAAAAAAAAAAAAAAAACCACAAATAATTAAAATGATTCCAAAGGACTGGTATATGTATTGGTGTAAAGAAAGAGTGACACTGGACTGTTGCGGTGGCTCACGCCTGTAATTTCACACTTTGGGAGGCCGAGGAGGGCAGATCACCTGAGGTCAGGAGTTTGAGACCAGCCTGGCCAACGTGGTGAAACCCCATCTCTACTGAAAATACAAAAATTAGCTGGGTGTGGTGGCACCCACTTGTAGTCCCAGCTAGTTGGGAGGCTGAAGGCAGAAGAATTGCTTGAACACAGGAGGCAGAGGTTGCCGTGAGCCGAGATCACGTCACTCCAGCCTGGGTGACAAGAGCGAAACTCCATCTCAAAAAGAAGAGGAGAGGAGAGGAGAGGAGAGGAGAGGGGAGGGGAGGGGAGGGGAGGGGAGGGGAGGGGAGGAGAGGAGAAGAGAAAAGAGAAGAGAAGAGAAAAGAGAAGAGAGGAGTGACACATTAAATAATGAGTAAAACTGAGAGACAGTTCAAAGGATGTAAAGTAAAAACACCCCAAAACAAAAACCCTAAATTAAACTTAGGGATTAAGTCAGGAACCCTGTTGCATTCTCTGAGAACTGTACCTGAAACCCGTTTGAACTCAAAGTTCAAGGTTTTGCACTGGCAAGGAAACACAGAGTAGGGAAGACTGCAATAACAGATCATTTTTTAAAGTCACAGATTGCAAAGCACATTTGTGTATATTAGCACAATTAATCTTCAAAATAAGATAGGAGTAAATTCTCTACACTTTTCTTGGGTATTTACCTTTTTCTAAGAGTGTGTAAGATATACAATTCAATCATTTGAGCTTCAATCATTTTTCTACTTCCAAACCTGGTAGTTTTAAAAATTCCAAAGCACTAAGATGTTTGAAGATCCATATCTCAAGGTCCTCTTCATTAAAGAACTGAGCCAGAAGCAAAAAGAAATGTTATTTTCAAGATACGCAGGCATGACTTAGAAGTCTCCATTTCATAGAGATTGGGAAGAAAGAAAGTAGAACAAAACATCTTATTAATAAGATATAAAAGTTAAGACTAGAAACCTGGAAGCAGATATGCTGGATGAATCAAGGCTTTTCTAGTTACTAGCCATGTAGGCTTAGGCAAATTACTTGATTTCACCAAAACTCATCTTTCTGATCTGAAAAATGAAATAAACTGATGTCATTCTGATAACTGAGATTATGGACTTTGTGAACTGTAAAGCTCTTTATAAAATTATAGTGCTTGGCACATAGAAGACACTCAGTAAATGCTGAATGAATGAATAAAAAAGTGAACAAATCTAGGTAGCAACAGTCTTTTTTTTTTAAAGCCATTTCTTATCACTAATATGAAGAGAACAGGCTACAACTTCCCACTGGTAAACATCTTTTTTGAAGGAGATGCCAACACATGTTTAGAGAAAGAATGTGGCTCATTATCTCAGATAATTCTCTGAGAATTTCTGCTTGAATACTTATAAGCAAAGTTATAAAAGGTATTTTTAGGGTTAAAAACTTGTCGTTGTATTCAGCAATCTTAAATTTTTGAGAAAACTGGAAAGCAAAAATGTATGTACCACAACCTTCAACTACTGTTGTTTTAGTAGCTTCTTTTTCTTATGAAAACGACTAACCACATGTAGAATAAAAATGAACACAAATCTACAAAAGTAAAAGGATTACTTGGTAATTTCATGACTATGAGGATATCATGGGCATATTTTTTGCTCTATAGGGTCAGACTAGACAAAAACACTTGTTTTATAAACAATACTGAATCTAATTTATAAATTAAAATTTAACATATGGAAATAATTCAGAACTACCAGCACTTATTAATATTTTAGATGAATAATACTCAAGGATAACAAAACAGTACTTTTCAAATGATCTATTACACACTTTGTTATGCAAATTTCACTTAAACATATTGTAAGCTTTTTTTAAAAGCCAAGTGAGGAGGGAACATGTTAGCAGTTTCCTTGACTTAAATTACTTAACAGACTACACAAAATTGCCAATACAAATTAACATGTTGTTATACAAATTCTAACTAGAATTGCAACATGACAAAAATCAACCACAAAAATCCTTAAAAACGAATAAGCTCCATCAATTAATATTAGTCACCTAAATTAAAGAATTTAAAATGTTTTTATTTCTTCATATATTTACTTACAAAACTTATAAAACTGAAGAGAACTGCAAAGATGCTGACCAGGCAAGGCGGCAATTCAAAATGTAATTCAAAATTAATACTAGAATCAGAAAGACTTTAAGTCTCCAACATCAAATTAAATATTTGTTAATTAATAACTGTTAAAATTAGATGTCTAGAATAATTAAAATTATAAGATTTTATAATTATAATTAGATGTTTATAATCTGTAGATAAGAACTTCATTAAGGCAATTGTCACAGATGGCAAAGAAAAATCTATTAAAGTTACATAGGAAGGAAAGGAAAATGTTTCCCTAGAACTTTGGGGGAAAAAATCGATACCATAAAAAGTCTACTTCATTTAATATTATTGTTTGATCTACCTGTGTTTTGTAGCATTAAAAAGCCCTTAGGTATTTATATAAATGACCTGAGAAAGCAACTGTAAGCGTGTAGGCTTAACTATCCCACCAAAAATCCCATTCAAAAGATCAACCCACGGCCTCAATATATCGGTTTTATTTTGCACATTTTTGTAAAGTAGCTTTAAATTGTCAAGAACATATAATTGAGAGAGGATGGAGAGCACCTTTTTCTTGACCTTCTCAACTTGGAAAAAAAATGCATCCCCAGGCTGGAGTGCAGTGGCATGATCACAGCTCATTGCAGCCTTGACCTCCCAGGCTCAAGTGATCCTCTCACCTGTCTCTCAAGTACCTGGGACTTACAGGCACACACAACCACGCCCAGCTAATTAAAAAAAATTGTTTTGTAGATACGGTGTCTCACTATGCTGCCCAGGCTGGTCTTGAACTCCTAGGCTCAAATAATCTTCCCACCATGGCCTCCCAAAATGCTGAGATTATAAGCGTGAGTCACTGTGCCTGGCCTTAACCAAAAATTTTTAATGTAAGATTTTTATATCCTTAAAGAGGGCTATCTCTAACCAATTAAGCAACCAAACAAAAATACCAAACAACTTATCTCCACTTCAATCTCTGAATATTGTAAAAAAACAGGCTACTTTTTTCCTAAATGCATTTTTTTATTCTAAATACACAAAATAGACAGTATATATATCAAAGATACAGTCCAGTCTTTGGCCAGCTTATTTATCTTGAACCTGGTGGAATGTTTGCCACTGGGAGACAAATTCTGGGTAACTATATAGGTTATGAATGTTCCTGTTAGAGCATTCAGATCATCTCACCTCACTTCTCTCTCTCCTACACTTACACTGAATTAAAGCACCATTTACAGTATAGGTAATCTGACTATATATTTTAAAATGTCAAGGATATATAACTCAGCTGTTAAAAGTTATGAGTCATAAATATATTAGAGATCTATTCATTTTGAAAAGCTCTGCAAAACAAAATGTTGACAAATGCTTTGCAGGCTGTTATTGAATGCACCAAGCAGCCCACATTTAAAGTGTAAACATCATATTTATTATCCTAAAAGTGACCCAAAGAATATTTGTAATGTCTAAGATGAAAACAAAAAAAAAAAACCTTTTCTTTGATAGGAAGAAGTATCCTAGTTTCTCCGATTAAAAAATAATAGTAATAAAATATTCTATGACAAAGAAGCAAGAAAGACCTAAGAGTTACATGTTACAATCTCTAAAGCTGAATAGGTAACTCCATATTTCTTTCTTCTGGTTAATTTTTCTCTGGTATATAAATTAAGGCATAAAGCAGCAAGAGTGCAATTGATTCCAAACAACTTGGAATTTTATTGTAAACATCCCATAAAGAATGGCAACAAATTAGTCCAGTTTTTTTGTCTTCGAAGATAATTGCTTATAATGACTGAAAACTGCCAAACAAAACATCTTTTATAAATCAAGCCAGTTGAGATTACCTTTTTTACTGAATTTTAGTTTAACGGACATTTTGCCCATATACAATATCATATCAACTATGAACTGATTTTCCATCTTAAAATGTATGGATACCAAGAACAAAAAAAAGGTACAGTTATGTTAATACTGTGTAAGAGATTACAAAAGACAAGAATGAAAAGTTACAGGACAAAGAAATAAATTACTGATTGCCATCACCACAGTATTGTTTAAGAATTAACATTTGTAGTACTGCCTAATGTGTATCTGGTGACATATGCAAAAACACATTTCCCAACTGGATTTCTAAATACTTTTGCATATCATTTTAAAATTCAATTACCAATGGTGGTTTCATTATGTATCAATAGTTTTATTTTTTAAGAAAATACTTATCATGCTTTTATATGTCAAAGTCTCACATTCTAGATTTAATTTAGAAGAAATGGGCATACATGTAAATAAACAAACACAACTTAATTCTAAACTGCAGGGCCTTTCTACTATACTTCTCCCATCAATGAATCAAAAATTGCCAATCTTAAGTGTGGTAAATTAGGTGCAGTTTTCATGGCAGAAAGGAAAGTGAGGATAAAAGTAAGCAGGATTGAAAAGATGAAAAAAGAAATAATCAAGAATAAGGGTATATAGGCCAGGCATGCTGGCTCACGCCTGTAATCCCAGCACTTTGGGAGGTCGAGGTGAGGAAGGAAGGAAGGAGGGAAGGAAGGGAGGGAGGGAGGGAGGGAGGAAGGAAGGAAGGAAAGAAGGAAGGAGAAAAGAGAAAAGAAAGAAATCTGAGTGCTACCCATATTCCACAAAATATAGCACCATGAAAAAAACTTAATTTTATGATGCATTTAATCAAAACTTGGTAAAGAAGCTTTGCTAAAAGGTGAGAAATAAAAAAGCATGAAAATACTTTCACACTAATTTTTGAAGTAAGCAATAAAAGTGACCTTAGAATATTCTATTTCTGATAAACCTTTCATAAAGCCTCACGTTCCACAAAAATATTGGGGATGGGGTTAGCATTTAAAACAATGGACTTTACATGTCGAAAGTTCCCTTCCCCTAGAACTATTCATCTCAGAACTCAAAATGTTACTGTAATTGTTTAAAAGGCTAGACACAAAGTATACTGAAAATTATATATGATGCAAGTCTCCCTTTTATGGATGTGAAAATTCCAACTTAAGTACCAGTTGGTAAATGTACATAAAATGATTTCCAACATACATCAGCTAGTAAAAGGTGTTTAATCCCCCATTACCACAAACATACAAATTTTTGAAAAATGCTCAAAAAAGTTTTATCAAGAAGTTAGAAGTGGCATTTATATCTTTCTCTTTCAATCACTCTATTATTGTCTGATGACAATCTATGGGATTAAAACAAAAACAACAAAAAGATAAATAACAGAAATGTACTTAAAAGTATTAGAAGGCTGAGTTAAATATCTGAGCACACAGTTGTGCGGAATGAGATTTATAATTTTACTCAGTTAGTTTGTTACTTTGCATCTGGGTGAAACAAAGTATTATAGAGAAGAATTCCAACACAAGCCTGATTTCTGGGGAGGGAAAAAAAAGAAAAAAAAATTAAAAAGGGAAATAAAAAGAATAGAGGGACACAGGTATATGACAAAACCTGGATTGGTTATCTAGAAGGCATAATGAAATGGATGATCAAGCAGTAAATATACAGGCTAAGAGCTGTAGAGAGGCAAAAAGTTGGCAGACTGTCCTCCATACAAAATGTTCTCGTTTCGAATGTCTGAGATAAGGTGTGCCAAGTTGGGGAAAAAACTTTACACACATACAAGGGCACAAACACACATATACAAAAATTTAGTAATTAGGCTAGTAGGCTAGTGAATGTTTTAGAGAGCATCCTATTGCTGAAAGAGAAACACACAGTAAGCCATAGAAGAAACACACAATTCAGATTTTATAAATATATACACACACTAAGATCTTAAAGCTGGGAATTTAAACATTATTAGCATTTATGAGAAATATTACAGCTCACTGACTATTCATATCTAGCATAGGATTAGGTTTATACATGTATATGCTCTCATGGGCCTAAATATAACAGTGGTTTTTCTTAGCAATTTAAGATTTAGGCTTTTCTTCAAAATTCTTTGTTCATTTTGTACTTGCTTTGCTATGGCTGGACCCAGATTTTACGTAGGTTTAAAGGGCACCAAAGAAATTAAAATGATAAAGTAATCAATGTGATACTAATTACAACACGTTCACAGGAGGTGGTATTACAAGAAAGCAAAGTGTAAACTGGGGGGAAAAAAAGTCCAGATATAAAAGTAAAATACTATCTTCCAAACTTTTATTTTCACACTTATTAAAATAATTTGCATGCAAACAGAAAATTATCTGTTTGTTTAATAAATGATAACTATGTTTATCTAACATACCCTGATGACTAACTCTTTAAATCTTAATAACTGAAATAAACATTACAGCAAAATGCTGTTCACTAATATTTTCACAGTATTTCACTACATATAAAATATGCTTTAAAATGTCTTCAGCCTTATTATTCTAATTATCTAATTCTAGAAAATCTTGACATTTGGGAAATAAATGTGGCATTTTTATTTTTCAAAATAAATTATAAATAAAGCTCCAGATAGCCAAAATCACACAAATGTCAATTCTTCTACATTTCAAGAGGTCAGCTCTTCATAGAAGAATGTCAACAAAAAATTTCACACAAAATGATACATGTGATCCATATTTGGGTATATCCAGGAATTTAAGTAACTATGTTACTTAGATCAGGATAAGCCAAAGTATTATTGATTTCAGGAATACAGGCACAATTTAGTCTAAATGCCCAAGAGATAAATAACCGAAACAGCACATTTTAGCAAAAATCAAATGTAGTTTCAAATAGGAACGTTTTGAATCTCTACTATGGTTTAAAGTGGCAGCTGAGTTACAACCAGAAGTAGTTTTGGTTTAGTGAAAAAAAGACTACAACAAAAAATAGCTTGGTCTGCTGTCTAGTAACAGAAGTTAGTGCCATTAACAATTCACAACAATACTTTCTCTTAAAGCCTGAACAACATTTCTACTCCAAGTGAAAACTGCTTGAAGATGTTAGTCCAAGAATAACCCTACTGCCGACCCTACCAAAAAAGCAAAGTTTTATGTGTGTACGCCTTCCTCTGCGCTTAAGGGTTTTCGGATGCATGAAATGACTGAAAGCATGAGACAAACACATTAGCTTAAGAAATATCCTGGGATAGCTAGGTATACACTAAGAAGTCTGTTTTATCCCATGAGTCTGATCTAAGTGCAACAAATTTGCTGCTACAGAAACAGAAATTGATTATTATCCCTCTTACCCCAGAAATGTAAGTATCTAACAAATGAACAAATCTGTGATATTAAATTTGGGGAGTAAAACTGACCTTAGAACTCAAGCTCACTTATGGAACCATGTGCACTCTACTGCTGTAAACAAGACATAAGGGTTTTTAAAGATGTTTTTTATCTATAAAATAATGATTCACAACATGAGTGTGCAGTGCAATAAGGTTCTTTCCTGAAAGACTAGAACAGAAGAACCCTTTGGAATGATATGAGCAGAATCTATAAGTTGATTCATAATACTAGCTAGCCAAAACATTCCAAATCAAACCAGGTGCTTTGTTAAATTTTAAGATTCAAATGAAAACCAGTAACTCACAGCTGTTAAATGGTAAGTGGAGCAGAAATACATAAGCAGTAGCCCAAGTCTACTTACATAAATATGTTCTAAGAAAGCCTAAGGTGGTAAAGCATACTATACTTATGAAACTTTGTTAATTACAATTATTAATTTGAGAGCCAATACAATTATTAACAACCTCTCAGCTTATAACTTATGGGTATTCATTCCTACTAAGCTTGTTCTATTTCTCCTTAGTCAGTAAGGAATAACAGCATCTATTTTCCTTAATGTTTCCAGTAGTTGTAGTTAAGAGGTAGCTGAGCTACTGTTCAAAGAAGTTGTTCTTTGTGGATGAGGATTTTTCAAATGTTTAAGTTATTTAAGCTACACAAATTCTATTAATGCAATAAAATGTGATAGGAAAAAAATTGATGCGGGAAACTTTTGCATTTGGCACCTTGTCTAGATTGATACCTCAAGTATTCTTTTTTAATAAAGTTAATGCACACATCAGAACACACCACGAAGATCTGCTACATATTTACAAGGCACCAACCCTTTCTCACCTTTAACGTGAATTATGCAAATCAATGAAAAGCATATCAAGATCCCCCCACCCCCCAAAAAACTGTAGTATAAATATATACTTCAGTTCAGTACAAGTCATGAAAGTTTGGCCTGGGAAGAGTAAAATAATCCAGATCGCTCTTACAATATAGAAACTGTAAACATTTAATAGCTGCCTTTAGGATTGGTGTATTGTGCAAAAGTTATTATTACTGGGTATAGGAATCAAAATGGCAAAAACAAACTATATAAAACTCTGTAAGAAGGTGCTATACTTCTGTGATACAAAAGCAAAAGAGGGCTATTCTACTGAGATAAAAATGTCATGCTACTCTTAAGAAGCTGAATGCTCCTTTAATGTAGTAAATCTGTAGTGTCTGTGTTGTGTTTCATGTGTGTGTGTGTGTGTGTGTGTGTGTGTGTGTGTGTGTGGGCAGAATTTCTTTTAATTTAAGGCCTAATGAGTAAGGCTTATTTGAACAAATGAAGTGTGGAGATCAAAAGTCTTGAAACAAATGTATACTGGCATAAATGGAAAAGCACCAATGTGAAAGGAAGCAGAAGTCCCCACACAACTTGCTTTGTAGATTTCCTGGTAAATTCCCTGCAGTAGAAGGCCATTGAATTTTTTAAGTTATTCTAAATTTATTAACTGTTAATAATTCCATCCCATGAGATGGCTAACCCTGGCTTTTTCTGTCATTTTACGCACTCTGCCTGATCTGGATGTACCAAGATTCAGAGGATCCTCAGTGGACACAAAATTGTCATTATCAGAATCATCATTATATAAAACAGTCCTCCTGCCTTGGTTTCTTGTTTTAATTCGAGGCAGTCTACTGAAACGTCCTGAAAACATGGTATCAAATTCATCATCTGCAATACGTGCTCGTTTGGCTCTGGTAGCTCCTCTAGAAGCACCTCTTCCTCCTCTCCCCCTTCCCCTCCCCCTAGTGCCACCTCCACCTCTTCCTCGACTCCCTCGTCCCCTGCCTCCTCTTCCTCTGCCTCCTCTACTCCATCTACCCCATCTTCCCCATCTGCCTCTTCCTCCTGTGCCTCTGGTCTTCCAATTTCTTTTTCCATTGCCATGTTGCTTTCTGAGTTTTCTTTTAGGTCTGGTTTGTATGAATTTGCTATAATCATGGTCTCCATCTACGTAATCTTGATCTGTTCTGGAAGTTGATTCAGAGTCAGAGTCAGAACCACAGGTACTTTCAGAACTTAAACTGGATCCTAACTCTCCACTCTCTGAGGTGGATAAATGAGATTTCTCTTTTGTTTCTTTTTTCTCTTTATCTTCTCCTCCCATGTTTTCATCTTCTTCTGATGCACTAAGTAGTTTTCTCTTGATTCCTGTCCGGGGCTCTCTGCCATCACCATTTGTAAGGGGTCCATCAAGGGAGTGATCTAAATTAAAATGAATGATTTTTAATAGTTAAGCTTTGACATTGACAAAATGGTTATTTAGGTTCAAAAACAGTCTACAGTTCCCCAAAATATGTGGAATACAATCATGGAGGGTGTCAAAGTAAGAACTTAAATTTCTTCAAAATAGAAGATATTAAAGTGTTTATTTTTGTCTGCTTTTTTGGGAGGGGGAGGAGAATATGGGGGTGGAATGATGGCAATGAGGTTTACGCAGAAGTTTTAAGGGCCTACTTCAGGAACAATTACCTGAGAACACTAATTAGTATAGTTTTATTCATTTGGTCAATAAATCTTTATTCATTATCTACTATTAGCAAGGCATTGCTAGAAGCTTTGAATATGGCAATGAAAGGGACAGTCCTTCCTCTTGGAATTTATATTTTAGTGGGAATACCTTAAAAGATAATAAAGTGAATAAATTAATAATAAAATTTCACACAGACATGTTATAAAGAGGATTAAAAAAAAGAGTGTATATGTGTAGAAGGGAGTGTATTTTAGATAGGGAAGACTTCTCTACAGAGGTAGTATTAGAAGAAATAACTGAATGAAGTCAGATGTAGGGAAAGAACATTCCAGAGGAGGGAACAGAAAGCAAGCTAGTATAACCAGAGCGGAATAGGAAAACAGTGAGTAGTAGGAGATGAGTGCCAGTGGAGAGTTTTAAGCTGGAGAAAGAATCTGATTTACACTTTTAAAATAGTATGGTTGCTGTATATAAAAAAGATCACAGGGGAGGCAAGACTGAAAGTGGAAGGACAGACCGGTTGGACATCCACTGCAGTATTCTAGGTAAGACATGATAAAGGATATGTCAATAGATGTGATGATGTGATTATATTTGGAATATTTTCTTCTAGAGAAACCTTTAATTTCAAAGGTTGAACTGATGGGACTTGCTGACAGACTATATGTCAAGTGTCAAGCACAGAATGAAGACTGACTCCTAGGTTTTATGGCCAAAGCAACTGGGTGAATGGTAGAGATATTTTGCCAAGGTAGAGAACACTGAAGGAGCAACAGGTTTGAGTAGGGCTCAAGATTCCATTTTAGATGTTGACAGAGATCCAAGAAAAGACATTTAAAAAAAAAAAAAGAAATAAAGAGCAGGTAAATATACCAGTCTGGAGCTGAGGGGAGAGGGTGAAGCTGGAGATATAATTGCGGAAATTTTCAGTAAAGAGGTAATACTTAGGGTAATGAGAACTAGGAGAGCTCACTGAGTGAGTAAGTAAAGAGAGACAAGGTGGCTGAAGACTGAGACCTGAGATGTTCAAACATTTAAAGATAAAGAAGAACCAACAAAGAAAATGGAGGACCAGCCAGTGGGGTAGGAAGGAAACAAGAGAGCAGACTGGAAGAATTGAAAAGAAGTAAGACTAGGGCTACAGATAATTACAAGATTAATCTAATAAATCTGGGTGTTATGGACTGAATTGTGTCCCTTCAAAATTCATATGTGGAAGCCCTAACCCCCGAAGTGACTGCATTTGGAGATCAGGGCATTTAGGGAGGTAATCAAGGTTAAATGAGGTTATATGGGTGGGACTATAACTCAACAGGACTGATGTTCTTACAGGAAGAGGAAGAGATACTAGAGGTATTTCCCTCTGTCTCTCTGTAGAGGCAAGGCCACGTGACGACAAAGCAAGAAGGTGGACATACAGAAGCCAGGGAAAAAGCCCTTATCAGATGCCCACCCATATGGCACTTTGACATTGGACTTAACCTCCAGCTCTGTGAGAAGATGAATGTCTGCTGTTTAAGCCACCCAGTCTGTGGTATCTTGTTATGGAAACCCAAGCTGACTAATACTCTAGGCTGGAGACTAAGGTGATAGCAATAGAAACTATATAGAAGATTTAAGTGGTATTAAAGAGTCGTGGAATTCACAAAACTTGGCAACTGACTAGGTATGAGGGATAAATGAAGAGTCAAAAAACACTGTGGGATTTTAAGCTGGGTGGCAAGAAAGATGGTTATGCCATTAACTAAAATAGTGAGCACAGAAAAAGAAGCAAGTTTCAGATGCAAAGATAAGCAACCAAATATTTTTATTTTTTTATTTTTTAAGGAAGCACTTGGAAATTATTCTAATAGAATAAAGAGATATTTAAGCTCTGCATATGCATTTGGAGAGTCATCACATCAAGATGACGGATGCAGTCATTAGATTCCTTTATTTGTGGAAGACAAAAACAAGCAAAAAACAGTGGCAAACTGCAAATACAGAGCAGTAGAGTCAAAGAGAAGAAACAGAAATAAGAGATATAGGCTAATCAATAGAGTATAGAAGCTTATAAGTAGAGTTCATAGAGAAGGTAGTCAACAACATGCAGTGATACAGAGATTGAGAAGTTAAAAACTAAAAAAAGACACTAGCTGGCCACTGAAGAGTACTGATGAGTGTGAGAACAGCTTTTGAAGGGTGGTTGGGACAGACACCATACTATAAAGGATAAACGACTCTGCGGATGAGAAAAGCAAAATAGATGAAGGAAGCATGGGTTAATCTTGGCAGTGGAAGGAAGGGTAAAATGAAAAAAGGCAATGGCAATAGTATGCAAGATTAGAGGAGACACTAAAGATATAAATTGGGAAAAACAAAGGCACTAATTATTTTCAAGTAATCAAATATGTTTCAATATTTCTTACGTAGCCACTATAAAATATCTTTGGAAAAGCCTATTTTTAAGTTATTTGATGGTTAAATAACAATGGATAAGCTACTTAATCTTGCATTAAAACGTATATAAAAAAATCTATATTCCAATAAAATTATTTGTAAAAGCATATTAACTATTCTTCACAAACTTCAAATAGCTGAACATGTTAGAACTTTCTCTGAATACATTCAAGGTCCCTAATATAGGACTAAGTGTAAGAAGAAAGTTTGAGTAACAATAAACTTCAAATATTTATGATAATTGATATCCCTTTTATGGTCCAAGATAGATGCACATAATGAATTAGGTCAGTGTTTCTTTTTAAGCAGTGAACATTTTTCTCCTAATAAAAAGTAAAATAGCATCTCCTTATATGAAATAACAAACAGAACTGTCTGGTTAAATGCAGAAGGTTCTTCTGAGAATGCCTGAAGTACTTTTGTGGATGCCCCAGAAACGGGCAGGGCACAGTCTGAAAACCACTGACTTTGTGATATAGCAGGCCCCTAAGGAAGAGGATATCTGACTTACATAACTGGAAAACCTTCAGGAAGGTGGTAGAAGCGGTTATTGACTGAAAGAAGGCTCATTTTTCAGCCCAGACTCATATTTTTACTGTAGTGGGCCACAAAAATATGAGACCTATTTAAAGATGACTTTGGAAACTCTCCTTTCTTACTAATGTGAAAAATATGAAAAATCCTAAATGTGTCTTCATGTGCTTGGGGAAAGAACTCTTCATTTAGTTTTTTCTCCCAATTCCTTTTATTTATTTATTTTTGAGACAGAGTCTCACTCTGTCACACAGGCTGGAGTGCAGTGGCACAATCACAGCTCACTGTAGTCTCCTACTCCTGGCTAAAGCGCTCCTCCCACCTCAGCTTCCAGAGTAGGTGGGAGTTGTGTGCCACCACATGTGGCTAATTTTTTTTTTTTTTTTTTTTTTTTTTTTTTTGTAGAGATTAGGTCTTGCTTTGTTGTCCAGGCTGATCTTGATCTCCTGGCCTCAAGTGATCCTCCCACTTCAGCTTCCTAAAGTGGTGGGATTACAGGTGTGAGCCACCATGCCTGGCCCCATTTTACATTTTAAGACTAAAATACATTTGAAAATAGCTATTGGAAATCTGCTAATGGCCTGTTCCCAGTTATGAATATGAAATGCTATCTGACTCATACGTTACAAAATTCTCATTAACTCTAAGGATATACTAGTTTTTAGTATGTCAACATGTCAGCTTTTAAATGATTTATCTGCTATCATAAAGAAATAAATAATAAATGTCCTGTCCGGTATTTATTTCCTACCTTGTTTAACTGGCAAAACTCTATTCCGAAATGATTTGGCTTTCCCTGGGTCATGGCTATTTCCACTTCGGCTATATCCACCGAAGCTCGATGAAGAAAATGGCCCATCTGGCTCATCATCAAGTAGATATAGTGAAAGCCCTTCAGCAGCATCTGAAACTTGCATTTTAAAAGATTTTAATACTAACATAATTATCATGTTTTCAGGAAAGTTAAACAGGCTACTTTTTGAAACCATATCTCTGTTATTTTATTCTAACACCAAAATTATAAGTTTCTCTCAGAAAATGATATGAATATTTTGAGAACAAAGGGTTGAATGTCAGAAAAACTTGTCCAATTGCACATCATAAATTTTCAAATATTATGTTGGTAAATATATTGTAGATAAGTGCTCTGAGATATAGACATTAATCATTTAATCATAAAATTTTAAGACTAAGAGACTTTTCATGTAGTCTAATAAAGAAAATTAATCATATGGCCTAATGTCATACTCAGGGACACAAAACTAGCAAGTAGAATTGGGAATAAAACACAACTTTTAAAAATCTAAATCCACTGTTCTTTGCACTATAAACCACGCTGCCTCTTCTATATTCTTAATATCAGAATTAAACCGAGATACAGAACACCAAAAACAAAAGACATATTTACCAGGAGATGAGAAAGGAGAGCTAGTCCTGGCATAAGATACTGAGGTATTCTGGTCATTTTTAGGCTGCAACTTCATTTGTTTCTGCTTCCCTTTTGGACTAGAAGTAAAAATATGTAACAACGAGCATTTTTTTTTCTGTTAGCAACATATTATGATAGACAGTATGATACAAAGACGTATCAAGAGGTATCAAGGTCAGGTATTAGCTGACCAAAGAGGAAATGCCCTAAAATTCATAAAATAGATAATTTGACAGTGAAACTTCAATCATTAAAATTTAAAAAAAGTTTCTGGGATAGTAAAACCCACATAAATAGTGCTTTTGACTACTAACTCTACATAGGCGTAAGAGTTTAGGAAACAAACAAACAAAAAAGACCTCTTGGGATCTCCTCAAACTATTCATAAACTTTCACAAATTAGGTAATACATACAAAATACTTCGAGAACAAAAAATGCTGGATCAATATAATGATACCTAGGTGCTCCACTACTAGATAATGAACTGCTGCTGCTTCTTAGACGTTTTCTGTACCGTGGCCTTCTCCTCTTCTGACTCTGGATTGCTGACTTATATTCAGAGATGATATTTTTGATATGACTTTCAAATAAGGCAGATAATCGCAGCATCATGCTATAGATCTGAGAAGGCAGAAATTACATAGTCTTAACTAGTTTTATATTTTAAAAAAAGGTATAAACATGCCTAGACCAGTATTAAGCATCATCATTACAGACAAAATATTTGTTTACTTGAAAAATTCTTCTCAAATAACTAAAGTAAGATACCATTTTCACCTAAAAGTAAATGTTTTTCAAATATAGTATTCAACGTTCTAAAAGGTAGGGAAAAAAAGACTCTGATACAATGCAAGAGAGAATGTAAATTGAAACAGCATTCTAAAGGACAATCTTTTGGACACACATCCTTTGGCTAGTAGTTTTACTTCTGGGAATTTGTCCTAAGGAAATATCACAGAATTATATACATAAAAATATATATTCAATAATGTTAAAGATATTACCTATAGCATTATTCATGTAAAACGAATAACTGGAAACAACCTAAATCCCTAGCCAAAGAACACTGGTTAGTATAACATAAAACAACCACACAACAGAATACCATTAAAAACCTTGTTTTCAAAGAGTCATGATGATACAGGAAAACATTCATAATACTTAAGTAACAAAAAATGCTTCAAAATACGAAATCTACTATTTTAAAAAATTTGTAAGCATATGTAGATATAGGTTAATGTAGAAAATCCTGGAAGTAAACAGTAACTGTAAGTAAAAATAGGTGATAGGTTTCACAGGTGATTTTTGTTTTCTTCTTTATACTTCTCTGTATTTCCCAAACTTTCTATAGAAAATGTTACTCTAGCAATCAGGATCAAGGTGGGGGAGGGGGAAGC
>NW_026652282.1:66215007-66226818 GCF_009828535.3 Hylobates moloch
GTGGGAATTGAACAATGAGAACACATGGACACAGGAAGGGGAACATCACACACCAAGGCCTGTTATGGGGTGGGGGAGGAGGGAGGGATAGCAGTCGGAGATGTACCTAATGTTAAATGACGAGTTAATGGGTGTAGCACACCAACATGGCACATGTATACATATGTAACTAACCTGCATGTTGTGCACATGTATCCTAAAAGTTAAAGTATAGTTAATAAAAAAAAGATTATAAACAGGTTCTAACTTGACTATTAGCATACCTTGTATTAATATTTAATGGAAGATATTTGCCAGTCAGATTTAGTATATGTGTGTCTGTGTTTAGGTTAATGTGAGGGACATTTTTATTCTTAGTTTCAGTGATTTTTTGTTTCAATTTGATTTGTTTTGTTTTGTTTTGTTTTGTTGTCACCCACCCTGGAGTACAGTGGTGGGATCTTGGCTCACTGCAACCTCCACCCCAGGTTCAAGTGATCTTCCCACCTCCACCTCCTGAGTAGCTGGGACTACTGGCATGTGCCACCACATCTGGCTAAATTTTGTATTTTTTGTAGAGACAGGGATTCGACATGTTGCCCAGGCTGGTCTCAAACTCCTGGACTCAAGCACAATCCTCTGGCTTTGGCTTCCCAAATTGCTGGGATTACAGGCATGTGAGCCACTGTACTAAGCCTCAATTTGATTTTTAATGTAGAATATGTTGGCTTCTTTTAATACTTGTCCACATAGTGGTTTTACCAGCTGTTGGTAGTGAAAGTCATGGATAACTTAAAATATTTTTTATTTAATAAAACTAATGAAGCTGAACTTTTGTCCTCTTCTTTGTGTTGAGAGCAAAACAGAGGAATCTTAAAATTTTTACACTTTGGAGAAAGAGACCACTTTTGGAGGAGATAATTACTCCCATTTACTTTTGTTTATTCTTTAGGAAATAATAAGTATGCCATTTTTTTGTGTTATTTAAATAATATATCATCTTTTTATGGGGAGCTAGCAAGAATTGGGTTCAGTGTGTGTTGAATTTGAAAAAATTCTTGTCAACATTTTGATTATTTGAAATTATTTCATGCATTTTGATTTGGGAGATTATCAGTTACTTGTGATCTCACTGTCATATCTGACTGATTATTTCTGGAATTTGGACATACTGTCATATGCCATTGAAAAAAATCATTTCATTATAGTAGTCCCCCTTATCTGTGGTTTGGCGTTCCAAGGTTTCAATTACCCACTGTCAGCCATGGTTTGAAAATAGGTGAATGCAGTGCAATGACATACTTTGGGAAAGAGACCACATTCATATAACTTTTATTATAGTATATTGTTATAATTTTATAACATTATTATTAGGTATTATTTGTTAATTTCCTACTGTGCCTAACTTATAAATTAAGCTTATAGGTATGTAGACACAGGAAAAAACTTAGGGCTTGGTACTATTCAAGGTTTCAGGCATCCACTGGAGGTCTTGATATGTGTCCTCTGCAGATAAGGAGGGACTACTAAATAATGAAAAATATTTATGATACTGTTGTTTTTTTCATAATTTCATTTGCCAGTTTATTTTCTCATTTCTTTTACATATTGTAGTGCCTTAGAGATCTGTAGACCTCTCTATCGTACTCTTTCTCTTAGTCATCTCATGGTTTTGAATTTCATCTGTAAACTGATGATTCTCAAACTTCCATCTCCATTTAGGATCTATCTTTTAGCTCCATACTTGTTTATGCAAGTATCTTCTTGGCATGTCTTGTCTTGTCTTGGCATGGATGTCTACTAGGTATTTCAAACTCATTATATTCATTATTGAACTAATTTATCTTCCTTAAATCTTCTCCCCAAGCCTTTTCATCCAAACAAATGGCAATACCATGGTTTCAACTGCTCAGAGTAGATCATCCCTTTTATCTTGCTCTTATACTTTGTATCTAACTTGTCAGCAAATCATGTTGGTTCTACCATCAAACTGTATCTAGAATCTGGCAAATTCTCATGACCTCTATTATTGCTATCCTGTTTTAAGGCACTATCACCTGTGGTCTAGATTATTGAAATAGACTTTTAACCGATCTGCCTGCATCTTCCATTCCCTTTCCCCTGCCCCAGTTTAGTCTCTCAGTTTAACAGACAGAGTTATTTTAAAATGGCAGTTAAATCATGTCAGTGGTGCTCAGGACCATCAATAGCTTCCAATCTCAGAGTTAAAGCTGAAGTCTTCACAGTGACCCACAGTGCTCTGTATTCTCAGCCTCCTTGGCACTCTTCAATCTCATCTACTGCGTGTTTGTTTGCCTTTTTCACTCTGCCTAACTGCTGGCCCCTTTGCTTTTCTTGAACATTCTAGGTACATGGCTGCCTTTGCTCTTACTGTTTCCTGTCTCTGGAGTGGTCTTCCCTGGATATTCACATAGTTTGTTTTCTCAGTTTCTGTGTGCTTTGTGCACATGTCACCTTCTCAGGGAGACCTTCTCTGACCACCTTATTTCTCTGATTAAAATTGTAAACCACTGCCCCCCCACCCCCTCCACTGTGTGCACAGCAACTCTGTATCTTCCCTTCTGTTTCATTTTTTTGTCTGTAGTAATAGTCATCTTTTGGTATTCTTTATATGTTCTTTACTATTTGTGTATTGACTTTATTAACATCAGTGATACATTATTCTCCTACGTTTTGTATTTTTTTTAACAAAATTTAGTTAAAATGGTATGATGCTAATAGTGGTTACCACTGAATGGCAGAATTACATGTTACTTTTTTTCTGTTTTTTCACATTTCCTAAGTTTTGTACAATAGGTATGTATTAAACAATCCGTAACATGATTTCTCATTTAAAACAATTCTGTTAAACAATCCATAACATGATTTTATTAAACAATCCGTAACATGATTTTTTTATTAAATAATCCGTAACATGATTTCTCACTTAAAACAATTCTATTAAGGCACATTAATGGGCTAGGTCCCCCTTTGTGATAGATGAAGCAATTTAAATGCAATGGAGATAAAGGTTTCAATATTTCTTCACTTTATAAAATTATACTATTTCATATTTAATTGTCTAATTCCTGTAGATCTGAGATCAGCAAATATACAGGCCAGATAGTAAATATCTAGCCTTAGCATGTCATACAATCTCTGTCACAACTGCTCAGCTCTGTTCCCATAGTGCAAAAGCAGCCATAGACAGTGTAAGACAATTGTGTTCCAATAACACTATATTTACAGAAACAGGCAACAAGCTGAATTTGGTGTGTTGGCCATAATTTGTGGATTACTGCTGTAGTTTTATTACTGTAGATTTTAGAGTAAGCTTTTGTTGTTGTTGTTGTTGAGACAGGTCTTGCTGTGTAGCCCAGGCTGGAGTGTGGTGGTACGGTCTCAGCTCACTGCAACCTCTGCCTTCTGGCTTCAAGCGATTCTCATACGTCAGCCTCCTGAGTAGCTGGGATTACAGTCATGTGCCACCATGCCCAGCTAATTTTTTTACTTTTAATAGAGACGGGGTTTTGCCATATCGGCCAGTCTGGTCTCGAACTCCCGACCTCAGGTGATCTGCCTGCCTCGGCCTCCCAAAGTGCTGAGATGACAGGTGTGAGCCACCGCACCCAGCCAGATTAAGCTTTTTTAATGCAAATTTCTCAATCTCAGAAATGAAAATATAGTTTACCCTTTGTATCCATAGATTCTGCATCTGTGGCTTCAACCAACTGAGGAACAAAAGTCATTTGAAAAAAATTAACATTCGTAGTGAACATGTACAGATTTTTTTCTTGTCATTATCCCTTAAGTAATATAGTATAACAACAAATTACTACAGCATTTACATTGTATTAGGTATTATCAGTAATCTAGAGATGATTTAAAGTATACAGGAGGATGTACATATGTTATCTGCAAATACCATACCATTTTATATCAGGGACTTGAGCATCTGCTGATTTTAGTATCTATGGGAGGTCCTGGAAGCAATATCTGAATGATACCAACGGAGGACTATATAGGCATGAGTCCTGGTTTCTTTACTGCACATCAGTTATTAATGGATAATATTAATGAGTAATTTTTGTTTGAATTCAGCTCTGTTGTCTTTAGAAGTTCTGTGCTTCCAAAGAAGCTAAGTAAATTATTCGATAATGATAATTTTCTTTTGATTTGCATTCAAAATGTATTCAAACCCTATATATCTTAATCCTTAGTCATCATCTCAATGGAAATTTTAATTATCTTCATTTGGGATTTTAAAAACTCACTGACATGCCAGAAACTCTTGTCCAATTTTCAGCTTTTTCCTGTGTCCCAGACATCAGGAGCTCAGTTGTTCTTTTCCCTTTTCTGTGATTCTTTTCTGAGGATATGTAAAATACTGAGAGTAAGAGCCTGAGAAGCCCACATGATAAAGGCTTTGATCCTTCTAACATAGTAGTAGTCCTCTGTATTGATAACTTAAGTTTTTTTTTTTTTAACTTGATCTCCATTTTCCCACAATGATATGATACGAATAACAGTTTGACCTATTTTACATTATTTATGGAAACAAATGGCTTACATCGAAAAAGGACAAAATTATATACTTCGTTGAATGGAACTGGATTTTAAAGTGAAATAAATAATAAAACCAAATACTTGGATATTAACCTCCCAAGTGTTTTTAGATTTACTTCTAATCCTCTGCCCATCTGAACTAAAAAATTCCACAGTTGTTTCTATAAGTGTATATATAGCACATTTGTAAAGTTTTAAGTAGTAATGCGCTTGTGAGTTTATTCTCCACTGAAAGTGATTAAAAATCTTAAAGTGTAATGTTAAATAATTTAAAAGTAATTTTTTTATAACTAAAACATTTTATCCTAAGTTCAGTTACTTTTCCTATAGTTTTTTTGATATTTTAAATTTTTTATAAGGTATTTATTAATCTAGGAAAGTTAAATAGTCCCTTGAAACAAAAATTTTTAGCTGAATTTATTGAAATTATATTTGTTAAATGATTACAATTTTAAAATACTCTGTGTTTGATGTTAGGCTGAACATTAAAACTTTTTATTTGAATCAGAATTTTTTTTTTTTTTAAGTTTTGTCCATCAACTAAAGGCACAAACAGATACCTCACTTCTACTGGTGCTGATGGAACAATCTGTTTCTGGCAATGGCATGTAAAAACAATGAAGTTTAGGTAAGTTTAGAAATTTTGTGAAAAATTAAGCGTGTTAATTTTTTATCTATTGCCTTGATTCTTAATAGTCCATGTATTTAAATATATATATTTACATATGTGTATGTGTATTTGTGTATACATATCCATACCTACATCAATAGGTTGTTAAGAGATTTTCGGATAAATTTTTTTTTTTTTTGAGACAGAGTCTCCCTCTGTTACCCAGGCTGGAGTGCAGTGGCATGATCTTGGCTCACTGCAAGCTCCGCCTTCTGGATTCATGCCATTCTCCTGCCTCAGCCTCCCGAGCAGCTGGAACTACAGGCACCTGCCACTATGCCCGGCTAATTTTTTGTATTTTTAGTAGAGACAGGGTTTCACCGTGTTAGCCAGGATAGTCTCGATCTCCTGACCTCGTCCTCCCAAAGTGCTGGGATTACAGGCTTGAGCCACTGCGCCCAGTCAAAATTTTTTTGACATTAATGTTGAAGAGACAATTTATATAGAAAATTTTGGTAGAATTTTAATTTGTTTCTTTTCTTACTTTGGTAAGATTTCTCATAATGGTAGTAGTAAGTATTATGGTTAATAAAACCATAGTAATACTGATATCATAAAGTATATTTTCAAGGTTAAATGCATTTTTAACCTAATTGATGAGAATAGTACTTATTGACCACGTTCCTTTTGTTTTTTCTATAATATTGATGCTAAATTGATCAATATCCAGTAGTGCGCTAACATTCTGGCCCATTAGCTAAACATGATGAAACATAAAAACACCTTATTTTTATCTTTAGAGATCGCCCAGTGAAATTTACTGAGAGATCCAGACCTGGAGTCCAGATATCTTGTTCATCTTTCAGTTCTGGTATGTGTAAAATGGGAATGTTTTGAGCATCTAGAATATTAAACGATCCAGTTGTGAAAGTGATTTATGAAGAAAAAAGATACACATTTGATTGTTAATTGAAGGATGTCAAAAATCTGAACCATGTGTTATGATAGATAAACTCTTTTGGACTCTAAGTAATGTGTAAGGTTTTTTTTTCCTTATTCATAATTTAATACATTTTTATATGATGGTGATTTTGCTTTGTGAAAAACAGACCCCTACTCTAAATACCCACTAACAAAAAAGTTTACTGCCCCCCAATCAACACGAAAATTCTGCCCAGAGTTTACAAAAAAACATGTACTGTTGCTCCATATTGAAAACACTTTTACAGTGCTTTTTCAACTGCTAAGAATCCTACATTAACCTTTTTTTTCCTTTTTTTGATTGTGAAATATACAGAACTTAAAATTTTATCATTTTAGCCATTTTTAAGTGTACAGTTTGTAACTTTAAGTATATTCACATTGTTCTGCATCTGTCACACTATCCATCTCTAGAACTTTTTTGTTATTCCAAAAGCAGTTGACTTTTTACACTCAACCACTATAGCCATGGTAAAGAGAATTGTAGATAAGTTGTCTTATAAATAATTTTGGAACATTACATTTCTAAATAAAGAAATGAATTCCTCAGGATGTGTTCTTTAATGTTTATGATCATAGGCCTGTATTCAGTGTATAGTTTGTAGATTTTGTTGGATGAATGATATAGTTTTACATTTTCTCTAAATCGCTAGTATGTCTCCAATAATTAGAAGACAACCTTGTGTTTCTTTAAGCCTTTTTACTAATGCGAGGTAGCATACGACTAAGGAAGTAATGAGAGGGTTTTAAAGGTTCCTTGGTACTATGTTTTGTTTTGTTTTTTAATCTTCTAGGTGGTATGTTCATTACAACTGGTAGTACTGACCATGTGATTAGAATATATTATTTGGGTTCTGAGGTTCCTGAGAAAATTGCTGAATTAGAGTCACATACGGTAAGAGAAAATCAGAAACGGTTGCTTTATTTTTGAACATCCTTGGAAAGCTTATTTCATTTCTTTTCTGATCTGTACCATAGTAACATATACAAATCACAAATTTTGGCTTACACTTTACTCTTGTCATCACTACTATACATACTATACTTGTAAAAGTATGGGTTAATTATTCTAAAAGAAGATTACCTATAGATTGTCAGATGATTCCATTGGAAAGTAATTAAATAAATGATGTGGGAAACAGGAAATGATTGATTTATTTTCAAACATTAATAAAATTACGTGTAAAATTTAATACAACTACTATTAAATTAACTATTTTAAGGTGTTCTCTTACATTAGTGTGCTGTCTTATTATGGAGGACATAATAAACTAATATCTATTCAGAACTATTTGTCTCTTGAGATATGGTTTATGAGGTTTCCCTGTGTCTGGTTTGTTTCCTATTACTGCCAATAGGTATTCCTCAATAGTTAGTACATTGTTTTGGGCCTCATTGAAATTAAAAAAAAAAAAAAAAAAAAAAAAAAAAACTACTTCATGATGTTTTTGCCTATGAATTTGAGAGAAAGAGCACTTAATTCATTTTACAAATAAGTCCACTTTAACCAAAAATCTGTTTCATGTCTTAGGATAAAGTTGTTGCTGTTCAGTTCTGTAACAATGGAGACAGGTAATTATGTAATACATATTTGTGTAAACAGATGTTTGATATATTTTGCTACCATTCCCTCAGATGCAGCTACCTCTATGATAGATACCTTGTTTCTGTCCAGTTATTTAGGTTCAAAGCCCTTGTTTGTCTTTGATGACATCCTTAGCCATCACTTCCACAATCTCATCCAAGTAGTAACCATAGCCTATCAGGTCTTTCTTTCTGAGTGCTTTCTTCTTTGTTTATTTTGCTCTATTTCTGTTAGCACCCATGTTAGTCAAGTGTTCCATTATTTGACCTGTCCATCTCTGCCAGTGTAACATTGTTCTTTTTTTTTTTTTGAGACGGAGTCTTGCTCTGTCACTGAGGCTGGAGTGCAGTGGTGCGATCTCGGCTCACTGCAACCTCCATTTCCTGGGTGATTTCAAGTGATTCTCCTGCCTCAGCCTCCCGAATAGCTGGGATTACAGGTGCATGCCACCACACCTGGCTAATTTTTTGTATTTTTAGTAGAGACGGGGTTTCACCAGGATGGTCTTGATCTCCTGACCTTGTCATCTGCCCGCCTTGGCCTCCCAAAGTGCTGGGATTACAGGCGTGAGCCACTGTGCCCGGCCAACATTGTTCTTTATAGAAATCTTTAGTGTTTCCTCTTCTCTGTCTATGGAATAGAATTCAAACGTCTTAGCCTGGCATTCAGAGCTTTTTACCACATGACCTAAAGCTACATTCTTTGCTGCTATTCTCCATATGAATCCTTAGATCCAGCCTAACTGATGTACCCTGCTTCTGTTCACATCTCATCCATTCCTTTGCTTATACTTCTCCTCACATCATTTCTACCAAGAAATGCCACTTCCTACCTTCCCCTAACCTCTTTCTCTCTCTCTCCTACTTTCTCCTTTCCTCTATTCTCCCTCTCCTTTCTTTTTTCCCCCACTCTTCTTAACTAGGTCTTATCTTCCTTTACGGTTCATGCCCTACCTGAAACCTTTCCTGAATGTTCCAGCTTTTAGTTGTCTTGACTTTCTCTGAATATCTGCATCACTCATTATTCCTATATCCCTAAAGTCAGAAATTATATGCAGATATCCTTGCACTCTGTAAAATGTCTAATCCCAAAAAGATAATGGCCAAAAAGGCTCTAGCCTAAAAGTTTACCTGGCATAATAGATTTAAAATTTTAAGCACCCATCATAAATTTGTTTCAAATACAGGTTATTTCCTATCTAAAATGCTTGGTACCAGAGTGGATATTTTTACAGATTTTGGAATATTTGCATATGTATACTGAGATATGCTGGGAGATGGAACCCAAGTCTAAACACAATTCATTTATGTTCCATATATATCTTATACATGTAGCCCGAAAGTAATTTTATACAATATTTTAAATAATTTTGTGCATGAAACAAAGTTTTGACTATTGGTGACCCATCACAGGAGGCCAGGTGTGGAATTTTTGACTTGTGGCATCATGTTGACACTCAAACACTTTCAGATTTTAGAATTTTCGATTCAGCTAGCTCAACTTGTATGTCTATAAGGACTTTTTTTTTTTTTTTTTTTTTTGAGACGTAGTCTCGCTCTGTCACCCAGGCTGGAGTGCAGTGGTGTGATCTCGGCTCACTGCAAGCTCCGCCTCCTGGGTTCACACCATTCTCCCGCCTCAGCCTTCTGAGTAGCTGGGACTACAGGCCCCCGCCACCATGCCTGGCTAATTTTTTTGTATTTTTAGTAGAGACGAGGTTTCACTGTGTTAGCCAGGATGGTCTGAATCTCCTGACCTTGTGATCTGCCTGCCTCGGCCTCCCAAAGTGCTGGGATTACAGGCGTGAGCCACCATGCCCAGCCTATAAGGACTTTATAGGATGATCATGTTTCATTTTTAAATATTTTTTTGACAGCAAATAATTACAGTGATGGAGTTGTTCATTTTTGTCCAATTTGAGAGTAAATAATGATGGTCTACAAAGAGTGATGTCTATATTAGGAATGAAAAAACCACCAAATAAATTTTAAGATTGACTTGACTGCATTATACTGAGTTAGATGCTTGAACATTATTATAGCTACTGTCCTTTCATGCTAGAAGAACCTAAATTTTTAACTCCCTGTCTTTTTCCATTAAGGAAAAAATACATTATTGTGGTCTTAATTATTCGTGTGGCCAATAAACACATGAGGAGATGTCCAACTTTACTAATAATCAAAGAAATATAAATTAAAATAACAGTCACTTTTTTTTCTTTCAGAATGACAAGATAATGAAAAATGATAATCCCAATATTGCCAAGGGTTTTGGGAAAATGGACACTTCTACAGCTTGTGATGAGATTGTAAATTATTAAAAAAAACTTTTCAGGGAAACAATTTGGCAGTATGTATCAAAAGCTTTAAAAATACACCTATTCTGACTCAGCAAAGATATGTATGAGGTTGTACAAAGATTATATAGAGATGTTCATCACAGCATTATTTATAATGGTGAAGATTGGAAACAACAGTTGATCATTAAGGGATTAATTAAAAAAATTTTGGTACATTCATATAGTTGAACACTTATTAAAAGTGATAGTAGTTTTGTACTTGTAAACATAGAAATAGATCTACAAAATACAGTTAAGCTAGGGAAAAACATGTAGTTCAATTTTTTGTAGTAGCAAATATTGAATTGTGTATGTCTGTGTTTTATAAATTCTGAAAATAGAAACTGAAGTGTTAACAGTGACAGAAGTATGGGTGAATATGTATTCTTTTTAAATGACATCTTTATTGAGATATAATTTACATAACGTAAAATTCATTTGGTTTTTAGTATATTCATAGGGTTGTGCAACCATCACCACAGTCAATTTTAGAACATTTTCATTGGCCCTGAAAGAAAGCTCATACCCTTTAACTATCAACCTCCAATTCTCCTATCCCTTCACTCCCAGCTCTTGGTAACCATTAATCTACTTTTTGTCTTTATAGGTTTGCCTATTCAAGATTCATCTATGTTACTGTGTCTATCATTCTTTCTTTCTTTCTTTTTTTTGCTAAATAATATTTCATTGTATGAATATGCTACATTTTGTTTATCCATTTATCCCATTGATGGACATTTGGGTTGTTTCCACTTTTTGGCTTATTATGAATAATGCTGCCATGAATATTCATGTACACATTTTTATGTGGACTTATGTTTTCATTACTCTTGGATATACACCCGGGAGTAGAATTTCCGGTTCATATGATAACTCTATGTTTAACATTTTGAAGAACTGCCAAGCTGTTTTCCAAAGTGACTGTACCATTTTACATTCCTCTCAGTAGTGTGTGAGGGCTAATGTGTTACTTATATTATCAAAAAAAAGTGATTTACATTTTTGAGAAAATTAATAAAGTTATTTTAACTCTTTCTAGTTTAAGATTTGTTAGTGGAAGTCGAGATGGAACGGCAAGAATTTGGCAGTATCAGCAACAAGAATGGAAGAGTATAGTGCTAGACATGGCTACTAAAATGACTGCGTAAGAATATATGTTAGATGTTTTTGTAGTTCTCATGATATATTTTACATTAAGTTTAATAATGAATATAAAATATCTTTTTACATTAATAGTTTGAAGTTAATTGTAGACCTGAAGTTTGCATCTGTACAGCCTCTAAGCAAATCATCTTTACTGTTGATTGACAGACTGGATGACAGGAACATTGCTGATTCATTTGATATTCTGGTCTTTAGTGACTCAAAGATCTCTGTGTTCTACTGATGCCTACAGAGCCATTCTCTGCCTTAGTTTTTTATAGGTCATTAAAAAATATACCTATTTTACTTTCTTCCTTGAGAGTTGTCCCTATTAAATGTCATCATATGTTTAACTTTTTCTCTAATTTTCTAAGGATACTTTTATAATATTTTATGTTGTTAGCATTCCTACTCAGTAATAAATATCCACTTAATCAGCATTCAGTTTTGTCATCTTCACTGTTGATTGGAAGATACGTAATTACCTCTTTGGGACACTACAGCTTCTTTAGGGTATGGCCCTGAAATCAACTATCTTTCCATTAGTTGCAATATAGAAATGGCTTTTTCATCATAGCCACCTATTGATAATGTCATATTTAATTACAT
>NW_026652282.1:66226828-66271329 GCF_009828535.3 Hylobates moloch
CAAACTTTCTATAGAAAATGTTACTCTAGCAATCAGGATCAAGGTGGGGGAGGGGGAAGCAAGTGTAAACAAATTATGTTTGCAGAAATTAGTGGAAATGCATTTTCCATAAAGTGGAAGTAGGCAAGTATATATTTACTGTGCAACTGATTAAAAGCTGATCAGATACCAGTGATTTCAAAAGAAAAACTTAATTACTATTTTTCTATTCTCAATATACTTTAAGTTCTGACAAAATATAGGGAAAATATTAAATGTGAGTATAAATAAGCAGTTACAACTTCCCAAGATGGTTCATTATTTGTTAGAATAAATGGAACATACATATTCAGAGCTAATAAAAATATTTCACATAAATTAACACTGTCAATAACCTTTCTATTTATTAAGTCACTTATTAGATATATTAAAGTGTACTTAAATTACTACCTCTCCTCTCCTTGTTTTTTCTCTGGTACCTATAAATATTTATTACTAAAGAGTAAAGAGACAAGAGAAAGGAAAAGGTGGTTAATTTCAGAATGACTGCTAAATGTATCTTTATGCATGCCTAACAAGCAATCCATGTTTCAAAAAAGATACTGAGGATCAATTTTCAATAACTGGTTAAAGAAAACTGCCTGATAATTAACCCAACTAATAATCATACCCTTGACTTTTTATTAGAGGTATAAGCTTTGGAGTTGTTGAATATTTGGCGAACATCCTTATAAAATTCCAGAGGACTACCATAGTTTCCTGCTTCCAAAGTTTCTTTCACAGTGCTGAAGTCCACAGGAGTATCTATAACATCTTGATAATCCTACAAAGAAGAATGTGTTATTAAATACTCAAACTGCATAGCAATATTAAGGAATACAATGGGACTAAAATTGGTATCACCTACTACAATCCACCATGAAATAAACACATTGCTTTTCAATGTGCCAACTACCTCCCCACAACCCCACAACATCTTTTGGTGGCTCATAAAAACAGCAGAAGTCTGTGGGAAAGCCTTAGCCCTCACACCACTGTAATAACCGTAAATAACTATGAAGGTAAAGAATAGAAAATCCATAGCCTTTGGCTTCATCTCTACAGCTTCCATGTCTTGCTTAAAGGCTGATACAACCTCCAAAACCCCAGCACACTGTTTAATGATAAAAGATGGGATTATTCACATATCATTAAATTGTTCCACTCTACAAATTAGGCACATATTTCCACGATTCCTTACTATGAGAACATTCTACTTAAGTGTCATTAGTCAAGGGTCAAGGTCAAATCGGTCATGTTCGTGCCTTTCTTCTTCTTGATTTTAAATCAATGTGATACCTTTGCTTCATCGAAGGTCTTCCATCTTATAGGTCCATAATTCATTTGATTTTGATTAGGGAAGAGGAAAGATTTCATTTTAACCTAAATCCAGTAAAGATTTTCCTAGGGTTATCAGACGGAGTTACATCTGAAATTTAATTCCTATATATGCTACAAGCCTCAAAAACAAGTTTCAGAGTGAAAACCATACTCAGTATTAGATCCCTTATTGTATTTAGAATCATCAAGAAGTAAAATCGCCACATTTCCCTCCTAGGAAAAAGCCAAAAAGCCAGAAGGGGCAGATAAACGGTATTATAAAAAGAGAGAAAATATTTTTCAAAGTTTGAGAAGAAATGACAAACGTTCTAAATATATTTTATTTTTTTAAATCACAAAAAATCAGAAGTGTATTCTAACACAGTATGGCTTATGTTAGAACTTGTGTAGTATGATGACCAAAATTTAAAAGACTCAGCCTGCTTGCCGAATGAAGTCCCAGTGGGAATAATCAGCTGCAATACAGACACAACTATATTGTGTAATTGATGTTTTCTACTCTGCTGCAGTAGCTTCAGATCTACATAAAAAAGTAAACATTTACAAGGAGGATACAAAGAACAATCTTGAGAACACATGTTGATTCAGAAAGAGGAACAAAAAAATAAATGACCAAAAAATCAAAAAAAGGTAAAAAGGGAGCAGAGTTAGAAGGCAGTCTTTACAAACTATAAAAGATTCATGTACAGTATGGAGAGTTTAGAAAGTAAAAACAGGCCGGGCGCGGTGGCTCACGTTTGTAATCCCAGCACTTTGGGAGGCCGAGGCGGGAGGATCACGAGGTCAGGAGATCGAGACCACGGTGAAACCCCGTCTCTACTAAAAATACAAAAAATTAGCCGGGCGTGGTGGCGGGCGCCTGTAGTCCCAGCTACTCGGAGAGGCTGAGGCAGGAGAATGGCGGGAACCCGGGAGGCGGAGCTTGCAGTGAGCCGAGATCGCGCCACTGCACTCCAGCCTGGGAGACAGAGCGAGACTCCGTCTCAAAAAAAAAAAAAAAAGTAAAAACAATCAGTATGTCTTTTAAGAGACTACCAGGCCTACCTCAGAAAGAGATGAATCTTGTTGTCTTTCTGGAACAACAGACTCTGAGGATTCTCCCTCTTGCTCCTGATGACCCTATTAGGGTAAAGAACATATACTGGTTTCCAGACAACTATAACAAAATATCAAGACGTGTAATACAATTATGACTTAAGTCTCAAAGATCCATACACTGGAATCATGTTTTTATTGGCTGTGCTTTAAGGTGAAGGAATTGTACATTCATCATTCTCCTTTGCTATGAAAAACACAAGACTAATTTATTTTACCCAAACTCCCTACAAGCAAACAAGTTCTGTTGAACACAATCTCATTCCTTACTTGAATGATATTTTTTCCCAACTGAGACCTACAGTATACAGAGAAGACCAAGGTGTAGTAAGCTCATAGGATGGTCTGATGTATTTCTAAAATAGTTCTGTACCTCTTCTCTGAAAAGTTAAAATAGATTTGCTATCTGTACTACTTCAATGAATAGATACACTCCCAGAAAAGAAATCCTACAATCGAAGTTCTCATCCTTTTACCTTTATTGAAAAGAAAACTCCCTACAAAGGATATGAACTCATAATTTTTTATGGCTGCATAGTATTCCATGGTGTATATGTGCCACATTTTCTTAATCGTCTATCATTGTTGGACATTTGGGTTGGGACATGGATGAAGCTGGAAACCATCATTTTCAGCAAACTATCGCAAGGACAAAAAACCAAACACCGCATGTTCTCACTCATAGATGGGAATTGAACAATGAGAACACTTGGACACAGGAAGGGGAACATCACACACTGGGGCCTGTTGGGGGGTGGGGGAGGGTAGAGGGATAGCATTAGGAGATATACCTAATGCAAATAATGAGTTAATGGGTGCAGCACACCAAAATGGCATATGTATACGCATGTAACAAACCTGCACGTTGTGCACATGTACTCTATAACTTAAAGTATAATAAAAAATGTATATATAAATTAAAAAAAGAAAAGAAAAGTCATACTGGTATACTGGTTACTCTAAGTGGCCATACTGATAACACATTCAGTATAAATTACACAGGATTGACATGTCACCAAACATCTACAGTGTACAGAGGTGTATTTGAGGTTAGTAAAATGTATTAAATAAACATCTGAAATAAAAGTGGGAAAGAACAGCAAATGAATTCTGATTCAAATTTTTGTTTTACAACATATAATTTACACACTGAAGACACAACGGCATTTTTTAAAAAATCACACTAATCACACTACTACTTTCACAATCAAAAGATTGGAAAAAAAGAAAGGAAAAGAGAGGTGAGAAAATTGCTCTTATCTAGATTTTAGCATGGACATTTATGGGAAATTCTCATACTGACAATTATTTAAACAACTGTATGCTTACTGCGTAAGAAAGAAGATCGGCTGGCTGTCGAAATGGCTCCGAGTCTTCACGTTCATAAATGAGGCTCAATAGTTCCTTGCATTGTTTTTTCCAAGCATCAGGATTACACTTTAAAGACTGTCTTCTGCCTCGGCATTTGACCTACAGATTTTAATAGTTATATCTAAAAGATCTTTCCTTAACTCAATTGATTTTCTCATGAGTCCCTAATGTTAATATACCTATCTATATATATATATAGGGCAGCTGCTATTTTAGTTTCTTAGTTTAAATTAGACAGTATTTTCCCTAGCAAAAATAATTAACGAGCAAAAAAACCTAGACATTATATTCATGGAAATGGCAAGAATTCTAGTACTCAAATCTGAACTTCAAATAATGTACAGAGGAACAAATGCTTCTTTCCTCTACAAGATCAAGTTATAGAGCCTTAATATTTGCCGGTAGTTAAGTATACTTGACAATGGCATCATATTTTTCTCAAAAGAACACTTGAATGATTTTTTTTACCCAGAAATTCTTTGTTGTCATGATAAATTCTGTTCTGTACCATTTGATTTTGTTATGATCTCTTTCAGTATTTCAAAATATATTGTCCCTTATATAAAATAACTACATGTCTAATTATTATAGAGCAGAAGTCTGCACAAAAGAGTTAACATAGCAGGCCAGGGCTTGCTTGCAAGGTTGGCCCTTGGCTGGCATTTGGGAACTTGGCATTTGAATGGCTTCCTAAATTATTAAGACAGTTTACTGCACCTAGACAGTATAAACAATGTGATTTGTGCTGAATACCTGATTTCCCTCTCTCAGTACGTGCTAGTCAGAGGGTACCTACATAACCAGCCCCTAGAAAAATCTTTGGGGACTGAGTCTCTAATCACACACATGCTGGAAAAAGAGTGTAATATGTGACCCCTCACAGGGGAAAGATAATAATAGCATAAGGAAGCCTGTACATAAATTTCTCCAGACTCTGCCGGTGTCTTTTCCCCCATGACTCAACTGGGCACCCTTAATGCATCATTCTAATAAATCTTATCAATGAGCATACCTAATATACTTAGTTGCAAGAATCCTTCTAGCAATTCTCCAAATATGGGGTTGGTCTTAGGGATCACTGACACAGGAAACCTGAAAACATATCTCCTCAGCAGTTCACTTATTTACTCACCCTTCTTCCAGATGAAGTACCAGGACCGTCTGAATCTAAATCAACCATTTCTGTATCCTAAATTAAAAAGAAGAGTAGGAAAAGACGTTAAGTTACATTCAAAGTCATATAAATTAGATGGACATTTATAAATAAATGGGAAATAAAATCACAGTTAACTTTCCCCACTGGAGCAACAAGTAGAACAAAAGATAGAGAGAGACTCACGCCAAACTTTCCCAATATGCAGTGTACAAGCTGGAAAATATACTGGAAGAAGAATTAAACAAGGTTTCTCTTTAAATAAGAATCAGAAAGGAGGGGAACAGTATAGTGGTTGGTATTTGCTAAAATTGTATCTAAGTGTTAGTATTTTTTAAAAACCTTATTCTATATGACATGCTTATTTAATATACAATTATTAATTATTCATGATTACTCTATTGACATTTTAAGAAATAGGTCTCACACAATATGCATTTATATTTTCCTATAGGAAAGAGATCTATTTCAGTTAAGTATCTCTCTAAGGGATACTTTTTTAATATGAAGAGTCAAGATCCAAGCACCACTAGTGCTGGTGAAACACTGGGTAATATGTAGTAGAAAATAAAAAGTAGCTCATGAGATATTGGTACTCCTTTCTAATAAAATAAAGCTGTTGAGTTACATTTTTACTTAAGTTTTCTATTTTAACCCAAATAGTGCTACTCTGAGGTGAAATTCCTGCTACATCAAATTTCGAGCTAAAATATATTTATGTGAAAGGTCAGAGAAAATATAAAGAATATATAAGAAAATATAAAAAATATTAGTGATACGTTTTTCTTAGGTTTCAAGAAACTATAATAATATCTAATTGGTATATCATGTTTTCCTTATTATGTAAGTAACATTTAACTGCAATAATATATTTCATAGTCAGACACATTTTCATGAAAAGAATTTAAAAAACAGCATTGGAGATTTACCACTCTGGAGATTAACAGTATAAATATAAACATGCAAAATATCTCATGCCACTGCAACACAATCTAGCATATGTGAGTCACTCATCCCTGGGATGAATTGTTTTCCAGTAAAGATTTGTGAATTATCACTTTCCAATATTGTTCCAACCTCTATTTTGGTTTTTGTTTTTATCATAACCTCCAGTCAAATACGGCTTTGTGTAAATTAGAAACATAGATGAGTGGGGAAATCAGGAATACGAGGGTCTGCTGAGTACTACTTCCATTTCATTCGGAAGAGACTGGTTTATCTTTATAAATTTTCAGAAAGGAAATCGAGTAGCAGTTTCATGAAACTACCAAAAATTTAGACTTTCAAGCCTGAAACTTTAAAATACTTTAATATTTTCTCTACAGCATATAGAAAATAAAATCCTTACTGAAATTTCCATCAACTAAGCATTCTTTTAAAATATTGAGCACTTGTCTTGTTTCTAAATGTTGGAAAATAAAGTGTTGATTTCTCGTCACTTACACCCACTGTGTCAAATATGATGACTGGCCACCTGTCTCTCTGAATAAACCCTGTAGCTCTATTTTATTTTTGGTATATGCCATCTAAGTACACTTTAAAAGACGCCGGTATTCAGCCAGATTTCAAAAATCTGTTTTGCTGTTCATGGCCAATTACAACATTTACACATAATACTGTACTTCAAATAAGAGAAAAGTAACTCATTCCTACTAATCATGCTGTGATTCTTACCTCCTCTGCATCAGTACTGTTTCGTTCTTCTGCTTTAATTTTATTATAAGTATCCAGTATATCAGTACAGCTCTGATCCCTAAGAAACAAGTCATTTCAATAGCTTCAGTAATTTTTACAATTTTTCAATTAATTTTTTAAAATTAATTTTTTAAAAACCTTAAGTTAGACTCTCTGAAAGCTAAAACTGCTTCTTACCCAATAAATCGAAGTAAGACATCAGTTACAATTTTAGCTGCTTTAACTATAGGACTGTCTGGCTCATTGAAAGTCCTGGCATTATGCTCAATATAGCGTACCTCCCACATTAATGCTGATATTCTCCTGTGAAAGAAAAAATACTCTGTTAGCCTTGGCTTATATATTTAAAGTATACTTTAGGAATATACAATATGGAACAAATATGTACTTAAACATAGTGTGTCAAAGGTGTTCCAATATGCATATAACTCAATATATTTGAATGATGAGCACTAAAAAGAGATGATATAGTTACAGTATTTAAAGCCCAAGCAGGGATTCTGAACCACTGGGATGTACATACAAAACTTCAAATATAACTGACCTAGGACATTATGGGTAAAGAGTCATTTGACAAGGTCAAAAGAATGTTTAGTTTAGTTTTCAGGGGAAGAGCCAAGAAGAGCAAGAAAAAAAAACAGATTATAAAAAATGACAGATTTTTATCTAATTACTTTTATGATATAAATATTAAATCAAAATAATATATTATAAAAATACAACCAGTTCTCAATTGCAAAGGCAGATTAACCAGTCATGGAATACTGTCGTCAGTAGGAGACTTGGATGACAGAGGGACCAAGATATGCCCTCTACAGCCTTCCCATAATCATCTCCCATCCCAACCAAAACAAAGAAAAAAATTACTTGGCTCCTTTCCTGTATATATTTCATGGCTGGTAACTAAATCTAATTAACTCTGACCAAATTCTCCAACAGAGGATTTAAACATGCTCCAAATCTGTAGCACCTTAATAATGATGAATCCACAAACCACTTAAATTGCCTTTAATAAAGTTAAATGTAGTTTTTGTTTTACACACCATTTGTACTACCCATATTTTCCTCTCAGCCTTTCTTCTCTGTCCCCAAGAGTGAGAATCTACTAAATAAAGGGGAATTAATGTTCTAAATTTTTAAAGGAAATTTTGGTGTGGGTCTTTTGGATGATCATGTTATACTATGGAAATGCAGATCTCAAAAAGGAAAGCAAAAGCCATAAAGCTATAAATTTTATAATAAGTGATAAAAAAAAACAGACCTGTAAAAGCGATTTTCAAGTCTCCGCCTGATGGTATTGAGGTCAGTTGGATAAGCAACTACAGTACAATACAAGGGGTAGGCACTGAGATCCACTGGAACAGCAAAAGGGCTGGCAAAATCTACAAAATTATAAAAATCAAATAAGGTAGCTATAAAGGACATTAACATCTCATGGTAACAAATATTTATTCATATATAAACAAGAAGGGAGGGTAATATACTACTTTTCTAAAACCATGAGGATTCCATTATACAAACAGAACGTTATTCTTTATATTTGGACATCATATCTATGAATCATGCATGATACACTGGTTCAAATCAGGTAAAACAAAACTAGAGGAGCACTGAGTTTAACTTCAGATTTCTGTCTTTCCTAGATAAATGCCAAACTTCTCAAGTGACATGTTTTAGAAAATTTAACTACTCATGTGGATAAAATACATTACTCATCCACTGTCCTTACCAAGAAACCCATCCAAAGTCAGGCTCAGGGAATAGCTAGAGAATCAAAGTGATTCAAAAAGGAAAAAGACACTTATATAGTTACCTTCACTATTATCCCCCAAATTGCTAAACAAAAAATTATCAGTTATTACTTTGGCCAAGCATATAAAACTGCTAATATTAAAACTAGAATTACTGTGCTTCTTGAGTCAAAACTGAAGTGTACAGTGAGAAACTGCATATCCTTTTGTAGAACTTAAAAATTCTGCTGATTTTCCTAGCTCTCCTGCATGCTCCTAAAATTTTTCACATTCATCATACCCAGGGAAAGAAGGTGGTTGATGCCCTGAATAACCCGTTCACATTCTTCATCTCTGGAATGAGCCCCCCACTCTCCTTCCTGGGGTTTGTATAGCAAAGCAGTCAATTCTTCCTGGGAGACAGGAACACCAGCACCAACTTCATCTGGAAAGGCAGCTAGGTACAAGATAAAAAAAAAATTAGAAAAAATTATTTTCCAATATCATGTGATTACCATTTTACTTTTAAAAGAATTATAATTCATTTTTAAAAGTATATTTACTTCCTTCTGGAATTGGCTCCATATCCCAGGGGCTCATCTTTTCTCTCTCATTATTGTCCCAGCTATTAAAAAATAACAAGACGCAAATCAAATTAATCATACAGTACTTCCTTTCATATACTACCACAATTTTACATGACTTCTTGGGGGTGAAATTTGAAAAAGGGCAATACAGTTGTCTTGAAAGTACAACTCTGGTTACATACAGATAACAATAAACTTCTAATAGAGAAAACATGGTCCATTGCTATGAAACTTAGAGGGCAGAAAGCCTACTTTTTGTCAATATGGAGACTAAAAGTCAGTCCTCAGAGAATAAACATTTCTTCTATCATTCTTGAGAGGATTCACTCATTAGCAATCTTACAACTCTGGATTTTCAAGAAGAACTAAAGTAAATGTTGCAAACAAATAGTACTTCCAAACATGATGCAACCACCTCTGCCTAGAATTCATATGACTAAACAAAAGACTAAGTACTAATATTCATTGCTATCTTCCAGCAATAACAATTACTTTAAGTAGTAAATTAGTTTCCGAATTTCCCACTAAAAAATAGTTGCAATTCTTGTCTAAAGTAGAAATAGTTAATAGAAAATGCAGACAACAAAAGAGGTAGCAATAAAGTGTTTAGTTATTCCTTTGTTTTAGTCAAAGAAAACAAAGAACTTTGCTTTGACTAAAACAAGGGAAGAACTGAGCATTTTACCGTCAAATTTCTTCTTTACAGGTACAGGTATCATGAGACTAGATAAGTCAGATAAAAGGGCCTTACTCCTGGTGCAGGTTATTAAAAGTCCACATACTACTACAATATCATATTAGGCATAAAAGATCATAAACATACTTACTGAACACTGTAACACTGGAAAGAACTATCAGGATACTCTGGTTGAAAAGGCTGCTGACTCTCCACAGTCCCAAACCACCAGGCGTCATCTATTATACTGCGGAATCTATCACCTATAATGTTTCAAAATTCTTAAAAGGATGCTCTTGAGAATATTAGCTCTGTTCCCACTCTAAATTACTACTTTTTGTTGACAACAGAAGTAACATTGTATCTAGCATTATCAGAAGCTTCCATCTAGGTTTTCGAGATAAGTGATTATTTTACATTTTAACCTCTTCATGTATTTTGATTTCCAAGTGGTAGAAATCTTTCTGAAATAAATTACATACGACCACATCTTAAATAAATACTACCAAGCATAATTTAACTTTTTTCAATTACTTAGCATCATCATTAGGCACACTTCTTATTGTATTACATATGTACATAAATGCAGTTGATTCTTCTATCTTGCTTTTAGCTTTCTTTAAAAATCTCTTCATACTAGTTTTTATATTACAGATCTTCAAGGCAGGCTGTAAATCAAGGAAGATGTAGGAAAGTTTGGAACTTCCTAGAAACTTGTTGAATGGTTTTGATCAAAATGCCAATAGTCATACGAACAATGAAGTCCAGGCTGAGGTGGTCTCAGATAGAGATCAGGAACTTATTGGGAAGTAGAGTAAAGGTCACTCATGCTATGCTATAGTAAAGACATTGGCAGCATTTTGCCCATGCCCTAAGATCTGTGGAACCTTGAACTTGAGAGAGATGATTTAGGGTATCTGGCAGAAGATATTTCTAAGCAGCAAAGCATTCAAGGGGTGACTTGGCTGCTCTTAAAAGCATTCAGTTTTATATATTCACAAAGATGTGATCTGGAATTGGAACTTATCTTTAAAAGTGAAGCAGAGCATTAAAATTCAGAAATTTTGCCTGATAACTGATTCATTAAAAAAGAAAAACCCATTTTCTGAGGAGAAATCCAAGCCAGCTGCAGAAATTTGCATAAGTAACTAGGAGTCAAATGTTAATCACCAAGAAAATGGGGAAAATGTCTTCCAGGGCATGTCAGAGCTCTTCAAGGCAGCCCCTCCCATCATAAGCCCAAGGGCCTAGAAGGAAAAAATGGTTTCTTGGGGCTGCCCCCCTGCTCTGTGCACACTTGGAACTTGGTATTCTGTTTGCCAGCTGCTCCAGCTCCAGCGATGACTAAAAGGGGCCAAGGTACTGCTCAGGTTGTTGTTTCAAAAGGGTGTAAGCCCCAAACCTTGATGGCTTCCACGTGGTGTTGGGCCTACAGATGCCGAGAAGTCAAGAATTGAGGTTTGGGAACCTCCACCTAGATTTCAGAGGATGTATGGAAATACCTGGATATCCAGGCAAAAGTCTGCTGCCGGGGCAGAGCCCTCATGGAGAATCTCTGCTAGGGCAGTGCAGAAGGGAAATTTGGGGTTGGAGCCCCCATACAGAGCCCCCACTGGGGCACTGCCTAGTAGAGCTGTGAGAAGAGGGTCACCGTCCTCCAGACCCCAGAATGGCAGATCCACCAACAACATGCACTGTGCGCCTGGAAAAGCTGCAGACACTCAACGCCAGCCTGTGAAAGCAGCTGGGAAAGGGGATATACCCTGCAAAGCCACAGGGATGGAGCTGCCCAAGAGCATGGGAACCCAACTCTTGCATCAGCATGACCTGGATATGAGACATGGAGTCAAAGGAGATCATTTGGGAGCTTTAAAATTTGACTGCCCCGCTGGATTTTAGACTTGCATGGAGCCTTCAGTCCCTTCATTTTGGCCAATTTCTCCCATTTGGAATGGGAGTATTTATACAATACCTGTACCCCCACTGTATCTAGCAAGTAACGAACTTGCTTTTGATTTTACAGGTTCATATGCAGAAGTGACTTGCCTTGTCTCAGATGGTACTTTGGACATGGACTTTTGAGTTAATGCTGGAATGAGTTAAGACTTTGGGGGACTGTTGATTGGTTTTGAAATGAGAACATGAGATTTGGGAGGGGCCAGGGGCTGAATGATATGGCTAGGCTCTGTGTCCCCACCATAATCTCATCTTGAATTCTAATCCCCTCGCATCCAGGGAGGGACATGGTGGGAGCTGATTGGATTATGGGGGCAGTTTCCCTCATGCTTTTCTCGTGATGGTGAGTTTTCACAAGATCTGATGGTTTAAAAGTGTGGCACTTCCCCTTCTAACTCTCTGTCTCCTGCAGCCATATGAAGAAGGTCTTGCTTCCCTTTTGCCTTCTGCCATGATTGTAAATGTCCTAAGGCCTCCCGAGCCATGTGGAACTGTGAAATCAATTAAATGATTTTTTCTTTATAAATCACCCAGTCTCAGGTAGTATCTTTATAGCAGTGTGAAAATGAACTAATACATATGGCTACAATTAGATTTTTAAAATTCAGGCCCAAGTAATTAAGTGTGCAAAAAAGTCGATAGTTTAAAAATCCTTATGTTCTGTATTGTATTGTTATACAATAGAGCTATAAGCAAATTTATTTAAATTTTAAAATATTTTCCTTTACATTATTGCTGTACTGCTTTTTATAATCAAAAAAGAAAAGAAGGAAGGGTAAAAGAGCAAAAGAGGGTGGGAAGGTGACAGGGAGGGAAACAAGGATGGAGGAAGGAAAAAAGGAAACAAATCACAATCAGTAATCATCTGTTTTAGAACCTAAGTGTAAAGTGCTCTATTTTAGGGCAACAGACATTTGAGAATTTTCTTTATATTCCTATTTGTATACTAATAGAGTAGGTATTTGCAGAAGGTTTAGAGATTATATGCCACACACAATGTGCATAAGAAATAACTAAAAGGAAATTTTAACTTAAGTTTTCTAGTTTCTCTGATAGCTGTTTTCAGCTAAATGATAAGCTAGTTTATTTCTGTTAAATCACAGTTAAAAAGTTACTTACTGTACATAAGCTTAATAGTTATTAAACAACAATTCTATACTTACCAATCTGCCAGTTCCTTTCTTTGGCTTCATTATAAAACTGATGTAGCACAAGGAAGTCAATGACATCCGGCATGTCATGATACCTATACAGAAAATAAAGCACATATGAATCAATATAGAGATATAACAATATATGTTACTAAATGTCCAAGGATATATGTTTATTGTAGACCCATTAAGAAAATTTTGCAAACCTCACAGTCCCTAGAAATGCCTTTACTTAAACATCACCTTCTCTGACCTGTTTGGGAGTGCCCTGCCTACTGTCATATTACTTTAAAAATATAAAGATGCCAATACAGGTTTATAAACCTTAGTATGAGGTATTTTATATTAAGGAGTATGAATTAATGTTCTTTAATCTCCTTACATTTTAAACTCAACTTCACATAAAGAGCCTCTCACTTATTATTCCTATTATCATTAACAGAAATAAAAGCAACCACCATGTTTCAAACATTCAATTAGGGAATTATACAGGTTTGTCTTTGATTACTCACAACAATCTTTAGGAAGAGATTAGCATTTCCATTTTACAAATGAAGACATAAATTCAGAGAGGTTAAGTAACTTGCTTATGACCCTATCTATGTAACTATCCATAACATAAATACACACACACACACACACACACACACACACACACACACACACATAAATATAAATAAAATGGAGAAATAAACTAGGAATTAAACTCTGGTCTTTATAATTCTAAACCCTGTAGTAAAGAATGCTATAGTGTTTTCTCTCTCATTGAGCCCTGTACTCTGTGAAATATACAATAGGTATTAAAATACACATACTCAAACAGAGACCCAGAGATAACTACTCACTTAATGGAAAAAGATTCTCCAGTCATTTTGCCTGAAATTGGGTCCAGAAATGCAAGCTTCAAGCAGCACAGTGTGGGTGGGCCAACCTCATATTTGATTCCTACAATCTTAACAAACTCTTGCTCCTATTCATGAGAATACCAATAAATTATTACTTTCAATATAATTATTTAACATTTGCATAATATTTCATTATTACTTGAACAATTTATTATCTGAAAATTCTCTAAATGCCAGACACTACACTAAGTGTTAAAGGTAATAAGACACGGCTCTTAACTCCTAATAGCAGGTTGTAGTTTAGTGCAAGGCTCTAAACCAAGGACGAGCAGCCACATCACCTGGGGAAATGCTTCAAATTTAATGTTCCGAAATCCTACACCTATAGAATCAAATTCTATGTTTGGGGTATAGCTCGGTAATATATCTATTTTGGAAAAACTCCCTAGTGCAGTATGATGCTCTGGTTAAAAATCACTCCCCTAGCAAAAATACAGTATGTAAGCATACAGGTATATACGTACATGTACATGTTTGGGGTAAAGACTTACATTTTTTAATGTCTACAACATTATCTTTTTTGTTGTTTTTGTTTTACTTCAGATTCCTGGGGTACACGTGCAGGTTTGTTACATAGATATATTGCATAATGGTGGGGTTTGAGTTTCTAGTGTACCCATCCTCCAAATAGTAACCACTGTACCAAATAGCTAAGTTTTTAACCCATATCCCCCTCCTAAACTCCCTTCCTTTGGAGTCCCCAATGTCTATCATTTCCATCTACATGTCCAATTATACCAACTGTTTAGTACCCATTTGTAAGTGAGGGCATGTGGTACTTGATTTTCTGTTTTTCAGCTGTTTTACTTAAGATAATGGCCTCCAGCTCCATCTATGTTGCTGTAAAGGCCATGATCTCAATTTTTATAGCTACACAGTATTCCATGATGTATACGTACATTTTCTTTATCCAGTCCACCACTGACGGGCATCTAGATTGATTCCGTGTCTTTGCTATTGTGAATAGTGATGTGATGAACATGCGTGTGCATGTGTCTTCATGGTAGAACAATTTATATTCCTTTGGGTATATACCCAGTAATGGAATTTGGGTAGTTCTACTTTTAAGTCTTCTGAGAAATCTCCAGATTGCTTTCTGCAGTGGCTGAACTAATTCACATTCCCACCAGTAGTATATGAGCATTCTCCTTTCTCCACAACCTCACAAGCATCTGTTTGTTTGTTTTGACTTTTTAATAATACCCATTCTGACTGGTGTGAGATGGTATCTTGTGGCTTTGATTTGCATTTCCCTAATGATTAGTGATGTTTTAGCATTTTTTCATG
Organism: Hylobates moloch; assembly: GCF_009828535.3. Lineage (NCBI taxonomy): Eukaryota > Metazoa > Chordata > Mammalia > Primates > Hylobatidae > Hylobates > Hylobates moloch. The sequence continues at coordinate 66,241,794 of NW_026652282.1, forward strand.
TTTGTTGGCTGCTTATACATTTTCTTTTAAAAAGTGTCTGTTCATGTCCTTTGCCATTTTTTAATGAGATTTTTTTTTTCTTGTTGATTGAAGTTCCTTATAGATTCTGGATATGATCTTACAACAATCATACACATTTACTGATTATTAATCACATTTAACAGATGGCAAAACTGATCTTCATAGGTATAGGGTCCTGCTTAAAGTTATATACTAGCATATAGCAGAGCTAGAATTGAAATCCAGGTGTTATTCCAAAGCACAAGCTCTTTTACCACATATAAGCTGCTCCTACAATTTCCTATGACAACAAGATTAGGATAAAAAGTAAGAACTTGGCCGGGTGCGTTAACTCATTCCTGTAATCCCAGCACTTTTGGAGGCCAAGTCGGGTGGATCACCTGAGGTCAGGAGTTCGAGACCAGCCTGGCCAACGTGGTGAAACCCCATCTCTACTAAAAAGGCAAAAATTAGCCAGGCGTGGTAGTGGGTGCTTGTAATCCCAGCTACTTGAGAGGCTGAGGCAGGAGAATTGCTTGAACCTGGGAGGCGGAGGTTGCAGTGAGCCGAGATCGCTCTACTGCACTCCAGCCTGGGTGACAGAGTGAGACTCTGTCTTAAAAAAAAAAAAAGAAAGAGTAAGAAATCACATGTTTTATTCAATCCTCTGATTCTAAAAAAGACTCAACTTTTACTTGATGAAGAATAGATGGGAGCTGTCCCTATCTTCCAGAAGATGATTATGTAAAGCTCACTTGATAAGCTACTTTAGCACCTGATGACATTAATAAAAAGTTTTACAAACATCTAAATCAAATCTTTATCTTAATAAATACACATATTCTCAGCTGGGCACGGTGGCTCATGCCTGTATCCCAGCACTTTGGGAGGCCGAGGCAGGTGGATCACCCTGAGGTCAGGACTTCGAGACTAGCCTGGTCAATGTGGCAAAATCCTGTCTCCAATAAAAATACAAAAAATTAGCCAGGCGTGGTGGCGTGTACCTGTAATCCCAGCTACTCAGGAGGCTGAGGCAGAAGAATCGCTTGAACCCAGGAGGCAGATGTTGCAGTGTGCTGAGATAGGGCCACTGCACTCCAGCCTGGGCAACAGAGTGAGACTCTGTCTCAAAATAAATAAAAAATAAATAAATAAATATACATATTCTCTCTTATATCCTTCCTGTCAAGAATCATCACACAACTCTTCATTTACCTGGAAAACTATCATAAAATGGCCCTTTACTGTCTTATTCAGAAAACCAAAATGAAACACACATAAACCTAGGCAGAAATGGTGGTGTATGTATATCTACGTCTGTCTGTATGTGCATGTGTGCATATATATACATATAGATATGTACAAATGAATGAAATATTTATTGACAAAATCATTCGCCATAAAATATGGAGTCACATGGGTATTATATATGTAGCTACAAGGGTAATATATCAAAACAGCTATTTTACAAAACACCAAAAGTTTCTGGGCTTCTTGTGATTTATCATATTTAATATATACCAAAGCTGTCAGAACCTTGAGAGTGTTTATAGTCTACACACTCAGCTTATGGAGGCTCCAGAAGGTAAAAAGTCGCTGATTAGGGAAAATATCCACAAAGGGGAACTCCTGCTTTGCTCTAATTATGGACTAGTATAGACTAGACAATAGAAAATAGCATACAAATTTTGAGAAACATATAAAATGTTATCCATAATACTCAGTTCTACAAGAGTATAGTACATCATCTTATCTTGGATACACAATCAACAGTGAAATATGCATAAAACTGAGGAAAAAAGCCATGGGTAAGCAATTTAATTCCAAAGCTACTTCCATTGCATAGCTTATGAATTTGGCAAACTTACCCTGAGATCCATTTTGTTCCATGGCTGTTTTTGTAAATTAACACTGTATATTTTTGATTTCCTTACAGCCCGAACATAAGCTTCATGTCCTTGCCTAAAATAGATAAGCTAAAACAGAAAACATAAGGTATTAAACAGCAACATCCTATATAACTCTGTATGTCCAATATACATTCCTACAAACATCCTCTTCTGTTTGCAGAAAGAAATAATTATAATATTGAAAGACTTTATACAATAAAGGTTTCAAATGATGTTAATTCAGTATTCGTGCCTATGTAGCCCTGTGCTCAGTACCACATCATATAAACACAGTAAACACAGTCCTTTCCCTTCAATCAGCTTCGTAAGTGTGCTGAAGAAGCAGATTCATGGAAAATGTACACAAAACTGGTCATATTTTAAAGTATATGTGCCCCTCCATATCCACAGCTTCTGCATCAACAAATCCAATCAACTGCAGATTGAAAATATTTGAGATATATATATAACAATACAATTAGGCCGGGAATGGTGGCTCATGCCTTTAATCCCAGCACTTCGGGAGGTTGAGGCAGGTGGATCACCTGAGGTCAGGAGTTCGAGACCAGCCTGACCAACGTGATGAAACCCCGTCTCTAATAAAAATACAAAAATTAGCTGGGCATGGTGACATATGCCTGTAATCCCAGCTACTAGGGAGGCTGGGGCAGGAGAATCACTTGAACTCGGGAAGCGGAGGTTGCAGTGAGCCAAGATCGCAACATTGCACTCCAGCCTGGGCAATAAGAGCAAAACTCCCTCTCAAAAAATAAATAAATAAATAAATAAATAAATAAATAAATAAATAAATAAAACAAATAAAAAACCAATATCATATAACAACAATTAATATAGCATTTACATTGTATTAGGTATCATAAGTAATACAGAGATAATTTAAAGTATATAGCAGGATGTACATATAGGTTATATGCAAATACTATGCCTTTTATATAATGTCCTTGTAGATTCTGTTATTTGCAAGGGGTCCTAGAGCCAATTCTGTGTGGATACCAAAGGACAACTGTACTATACTTCAAATTATAACTGACACTCTAACTATCAAAATTTTAATATTCAGTCTACACATTTCATATAAACAGTATAAATCACAGGTTACTAAATGGAGTAATTTCAAGACAAATTAAAAGTTGCCTGTTACAAGAGTTCATGTCAGAACTGGCATATTATGGAAGGAAAATGAATTCAATTAATTCTTCAGCTCTTTAAGCCACCATTTACTATCATTTTCTATATTTATTACAAAAAGTTTCTTTTCCTCAAGTTTAAAAGCAGTGATAGAGGCTAGGCACAATGGCTCACACCTGTAATCCTAGCACTTTGGGAGGCTGAGATGGGTGGATCGCCTGAGGTCAGGAGTTCGAGACCAGCCTGGCCAACATGGTGAAACCCCGTCTCTACTAAAAATACAAAAAATTCGCCAGGTGTGGTGGTGCACGCCTGTAATCCCAGCTACTCCGGAGGCTGAGGCAGGAGGATTGCTTTGAACGCAGGAGGTAGAGGTTGCAGTGAGCCAAGATAGCTCCACTGCACTCTAGCCTGGCCAACAGAGCAAGACTCCATCAAAAAAAAAAAAAAAAAGCAGTGATAGAGATAAGTAAATAGAAGAAAGTAACAAAAAATACCATATTATGAGATTTCCAAAATACATTAACATATTCTACCAATCAATACTAAGTCAGAATTTCTAATAGCTAAAAATTTGAGCAGAAAATAAAAAAGGTTTAAAATTGGTAAATAAAATAATTGTAAGGGTTAAAAACTAATAATACACATGTCATTAAGATATCCTTTATTATATATTCATACCTGAACTCCACAAATACTGATCATTGAACATCTATGTATAGGCACTAGATGCTGTGATAAGGCATAAAAACATTTCCTCTAGGATACGGAAACTCATGTAGATACATAACTATAATGCAAGGTAGAATATATTATATATCAGAAGAGAAAAATAATTTAGGTAGAAAAGCTTATGAGGACAGAGGGACTGATCAATGAAAAACAAGGATAACACCCTGGAAAAGTTAGTATTTGAATTAGACCTTGAAAATGATAACTTTAAGAAGCAATGATCTGTATGTAGGGATATCTAGGCAAGACAATAAAGGCTTAATATTAAGATGAAGTAAAAAGTAATGTTGCCATTAAGAAATCAATTATATAAAAAGTATATGTTTGCCTTTATAATTTCTTTAAAAACATTCTCTACATATTCACTGTCTGGTTTACATACATCTTCCTCATTACCTGAAGAACTGTCTTCACCTCATACACATTAGTCTTGAAGCATATAAAGATGTAGTAAGTTTAACAACATAGAGGAAAAGGAATTCCACCAAAGAATGGAGAAAAATGGTCCTTAGACAGGAGTCTCATCAGATCTTAGAGTGTATAGATCCTTATATTGTTCTATAAAGTTTTCTAAGATAATTAAACATTACTCCTTTTCTGCCTCCAGAAAATAAAAACAGGCAACAACTATAAGAAATAGCGAATTGAGATATACCAATAAAATTTTACAAGTTCTCTGTTTTTGAAGTATAGCATTCATCAGAAAATATTTATTAACCTAACTATGCAAACAAGCATTACTCAGAAGTCCAATACCTATAAGAAAATATCAAAAGAAACATTTTAAAATATCTAAAGATAATCAGCAGGTAATAATTTATTTGTAAGGCTATTTGATAGCTACTCTGATATAAGATCTCTATAACAGGCAATTACAGAAAAGTTTGGTAAAATTTTTATTGTTCCCAAAATGTTTAGAGCCTACTTGCAAGGTTTTGCTCCTTCTTCTGCTGCAATGACAATACCACATTTCTACTATCACTCTTAAATTAAAAACTGTGTAAAAACATTGAATCAATAAAAAAAAAATAGTATATCAGACAATATCCAAGCCAAAAAGAGTTCTAATGTTCCAATGTTATGATAATTTTCATAATAAAATGAAAATTATTTACCAGGTAGAATTTTGATTAATTTTTGACTGGCCAATAATAAATATGGCTATACTCGTCAATCACAGACTCAGAAAGAAAGACCTGTTTGCAAAATTACATTCCCCTACTCATTTAAAGGAGTAAATACCTTCTTGTATACTTTCTATCAGGTTGAACGTGTTTTGTTTTTTTTTAAAATATTGGAACATGAATGAGGACTCAAAATACCACTCAATTCTACTAAGTGGCAATTCAGATTAAAATAAAGCCAATTATTTTCATGACTTCACAAGCTGATTAATTTATCTCAATATTCAATGAGCACCTAATAGACTGAAGCTACTGTGCCAGGCCCTACAAAGGATACAAAGATTAATACCGTTCAGTCACCTTCCACAAGAAATATATAATTGAGCAGAGCAGATAAGACACTGTATATATTATTATAATGGAATTAGGAATATAAATATATTAAGACTGATTAAAGTTAGTGCTCTTGAGGCTCCACAGAAAAAGGTTTCAACAGGTAACAATTACCTCATCTCCCATTTGTGGGACAAATGGGGAACGTCGGGGTATAGTATCCAAGATCCACTGAGGGGCAAACCATTCTTCATTAGGCTCACCTGCCATAGAAACCAGTCCTCCTTTCTAAAACATAAATACATGAAAAGTATATGTATAAAACACAGTTCTCCAACACATAAAACACATGAACAGTAGTATGAAAAATAGTAGGTAGAGAAGATTAAAAATTTCAGGCTACAATGAAACCTAAAGTATATAAATTTGAATGATTTTGCTTTATTATATACAACTTTTCTGTCAATAAAAAATCACTTTACTAAATTTTAACTGACAGGTAATAACTTGACACTATATACTACCTGAAAACCGTAACTTTTACATACGTCCCTTGACTACCACGTGAATTCAAATGTAAGAATAAGTTTTTGCCAACAAAATAGTGATAATCAAGAAAATAATTCTGTCTACTAAAGCAAAAGACTACAGAATGTGTCTATAATCAATTTTGAAGTTAAAATTAAAATAACTACATAAACCAAGTCTTTAAATCATTTAAATGAAGTTATAGTGGGGAAAAGAAACTGTCATTGGGATGAAATAAAAACATAAAGGTAAACCAGGCACAGTGGTACACACCAGTAGTCCCAGCTAACCAGGAGGCTGAGGTGGGAGTATTGCTTGAGCCTAGCAGTTTGAGTCTGCAGTGTGTTATTATCATGCCTGTGAATAGCCACTGCACTCCACTCTGGGCAACATAACAAGACCCCATCTCTTTAAAAAAACACCAAAAAACATAGTGGAATGGAGAGAGAGTCCTATACAATTTATCATACTCTTCCATGTTACAAGTTAAAAATGTTAAAAATGAGGACTCAAAATACCACATGACAAGAATAATAATGTTGTCAGATAAAAGTGACAAGAATAATAATTTCATTAAGACTAGTTTATTTTAGGACATTGCTACATTTTAACAAATGATTGTGAATGTTTGAATAACAAATTATAATGAAACATTCTAGCCTCTACCTTTGATAACAGAAAAATTTCAAAAATTCTTTACATTTTGAAGTCAAACTACTTTTACTTACTTTCTCAGATGAAATGTTATTTTTAGAGAAAAGTCAATGTTACAATTAAATATTTAAGTATCAAAGGCAAAAAACAAAAATAACAAAAACAAAATAACTTATAAAGTTACAAACCTTCCTTCTAGTCTGCTTAGGTTTCTTCTGCCTTTCTTCTAGGGACTTCAAATTTTCCTCATCAGAGCTGCTGCATATTTTGCGTGTTGTCTGTCTGGTTTGTCTTTTTGGGGGTTGTAAATTTATTCCAGCATCTGCTGTCCAATCAGAATATTCACTTGATGAATCACTGTAAATAAATCAAAATTATGGATACCTAAGCATAGAAAAGGAGTAGTTTTACTTAATAATTGAAAGATCATTCTGTAAGCAAACAGCATTATAAATGACATGGCTGGATTTTGTTCTAACTTAAGAGAAAAAATATCAGCCAGGCGCGGTGGCTCACACCTCTAATCCCAGCACTTTGGGAGGCCAAGATGGGCGGATCACGAGATCAGGAGTTCGAGACCAGCCTGGCCAACATGGCAAAACCCCATCTCTACTAAAAATACAAAAATTAGCTGGGTGTAATGGCACACGCCTGTAGTCCCAGCTACTCGGGAAGCTGAGAGAGAAGAATCACTTGAATCCAAGAGGCAGAGGTTGCAGTGAGCCAAGACTGTACCATTGCGCTCCGGCCTGGGTGACAGAGTGAGACTCCATCTCAAAAAAAAAAAATATATATATATATATATATATATAGAATTTCGACCATTATCTAAGTAATTTCAATGAAATGCTTCTTGGATGAAGTATACTTTACCCAAGGATTATATTATAATTATAATGCTTAGTTTCCTATAACAGGAATTAAAATCCCTGTCCAAAATCACAAAAGCTTCTTTAAAATAAAAAAGCATCTTATTCTTGGAAATGCTGAAATGGGATTGTTTTAAAACTGAAATAAATACATATACAGTCATGTGTCATTTAACAAAGGGGATACTTTCAGAGAAATGCATCATTAGGTGATTTTGTCATTGTATGAATATCATACAGAGTATACTTACACAAACCTAGACAGTATAACTTACCACACAGCTATTCTATATAGTAGAGCCTACTGCTCCAAGGCTACAAATTTGTACAGCATGTGACTGTACTGAATACTGTCGGCAATTTTAACACAATGCTAAGTATATATCTACACAATGCTAAGTGTATATCTACACATAGAAAAGGTACAGTAAAAATATAGTGTAAAAGATTTTTAAAAATGTATACCTACATAGGGCACTTAACATGAATGGAGTTTATAGAACTGAAAGTTGCTGTGGGTGAGTCAGTGAGGGATGGTGAGTGAATGTGAAGACCTAGAACATTACTGTACACTACTGAAGACTTTACAAACACTACACTTGGGTTACAGTAAATTTATAAAAAATATTTTTCTTTCTTCAACAAGAAATTAATCAGCTTACTGTAACATTTTTACTTTATACTTTTTAGTTTTTTTAACTTTTTGACTTTTTTATAGTAACACTTAGCTTAAAACAAACACATTGTACAGCCGTATTTTTTTTTTTTTTCTTGAGACAGAGTTTCGCTCTTGTCGCACAGGCTGGAGTGCAATGGCGCAATCTCGGCTCACTGCAATCTCTGCCTTCTGGGTTCAAGAAATTCTCCTGTCTCAGCCTCCCAACTAGCTGGGATTACAGGCCTCTGCCACCACGTCCAGGTAATTTTTGTATTTTTAGTAGAGACAGGGTTTTACCGTGTTGGCCAGGCTGGTCTCGAACTCCTGACCTCAGGTGACCCTCCCGCCTCGGCCTCCAAAAGTGCTGGGATTACAGAAGTAAGCCACCGTGCTCAGCAAATATTTTCTTTATATCCTTACTCTATAAGATTTTTTCTATTTTTAAGGTTTAAATTTTTTTTTTTTATTTTAAAACTTTGTTTAAAAACTAAGACACAAACATTAGCCTAAGCCTACAGAGGGTCAGGATCATCAATATCACCGTCTTCCATCTCCGCATCTTTTCCTGTTCCACTGGAAGGTATTCAGAGACAAAAACACATGGAGCTTTTATCTCCAGTGATAATAATGCCTTCTTCTGGAATATCTCTTTGAGGACCTGACAGAGGCTATTTTACAGCTAATAATTTATTACAAGTAGGACAAGTACACTCTAAAATAACAATAAAAAGTATAGCATAAACTGAGCAAACTGGTGTGCACCTGTACACCCTGCTACTCAGGAGACTGAGATGGGAGGACTGCTTGAGCCCAGGAGTTCAAGGCATGCCTGGGCAACATAGCAAGACACCATCTCTAAAAGAATAGAAAATGAAATGAAGAAAACATAATAATATAAAAGTATAGCATAGTAAATAAACCAGTAACATAGTTGTTTATTAAGTACTATATATTGTACATAATTGTATATGCTAAACTTTTGTATAACTGACAGTTCAGCAAGTTAATTTACACCAGCATCCTCACAAACACGTGAATAACACTTTGTGCTACAGTGTTACAATGGCTATGATGTCACTAGGTGACAGGAATTTTTCAGCTTCATTATGGGACCATAGTCATATGCACTCCGTCATTGACTGAAACATCATTATGCAGAAGGTGAATATAATTGCCAAAATGTAGAATCTTGGATTTAAAAAGAATCTTATTTTATAGATGAAGAAACTAAAAGGCCCACAGTGACGTCAGAAAGATATTGGGAGAGCCAGGATCACATCAGGTCTCTCGGCTTCCAGCCAGTACCTTTTCTACTACAAAACACTATTTTAATTCTGGTTTTACCAGTTTCCTACAAGAACACAATTTCATATTAAAACTGTTCAATAATTTTGACCAAATTAAAACCATTAAAACTACCTGGAAGAACTTTCACTTTGCCATTCAACAATGGGATCCTCTACCGAAGCATCACTTGTGCCAACAGTTTCATCTTCCTACAACAAAGAGCCAGCAATTAAGATATATGGATATTACCAGCTAATGTATTTCTAATTAAAAAACCACTACCTGTTTTATAGCATTTTTTTGAATTCTGCCCTCAAAAAATGTTCTCCTTAAAATGTACATAATTATTGTTCTAAGTATATCTGTAGCTAACAACTAAGTCTACTAGGTATTTCTAAATTTCTAGCATCATTATCTTATTGATATAAAACATATTTTTGTGATTTCAAAGACTCAATAGATTTCTTAACTTCAAATATAACCCTCTTAAATACAATATTAGAAACATTGTTTTAAAAATGCCTATATGTCTCTATCGAGTTAATATAATTACTCTCCATTAAAAAATTTTAATTATCTTTTTTATGTAAAATTTTAAATACAGTAGAGGATAACCCGTGTACACAATCTCCAGTTTAGATAATAATTCACTTCCTATTTTATCTATACCCTCACCCACTGCCTTATACTCTAGCATTAGTTTGATGCACATCATGACCAAAAAAACCATTTTAACCATAAATATTTACTAAGATTAGGATTTGTTTTAAAAGTACAACCACAATGTTGTTATCACATTACATTTAAAAGGGAGCATCAGGCCAGGTGCAGTTGCTCATCCCTGTAATCCCAGCACTTTGGAAGGCCAAGGCAGGCAGATCACCTGAGGTCAGGAGTTCGAGATCAGCCTGACCAATATGGTGAAATCCTGTCTCTACTAAAAATACAAAAATTAGCAGGGCACAGTGGCATGCACCTGTAGTCCTAGCTACTTGGGAGGATGAGACAGGAGAATTGCTTGAACTTGTGAGGTGGAGGCTGTAGTCAGCTGAGATTGAGCCACTGCACTCCAGCCTGGGCAACAGAACAAGACTCTTGTCTTTTTTTCTTTTTTTTTTTTAAAGGGTGGTGGAAGCATCAGCTCCTGAATAGTGATCATTCTTTTAAGATCAAGATTTCATATGGGTGGGGGTGGGGCATGAATGTAGGACATCTTTGATAATAGTTTAAGAACTGTGAATGGGGCCAGGTGCAGTGGCTCAGGCCTGTAACCCTAGCACTTTGGGAGGCCAAGGCGGGCAGATCACCTGAGGTCAAGAGTTCAAGATCAGCCTGGCCAACAGGGTGAAACCCTGGCTCTACTAAAAATACAAAAATTAGCCATGCATGGTGGCGCATGCCTGTAATCCCAGCTCCTGGGGAGGCCGAGGCAGGAGAATCTCTTGAACCCGGGAGGCAGAGGTTGCAGTGAGTCAAGTAGGTGTCACTGCACTCCAGCCTGGGGACAGAGCGAGACTCCATCTCAAAAAAAAAAAAAAAAAAAAAAAAAGAATTGCGAATGGCACGAGAAGGAGAGTACCATATATTGTCAATGCATGATTAAACCTTCATTATGCATTTAACAATGAAAGCTGTTAAGAGAACAAAAAGACTGGAGAATAGAAGAACAAGATGAAAAGAAGCTATGCTCTTTACTCATTACCATGAAAAAGGTAGGTCTGAGAAAAATCAACACTCAATGATCTCTATGAGGGGTGATGTCAATAATAAAAAAAAATGTGTATATTATGTTGATTAGATAGCCAACCAGTTCTGAAACTATGTAACTTATTAATGCTCTTTATATTTCGCTCCTTTCCATTTCTAGGCTGATTTCCTCTTACTCTTTTTTTCACTGTCTCAAAGTCAAACTCTTGCTGGCATATTTGATACCCTCACCAAGACAGCATCTGAGGTACAAATCCAAGACACCCAAATGAATTAAATATGCCCAAATATACCTATAAAAATGTATTATAAATGAACAAATCTCATAAGAATATAATTAAAATAATTTTCTATTAAAGAAGTGACCCTTAAACCCAAATGGATGATACAAACTGGGAAACAAAAAACTACATCAAATAAATAATAGTATATATATAACCTCTGAGGAGCTGTCTGAGTCTTCCTGTACACCTGAATTTTGACATGATGCTTGTGAATTATGCTCTATGTTGGACCGTGTTTGATAAGTATGTTGACGTTTGCGCTGTGTCCTGCGTAAAGAACGCCCACAGCTAGGCTCATAATCATTCTGTAAAAGAGAAGAATAATAAATTTTTAAAAAGTAAAAGCTCAGTAAACACACAAGGAACATATATAAAGCAAATTAGGTGGGGGGTAGGGGTGAGTAGGAGATGAGAATAAATTCCCCAAAAGAAAAGTCAACACAGAACTATATTTATACATATTTAACCCACTTTCCACTTAATACTGATCACTCTCCTATTTTGTAAACCTTGTGATCAAATTAAAGACAGTGCTGAAAAGTCTGGGTTGCAAAGTCCCACAGACTTCTCTGTACAATGCAGAGTAATAGTTTAGGTAGCGACTTCTTGATCCTCAGTTTTGTCAGAGGCTGCAACCAGACCTGTGCTGGAACCACGTTTGGAAACCAGTACGACAATGATATCATTGTCTGGAGCAGGATTCATCAAACTGAATATGCAATGGAAGCTGTTAAACAAGGTTCAGCCACAGTTGGTCTGAAATCAAAAACCCATGCAGTATTGGTTGCATTGAAAAGGGCACCATTGGAGCTTGCAGCTCATCAGAAAAAAATTATCCATGTTGACAACCATATTGGTATCTCAATTGCAGGGCTTACTGATGATGGTAGACTGTTATGTAATTTTATATGCCAGGAGTGTTTTGATTCCAGATTTGTATCTGATAGACCACTTCCTGTGTCTTCTCTTGTATCTCTAATTGGAAGCAAGACCCAAATATCAACACAACAATATAGCTGGAGACCATATGGTGTTAGGCTACTTATTGCTGGTTATAATGATATGGGCCTCACATTTTCCAAACCTGGTCATCTGCTGACTATTTTGACTACAGAGCTATGTCCACTGGGGCCCATTCTCAGTCAGCTCGTACTTACTTGGAGAGACATGTCCAAATTTATGGAATAAAATTTAAATGAACTGGTTAAACATGGTCTGCATGCCTTAAGAGAGACAATTCCTGCAGAACAGGACATAACTACAAAAATGTTTCCATTGGAATTGCTGGTAAAAATTTGGAGTTTACAATCTATGATGATGATGATGATGATGTGCCTCCAATCCTGGAAGGTCTTGAAGAAAGGCCACAGAGAAAGGCACAGCCTGCTCAACCTGCTGATGAACCAGCAGAAAAGGCTGATGAACCAATGGAACATTAAGTGATAAGCCAGCCTATGTATGTATTATCAAATATGTAATAATGCTGGAAGACATACTGATGATATTAATCATCAGTAGAATGGTGGTGGAATGGTATGTTTTAGGGAATCAGTCCAGATGTGAGTTTTTTCTAAGTAACCTCACTAAAACCATATAATGGGGTACATTTTTCTTTGAGGTGTCTATATAATCACTTTCTAGAAAGTACAGGTATCTGTACTAATGTTTTTATGTGAAAAAAGTGTCTTTGTGATTTTAAAGCCAACTGTAAAATAAAATTGTTTTGCCTCCTGAAAAAAAAAAAAAGAAATGTCTGGGTTGCAAGAATTTGCCCATTCATAATTTACATATGCCACATTATTCAGAATTATTATAGGATGAAGTAAGACATTTCAGTTATATTTGTGTATATATAATGTGTATTTATTTAGTTCTGTTCAAAAATCTGGAAAACTTTTTTAAGGTGCTAAGATACATAAGTGGATTTAATAATCTATACTTTTGTTCATTCTAGATTAACATTGAGGGCTAAACTCTGATCTTTTATTTCTCTTGCCCAAATTTCTATCTAAGAGGCCTTCTGCAGGGGTGGGCATGGGAGGGGAGGTTCCATGCCTTACAAACCAAAGTCTCATCAGAGGGGTTTTACTTAACCCTGTATAACGTGTTTTAACTTTCCAATCTGACTCTGGCATAACATCATACAACAGAGAAAGAAGGAAATCAAAATATTTTAACTGCAAATATGTTTCTTTGTCATATCTTGAAATAGCCCTGTAAAGCTGTCTTAAAATCAACATTCTGTAGAGAATCCCTTTCTCTTTCCAGGCCTTTTTCCTGATCCAGGAGAGAATCAACCAAGAGTGGCCTCTTATTTAAGTCTGAAAAGAAACATTTGCAACCTACTTTCTATGAAAAAAGCTACCTAGAGGCTTCTGCGTAATGAGAATCTCGGTCTCTAAAACTCCTTATCTAAACCCAGACATTTCCTTCCATTGATTCTAGGTCTTTAGACAATAACTTAACTCTTTCAACTAATTGCTAATTAGAAAATTTTTGAATCCACTTATGACCTGGAACCTCCTCCGTCACACCCCCGTGAGTTGTCCTGCCTTTCTGTACCAAACCAATGTACTGTCTTACATGTACTGATTGACGTCTTGTCTCCCTAAATTGTATAAATCCAACCAGTAGCCTGGCCGGATGATTTAAGCTGTGATCCATCACTGGTCACTCATGTATGGCTCAGAAAAATCTAAAATTTTATAGATTGACTTTTCATCAAATGAGACGGAGTCTCGCTCTGTCACCCAGGCTGGAGTGCAGTGGCGCGATCTCGGCTCACTACAAGCTCCGCCTCCCGGGTTCACGCCATTCTCCTGCCTCAGCCTCTCCGAGCATTCTTAAGATTCTTAAGAGCTAAAAAGTATCTTTAGAATAAATTTAGTCCAATCTCCAACCCCCCACCTCTCAAATACAAAACTAGGTCCAGGAGAGAGTTGTTTAAAATAAAAATGAAATAATAAATCTTAGATTACTTCTAACAACAGAACGGAAAGGACTCAGAACAATCCACATACAAAAAGTAACAATTTAATTTTTGGAACTGAAATCTAAACTCTGCTCTTTTTTTATTCTCTTGCTCAAATTCCTATCTCAAGGGTCTGGGGAGTCATGCCTTACAAACCATAGAGTCCCATCAGAGCGGTTTTATTTAACTCTATGTAACATGGCTTTACTTTTCCAACCTGACTTTGGCATAACATCACATGACAGATAAAGAGGGGAATCAGAATATTTTAACCCCAAATATTTCTTTGCCATACCTTGGAATAGCCCTGCAAAGTTGTCTCTTGTGGGGGAAAACCTACATTGTGCAGAGGACCCCCTTCAAGGGAGAATCAACTAAGAGTCTGGCATCTTTTTAAGTCCAATAACAAACATTTACAACCTATTTTCTCTGAAGTTTGCTACCTGGAGGCTTCATCTGCATAATAAGAATCTTGGTCTTCACAAACCCTCATCTTTTTTTTTTTTTTTTGAGACGGAGTTTCACTCTAGTTGCGCAGGCTAGAGTGCAATGGCATGATATGGGCTCACTGCAACCTCGGGCTCCCAGGTTCAAGCGATTCTCCTGCCTCAGCCTCCCAAGTAGCTGGGATTACAGACATGCACCACCACACCTGGCTACCCAAACCCTTATCCTAATCCAGACATTCCTTTCTCTTCATTCCAGGTATTTAGATAAAAACTCTTTCAACCAATTTCCAGTCAGAAAATCTTGGATTGGAAATTGACCTGGAAGCCCACCACCCACCTTCCAGTGGTCCTGCTTTTCTGCACCAAACCAGTGTACATTTTACATCTATTGATTGATGTCTTATGTCTCCCTAAAATGTATAAAACCAAGTTGTAGCCCGACCATCTCAGGCACAGAGTCTCAGGATCTCCTGAGGGCTGTGCCACGGACCATTGGTCACTCATTTTTGGCTCAGAATAAATCTCTTCAAATATTTTAGAATTTGATTCTTCGTCAAAGCACACATTATTTCTACTATTTGCGGACAATATAGAAGAAAAGAAATTGAGTAACTATGGATAACTTACTTGTAGTTATAACAAGAATTGGCAGTATGTTCATTTAGTAAACAGGTCAAAATAGAGATTTAATTTTTAACGACTAAAATTTGAAGTGAAAACTATTTTATTCTAACCTTTACAAATATAAAACATTACTATTGATATTCCATTTAGCTAAGCTGCAATCCTAGAATGTAATTAGGAGCCAACAAGTTTAAAAGTGTATGTAAATGTTTCACATTTTCAACATAAGTAAAAATATCTACAGACCTAAGTACCCTGTCCATCAGTCTCAGCCAAGTCTGATGTTTGATAAAATCAGCTTAGTAGGAAATAAGAATAAAAATCATTGCTCTGAGTCATTCAAAATCTCTTAAAAAAAAAATCTTACCAGAGAACAGCAAATAAATTAACAAACAATAAAGTTAATTTCTTAACAATAAAGTTAAGAAAGCAAACATCAAAATGATCTAATATTTGCAGATATCCATTTGATATTTACCTAAATTTCTGTTTCTCAATTACGGAAAAAAAATGCAAATTCAGCGTCCATTACCTAGATTTGTTTAACAACATCAAAATCATCTTAGACTCTTCAAATTACCACACTCTACAGAAATTATGGTGAAATTTGGGAACAAAACTATACATTTGGTGTACCTGAGAGTATTCTGCTTAGCAGTTTCTTTCTATAGTACATCACAATATAGAGATCATATTTTGCTCCTAAATGATTTGGTGAGCCAGGAATGGGTCTAGGGTAGGGATCAGCAAACTTTTTCTGCAAAGGACCAAAGTGTAAACACTTTTTTGGCTTTGCAAGTCATACAATCTCTTTTACAACTATTCAATTCTGTCTTAAGGCTGAAAGCAACCATATACAAGACATAAATAAGTGAACGTGGCTGTGTTCCAATAAAAATTAACAGAAATAGGTAGCAGAACTGATCTGGCCCATGGGCTATAGTTTGCCAATCTCTGGCCTAGGCTATCTGGATCATTTGTTTTACATTCTAATTAGTGATCTGGTAATATATTTAAGGTTCTACTTTGACCATATAAAAATGGTTATCTTAATACAAATATCTTATACCTACAATGACCACATGTCCTAGATTTGGGGGGACACTCGACTTGTAACTTTGTTCTTATTAATAATAATCATATATCTCAATGTGTGGCTCAAAAAGTAGGTTCCCTATACGCAGATACCTATTGAAATAGTCTCTTAATACACAACTGCTGCCTCTCAAAAGCCTATTATCTACAAATATCTGCAAATAGTGTATCCCAAAGTATTGTAAAACTATACTTACCCTTTGAGTAGTGTAAGATGGTTTTTTCTTCTTTTCAACTGTATAAAGACTGATTTCTATGTCACCTTTTGCAGTTCGACATTCTTCCTGTACCCTAATAACAAGTCAAAGGTCAAAGTAACAGAAAATCATCAAAAAGAAAACCAATCATCTAAGAATCAGATAACAAAAATACTTTTAAACATATAATTTGCCACTTGAACTATTTTTAAGTGTATAATTCAGTGGCATCAATTACATTCAGAAAGTTGTGCAACCATTACCAGCATTTCCAAAACTTTTTGATCACTTCAAAGATAAACTCTGTGACCATTAAGCAATAACTCCCCATTTTCTCCTTCTTCCTAGCCCCTGAAAACCTCTAATCTATTGTATGTCTCTATGAATTTGCCTAGTCCAGATATTTCATATAAGTGGAATCACATAATATTTGTCCTTTTGTCTCTGGCTTCTTTTGCTTAGCATGTTTATCAACGTTGTAGCACGTATCAGAACATCATTCTTTCCTGTAGCTGAATGATATGCCATTTTGTACAGATACCACAATTTGTTTATCTATTCATCTGTTGGTGGACAATTGAGTTGTTTCCACCATTTGGTTATTGTGAATAATGCCACATTTAACACTGGTATACAAATATCTTAGAGTCCCTGCTTTCAATTCTGCTTTCTGTGTTTTGAGTAAATAATCATTTACTCCAAAGACATTAATTATGTCTTTTTTTTTCTTATTACTGCTGCCTTCTTATAGCAGAAAGCAGAAGAAAAGGAGAAACCAAATTAATTTTGCTATTTGTTGCCTGATCTGGTAAAAGGCTTGGTTAGGAAGATACTTGATTAAAATGAATTGTACATATTCTCTGTAAATGTCCTTTCTCTTTTCTAAATCTATTTCCAGTTGCTGTGGAGTATCTGAAAGTTGTTATTACAGCAAATGTCAGGGTTTACAAATATGAACACGGATTATAAGTTTGAAATTAATCCTAATGAAATTCTTTCACCCAATGAAGTCTACCTAAATGACATTTCTAAAGATACTCTAAGCACTAGTATCTAACAAATAATTGTACTCCCAGGCTGCTCCAAAGTTAGGGTCCATATATCACTCACATATTTAATTATGTAAGACCTCATGAGTTCTTAATACTACTTGTATTCTTTTCTTCTAATCTAGGCTATAAACTCAGAACGGAGATAATGTTTTGCATTTTCAATATTCCCCAAAACATTCAGCACAAAGCTGAAGATAATCATTATTTGTTATGGAGTGAACTCATTGGAATAACATGGAAGAACTAATGCATGACTAAACTATATTTTAAAATACCTCATTTACTAGGCTAACATAGTACATTTCAATTCACTTCCTAAGAATAAAGCTTTAAATTTTTTTCTAAATGTTACCTTATTGACTCACCTACTAACCCCATTATTTAGTTCATTGACCACCACTCTTCTGCTCCATGCCATGAGATCTCTTTCAGTGGCCATCTGGCTCCGAGGAGCATTGTTATGCATTTGTCTAACACCTTCAATTTGACTACTATGTCTTCGAAGCCTGATGTTTGGGGAAGAAGATATGTCCATGTTTGGACTTCTCAGAGCTAAAACAAAAACAAGGAAAATTATCACTTTCTGAGCAAAGGCACCATAGTTTTCCAGAACAGAGCTCTAAATAAAACAGTAGATTCAAATATAGTAGTGCTGTAAGAGTTGCTATCCCTTTGTTCTGTATTTTCTGTACCTTCCTTTGTGTTTTTCATATTGTTATAAATAAAGCAGGCACTCTTATTGAGAAATGTTTAAAATTTCTATAATTATTTTAATTTTTTTCAAAGTAGTTTCACGTCTGACATCTACTAAATGCTCACTGAATATAAAAAAATGTATTCAACATGATTTGGAGATTTACAAATGTTTATTAGTACTAGTTCAGGAAGCAGCTTTTTGATCTAAATTCTATCTTTGTTCGCTCCATTACAGTGTTTCTAGATAAAGCATCAATAAAACTTGCAAAAATGTTAAGATTCAAAGTGTAAATAAATATTTTTTTAAATCAAAATTTCATTTTCAAGATTGATGAGCAAAGAAAGAAAGAAAACAAAGTAACAGAAGTTTTACTTTTTAATACTCCAGAAAGGTTCATGTTATTTTTCTTATTATTTACAAATAAAACACAAATGGAAACTGAAACATCCAACTGTTAAATGTCAGAAAAATTTCGAAACAAATGAATATTACAAATAGAAGTCAGTGGGGTCTCTTGACTAATGCCATTTCTAATCTGTCCACAGAAACCTAGTATTGAAGGTACAACAGAATACTGATTTCATTAATGGATATTTAAATCAGGGCTCTGAGAAAGTTTTATGTCTCAGGAATAAAGGGCCTGGATATATAGGATTATCAGCCCACTTGTCATCTTGTTCTAGGTTCAGAAAAGCTTATCTGAGTCAAGTGTTCAAGTAACCTAAATGAACTATTTTAATTTTATGAGATATTGAAGAAATCAGGAAATGAGTAAAATACCCTGTGAATCACCACAAATTTAAATCACCTTATTCATTTCCATGGAATCTAAAATGCAATGTTACACAGATAAATGACTCTAGTTACAAATATATGAAAAGAAATCTGAAAAAAAATCTCATAAGATGACTACATTTGAAAATAAAACTGATAGCTCTTGATACAAGCTAAAACTTATATAAAACTCAGATGCCCTGGCACGTTTAATGTAAAAGATAGGATAGAATGTCATTTTAATATCATTTAAGGATAGAATATTCATTTTAAGATAATTAATTATACAATAACTTCTACTGGTATTAAGATCAAACTATTATAAAAGTTAATTCAGAAGCTGCATCTATATTCCCTAAGAGGGCTTCTTGTCTTCAGTGTATTTTTTTTTTTAATTCAAGAGAGGAGCATGGTATTCTGCTTTCCTCTCCACAAAAGAGGAATTGGTAGTAATTTCTAAACTTAAGGTAGTTTTAATTTTGAAAACTATATAGGTTGGTTCCCCTACAAAAGGGCTACACTTACCGTAGCACTTCACTTCTTAAAACAAATGTAAAGATTACAGATAAATTACTGAGTAAAAAGAAGACAGTGTATTAAAATGCATCACCTGTATTTCTCAGGAGACCTTAAGTCATTTTATCCACAAATGATGAGATTATGAGACTTCGATATATCTGATATCAAAATTGTAAATTAATAAAATTTTTTTTATTTATAAACGTAAAATATTTTCCATGTAATTACTTGGTAAAAGTAAAATAATTACAGTACATACACTACACCCTTTACAAGTATAAAAATACTTACCACCATTAACAGAGTATGCTCTATTAACTGGAAAATGTGGAACATCTCCTTCATTAATCAGTCTCAGGTCTTGTTCTCTCTGCAGCTCCCTGATTATTCCATCAAGAATGCTCTCATCTTGGTCATTGGTTTGCTGCCCAATTACCTGTTCTACTACCTCACCATCACCTTAATAAGACCAGATACAAAGCCACAAAATTACTTACATTTTAGTATACCTTAAACATAGTAAAAACAACCTATAAATTTCTACACAAATGATTAAAAACAGGATTAGACGTAAAATAATGTATACATCAAATGAAACATTTTATTAAAAACTGTAAATATTTTTGATGTACTAGCTTATGTGTCTGACTTAACCAATGCTCCCAAATTAGACATTATTACGAGGGCCTTCTCATCTTTAAAAATACAATCAAGTGCTGCATAATGACATTTGAAAGATAAACCACATATACAACGGTAGTCTCATAAGATCATAATGAAGCTGAAAAACTCTTATTGTTTAGTGACATCACAGCCTTCACAGTGCAATGCACTACTCACATGTTTGTGGTGATGTTGGCATAAACAAACCTACTGCACTGCCAGCTATATAAAAGCATAGCACATATAATTATGCACAGTACATAACATTTGGTAATAAATGACTATATTACTGTTTCATGTATGCACTATACCATACCTCGTACCATTTTGAAATGTACTTTTAATTATTAAAAAAAATTGCACTGTAAAACGGCCTCAAGAAGGTCCTCAAGGAGGTATTCTAGAAAAAGGCATTGTTATCCTAAGAGATGACAGCTCCATATTGCCCCAGAAGACCTTCCAGTGGGACAAGCAAGATGTGGAGGTAGAAGACAGGGATATGGATAATCTTGACTCTGTGTAGACCTAGGCTAATGTATGTTTGTGTCTTAACTTTTAAAAAGTAAAACAATAAAAATTTTAAAAATAGAAAAACCTTATAGCATAAGGATATAAAAATATTTTATACAGATGTACAATGTATTTGTGTTTTAAGTATTATTACAAAAGAGTCAAAAAGTAAAAAAAAAAAAAAACCTAAACAGTGTTTCCAGTAAGCTAAGGTTAATTTGTTACTGAAAGAAAAATATTGTTTATATACATTTAGCATAGCCTAAGTGTACAGTGTTGATAAACTGTACAGTACTGTATAATAATGTTCTAGGCCTCCACATTCAACCACTCACTCACTGAATCACCCACAGCAATTTCCAGTCCTTTAAGCTCCATTCTATGGTAAGTGCTTTATACAGGTATACCATTCTTTATCTTTTATATCATATTTTTCTGTACCTTTTCTGTCTAGATATGCTTAGATATACAAATATGTACCATTGTATTTATAACTGTCTATGGTATTCAGTGCAGTTACATGCTGTACAGGTTGGCTGCCTAAGAACAACTAGCTATGCCATATAAGAGTTTTGAGTAAGGTTTAAACAAGTTTAACCACAGATACCTAAAATGCTTTGCATCCTTCTTTTGTGAAAATTTCCTTTTTGAAAGAAGTAAAAATGATGATCTTTCAACTATTATTGTCTTTTGATAACATTTTAGTGTTTTAATGAGTACAAAATTATTTTTTATATACACTGAAACTTAATGATTATTTCTGAATGAAAATGTTAAATCTTTTTCTTTCTTAAGTATATCATAGCCCTGGTTTTCATCTTGTCCTCTAGTCAGATTTGACAGAGTAACCAAGTGATCAGATCTTACAAGAAATAAAGTCTGATAAATTAGACTTTCTTATTCATTTGTTTTCAAGTTTTATCTCCCATTTAATTAATATTCACACTTTCTCTCCTTGGCTAATAAATATGACATCACAGTAACTACAAGCACATGTGTAATACCATTTCCCTGCTCTACAACCTTTATGAGCAAGAACATAAAACGACGTGCAGCATTTCATTCCATTCAAGCCTTAATTCCCTAGCAATGATATGAAATTCTACTTGCAAATCAGTAACTTACCAGCTCATACCTGAAGACAACCTACAAGTACCAAAGTAAGATATGAAGGCATTTTAAGTGGGGGTACAGGGCAGTATAAATAATGGAAATATGCTAACCAGAAGAGAATAAATTGCTTTGATAGAAAATAGCTTATTCCAATGTTTTATTCTACTATCTTCCTATCATATATCACATTCATCTCTGCTTTTCCAATATCTCCCAAGACTGAGTGTTATTTAAATAGTCACATCCTCTTACCCTACACCCAATAACTCTTTGCATTTCAAACATGAGGATAGGTAAATAGCTACCTCCAGCTGCAGGGTAGGGGTTGTTTTCTTTTTATTGAGACAGAGTCTCACTCTGTCGCCCAGTCTGGAGTGCAGTGGCACAATCTTGGCTCACCGCAACCTCCGCCTCCTGGGTTCAAGCGGTTCTTGTGCCTCAGCCACCCAAGTAGTTGGGACTACAGCTGTGCACCAACACTCCCAGCTAATTTTTGCATTTTTTAGTAGAGACGGGGTTTCACCATGTTGGCCAGGCTGGTCTTGAATGCCTAACCTCAAGTAATCCACCCGCCTCGGCCTCCAAAGTGCTGGGATTACAGGTGTGAGCCACCACGCCTGGCCAGTCTGTGGTTTTTCAAAGTTTCCTCTTCTTAGTTTAATTAACTATGAACTCTCAAACTAAAATACCAATACGATAAGCAGTGGAATTCCACCAGTTATAAAAGCTTTTACTACAACTCAATACTATAGAAAACAACAGCTTCATACATATATAAGGTTTTCTAAAGAAATAGGTCAATACATTATCTGCTTGATGCTTATGTTTGTCCTAACCCACTTACCTGTGTCCAGGTGAGATAAACGATGAAAAAGTACTATGCTAAGGTAAAAAGTACTATACAACTGAAAATTAACAGTAACAGAAGATGAAACATATTATAACCTACTCTAGAGTTTAGCAGGAGGCATACATCATAGAGAGAAGAGCAGTAATGTATAATAACATTGTGCAAAATGTTTTAAATTTACTTTTAGAGAAAACATACCATTAGCCACATAGCCCAGCTGTGGTATAAGCTGTTCATCTTTACAATTTTCCCGTCCTGGTACCAACCGTTGGAATTTTGTGGGATGAGGATTTCCATCAACATCCACCAAAAATGGAGGAGGCATGAGGTGAGGAGCTTGTTGGGTTTGTTCATCCAATACATAGTTATTGGCATCACGAATAAGAGGACGATAATCCGTGTGGAAGAACATCTGATCTGGAATCTTTATGACAGATTTTTAGTGGGTTAACATACACAGGGAATTTATAAGTAAATACTTGTTTTCATTCCTAGAGCACACTCATTTTTTAAATCAGAGAATCTTTTGCATACTCTTATAGTCCTTTGTTGCCCTATATTCCCTTTGGGTAGAATAGAATTGAATTACCTAAATGGTAATTCTCTTTTCTCCACAAAATCCTATAATCTGTATTAATTTTTAGACATATCATATTTCTTCTATTATGATAAGAAGAACTAAAGCAACAACCCAGTAGATATAGTTGGGCATTTGTATTTAAGTTGTAAAAATTACACATACCTATATAATTATGTTTTTCTTGCTTATTTTTATTCAAATGAAGATAGATGAAGTATAATACATATGGTAAAACAGGTAAATATCAATCACATCAAAGGCACTCAAACCTGATATTAATGCAATTATTGAGCTGACCACAATGCTTGAGTTCTCTTTCAACTCTAAGATTCTACAATCTTTCTCAAATTCACAGCTAATAAAACATAAAGAACCAATTAAGTTAGCTCCCAAAGTATTTTAACAGGATCAATAATAAGTAAAATAGTAAAACAGCCACCTAAGAAAATAAACATATTCAGTCACCAGCAGTTTATTCCCAATTCATGATAAGTAGAAGATGTGATGTGTTAGAATTACTCTCCTATTATATATACCTGGAAGGCAGTAGAGAATATGTTCAAAGCAAAAGGATTTCCTAAGGAATTTTTATATCTTCATCACCCTATAACTTATCTTAATTGTGATCTGCACAGCCAAACCTAATGTTCTGGCAGTGCAGATCACAATTAAGAATCTTTACTAAGAAAGACAACTTTCTTTTATTTTGTATCTATTGACACATAACAGCCCTTATTAACTGGAGGGCTTTAAACAAAATTTGTGAATGACACAATCCTAAATTATACTCTACAGCAAAATTTAAATATGCTAACCTTTTCGTAGTATTTACTGCATCCAAAACCAAAAAGCAGCAAATGCCCATGAGAATCTGTGCAGGCAAAATGGTTTCCATCTGGTGAAAATTTACAATCAAACACCGCACCATGGCCTTGGCCTTCAATCTGAAATTCAGAGGAGTTTCAAATCATCTTAAGAGTAATTTTCAAATAATAGATAGGCGGTAACTTCTCCTTGCTAATACCATGGACTCTGTGATGCACAAACATTCCAAAGTACTCTCTGGCTTCTGCAGCCAGAACCCTACTGATACAGTAAATCCCTGAAAGAAATTAGGGAGAGGCAAATTGCAATGGATGAAATCAATCATTGCTAGCAAGGACATACCTCATGAAATACTAAATGAGTGACTGTGAAGATTAAAAAAGAACTAAATGTGGGCCGGGCGCGGTGGCTCACGCTTGTAATCTCAGCACTTTGGGAGGCCGAGGCGGGCGGATCACGAGTTCAGGAGATCGACACCACGGTGAAACCCCATCTCTACTAAACACACACACACACACACACAAAAATTAGCCGGGCGTGGTGGCGGGCGCCTGTAGTCCCAGCTACTCGGAGAGGCTGAGGCAGAGAATGGCGAGAACCCGGGAGGTGGAGCTTGCAGTGAGCCGAGATTGCGCCACTGCACTCCAGCCTGGGCGACAGAGCAAGACTCCGTCTCAAAAAAATAAATAAATAAAATAAAATAAAATAAAATAAAATAGAACTAAATGCAACCAAAATGACAAAGGTACTGCCTAAGCAAAGTCAAGATACTATCTTCACATCTTAAGTTGTAATGCAATGAAGCCTTAAAATAACCATCCTAAAATTAAAGCACACAATCAATTTTACTAATGAAAGACAGAGGATCTGTCTTTGTTTTCGGTCTATACAAAGCATATAAAAGTAAACTCAAAGACCAACCAACAATTTAGAAACGTTTAATCAGAATAATTCTTAAGAGGATATTAGTATTCCCATCACCAAAGAATGGTGGATATGAGTAGTCCCATCACCATAGAAGGGTGTTCTGAGAGAAGAGATAGCTCACCAGATTTTTCCATGGCTTGTAGGAGACATATCTTAAAGAACATCCATATCTCCAAGTCCATGTTTGCCAAACAACTTTCTGATTACTAAATCATATGAGGTTTACCAGAGGTAGATACAAGTATTACAGTCACTGTTATAATTCATAAATCAGAATTACATTTTAAATATCAATCTTTTTGTGATTTTGGTTAGGTGTTAACTCCAAAGCTTAATACATTTGAGTATCTGTAGTTTAGGTCTGGGGAACAGAATTTGGAAAATGCTAACACCTAAGAATAGTCATCTTGAAAGGCTCAACTGGCCTTATTCTCAATTGTTGAGTTATTCTCTGAATTATTTAACCAATTTAAACACAAATGACAAGAGGTTCCTCTGCACTAGGTATACTTTAATTAACCAAGTTATTATAGAAGAGAAGTTGGTTTTAATGTGAACTAGATACAGGTAGGTGTCTCTTACCATGTTAAAGTAATTCCGAATTTTGGTCCCCCGGTCAAGGTCCCAAATAAAAATGTTCCCATCATGACCTGCTGAAAGTATGATCCTTTGATCAAATGGATGGGCTTCCAGAACGAATACTTCATCATCATGTCCCTATAATAAAAATCAGTATTAAAAATGAAAAGCAATATGAAATGTTTGGTTCATTTGGTAAAAAGGTCTTCAGTGTGCTATCAGTCTGGTTCAAATGAATTTATGCAGAATAATTTAACAGCATTTATGACATGGATACTACATGAACAATATAGCTCAGTGAGAGTTCCTTATAAACTGCTGATTTTATCAAGTATTCAATAAACAGAAGACTCAGAAATGTTTTTAAAATAAAGATAGTCTAAACAATTACAGCTCATTAACCAGGCCTCTGAAATGGAATTTAGGACTGGGCTATTTAAAAGGCCACAGAATATATGACAAACAGAATCTTTCAATAACACCCAATTCTGACACAGTGATAAATACAGTCCAGCACTCTATTCTCTATTACTGGTATTCAAATTGTATTTTAGTAGGTCCCATGATACATTCAAAGGATAAAGCACAGTGGCTCTGCTCTATATCTACTTTACATTTGGGAGTTCCATTTAAGATGTTATCTGGAAAATACATTTCCTGCTAAAAAGAAATACGTTTGAAAACCAATGCTTTATGTTATATGCTTATATAACATGTTTACATATGTTATATGTTTATATGCCTCGTAAAGGAAAAGTTTACAAACATCTGCTTTAAGATCATTGTTGATTTTCTTTGGACTTAACACCTGACTAGAGAGTATATGATTAAGAACAGGCTCCAAGCCTTAGAAAAGCATACAGAACTTCCTGAAGCTGCACTTAACTTAGGAACACACCATCACATTATACATCAGGAGCGTCTAAAAAAATGATCATATCCTGCAAATCTCAAAAGTGCATTTTATCCCAAATCATGCTATTAAAAAAAATAGAGTATCCTACCATATTATGATTATGGACAAAAATACACCTTACTGAAAGAAAATATAACTTTAGACTGGCTCAAAATGTAGTGTCAAGATTAGTAGGAAAAATCCCCTTATGATAAGTACCATCACAACTCAAAGTTTACCAAAATTCTTCCCAGTGACTACAGAAAAAGTTATTTCTTTGTTATAACAAAATCCCTTGCTGAAAGAATCAATTTGATATAGCCAATACTTTCTCAGGTTCCTAACCAGCAAAAAATAAAGTTAGTTTGTTAAACTCTAATGATAATGACATGACTACTTCAATGTATATTAGGGAAAAAAAAAAAACTTTGAAGCTGGGGATTTTCATTTTTTTGGGTCACATGCCTTAGGAGAGTACATAGTTACTAGATCATGGGGAACAAGATCTAGTCAGAATCAGTAATGTCTTAAAATTTATCATCTGCCATATTTGTATTTAGTAAGCACACTTTTATTTCCACCACCACCACACAAATCTAAATTATCATCCTGGCTCATCCTGGCTACTATCAGACTCCTATAATCTATCTGCAGTCACTCTTAGCCCATTCCAATCTACTCCCTCTTCTGTGACCAGAATTAAAAGGTATTTTTCAAAAGCAAAACTCTCATGTCATTCCTTTGCTTTAAACCCTTTAATGATTTCCTATTGGTGTTACAATAGATCCTACAAAATCCTAGTCTGGCCCCTGTCCACTTTTCCAATTGTATCTGAGGAGACTCTGTTTCTGCTCTCTGTGATATAGCTAAATTGGCTTTCTTTCAGCTCCTATCTACCTCAGGACCTTTGCACATGCCGTTCCCTCTTTCTAGAAACATGCCCCAGCCTCCTCACATATTTGATTTACCAAATATTTATTGATTCCCTACCATGTAGAGGCAGGGAATAAACAAGAAAACATAACAATAAAATATCAGATAGTGATAAACCTAATAAAAGTAAAGCAAGGTGACATAATAAGACAAAGACTAGGAGGCTACCTTGGATTATTTGATCAGGGAAGGCCTAATCAAGGAGTTGACACTTAAGTTGAGATTTGGGTAATTCCTACTTATCTTTCAAAACTTAACCCAAACTACACTTCCTCAGGAAGGTTTCTCTGAGCCTCCCATATCAAATTTGGTTACCCTGTTAGAAGTTTGCATTCTATCTTGCATTTTTCTTTCTTAGCACTTATCTGATTAAAAGTATTTCTCATAATAGGCTATAAACTCTGGCATGACAGGACTCTGTCTAATTTACCATTTATATCTAACACCCAAGCCACTTTTGGCACACAGCTGATACTCAAACAGCATTTGCAAACTAGAAGAACTTTACATCCCTCTGATACATAAACACCATGATATACTATAAAGACAACTGAGTTGAGTCAGAAGAATTGGTTTCTATTCTTATCACTTACTACCGTGTAATCACATGGCAACCATTTGGCATTCTCTCCTTAAAATGCTTATGAATTGATAGTTGAAACAGACAAAAAATAAGGTTTTTAAATTAAGCTTAATCTGAAGTCAACCAGTATTATGATAAACTGAAAAACATCAACACTACCCATGTGATTTCTGCTATTAATCCTTTCAACTTTTTACATAACAAATACTACAGCCTCTTACAATGACAAATACACTTTTTGAAAGAGGAAAAAAGACCTTTCTTTTCCTACTTCTTCCTCTTACCCCTAATTCCTTGCATAAACTAATCATTAAAGGTAGACTATGTAGGATACCCTTGTCGAAATAAGGTACGCTCTACCCCATAACGGTAACAATGAAAAAATGCCAACCCCTGCTAAAAACCAAATAACTTATATGTCCTCATTGTATACAATAACATAGTAGATGAGTAACTACCAGACTCAGAAAAGATCTTGAAAAGATTTCATACTTGCTTTTAGCAGGTGTAGCGCGTGTCATCCCTATTTTATAGATATGTCAACAGAGGCCTCTCAGAAAATCATTTTTCCAAGGACTAGTACAGTATATATCATAGAAAGGAACCTGGAACTTAAATTTCCTGTGTCTTAAAATAATGTGCTTTTTGACCATTTTAATTACTCTAAAAATAAAATACTTACAGATAATGTATGAAGAAGCTGTCCTGTGATAGAATTCCACACTTTCAAAAGAAAGTTGTTCACTGCAGTAATAACTGTGGTATCATAGCGATCCCAGGCCACCATAGTCACCTTAAGTTTAGTTATCTTGTCTTCTCCAGGTGGCAAATTATTGCTAAACAAAACAATTTGCAGTATTCATATCTTATAAATTTTTGACAAAGGTGCATGTTAAATAGCAAATGACAAAATTTCTCCAGGAGTATACAACTGTTTAGATTTAAAAATCCTAAACTATACCGTCAAGTATTCATGAAAGAAAAAAATAAATGTATCTGCATAGGGCAATACTCATTAGCTTATTTTAGGGAGAAAAAAAGACCCTAAAGTGACAAAAATTTGGTAAATAGTTCCTTGAGAACCAGAAACTACTAAGAAATCTATAAATACCTTGAAAAATAAAATTCATACTTATGTTGGTTGTCAGAAAATATGAAAACATAATGGCCAATTTATTATCTTAAATATGAATGTTTTTAAAAACCCATAGGTCTTATAAAAAAGTAGATTTAGTACCATTTTTATGTAATTAAATATGACATTATCAATAGGTGGCTATGATGAAAAAGCCATTTCTATATTGCAACTAATGGAAAGATAGTTGATTTCAGGGCCATACCCTAAAGAAGCTGTAGTGTCCCAAAGAGGTAATTACGTATCTTCCAATCAACAGTGAAGATGACAAAACTGAATGCTGATTAAGTGGATATTTATTACTGAGTAGGAATGCTAACAACATAAAATATTATAAAAGTATCCTTAGAA
>NW_026652282.1:66285926-66360389 GCF_009828535.3 Hylobates moloch
ACATGTTAGTCACGCTGGTCTTGAACTCCTGACTTCAGATGATTCGCCCACCTCAGCCTCCCAAAGTGCTGGTATTACAAGCATGAGTCATGTGCCCAGCCGAGATACATTCCTTCTATACCTCTTATGTTGAGATTTTATCATGAATACATGTTGAATTTTGTCAAATACTATTTCTGCTTCTATTGAAATGATCATGCAGGTTTGGTGATCCACCCACCTTGGCCTCCCAAAGTGCTGGGATTACAGGCATGAGCCACTGCACCCAGCCTTTTGCATCTATTCTCAAAAGGGATATTGGCCTTTAGTTTCCCTGTAGTAACACTGCCTGAATTTGGTATCAGGGTAATGCTGACCTCAGAAAATGAATTTGAAAGTATTCTCTCCTCTTCAATTTTTTGGAAGAGTTTCAAAAACATTAGTGTAAGTTCTGCTTTAAATGTTTGGTAGAATTCAACAGAAAAGCCATTTGGTCCTAAGCTTTTCTTTGATGGAAGACTTTTTATTACCGACTCACTCTCATTACTTATTTGTCTGTTCAGTTTCCACTTTTATCTCTGATTCTGAGTCTTTTCTTTTGTTTGTTTTTCCTAAGTCTACCTAAAAATTTGTCAATATTGTTTACCTTTTCAACAAACCAACTTTAAGATTTGTTCATCTTTTCTGTTGTTTTTCAAGTCTCTATCTTATTTCTGCTCCGATCTTCCTTATTCCTTCCTTCTGCTAAGGTTGGGCATACTTTGTTCATCTTTTTCTAGTTCCTTGAGGTTCAATGTTAATATTTTCTATCTTTTTTAATGTTTATTGCTATAAACTTACCTCTCACAACTGTTTTTGCTGCATCCCATAAGTTTTGGTATGTTGTGTTTCCATTTTCATTTGCCTCAATTTCCCTTTTAATTTATTCTTTGACTCATGGTTTTTCAAAAGTATGTTGCTTAATTTGCATACATCTGTGAGCCTTCCAAGATTACTCCTGTTATTTTTAGTCTCATGCCATTGTGATTAGAAAAGATGCTTAATATGATTTCAATCTTCTTAAATTTGTTAAGACTTACTTTGTGACCTAAAATATGATCTATCCTGGAGAATATTCCACATGTACTTGAGCTGAAATGTTCTATAAATGTCTATTAGGACCAATTAGTCTGAAATGTGGTTTAAGTACAATGTTTCCTTATTGATTTTCTGTCTACATAATCTGTCCAATGTTGAAAGTGAGGTATTGAAGTCTCCTGCTTTGTACTGCAGTTACAGTGTCTCTCTCTCTCTCTCTCTCTTCCTCCCTCCCTCCCTTCAGTTTTTATTATATATACCTTGTATATTTAGGTGCTCCAATGTTGGGTGCATATATATTTACAACTGCCAAACTTCTTGATGAACTAACATCTCTATCATTACGTATGACATTTTTTGTCACTATTCACTTTTTAAAGTCTCTTATATCTGATATAAACAAAACTACTCCTGTTCTCTTTTGGATTCCATTCGTATGGAATATATTTTCCATCTCTCCATTTTCAGTCTACGGGTGTCCTTAGAGATGATGAGAGTCTCCCGTAGGCAGCATATTATTGGGTCATGGCTATTCATCCATTCAGCGCTCAATGTCAAAAATGTCCATTCTACCCAAAGACATTTACAGATCTAATGCAATCTCTATGAAAATTTCAATGAAATTTTTCACATAAATAGAAAAAAAATCCTAAAATTCAAGGGAAACCAGAAAAGACCCCAAACAGCTAAAACACTCTTGTACAAAAACAGTGAAGCTAGAGGCATCATACTCCCTCATTTAAAAATGTATGATAAAGTTTATTTAATAGAAACAGCATGATACTGACATAGAAACAGACACATCAACCAAGGGAACAGGATATAAAGTCCAGAAATTAACCCAAGCATTTAAAATAAAACAATATTCAACATAGATTCCAAGAACACACAATGGGGAAAGGACAGTTTCTTCAATAAGTGGTGCTGGGAAACTGGATATCTACATGCAAAAGAATGAAATTGAACCCTATTCTCATAACATGTACAAAAACCAACTCAAAATGAATTAAAGATTTAAACAGAAGATCTCAAACAGTAAGGTTACTAGAAGAAAACATAAGGGAAAAGCTTCATAACATTGTTCTGGCCAATGATTTCTTGGGTAGGACTCCAAACACAGGCAACAAAATCACAAATAGACAAATTGGATAGTATCAAACTAAAAAGCTTCTGTACAGCAAAGGAAACACTTAGCAGACAGATGATAAAACTCACAGATTGGGAGAAAATACCTGCATACCATCTATCTGATAAGGGGTTAATATCTAAAATATACAAGAAACTCAACAGCAAAAAAAATATAATTAAAAAATGGGCAAAAGATCTGAACAAGCATTTCTCAAAAGAAGACATACAAATGGCCAATGGATATATGAAAAAATGCTCAACATCTCCAGTCATCAGGGACATGCAAATTAAAGGAACAATGATATATCACTTCACACCTGTTAGAATGGGTATTATCAAAAAGACAAATACTAATCTGTGTTGGTAAGAGTATAGAGAAAAGGAAACGTCTTGCATACTGTTGGCAGCAATGTAAATTGAAACATTTTGGAAAATAGTATGGTGGTCCCTCAAGAAATTGAAAATGGAACTACCATATGATCCAGTAATCCTACTTCTGGATGTATATCCAAAGGGACTGAAATCAATGTCAAAGAGATGTCTGCACTCTCATGTTAATTGCAGCATTAGTCACAATAGCCAAGATATGGTAGCAATCTAAGTGCCCATCAGATGAATGAATCAATGTGTTTTATACACACACACACACACACACACACACACACACACACACACACGTGCGTGCGAAAACCATTAAGTCTTATAAAGGAAAGAAATTGGAAATTATGCCATTCACAACAACTTGGATGAAATCGGAAGACATTATGCTAAGTGGAATAAGCCAAGCACAGAAAAACAAATACTGTTTGATATCATTTATGTAGAAGCTAAAAAAGTTGATGTCATAAAAACAGAGTAGAAAGGTAGTTACCAGAGGATACAAGGAAAGGAGAGGGGTGAGGAAAGGGGAGATGCTGATCAAAGGGCACAAAGTTTCAGTTAGACTGGAGCAATAAGTTTTGAGATCTACTGTACTACATGGTGACCACAGTTAATAATAATAAAATGTGTATTTCAAAATTGCTAAAAGAATAGATTTGTAATGTTCTCACCACAAGAAAATGTTGGTAAGGTAATGGATATGCTAATTAGTTTGGTTTAATCTTTCTGTAATGTATACATAGATCAAAACATGACATTGTACACCTTGAATATACAAAATTATTTGCCAATAAAATGAATAAATGAATGAAACAAACAAAAAGAGAAGGACAGCAAGAGCCAGAGAAAGAGAGGGGGAAAAGTAAATAACTACCAGAAAGAAAATTCACTCATTCATCTAACAGATATCTGAGTTCCTTAATGGCCAAAGAAACACAGCTAAGTACATAAACAAAATATGTTTAACTATTTTGTTATTCATAGAAATTCATGGGCTATGTATGCAATTTTGTTACATGCAAAGATTGCATAGTGGTCAAGGCAGGGTTTTTAGGGCATACAACACCCAAATATGATACACTGTACTCATTAAGTAATTTCTCAACATCCATTCCCCTCCCACGGCCTCACCCTTCTAAGTCTCCATTGTCTACCATTCCACTCTCTACATCCAGATGTACACATTTTGTAGCACCCACTTATGAGTTCATGAGAACATGTGATATTTGACTTTCTGCACCTGGCTTGTCTCACTTAAGATAATGACCTCCAGTTCCATCCGTATTGCTGCAAATAACATGACTTCATTTTTTTTATGGCTGAATAGTAATTGATTATGTATATATAGCACATTTTCCTTTTTTATGCTTTTTAATTTATTCATTTTTATTTAAGTATTATATTATTATTATTATTATTATTATTATTATTATTTTAAACATGATCTTGCTTTGTTGCCCAGGCTGGAATGCAGTGGCACTATCACAGCTCACTGCAGCCAAGACCTCCTGGGCTCAACTGATCCTCCCACCTCAGCCTCCTGAGTTGCTGGGACCACAGGTGTGTGCCACCATGCCCAGCTAATTTTTTGCTGTTGTTTTAGAGATTGGGTCTCTCTATGTTGCCCAGGCTGGTCTTGAATTCCTGGGCTCAAGTGATCCTTTCACATTGGCTTTCCAAAGCATTTTCTTTATCCATTCATCCACTGATGGACACTTAAGTTGATTTCATATCTTTGCTATTGTGAATAGTGCCATTATAAACATACTAGTGCAAGTATCTTTTTGATATAATGATTTATTTTCCTCTGGGGTATATACCCAGTAATGGGTTTGCTGGATTGAATGGACATTCTATTTTTAGTTCTTTGAGAAATCTCCATACTATTTACCACAGAGGCTGTACTTATTTATAATCCTACCAACAGTGTGTTAAGAGTTCTTTTCTGCACAGCCTCACCAACATGTTTTTTAAAATATATATTTTTATTAATAGCCAATCTGACTGAGGTAAGATGATATTTCACTGTGGTTTTAATTTAAATTTCTCTGATAATTAGTGATGTTGAGCATTTTTTCTTTCTTTCCTCCCTCCCTCCCTCTCTCTCTCTCTCTCTCTCTTTCTTTCTTTAGATGAAGTATCACTCTGTCACCCAGGCTGGAGTGCAGTGGCACCATATCAGCTCACTGCAACCTCCACCTCCCAGGTTAGGCTCCTGCCTTAGCCTCCCAAGTAGCTGGGATTACAGGTGCCTGCCACCACGCCCAGCTAATTTTTGTATTTTTAGTAGAGACAGAGTTTTGTCATATTGGCCAGGCTGGTCCAAAGTGCTGGGACTATAGGCGTGAATCACCGCGCCTGGCCGAGCATTTTTTCGTATACCTGTTGGCCATCTGCGTGTCTTCTTTTGAAAATATCTATTTATGTCTTTAACCACTTGTTAATGGGATTGTTCCTGAGTTTTGTTGTTGAGTTGAGTTCCTTGTATATTTTGGTTACTAGTCCCCTATCAGATGGATAATTTGCAATTATTTTCTTCGATTCTACACATTCTACAGATTGTCTCTTCACTCTGCTGGTTGCTTCTTTTGTTGTGCACAAGCTTTTTAGTAATTTAGGACTTCAGTAAGTCCCATTTGTCTATTTTTGTTATTGTTGCCTGTGCTTTTCAGGTTTTTTTTTTTTAGATGGAGTTTCACTCTTGTCACCCAGGCTGGAGTGCAGTAGTGGTGTGATCTTGGCTCACTGCAACCTCTACCTCCTGGGTTCAAGCAATCCTCCTACCTCAGCCTCCCGAGTAGCTGGGATTACAGGCAGCTGCCACCACGTCTGGCTAATTTTTTGTATTTTAAATAGAGACAGGCTTTCGCCATGTTGGGCAGGCTGGTCTTGAACTCCTGACCTCAGGTGATCTGCCCACCTCAACCTCCCAAAGTGCTGGGATAACAGACATGAGCCACCACACCTGGCCTTGAGGTCTTACTCATAAGTTTTTTGCCTAGACCAATGTCCAAAAGAGTTTTTGCTGTTTTCCCTTATTATTTTTATAGTTGTGGGTATTACATTTAAGTTTTTAATTCATCTTGAATTGATTTTTTATATGGTTAGAGATAGGGGTCCAGTTTTATTCTGCTGCATATGAACATTCATTTATCCCAGCACTGTTCATAGAAGAGGGTGTCCTTTTCCCAATGCATGTTCTTGTCAGCTTTGTCAAAGATCAGTTGGCTATAAATATGTAGATTTATTTCTGGGTTCTCTATTCTGTTCCTTTGGTCTGTTTGTCTATTTTTATACCCGTACAATGCTGTTTTGTTTACTAGAACCCTGCAATGTAATTTACATCAGGTAACATGATGTCTCCAGCTTTGTTCTTTTTGCTCAGGACTACTGTGGCTATCTGCACTCTTCCTGGTTCCATGTGAATTTTAGGATTTTTTTTTATTTCTGTGAAAATGATATTGGCATTTTCATGGCGATTACACTGAATCTGTAGGTTGCTTTCAGCAGTAGGATCATTTTAACAATATTGTTTTTTACAATCCATGAGCACAGGCTATTTTTCTACTTGTTTGTGTCATCTACAATTTCCTAAGTGTTCTGTAGTTTTCTATGTAGAGATCTTTCACCTCCTTGGTTAAATATATTCCTAGATTTTTGGTTTTTTTTGTAGCTATTATTGGCTTCTTGATTTTGTCTTAGCTTGGTCACTTTTGGTGTACAGAAATGCTACTAATTTTCGTACTTTGATTTTGTAACCTGAAACTTTACTGAATTCATTTATCAAATCTAGGAGTCCTTTGGAGGAGTCTTTAGGATTTTCTAGGTATAAGACCATATCATCAGCAAACAGAGATAATTTGACTTCCTCTTTTCCAATTTGGATGCCTTTTATTTCTTCTCTCATCTGACTGCTCTCGCTAGGATTTCCATTACTATGTTGAATAGGAGGAGTGAAAGCAGGCACTCTTGTCTTGCTCCAGTTCTTAGAAGAAATGCTTTCAGCTTTTCCTCATTCAATATGACACTAGCTGTAGGTTTATCATACATGCCCTTTATTATTTTGAGATATGTTCCTTCTATGCCCAATTTGTTGAGGGTTTTTATTAAAAAGGAATGCTGAAGCTGGGCATGGTGGCGCATGCCTATTATCCCAGCACTTTGAGAGGCTGAGGCAGGCAGATCACTTGAGGTCAGGAGTTTGAGACTAGACTGGCCAACATGGTGAAACCCCATCTCTACTAAAAATACAAAAAATTAGCCAGATGTGGTGGTATGCACCTGTAATCCCAGCTACTCAGGAGGCTGAGGCCGGAGAATCAGTTGAACCCAGGAGGCGGAGGTTGCAGTAAGCCGAGATGGCGCCACTGCACTCCAGCCTGGGCAACAGAGCAAAACTCCATCTCAAATTAAAAAAAAAAAAAAAAAAAAAAAAAGAATACTGAATTTTAAGAAATGTTTTTTCTGCCATCTACTGAGATGATTATATGGTCTCTTCCTTGATTCTGTTTATGTGATGTATTTCATTTACAGATTTGTAAATGTTGAACCATCTTTGCATCTCTGGTATATTATCTTTTAGCTGTGCTGTTAGTTTACTTTTAAAAACCACTTTACAAAAAAAAGTAAAAATTGAAAAGAAAAAAGTGAAAATATTTACAAGATGGAAAAATCTTAATATTTTAAAATACATATAAAACTAATGAGCTATAAGAACACCATCAACACCCAAAAGATGATTTGGTAAAAAAAAAGTTAACAGATAAGTTACAATATAGGAAATATAAATAATATGCTGACTCACAGAAAAGATACAACTATTTTGCCAGTTATCAAAGAAATTTAAATGAAAATGAGGCATAAATTTACACCTAATAAATTAGCATTTCTAAAAATTCAAAAACCTAATGTTAGCAATTACTACTTGAAACTGATATACACCTCCATTTCTAAAAGCACCATACAGTGAGATGATCCCTTAGGAAAATAACTTGGCAATATACTTGAAGAGCCATGAAAACATGCACATCCATTACTCCACCTCTGGTCATCTATCCTGGGGACATAACTGATCAGTAAAAAACAGTTACATATATAAAATATTTAAAGTAGTACTATTTATAAAGCCAGTGAATTAAAAACAACCTACAAGTCCAGTATCAAGGGAATGGTTAAGTATTAAATTATGGAATATTTGATAGACTATTACATAGTAATCAATAATATAAAAAGCAATGTGAAAAAAATTAGGGGTTACACAGCAAAAATATAAAATACAAAATTATGTGTACACTATCAACTATGTAAATTTATGCACAAATGTATGGATAAGGACCATCAAGAAACAAGAGAAATGAAGCCAACTGCTTTGTGTTAAAAGAATGAGGAAATTTTTTAAATTTCACTTAATACTCTTACATTTTTATCTTAAACATACATTTTCTATTAGGTTCTTCCCAATAGTAACTAATAGCTATTCAAGAAAAATCTAACATAAGGTATGACATATATCATTAAATGTTCCTTCTCCCAGTTCAGCGGTTTATTTATTCATCTGGCACTGGAAATGATATCTATATATTTTTTCTCAGTGATTGTTAATATAAACAGGTCTTAGTCTCTATACATTAAGAAATAATGTCGGCTCACGCCTGTAATCCCAGCACTTTGGGAGGGTGAGGTGGGCAGATCACCTGAGGTCTCCATGACCAACATGGAGAAACCCCGTCTTTACTAAAAATACAAAAACTAGCTGGGCGTGGTGGTGCATGCCTGTAATCCCAGCTACTCTGGAGGCTGAGGCAGGAGAACTACTTGAACCCGGGAGGTGGAGGTAGCGGTAAGCCGAGATCGCACCATTGTACTCCAGCCTGGGCAACAAGAGCGAAACTCCG
Source organism: Hylobates moloch (assembly GCF_009828535.3). NCBI lineage: Eukaryota > Metazoa > Chordata > Mammalia > Primates > Hylobatidae > Hylobates > Hylobates moloch. The sequence goes on from NW_026652282.1 coordinate 66,294,386, forward strand.
TCTCAAAATAAAAAAAAAAGAAACAATGTCAACACTCTCTTTTGCATGTATTCTCCATCTAGCCATTATTTTTTAGCACTGATTCCTGCTTTACTTACTACAGTAGCCTTTATTAGGAACATGTTCCCCAAAAGTTAATGGTTGATAATTGATTATACAGATACAATTGAAAAGTGTTCACTTCTGACCAATTCATGAGTATTTTACTGGGAAGAAGTGGATCTCATTCTTCTAGCATGAATATCACACACTTCCTTGGCGGGAAGAGAATGCTCCAAACCATTTTTCCTTTTCTCTAAAGTAACAGTTTAAAAAATGAACACACACATACACACTTGCACACACACACAAACATACACAGGGCTATCACTGTGTACTATCTAAATGTCTCTATCAAATGCCACTGAGTGAACTGTTTCTTTTTAGTTTAATTATAAGCATGATGCAAGTTTAGGGATGAGCAATTTAACTTCCACTGTAAGTAGAATGAAGTATTAAATGTAAGAAACAACTACAAATAAATGATCAAAAACCCCATACTCCTAGCCTGATGTATTCACTATAATAGTATCATTACATTCCCACTGTTAAACTTTAAAATCTATAATACTTCAAGGTTATGTAATAAGTTTTAGTATATATAATTAGTTACTTTGATTAGTAACTTAATTATTTCAAAAGCACCCTAAAAGTTACGTAACATTATCCCAGGCTCTATTTACTAAAAAATTTAACTCCACTATGTCACAAAAGTAAAATGGCAATACACTTCTAAAAACTCATTAAAACAGGGCAATCATCCCAGCACTTTGGGAGGCCAAGGCGGGCGGATCGCGAGGTCAGGAGATCGAGACCACGGTGAAACCCCGTCTCTACTAAAAATACAAAAAATTAGCCAGGCGTGGTGGCAGGCGCCTGTAGTCCCAGCTACTCGGAGAGGCTGAGGCAGGAGAATGGCGTGAACCCGGGAGGCGGAGCTTGCAGTGAGCCGAGATTGCGCCACTACACTCCAGTCTGGGCGACAGAGCGAGACTCCGTCTCAAAAAAAAAAAAAAAAAACAAAAAAAAAAACAGGGCAATCAATCAACATAATTTTAGTCAGGAAAAAATGTGTGCTTCTTCACCCACTGTTGTTAATAATTTGCAACTTATAAAAAACAATACTTATGACTCCTTTATATTTTGAAAGCTGAGATTACAGTCAGTTTCCAACCATCAACTAACTATAGTTTTTTCTTGAATGGTAATATAAACATGTAAATTGTCTTAAAATATTTGAAGAACTTTCCTTTTGAGAAAAACATTTCTTTAATTTTAATTTAGCAATGTTGAATAATTCACTAGTAGATAAATTAGTCAAATATAGATTTGAATACAATGTATTTGAATACAAAATATTCTATTCAGAATCCATTATGTCTCTTAGATATTTGTATTTAAAATTTCATACTATAAGCTTCTAAATTGTTCTCTAACAAAAGACAAAATGAACTAACTCAATCATAGACCATACTTCTTAAATATTCAAATAATGACAGGATAATAGATTTACTGTATATATTTTACAAACTTATAAAGTCATAAGATCAATAAACAGCCATCAATGGACTTAGCTGCTTTCTTTAAAACATAACATTGGTTTACCTCTTACTAGGAGCTAAAGCACTGTGATAGATCCTGGAGATACTGCTTATAAACAAGTTAAATAGGCCGGGCGCGGTGGCTCACGCCTGTAATCCCAGCACTTTGGGAGGCCAAGAGAGTGGATCACCTGAAGTAGGGAGTTCGAGACCAGCCTGACCAACATGGTGAAACCCCATCTCTACTAAAAATACAAAGTTAGCCAGGCGTGATGGTGCATGCCTGTAATCCCAGCTACTCGGGAGGGTGAGGCAGGAGAATCACTTGAACCTGGGAGGCAGAGGGTGCGGTGAGCCGAGATCACGCCATTGCACTCCAGTCTGGGCAACAAGAGCGAAACTCCATCTCAAAAAAAATAAAAAATAAAAAATAAAAAAGTCAAACAAGGTCTCCGTCCTCATGGAATTTACATTCTACTCTGCAAAGCTTGTATCACTTATCCAATTTCAGGAATGAGTAAGATACTTCACTGGGGAAAAAGTGATCTACAAAAATATATACAACTCTTAAAATGTTTTTCTAACAAGCTCTGCAGTGATGGTGATACTCTGCCAAGTTTGGGAGCCATCAATTCTAGTCCAAACTACCTCCTCACAAAATTATCCTTTCTATAACCTAAATGGCAGATGGCCATTCCGACCTCTGCCTAAACACTAGTAAAGATAAGGTTTTACTTTTCCAGGAATGGCCAGTTCATACGTACAGCTGCTCTAATTAGGGGAGACTCTACCTTTAATTGAACTTTATCTCTCTCTCTGTAATTTCCAGAGAGTTGTCCAGGTTCTACCCTTGGGAGCGACATTAAAAAAAGGAAATAATATGGTGGTGCCTGTAGTCTCAGCTACTCAGAGGCTGAGGCAGAAGGATGTGCCATGATCTGTGTGGGAACAGCCACTGCACTCCATCCTGGGCAATATAGCGAGATCTCATTTTAAAAAATAAACTAAAAAGAAAAAAGTCAATTCCCTTTGTTACGTGGTAATCCATGAAATAAAGATAGCTATCATTTGTACCTTAAGTTTTCTTTCGACATGTTAAGTCCTTCTACATTACTCACAGCTGTAATTTATAGATACTTCTCTTTCCTAACATCCCCTCAAGAAAAACACTCCTTCACCATAAATATTATTGTGGTTACTTTCTTCTGGGAGGTCTCTAGTTTATCAATATCTGAGCCTTTTAAAATAGTAAGAGCACAATGTTCCAGTGGTGTTATCAGCACAGAGTACAGTGTATTATTTTCCTTCATCAGGAAACTACACTTCTACGAATGAAGGTTAAGATTGCAAAGACTACAATAGGTTTCTTAAAATGCTGCCTTACAGTATCTAGTGCTCAGATGAAAGAGAAAATAAAGTTAATTTGACTATCTTCTGAAAGTGCACAAACACCTGTTGAATAAACCTGTCTAAAATTTTGTCTGGGGGTTAAAGCTGAGTTCACCATCTATAGTTTCTAGAATCTATTCTTTTTTTCCTTTTCATATATACTTGCTCACTGGGCCATTTCCATCTCTCCTGTCTACTTTGATTTCACAAAGAATATCTTCCACTGAAAATTATTTCAGTATAGCAGGCTTTACTTAATTTGGGCCTCTTAAAGCAAGTAGGTACTAATCTACTTTGCATTTTCTTTTCTCTAACTATGCTTGCTCTACCCTTTGCAGTTTATATATCAGTGTCCTTGATAGAGAAAATTAAAGTAAAATATTATTCTCTCCAGCTCTTACATCTTAGCTATGAACGTTATACCATTATTCCCATAAAATAAAATCTATGGGTTCCTTCCCCATATGCTAATTAGAACTTTAATGGTCCTTTCGGGTATTTCTATATGGGTCAAACAATATGAAATGGCTAATAATTGTTTTCTACATACAAAAGCAGTGATTTCATATGGCTCAACATGATAGCTATAATTGGAGTGTGGAGGGGAAGGGTGGTGTCGAGCATTAGTTTGATCTGGGTATCCTGCTTTTTTACCTATTAGGAAATCATCATCCATACTGTCTAGTCTGTAGTATAATCCCATATAGATTTCTCACTCCTTTTATCCCCATCCAGTGTTTTTCACATTTCACAGCCACATTTTGGTCTATAGATTCCTAAATACACTTAACATGCACTGTTACTCCTCACCTTCCAATTAAATCTATTTGTTTAAGACCAAGAATAGCCACTCTTACTACATATTAAACACTAATCCTGCGTCAAGTTTCTATAACTCTTCATGTTAAAGCTTCTAGTTTACTTTGTTACTTTATACCTAGTATTTGTAAGTACTCTGCTGAACCCTTAATGTTTTCTCTTGTGAATTACTGACCACCTCCTTCTTTGTGGATTTCTTTTCTATTACACCTGCTATCCATCACATTTTTTTAAACTGGGTATTTTTACCATTGACCCTAATAAACAGCAAAATAAACTTATCTGGGCTTAATTTTCTGTGTTTTCTCAACATCAATTATAAGTGCTAATGAACAGTAACAGGGATAAAGTTATCCCATAAAAGCCTCCAATTATATCAAGAACATAGTAAAGAATTAATTCAAACTGAATACAATTCAAATAAAGGTTCTCCTGAAATTGGTCAATATTTTCTTCTTTTTTTTTTCTTCTTTCTATTAATTTTTTTTTGCACACAAAACAATAAACATTTTCTAAAAATACAAACAAAAATATGCATATCAAACATATTAGGAAGGTTGCACATGGGAAGCGGGGAATAGAAATGGGGGGTGAGAATTAAAGAAAATAAATGAGAGAGGGACTTTGTATGGATCAATGATAACTCAATCCTCTATTTCACAAAGAAGAAGGAGAAGGAGAAGGAAGAGGAAGAAAAAGAAAGTGGGATAAAGGATCAGAAAGGGAGGAAAATAGAAAAAATTAGAGTATGACTCCAGGGTAGACCTGTTTTGTTGTTGCTGGGTTGGTTGGTTGGTTTGTCTGTTGTATGTTTCATATGATTCGCCATGTTGGCCAGGCTGGTCTCGAACTCCTAGCCTCGTGATCAACCCGCCACGGCCTCCTAGAGTGCTGGGACTACAGGCGTGAGCCACCACATCCAGCCCCCACATTGCGTCTGGCCTCCGTGGTAGACCTCCCAGACGGGGCAGCCGGGCAGAGGCGCTCCCCACATCCCAGACGGGGCGGCCAGGCAGAGACGCTCCTCACTTCCCAGACGATGGGTGGCCAGGCAGAGACGCTCCTCACTTCCCAGACGGGGCGGCCGGGCAGAGGCGCTCCTCACTTCTTCCCAGACGGGGCGGCCGGGCAGAGGCGCTCACTTCTTCCCAGAGGGGGCGGCCAGGCAGAGGTGCCCCTCACTTCCCAGACAGGGCGGCCGGGCAGAGGCGCTCCTCACTTCCTAGACAGGGTGGCGGCCGAGCAGAGGCACTCCTCACATCCCAGACTATGGGCAGCCGGGCAGAGGCGCTCCTCACATCCCACACGATGGGCAGCCAGGCAGAGACGCTCCTCACTTCCTAGACGGGGTGGCGGCTGGGCAGAGGTGCTCCTCACCTCCCAGACGGGGTGGCCAGGCGGAGGCGCTCCTCACATCCCAGACGATGGGCGGCCAGGCAGAGACGCTCCCCACCTCCCAGACGGGGCGGCGGCCGGGCAGACGCTGCAATCCCAGCACCCTGGGAGGCCAAGGGAGGCGGCTGGGAGGTGGAGGCTGCAGCGAGCCAAGACCACGCCACCGCACTCCAGCCCGGGCAACACCGAGCACCGAGTGAGCGAGACTCCGTCTGCAGTCCCAGCATCTCGGGAGGCCGAGGCGGGCAGACCACTGGAGGTCAGGAGCTGGAGACTAGCCTGGCCAACATGGCGAAACTGCGCCTCCAGCCAAGGGAGAAAAACCAGGCAGGGGTGGTGGCACGTGCCAGCAATCCCAGGCAGGCCGCAGGCCGAGGCAGGAGAATCACGGGAGCCGGAGGCAGGGAGTCTGCAGCGAGCCGACTATACTCCAGCCTGGGCCACAGAGGGAAAAAAAGAAAAGAAAAAGAAAGAGAGAGAGAGAGAGAAGCAAGGAAGGAAGGTAGGCAATATTTTCTACTAATATCTTTAAATGCTAATGAATTACCTTTAGAAATTAAGAACACTGAACGGACTTTGAAAAAAGGCACAGGAAAATGCCATTTGAAGTGTATGATAGTCTAATGTGCACTGGAATATTTCACATATTTAATTGTGATTAAATACATTTCACATATTTAAATTGCTTTGTTTCAAAATTATTATATGAAATATTGTAACCCAAATTAACAAAGTTCAAAGCAGACTGTGGTTTTCTTCATATAGTCTTCAATAATAGATTTGCTTTCCTTACTCTATGACATCTTGAATCTATTATAAGGATGTGATTCTTTTCTTTCTTTCTTTCTTCATTGTCCTACCCATTAGCAATGCAACCCATTATTTTAGAAAAAAATTACCAGTAATCTGCTAAAATATTAGTATTAGAAAAAAAGTGTTTTAGCCAGTATGGTACAAGATGTACTAATTTACTATCCTGACTTAAAAGCTTAGTACCAGAGTATGGTAATTCCCACCTATAATCTCAGCTATAAGGGAGGCTGAGGTGGGAAGATCCCTTGAGCCCAGGAGTTGAAGGTTTCAGTGAACTATGATCTTGTCACTGAACTCCAGCTTGGGTGACAGAGTGAGACTCCATCTCTTAAAACCTATTGGTTAGCTTAGTATTAGACCCTCAATATTAACTGGTGATAAACCAAAGAAAAGAAGACTCAATAACAAAGATGCTTAGTAACAATGAATCCAGATCAAGAAATTATTACAGAGTGGTTATATTAATGATACTTTATTAGTGCATCAACCTATTCCTTCCTGTAACATTCAAGACCAGTTTGTTCTCCTAAATCCAGTCAATCATATCGTCATCTAGGTCAGTAATAAGAAGAAATAAAAGGATCACTGCAAATGCATAGCTTCTGCATAAAATACCTGAAAGCACATTTCCTTCTATTATCTCCATGCATGAAAAATAGATTATTAGACCAAAAAAAAAACCCACAAGAAGCCTATGCTGAAACACACTGAAGCAATTATACGACAGGCAAAGAAGTCAAAAATTGTTAAATATTGAGGAAAGTCAAAAAGTGGTAATCAGGTGTAAAGCAACTGTCATTTTATACTAAACTTAAGGTTTAATATTTTACATATTTAATAAGAAAAAATTTGAATTAGCAGGCAAAGATGCCAAAAATTGTTAGGTACTGAGGAAAGACAAAAAGTGGTAATCAGGTGTAAAGCAGTTATCATTCTATACTAAACATAAGGTTTAATATTTTACATATTTAATTAGAATAAATTTGAATTAGATTTCTTAGGTATTTAAAAGTCTTCCTTGTCTATTTGTTAATCTGTCAAAAACAGTTCCATACTAGAGATAAAATTAGTATTTTTTATGAAATCTATACTCCACATCACATCATTTCTTATTGGGACACAGATATCAATAGCAGAATCCAAATTTAAAGTGCATTAGAAAGGCCCATTTTTGTAGAAATCATAAGCATTTGACTCAACCACATGAAGACACATTTGCCCACAGGTACAATTAGAAACAATATTTCTACTCATTTTCTATGACCTTATGAAATTTTCATCAGGATTTACATTTAAAATGTAACTGAGCTTTGTGTCCTTTAATTCTCAAGATAAAAAAATGCAAGAGACAAAAAAATACAGCTGACTTTGGCAATAAAAAGATTCAAACCTCAAAGATACAAACCAACTCTATAGTTAAGATTGTGGAGTTAATCACCATTTCTGAGGCTCCAGGAAGTAGTTTACAAGCAAACATGTTTTGCCTTTCTCTCTTTGAACTAGAATCTCTTACAGAATTGTGCTAAACCTTGAATGGACATTGAAGATAAATTCTTAATGCAACTTCTCATTTTACACATAACAAAACTAAAGACCATGTTGATGAAGCAAGTTTTCCTAAGTCCTAAAAGCGGTAAGTGACAGAGAAGGGGCACGAACTTGGGTCAAATGTTCTTTTTCATATACCACAGCTGCTGCTGAGTGCTTCATGTTTAAATATATCAGCAATGTTTATCTCCCACCAAATAAAAGATATTAATGGATCTAAAGCAGTGAACTCCTCCTCATTTTTCTGGGTGCCAAGTGCCTACTTAATAGCAGGAGATAAACCAACCAAAAGGGTATGTGTTGGGGGGGTGGGGAAAGGAGAGGGATAAAGGCCATAATACAAAGCAATCCTGTGGGAAAATCAAAAGGCCAGATGAATAGCTCAATTAAGCGCTGGCAGAGTTGCCTCTGGCTTTACCAATTCTCCTTACCTTGGTAGAATGATGTACTAAAAAGGCAATACAGTATTGAAAAAAGAACAAGTGGCCAAAGCTTCTTCCTTATCTATAAAATCTACAAAACAGGTTATATTCCCTATCTAAGAATTAAACGAGGTGAATTTTGTAGAATGTCTAGCACAGTAGGCATTTATTCATTAAAGCTTATTTCCTTTCCCCTTTCCTTTCCTCTCTGGTGTCTCAGTAGTCTCACATTTCAGAATAGGGTAGGTTAGGAATACTGGGCAAAAGTTTGGTATTAGCCTGGTGACTCTAATGAATAGTGATCACTACTATAAAGAAAATAAAATATATGCAAAAATTTTACCTATACTTTGCTGCCCAGAGTCTATATTTTCTAAATCCCTTTTTAAATTATAGAAGTTAATATTTAATGATTTTTATATGCCAGGCACTATTCTAAACACATTACATGTTTACCTTATTTAGCCCTATGAAGTGAGTACTATTATTATCTCCTTTTTAAATATATAGAAATTGAGGCATAGAAGGGTTAACTCACTTTCCTAAGATCCTTAGCTATTAAGTGGTAGTCAAGATTCAAGCCCAGGCAATCTTGTTTCAAAGGCTGATCTCTTTTCTATGGCCGCTTTTACAGTTGCTTTTCTTAAAATGAGAGAAAAATGAAAAAAATCATCATATACCCCAATAGCTATGTTCCAATGACTACAACAGATTTCATCCCATCTTAAATTCTAGCTCAAACCTACCTAGAACATAAATCTGCCAAAGCAACAAAAGTAGGATAGAATAGGCCCTAAGAAGATGTTTAAAAACTACTAGAAATAAGAGATTAGTTCCAGCAAGGTCACAAGAAACAAGAGCAACACACAAAACTCAATTGCATTTCTATATACTAAAAATGAACATTTAGAAATCAAAATTAAAAACAAAATATGATTTACGATCACGCCAAAGAAAATGATACTTAAATACACATTTAACAGAACGTGCACAGTATCTCTATCCTGGAAATTACAAAATGGTGAAGAAAAAAATCAAAGACCACAATAAATGGAGAGATATACTATACTATGTTCATGGATTGGAAGGTTTGAAAGAGTAACATGTCAATTCTCCCCAAGTGATTTATAGGTTTAACACAATTCCTATCAAAAGGCTTTTGTAGACAACAAGGAGCTTATTCTAAAATTCACAGGGAAAGGCCCTAGAATATAGAAAACAATCTTTACAAAAATAAAGTGAGAGGGAGTCTTCTTCCCAATGTTAAGGCTTACTACATAGCTACAGAAATCAAAACAGCATGCTATTGGTGAGGAGATAAACACACAAATCAACGGAACAGAATAAAGGGCCAAAAAAAATTTGCATAAATTTTCTTAACTGATTTTTAACAAAGGTGCAGCTCAATTTCAGTGGAGGAAGAACAGCCTTTTCAACAAATGGTGCTGAAGCAATTTGACATCCAGAAGTGAAAGAATAATGAACGTTGACCTAAACCTTACACCTTACAGAATTAAACTCAAAATTAATCATAGAATTAAATTAAGTCATTAAACTATCAAACGTTTAGAAAAAAAGACATGGGAGAAAATCTTCAGAATATGGGGCTAGGCAAAGAATTCTTTTTTTTTTTTTTTAGAGACGAGTCTCGCTCTGTTGCCCAGGCTAGAGCGCAGTGGCGTGATCTTGGCTCACTGCAAGCTCCACCTCCCGGGTTCAAGTGATTCTCCTGCCTCAGCCTCCCAAGCAGCTGGGACTACAGGCACCTGCCACCATGCCCGGATAATTTTTTTTTGTATTTTTAGTAGAGACAGGGTTTCACCATGTTAGCCAGGATGGTCTTGATCTCCTGACCTCGTGATCTGCCTGCCTTGGCCTACCAAAGTGCTGGGACTACAGGCGTGAGCCACCGCGCCCGGCCTTAGGCAAAGAATTCTTAAACTTGACAACAAAAGCAAGATCCATAAAAGAGAAAATTGGTAAACAAGGTGTCATCAAATTTTTTAAATTTTAGACTTTGAAAGCCCATGTGAAAAGAATGAAAAGACAGACTAGGAGAAAATATTTGCAGAGAATATATCTGACAAAAAACTGGTATCTAGAATACATGAAAAACTCTTAAAGCTCAACAATGAAATTAAAAATAATCTAATTAAAAATGGGCAAAAGACATAGACACTTCACCAAAAAGGATATACATATGGTAAATAAGCATACAAAAGGATGTTCAACATTAGTAGCTGTGATAGCTAATTTTATATATCAATTTGGGCCATCAGCATACAATATATGGTGCTATTTTTCCCACAGCCAGGATTCAAGGGTCTAGGAATTAAGTGGTAAAAACAGAGTGTCACCACCCACTATTACTTAGTTGACCCACTAGCAAAATTTTTGCTTCCTTTTCCAATAACCTTCTGCTCTGCTGGCCTAGAGGTCTTAGTTCCAAAAGGAGGAATGCTTCCACCAGGAGACACAACAATAATTCCATTAAACTGGAAGTTAAGACTGCTGCCCAGCCAATCACTTAAAGCAAGTATCCAATGCCTCTGAGTCAACAGGCAAAGAAGGCAGTTACCATATTGATTGACACTGACTACTGAGAGGAAATAGGACTGCTACTCCACAATAGAGGTAAGAAAGAGAATGTCTGAAATACAAAAGCTCCTTTAGAGCATCTCATAGTATTACCATGCCCTGTGATTAAGGTCAATACAGGGCTGGTGATTAACAACAATACAATCCAGGCAGAACTACTAATGGCCCAGACATTTCAGGAATGAAGGTTTGGGTCACTTCACCTTACTTTACTATTGTGGGTAGTAAAAGAGGGTAGTTATACATACCAACTACAACCATGTGACCAGTTATAGAACTGAGTACTGTAAGTGTTATGAAAGACTATTCCTCCTTATTTTGTAATGATGTGTCTGTGTGTGTATAAAACAGTTTATTTGCTTTCCTTTATCATGTAATATAAGATGTACTAACTTATACTTAATGTTCATTAAATATTATGTAATAATATGAATTGACGTTAATTTTACCTCGTTGTATTTATGTTACAAGCTACAGAGAAAAGTAAACACCACTCAAGGACTTTCTTTCCTCTCCTGGGGAAGAGGTCTAATGTATTTCAGTTGTATGCAAACAGATATATCATGGCAAGTGAAATTATGACCTTGTAATTATCTTTATTTGGAGGATTAAGTATTTATTTATTTATTTAAGTATTAAATACTTAATCTTCCAAATACAGATAATTTAAGGAAATGTGTATAGATACCAAGTTGACAAAGGGTGAATCTGTGATAGTTTTAATGTGTCAACTAGACTGGATCACAGAATGCCCAAACATTTGGCTAACCATTATTCTGGGTGTTTGGATGTGATTAACATTTGAATTGGTAGACAGAGTAAAGCAGATTGCCCTCCCCAATGAATCAGGTGGGCTTCATTCAATGCCTTGGAGGTCTGAATAGAACAAAAGGCAGGTTAAGGGAGGATTCCCTCTCTCTGTCTATTTTCAAGCTGAGACATCTCTCTCTTCTGCACCTGGATTGGAACTTACACCATCAGCTTTCCTGATTCTCAGGCTTTTGAACTTGGACAGGATCTTATACCACCAGCTTTCCTGGGTCTTCAGCTTGCAGATGGAAGATCATGGGACTTCTCAGCCTCCATAATCACATAAACGACTTCCTTATAATAAATATATCTATCAATCCTACTGATTCTGTTTCTCTGACATACCCTGACTATACAGGAGCCAGCAAGGAAATACAAATCAAAACCACAATGAGATATTTCACTGCATACGCACAAGAAAAGCTAAAATAAAAAAACTTTGACAACACCAAGTGCTGACGAGGATGTAGAGAAACTAGATCCCTATGCATCCCTAGTAGGAACATCAAATGCTACAGCCACTCTTAAAACACAAAACATGTGGATTCTGTTCCAAGATGGCCAAATAGGAACAGCTCCGGTCTGCAGCTCCCAGCGTGATGGATGCAGAATATGGGTGATTTCTGCATTTCCAACAGAGGTAGCTGGCTCATTTCTTTGGCACTGGTTGGACAGTGGGTGCAGCCCTCGGAGGGCGAGCCGAAGCAGGGTGGGGCATTGCCTCACACCGGAAGTGCAAGGGGTCAGGGGATTTCCCTTTCATAGCCAAGGGAAGCCTTGAGAGACAGCACCTGGAAAACCGGGAAATTCGCGCCCAAATACTGTGCTTTCCCAACAGTCTTAGCAAATGGCACACTAGGAGATTATATCCCGCACCTGGCTCTGCAAATCCCAATCCCACAGAGCCTTCCTTGCTTACTGGTAGCTCAGCAGTCTGAGATAGACCTGCAAGGCAGCAGCCTGGCAGGGAGAGGGGCATCCGCCATTGTTGAGGCTTGAGTAGGTAAACAAAGCCACAGGAAGCTTGAACTGGGTGGAGCCCACCTCAGCTCAGCAAGTCCCCCTGCCTCTGTAGTCTCCACCTCTGGGGACAGGGCATAGCTGAACAAAACTCAGCAGAAACTTCTGCACACTTAAACCTCCCTGTCTGACAGCTCTAAAGAGAGCAGTAGTTCTCCCAGCACAGCGTTTGAGCTTAGAGAACGGAAAAACCGCCTCTTTAAGTGGCTCCCTGACCCCCGTGTAGCCAAACTGGGAGACACTTCCCATTAGGGGCCAATGACACCTCATAAAGCCCAGTGCCCCTCTGGGACAAAGCTTCTAGAAGAAGTATCAGGCAGCAATATTTTGCTGTTCTGCAGCCTCCACTGGTGATACCCAGGCAACCAGGGTCTGGAGTGGACCTCCAGCAAACTCCAACAGACCTGCAGCTGAGGACCTAACTGTTAGAAGGAAAACTAACAAACAAAAAGGAATAGCATCAACATCAACAAAAAGGACATCCACACCAAAACCCCATCTGTAGGTCACCAACATCAAAGACCAAAGGTAGATAAAACCACCAAGATGTGGAAAAACCAGAGCAGAAAAGCTGAAAATTCTAAAAACCAGACAGCCTTTTCTCCTCCAAAGGATCGCAACTCCTCGCCAGCAACAGAACAAAGCTGGATGAAGAATGACTTTGACAAGCTGACAGACGTAGGCTTCAGAAGGTCAGTAATAACAAACTTCTCTGAGCTAAAGGGAGATGTTCGAACCCATCGCAAGGAAGCTAAAAACCTTGAAAAAAGATTAAACGAATGGCTAACTAGAATGAAGAGTGTAGAGAAGACCTTAAATGACCTGATGGAGCTGAAAACCATGGCGTGAGAACTACGTGACGCATGCACAAGCTTCAATAGCCGATTCGATCAGTTGGAAGGAAGGGTGGTATCAGTGACTGAAGATCAAATTAATGAAATAAAGCAAAAAGTTTAGAGAAAAAAAGAGTAAAAAGAAATGAACAAAGACTCCAAGAAATATGGGACTATGTGAAAAGACCAAATCTACGTCTGATTAGTGTACCTGCAAGTGACGGGGAGAATGGAATCAAGTTGGAAAACACTCTTCAGGATATTATCCAGGAGAACTTCCCCAACCTAGCAAGGCAGGCCAACATTCAAATTCAGGAAATAGAGAGACCACCACAAAGATACTCCTTGAGAAAATCAACCCCAAGACACATAATTGTCAGATTAACCAAGGATGAAAGGAAGGAAAAAATGTTAAGGGCAGAGAGAGAGAAAGGTCGAGTTACCCACAAAGGGAAGCTCATCAGATTAACAGCAGATCTCTCAGCAGAAACTCTACAAGCCACAATACAGGGGGGGCCAATATTCAACATTCTTAAAGAAAAGAATTTTCAACCCAGAATTTCATATCCAGCCAAACTAAGCTTCATAAGTGAAGGAGAAATAAAAACCTTTACAGACAAGCAAACACTGAGAGATTTTGTCACCACCAGGCCTGCCTTACAAGAGCTCCTGAAGGAAGCACTAAACATGGAAAGAAACAACCGGTACCAGCCACTGCAAAAACATGCCAAATTGTAAAGACAATCAATGCTAGGAAGAAACTGCATCAACTAAAGGGCAAAATAACCAGCTAACATCATAATGACAGGATCAAATTCACATATAACAATATTAACCTTAAATGTAAATGAGCTAAATGCCCCAATTAAAAGACACAGACTGGCAAATTGGATAAAGAGTGAAGACCAATCAGTGTGATGTATTCAGGAGACCCAGCTCATGTGGAGAGACACATATAGGCTCAAAATAAAGGGATGGAGGAAGATCTACCAAGCAAATGGAAAGAAAAAAAAAAAGAAAAAAAAAATTACAGAGGTTGCAGTCCTAGTCTCTGATAAAACAGACTTTAAACCAACAAAGATCAAAAGAAACAAAGAAGGCCATTACATAATGGTAAAGGGATCAATTCAACAAGATCTAACTATCCTAAATATATATGCACCCAATACAGCAGCACTCAGATTCATAAAGCAAGTCCTTAGAGACCTACAAAGAGAAGAGACTTACACTCCCAGGCAATAAGAATGGCAGACTTTAACACCCCACTGTCAACATTAGACAGATCAATGAGACAGAAGGTTAACAAGGATATCCAGGAACTGAACTCAGCTCTGCAACAAGCAGACGTAATAGACCTCTACAGAACTCTCCACCCCAAATCAACAGAATATACATTCTTCTCAGCACCACATCGTACTTATTCCAAAATTGACCACGTAGTTAGAAGTAAAGCACTCCTCAGCAAATGTAAAAGAACAGAAATCACAACAAACTGTCTCTCAGACCACAGTGCAATCAAACTAGAATTCATGATTAAGAAACTCACTCAAAACCACAAAACTACATGGAAACTGAACAACCTGCTGCTCAATGACTACTGGGTAAATAACGAAATGAAGGCAGAAAAAAGATGATCTTTGAAACCAATGAGAACAAAGACACAAGGTACCAGAATGTCTGGGGCACATTTAAAGCAGTGTGTAGAGGGAAATTTACAGCACTAAATGCCCATAAGAGAAAGCAGGAAAGATCTAAAATTGACATCCTAACATCACAATTAAAAGACCTAGAGAAGCAAGAGCAAACACATTCAAAAGTTAGCAGAAGGCAAGAAATAACTAAGATCAGAGCAGAACTGAAGGAGAGACAGAAAAAACCCTTCAAAAAAAAAAAAAATGAGTGAATCCAGGAGCTGCTTTTTTGACAAGATCAACAAAACCGATAGACCACTAGTAAGACTAATAAAGAAGACAAGAGAGAAGAATCAAATAGATGCAATAAAAAATGATAAAGGGGATATCACCACCAATCCCACAGAAATACAAACTACCATCAGAGAAAACAGTAAACACCTCTATGCAAATAAACTAGAAAATATAGAAGAAATGGATAAATTCCTGGACACATACACCCTCCCAAGACTAAACCAGGAAGAAGTTGAATCTCTGAATAGACCACTAACAGGCTCTAAAATTGAGGCAATAATTAATAGCCTACCAACCAAAAAAAGTCCAGGACCAGAAAGATTCACAGCCGAATTCTACCAGAGGTACAAAGAGGAGCTGGTACCATTCCTTCCGAAACTAGTCCAATCAATAGAAAAAGAGGGAATCCTCCCTAACTCATTTTATGAGGCCAGCATCATCCTGATACCAAAGCCTGACAGAGACACAACAAAGAAAAGAGAATTTTAGACCAATATCCCTGACGAACATCGAAGTAAAAATCCTCAATAAAATACTGGCAAACTGAATCCAGCAGCACTTCAAAAAGCTTATACGCCACGATAAAGCCGGCTTTATCCCTAGGATGCAAGGCTGGTTCAGCATACGCAAATCAGTAAACATAATCCAGCATATAAACAGAACCAAAGACAAAAACCACATGATTATCTCAACAGATGCAGAAAAGGCCTTCGACAAAATTCAACAGCCCTTCATGCTAAAAACTCTCAATAAACTAGGTACTGATCGAACGTATTTCAAAACAATACGAGCTACTTATGACAAACCCACAGCCAATATCATACTGAATGGGCAAAAACTGGAGGCATTGCCTTTGAAAACTGTCACAAGACAGGGATGCCCTCTCTCACCACTCCTATTCAACATAGTGTTGGAAGTTCTGGCCAGGGCAATCAGGCAGGAGAAGGAAATAAAGGGTATTCAATTAGGAAAAGAGGAAGTCAAATTGTCCCTGTTTGCAAATGACTTGATTGTATATTTAGAAAACCCCACTGTCTCAGCCCAAAATCTCCTGAAGCTGATAAGCAACTCCAGCAAAGTCTCAGGATACAAAATCAATGTGCAGAAATCACAAGCATCCCTATACACCAATAACAGACAAACATAGAGCCAAATCATGAGTGAACTCCCATTCACAATTGCTACAAAGAGAATAAAATACCTAAGAATCCAACTTACAAGGGATGTGAAGGACCCTCTTCCAGGAGAACTACAAACCACTGCTCAACGAAATAAAGTAGGACACAAACAAATGAAAGAACATTCCATGCTCATGAATACAAAGAATCAGTATCGTGAAAATGGCCATACTGCCCAAGGTAATTTATAGATTCAATGCCATCCCCATCAACCTACCAATGACTTTCTTCACAGAATTGGAAAAAACTACTTTAAAGTTCATATGGAACCAAAAAAGAGCCCACAATGCCAAGACAACCCTAAGCAAAAAGAACAAAGCTGGAGGCATCACGCTACCTGACTTCAAACTATACTACAAGGCTATAATAACCAAAACAGCATAGTACTGGTACCAAAACAGATATATAGAACAACGGAACAGAACAGCAGCCTCAGAAATAACAACGCACATCTACAACCATCTGATCTTTGACAAATCTGACAAAAACATGAAATGGGGAAAGGATTCCCTGTTTAATAAATGGTGCTGGAAAAACTGGCTAGCCATATGTAGAAAGCTGAAATTTCATGACTAAAACACCAAAAGCAATGGCAACAAAAGCCAAAATTGACAAATAGGATCTAATTAAACTAAAGAGCTTCTGCATACCAAAAGAAACTACCATCAGAGTGAACAGGCAACCTATAAAATGGGAGAAAATGTTTGCAATCTACCCATCTGACAAAGGGCTAATATCCAGAATCAACAAAGAACTCAAACAAATTTATAAGAGAAAAACAACCCCATCAAAAAGTGGGCAAAGGATATGAACAGGCACTTCTCAAAAGAAGACATTTATGCAGCCAACAGACACATGAAAAAATGCTCATCATCAATGGCCATCAGGGAAATGCAAATCAAAACCACAATGAGATACCATCTCACACCAGTTAGAATGGCGATCATTAAAAAGTGAGGAAACAACAGGCGCTGGAGAGGATATGGAGAAATAGGAACACTTTTACACTGCTGGTGGGACTGTAAACTAGTTCAACCATTGTGGAAGACAGTGTGACGATTCCTCAAGGATCTAGAACTAGAAATACCATTTAACCCAGCTATCCCATTACTGGGTATATACCCAAAGGATTATAAATCATGCTACTATAAAGACACACGCACACGTATGTTTATTGCGGCACTATTCACAATAGCAAAGACTTGGAACCAACCCAAATGTCCGTCAATGATAGACTGGATTAAGAAAATGTGGCACATATATACCATAGAATACTATGCAGCCACAAAAAAAGATGAGTTCATGTCTTTTGCAGGGACATGGATACAGTTGGAAACCATCATTCTGAGCAAACTATCATAAGGACAGAAAACCAAACAAACGCATGTTCTCACTCATAGGTGGGAATTGAACAATGAGAACACTTGGACACAGGGCGGGGAACATCACACCCTGGAGCCTGTCTGGGGTGGGGGCTAGGGGGAGGGATAGCATTAGGAGAAATACCTAATGTATACGACGAGTTAATGGGTGTAGCAAACCAACATGGCCCATGTATACCTATGTAACAAACCTGCATATTGTGCACATGTACCCTAGAACTTGAAGTATAATTTAAAAAAATAATAAATGATCCTGAAGAAAGTAATTAAGAACAGAAATTAATAATAAAACTCTAAGAAACATAAAAAGCTGCAAAACATTCAATTACCATATGATCCCCAATTACAAACTTGGGCATTTATCCCAGAAAAATGAAAGTTTGTGTTCACGAATAACCCTTACATAAATGTTCATAGCAGCTTTATTTATAATAGCCAAAAACTGGAATCATCCCAGATGTCCTTCAATTGGTGAATGGCCAAACAAACTGTGGGACATCCATACCATGGAATATCACTCAGCAATGAAAAGGAATGAGTACTGACACTTGCAACAAATAAGATGAACGGTCAGGAAATTATGCTGAGCAAGAGAAAGTTACATAGTGTATAATTCCATTGATAGAACTTTTCTTGAAATGACGAACTATAGAAATGTAATACAGATTAGTGATTGACAAGATGGGGTACGGCAGGAGGGAAGCCGATGTGGTTGTAAGAGTAACATGATGAATCCTTGTGGACTTAAAACTTCTTTACCTTGACTGTGTTAGTGGATACGCAAGTACTAAAACTGTACAGAACTTAGCATGCAACATAGATATATACATAAATGAGTACAAGTAAAACTGAGGACATCTGACATGACCATAAGCAGTTTCCTGAGTCTTAAGCCAAACATCTTCCAGTGGACCACCCCAGCACCTTTGTTTCTGCTATTCCTTTAGCCTTATGCCCACCTCTGTCATTTCAACCTATCAATATCCTTTTTATTCTTAGAGGCATAGGCTAAAATTGCATGCTTTTTCATGAAATCTTTCTCAATCACATCAGCTAAACATGAACTCTCCTGCTTCAGTTCTAGCCCTTACTATGGTATATCTTATACTAGTTACATATTTCTGATTTAAGATTTTAAGCATTTGAGAATAAGGATTAATGTGTAACTATCAGCACTAAGCTAGCTAAGCTAGCTCAGTCCCTTGGAAAGGCACTCAGGTATTAATATCCAACCATAATTCCTACTCTTCCAGGGCATAAATTCTCCATTTGAAATAGACAGGTCTCCTCCTCTGTCCTATGCAGGTATCTTCTCACCTGGAATGCTCCATTTCTCAAGTTACAATGAACCCTTCAAAGTTATCTCAAAGGTCATTTATTCCTTGAAGTCTTCCCATGTTTTTCTTAATCCATTTCATCTCTCCTTCTTGTAATGCCCATTACACTTTGTACTTCCCTTAAATCACTTAGTTTAAGTCCTGTACTACAATCACATTCCGGCATCTGCCTAATCTTCTCCAAAGGGTAAATTCCTTGACAGCAACAACTGCCCTGAACACTTTGGAAAATGCTTTACATATATTTGGTGTTCACGTATTTGCTGAATCGAATAAAACTTACTTCTAGAAAGTTAAGTAATATTATCATTCAACCTTCTAACACCATTGATAAATATAAATTCCACAGAGTAAGTTTTATAGGAAATGTTAATCAACTCTGTAATTCTCTTATGACTTACAAGATATCATTTCTGATTCCCCCTGCCTCTCTATACCTTACCTTCTTAATTTCTCATATATATTTTTGTTCTATCCTGACCCACCTTTACTGAAATGCTGATGGTTCCTTCAGATTTTTATTTACTTATTTATTTATTTATTTATTTATTTATTTATTTATTTATTTATTTATTTTGAGACAGGGTCTTGCTCTGTCACCCAGGCTTCAGTGTACCGGCACGTCAGCTCACTGCAGCCTCAACCTCTTGAGCTCAAGAGATCTTACCTCAGCCTCCCGAGTTGCTGGGACTACAGGTGCGTGCCACCATGCCCAGCTAATTTTCTTCCAGGTTCCTTCAGATTCTATCTAGGTCTCTCTTCTCCACCCTCACACAGTCCCTGAGTGATCTTACCTACTCACATACCAATTACTGCCAATCTTTATCTGTAAGCTCTATTTTCAACCTTAGCTCAAGGCCTACATTTTCAACTACCTAATGGACAACCATCCCGTCTTACCTGGATGTATCATAAAGGAAGATTTCCCAAACCAAGTTTATTAGCCTTCAATCACAAGTTTTCTATAATCTCCCTTTCCTCAACTTTGGGACTAACAGATTATTTTTTATTCCTCCTCTTTTATGTCCTGCATCCAACCAAACTGTAGTATTAATCCCACCTCCAAAATCTTGCTTGAATCAATCCAATTACCTCCATTTCTATCACTACCATCTCCACATTCATTTTCTGTCTATATCTATAGTAACAGTCTCCCCTCTGGTTTCCCTACCTGCCTCTCCAGTTTCTCTCCTCTCCAGTTTATCCTATATTCTACTTTATGTGTTACCTTTTCAAAATAAAATTCTGATCATATGATTTTCCTATTCAAAAACATCCAATGATTCCTCAATTATCAATAGGATAAAATCTAAACTCATTATTCATGTAGACGAGGGGCTGGCAAACTAAGGACCATGGACCAAATGTAATCCACCATCTTTTTGTACACGCAATTTTATTGGAAAACAGCCATGCTCATTCATTTACATATTATCTATGGCTGTTTTCACAGCAATAGAGTTGAGTAATTGCAACGGACACCAAATGTTCCAGAAAGCCAAAAACATATACTATCTGGCCCTTTACACAAAAAGTTTGCAGACTCCTGGCATAGAGGATGTAGAATAATTGGGCCCCTACCTCCCTTTCCAGAACTCCCATTACAAACTCTAAGCCTTTGTTATGTCAAACAGGGTATTCTCCTCTTAATAAAACCACTACTTATTTTTCAAGGGGCTTTACTTGACACAATTGGGGCCCAGTGTATATTGAATAAAATAATGACTTTTTACCAATTCCTACCATATTATCTCATGTCTTATTTAAAACACATACAAACCTATGATTCTAAACAGAAATCAGAGGATGGAAACTACTTGGGAAAGTGACAGCAAATATGTGTATTATAAAGATTGCAGAACACTTAAAATAGCTGACAAGAGGTTCTATCACGACAACTAAAAAACACCTTTTGCTTTGGCAGGATACTTTTGTGCAAAGAGCACTAGATTTTAAGTCAAAGCACTTAGGTCTAATACTTAAGTTTGGATATTAGAGTCCCAGTTCGTTGCATATGAGCTACATAGTCTTTTCATAAAGATAACACAAACACTGAATTTTTAATCTGAGTCACTATTATCATTACCAATATTATCAGCATCTGTGATCCAATATCATAATTACAAATTATATTTTCATAACGTTTTAAAGCTTATAAAGTATTCACAGACATCTCATTTGAGTTCACAGTAGTCTTGTGAGATTTGAAGGCAAGTTTCTTCCCTTTGTAAATAAGGAAATAAGGCCCAAAGAAACTAAGTGTGTTGCCTAACATCACAGAGTCAAAAAATAGCAGAGGCTCAATCTAGGTCTCCTGATTCTAGTTTAATAGTCTTCCCACTTTTCAATGTTGTCTATTTAATGACATTTTACAAAATGTAATCTGCTGTGAGCCTGCAATAAGAAATAACTTAACAGCAAAAGTTATACATAATATCCCTCCATCTTACCTCCACCTGAGAGACAACACCATTAGCAAAGGCTCTGGCTTCAACTAAATTTGGTTCTACTGAAAAGCTCATCAAGATCCAAAGAGTATTCCAAGATGGTCACATCAGAGTTGTTAGACCACTAACTAGCCCAGTCATTATTTACATTAGAAAAAAAAATGTTTGTATTACAACTATTTCACAAAGGCATGAAACTTCAAACTGATGTCAGAAAAATATTTCTAGGCTAAAATAAAGGATTTTCAACTCAACATACTAAGAACATTCAGGAAAGTCCTTAAGTAAAATTAATAACAAAATGTTATATATTGACCGCTGCTTTTGAAATATTTATAAGACTACATGTTAAAGAGTCAAAATCTATCTGGGACTGAAAGAGTGAATATCAGCTAGGACTGAAAAAAGAAAAAAGCAACCATGCAATTAATCAGGCTTGGGAGGACAGACATAGATAAAATCAGCTGCAAAATTAACAGGAAACATTGTTTTTCCCAAGGTCATGCGGCAGTTGTAAAATATCATGAAGACTCCCTCTCGAGTGATTACTGCCTTCTTACCAACAATGTCCCCGGACCCACTTTGCTATTTTCACTTATTACCAGAGGGAGATACCCAGTTCCTAAACTGTCCTTGCTTCATGACGGTACCTGATCCGTAGTTAATTCCCACTTGTTCCAATTTGCCTCAGTAACAGCCACCAATCTAGAACTGATCCTGGCTTCCATCAGACCCTCCTCAGAATAATTTAATGTAAACCAAACTTTACAAAAAGTACTTCCCTCATCCCTCTTATCCAGAGGCCTTTCATTGTTACTTGGGAGTTTACTCCCTCACTATACATAAATACTTCTGATTTTCTCAGACTACAGGCTAATTCTTAGTGGTCCTTAGTTGATTATGCTTAAACAAAAAAATGCATTTTGAATTATCCTACAGATTCAGCAGTTTCCTATCAACAAAAGCACTCTTTTTTTTTTTTTTGAGACGGAGTCTCGCTCTGTCGCCCAGGCTGGAGTGCAGTGGCGCAATCTCGGCTCACTGCAAGCTCCGCCTCCTGGGTTCACGCCATTCTCCTGCCTCAGCCTCTCCGAGTAGCTGGGACTACAGGCGCCCGCCACCATGCCCGGCTAATTTTTTGTATTTTTAGTAGAGACGGGGTTTCACCGTGGTCTCGATCTCCTGACCTCGTGATCCGCCCGCCTCGGCCTCCCAAAGTGCTGGGATTACAAGCATGAGCCACCGCACCCGGCCAACAAAAGCACTCTTAAGACCCCCCCTAAAAAACCTCCTGAGCCTAAACCAGAAAATCACTAACCACAACAGACTTTTAATCCCAAGAAAGATGAGTAACTCACTGAATTCTGTTTATTATCACAGGAAATATTCTGATCAATAATGCTAAGAGATAGAGGACTTAACCAAAGCCAGGTAACTATCATATCTGCTGGGAAAGAGAGTTTATCATCAAATTGGCACCAAGTTCCAGATAAAACTAGAAGTATACAAATTGGTGGTATTATTATTATTATTTTTTTTTGAGACAGGGTCTCACTCTGTCACAACCTCCTGGGCTCAAGTGATCCTACTGCCTCAGACTCCTAAGTAGCTGGGACTATAGGCACACACCACCACATCTGGCTAATTTTTTATTGTTTAATTTTTGTAGAGACAGGGTCTCACCACGCTGCCCAGGTTAGTCTTGAACTCCTGGGCTCAAGTGATCCTCCAGCACTGGCTCCCAAACTGTTGGGATTACAGGCACGAGCCACCATGGCTGGCCTCTGATTTTTTTAATACAAATGAATCACATAACTCTTGGGCAATTTCATCTGTTACCTGCAACCATTAAAGTTATACACAGTATATATGAAATCCTTATGTAATTTTCTAAATTTTTTTGTTTTTATTTTTGGTTAGAGGTGGGATCCCACTTTGTTGCCCAGGCTGGTCTTAAATTCCTGGGCTAAATGGGTCCTCCATCCTAGGCCTCCCAAAATGCTAGATGACAGGCTTCAGCCATCACATACAGCCTAAGTTTTAAATTTTAATATAAATTATATAAAAATAGACTGTTTCCAATTTTTCAATAAATGGCATTGAAAGAGAAACCAAATTATTTTGGCCATAGGTCAAACTAACTTCATAAACATAGAAGCCACATTTCATCTATTACAAGGTGAGAAATAAGATCCTATTGTGTTTTAAGCTTTAAAAAACTCAAGAGTCGAAAAGTGCCTTGTTACCAAGTCTTTGGAAAATAGAAAATCTAGCTATTTTAAAGAATAATAATCTCAATCCAACTTTAGTAGGCCAGACTTTTGGGGGATAGGACAAAAACATTATTACCAATGTTCAAATATGATGCTTATAGGATTAAGAAAATCCTGTAACCAACTTCAAGACAAAGTTTTAAACTTCTAAGAAACAGTAGCTGCACATCTACCTCAATTTTAAGTCAAGAATATGGAGGCGCAGTGGGGGATGAAGCAAGGAGAGGAGTGCCTTCAGCAAAAGATTAAGACTGAATCAAAAATAGTACAAGGCTCAGCCAATAACTATTGACCAAATATAGTCCTAAAGCTGTACAGACATAGGGCAGAAAGGACTACTGTTCATAGATCAGGCTTCTTGTACCATACCTATCATCATCAATATCCTCATCTTCAAATACAAAGAGTTTTTCAGAAAACAAGCTGTACATAATTAAGCAGAGCTATAATAACCTTGGATTCGTATTTTCTCTTTTACAAAAAAAAACCTGGTCAACATTAGTTTTATTTTTAAAAAATTTGGCCAGGCATGGTGGCTCACACCTGTCATTCCAGCACTTTGGGAGGCCAAGGCAGGTGGATCACTTAAGGTCAGGAGTTTGAGACCAGCCCAGCCAACATAGTGACATCCTGTCTCTACTAAAAATACAAAAATCAGCTGAGTGTGGTGGCGCACACCTGTAATCCCAGCTACTTGGGAGGCTGAGGCAGAAGAATTGCTTGAACCTGGGAGGTGGAGTTTGCAGTCAGCCAAGATGGTGCCATTGCACTCCAGCCTGGGCAACAGAGCAAGACTCCGTCTCAAAAACAATTTAATTAGAAAATAGAACGTGGTCGGGCACGGTGGCTCACGCCTGTAATCCTAGCACTTTGGGAGGCCGAGGTGGGTGAATCAACTGAGGTCAGGAGTTCAAGACCAGCCTGGTCAACATGGTGAAACCCCATATCTACCAAAAATACAAAAAATTAGCTGGGCATGGTGGTGCATGCCTGTAATCCCAGCTACTCAGGAGGCTAAGGCAGAAGAATCGCTTCAACCCGGGAGGTGGAGGTTGCAGTGAGTCGAGATCATGCCACTGCACTCCAGCCTGGGCAACAAGGGTGAAATTCTGTCTCAAAAAAAAAAAAAAAGAAAGAAAATAGAATGTATGCAACCCTCTAATTGGTTAAAGTGTAGTAAGCATATTAGTTTCTATTAAGTAGAGAGGACAATAATAGACTAACAAAATACTGCCAAAAACACTGGAAAGTGGCCAGGTGCAGTGGTTCATGCCTGTAATCCCAGCACTTTGGGAAGCAAAGCAGATCTCTTGAGGCCAGAAGTTCGAGATCAGCCTGGGCAACCCTGTCTCTACAAAAAAAATTAAAAAATTAGCCAGGCATGGCAGTGCATGCCTGTAGTCCCAGCTAGTTTTTGGTGAAGCTTCGTTGGGGGTTTCCTAAAAAAGCTCCAACAACTAAACAGATTAATATAGACTAAAATCTTGAAAGAAGCCACAAAAGCAACAAAAATGAATATGAATAAAATGTGATAATTCTAGTAAAATTACAAAAGTATAGAATTACTTCTTTCGTGGATTTGATTCTATGGATCAAATTATGTCTCTAAAACCTTATCCAACAATAGTAAAAGTATACAGTCTCCAAAGTTGATGCCAATCACATCTCATAACACCAATCCACAGTAAAACTTAAATAACATTAATAAGTTCTACAGGCTATTGACATTCATGGCCATTGAACATCTTTTTGCTAGGGTAATATTAAGTGAAATACGGCAAAGAAACATTATTTCCAATTCCTCTCAGGCTTTCTGCAAAGTTCACTTATATAATTTAGAATGATAAACATCCCAAATCTTTATTTTTTTTAAATCCTCTTCTAAACTTTTTAACTTAATTTGGTTAATATACACAGAAGTTTCAGACTGCCTTTTCCTCCAACTAAACAAACCTGGCACTGTTTTACCTCTTCCCTTTGTGAAGCATAAAGTTCTATCTCTATAAAGTACTGAGTTAAACATATAGAACAAATATCAAAAGATTAATACTTTGGTGTATACTGAAAGAAAAATCTAAAGGAATAATAATAATGAGGAAAGAAAAAACATGTTCATACTAGGATTAAACGGAGAAAATACTTTTTTCATTATATTTTATATAATAAAATAAGCCCTTATGTAATAAAATCTGTTTCATTTTAAAAAAAGATACTAAATTATTAATCCTAATATTACTACAATTCTGATTTCAGAAATGGATATAAGGGGCTAGAAACACATATAGGCTATATAAAACCATAAACACATCTTAAAAGGATACTTCAGTTTCCATGTGGCAACAATCATAGCACTTCCATCTATTTAATATTTAGTGAGCACTTACAATGTGGAAAATACAAAAGATTGAGTTTATATTCCACTTTAATTACTTGCAGGTGTGACAAGAATCTCTTGATCTTCTCCAGGTATATAAAAGTAATGGCTTCAGAAGCAACTCACTTCAGGCGCAATTATGAGAGTACAAAGAGGAGGAAGGTGGTAAGTAGAGGGAGGCAGGCCACAAAAAGCAAAACCTAGCAAAAGTATGATACATAGGCAAGATACAGGAACTACATAAAATTAGAGAGGGTGACAAATATTCCTGGCAGAAACCCAGTCACCTCAGCCAGATAAACAGTTTAAATTGGACTACTTTCTTTCCATTTATATTTACATATAAACAAGAGATAGATTCCTCACTTCCAAGTGAATTCTGGCATGAAGAGTGACATATAACGACACAATGGCCAGTAAGTCAAGAGTCAATCAATGCTAAATAAAAGCTTAGAGCAACATGTAAATATTAATTTGGCTTTAGAATTAATGCAAGGGTCCTGAGCTGTATACAGTATAAATTACAAGCTTACTATATAAATTACGGGATATTGCTATATGCCAATTGTACTAAAGATTAAAAAAAAAATTTTTTTTTGCAGTTGCAAGATTTAATAGAGTGAAAACAGAGCTCCCATAAAATGGGAGGGGACCCAAAGGGGGTTGCCGTTGCTGGCTCAAATGCCTGGTTTTATATCCCGATCATTGTCCCTCCCCCTGTGCTCTCAGGCGATAGATGATTGGCTATTTCTTTACCTTCTGTTTTTGCCTCATTAGGATTTGAGTGAGTTCTTTTTACTACCTGATTGGTCGCGTGTGACCTAAGTTGCAAGCCCCTTGTTTAAAGGTGGATGTGGTCACCTTCCCAGCTAGGCTTACGGATTCTTAGTCAGCCTAGGAAATCCAGCTAGTCCTGTCTCTCAGTCCCCCCTCTCAACAAGAAAACCCAAGTGCTGTTGGGGAGGTTGGCTGACGACTGCTCTAACTGCTTCCTGCTGAATTGGGGCGTAGTAGGGGTCATGCAGTTGAGATTTCCTCGGGAAAAAAATGTTTAAAAATACAGTCTTATTGCATCATACCCTTGCCTCAGTTTAGAAAAATAAGCATGCATACAAAAATCAGTAGCATTTCTATATGCCAACGGAGCACAATATGAAAAGGAAATCAAGGAAGTAATCCCATTTAGTATAGCTATAAATAAAATAAAATACCTAGGAATAAACTTAACCAAAGAAGCGAAAGATCTCTACAATGAAAACTATAAAACACTGATGAAAGAAATTGAAGATACAAAAAAAGGAAAGATATTCCATATTCATGAATTATAAGAATCAATATTGTTAAAATGTCCATTCTACTCAAAGCAATCTACAGATTCAATGCAATCCCGATCAAAATACCAATGACATTCTTCAAAGAAATAGAAGAAATAATCCTAAAATGTATATGGAACCACAAAAGACCCAGAATAGATGACACCATCCTGAGCAAAAATAATAAAACTGGAGAAATCACTTACCTGACTTCAAATTATACTACAGGGCTATTGTAACCAAACACAGTATGGTACTGGCATAAAACCAGAAACATAGACCAGTGGAACAGATTACAGAACTGAGAAATAAATCCATATGTCTTAAGTGAACTGATTTTCAACAAAGGTCCCAAGAACACATATTGGAAAAAGGACAATCTCTTCAATAAATGGTGCTAGGAAAATTGGATACCCATATGCAGAAGAATGAAACGAGACCCCCTATCTCTTGCCATATACAAGAATCAAACCAAAATGGGTTGAAGACTTTAAGACCTCAACCTATGAAACCACTAAAAGAAAACATCGGTGAAACTCTCCAGGACATTGGACTGGGTAAGGATTTCTGATTTCTTGAGTAATACCCCCAAAAGCACAGGCAACCACAGCAAAAAAAGTTTGTGTACAACAAAGGAAATGATCAACAAAATGAACAGACAACCCAAAGAATGAGAAAAAATATTTACAAACTATCCATCTGACAAAGGATCAATAACCAGAATATAGCCGGGCACAGTGACTCACGCCTGTAATTCCAATACTTTTGGGAGGCAGAGGTGGGAGGATCACCTGAGGCCAGGAGTTTGAAACCAGACTGGGTAAGACAGTGAGACCCTATCTCTACAAAAATACATATATTTTAATTATCCAGAAGTGGTGGTGCATGCCTATAGTTCCAGCTAATCAGGAAGCTGAGGCAGGAAGCTCACTAGGAGTTCGTGGCTACAGTGAGCTATGGTTGAACCAGTGCACTCCAGCCTCAGTGACAGAAAAAGGCAAGACCCTATTTAAAAATAAATAAATAAAAATAATCAGAATGTAAAAGGAGCTCAAACAACTCAATAGAAAAAAAATCTAATAATCCAATTTAAAAATGGGCAAAAGATCTGAATACACATTTCTCAAAAGAAAATATACAAATGGCAAACAGGCATATGAAAAGGTACTCAACATCATGTATCATCAGAGAAATGCAAATCAAAACCATGAGGGCCGGGTGCATTGGCTCATGTCTGTAATTCCAGCACTTTGGGAGGCAGAGGCAGGCAAATCACCTGAGGTCAGGAATCTAAGACCAGCCTGGCCAATGTGATGAAACCCTATCTCTACCAAAAAATACAAAAATTAGCCAGGCATGGTAGTGTACACCTGTAGTCCCAGCTACTAGGAGGCTGAGGTGAAACAATCACTTGAACCCGGGAGGCAGAGGTTGCAGTGAGATGAGATCGCACCACTGCACTCCAGCCTGGGTGACAGAGTGAGACCCTGTCTTAAAAAAAAAAAAATATATATATATATATATATATTATATATGACATGCAATAATAAATGCTGGTGAGGTTTTGGAGAAAAGGGAACCCTTGTACACTCTTGGTGGAAATGTAAATCAGTACAGCCACTATGGTTAACAGGATGGAAGCTCCTCAAAAAACTAAAAATAGGACTACCATATAATTCAGTGATCCTAATGCTAGGTATATACCCGAAAGAAAGCAAAACAGTATACTGAAGAGATATCTGCACTCCCATGTCTACTGCAGTACTATTCACAGTAGCCAAGATTTTGAAGTAACCTAAGTATCCATCACCAGACAACTAGACAAAGAAAATGTGGTATTTATACACAATGGAGTACTATTCAGACATAAAAAAGAATGAGATCCTGTCATTTATAACAACATGGATAGAACTGGAGAACGTTATATTAAGTGAAATAAGTCAAGCACAGAAAGACAAACTTTACATGTTCTCACTCATTTGTAGGAGCTAAAAATTAAAACAATTAAACTCATGGAAATAGCAGAGTGATGGTTACCAGAGGCTGGGAAGGATAGTGGGAAAGAGGGGGAAAGTGGGGATGGTTAATGGGTAAAAAAATATAGTTAGATAGAATGAGTAAGATCTAGTATTTGATAGTACAACAGGGTGATTAAGTCAATAATAATTTATTGTACATTTTTAAATAACTAAAAATATAATTGGAATGTCTGTATAACACAAAGAAAGGCTAAATGCTTGAGGTGATGGGCACCTCATTTACCTTCAGGTGATTATTACACATTGTATCCCTGTACAAAATATCTCACATACTCAACAAATATACAGATCTACTATGTACCTATAAAAACTAGAAATTGATTATCAGTCTCAAATGAATGAGCCATCCTGCTACCATTTCTAGGTAATTTTATAAAAATTGTTTAGATTATGATAATTAGGAAAATTCCTAAAATTGTTACCATGATGGATAATATCAATAATACTAGTTCTTCAAATAAACATTAAACACACTTTTTTTTTTATTTTAAGTTCTGGGATACATGTGCAGAACGTGCAGGTTTGTTACATAGGTAAATATGTACCATGGTGGTTTGCTGCACTTAACCCATCACCTAGGTATTGAGTCCCACATGCATTAGCTATTTCTCCTGATGCTTTCCCTTCCCTTGCCCCCACAAGAGGCCCTGGTGTGTGTTGTTCCCCCGCCCTGTGTCCATATGTTCTCACTGTTCAGCTCCCACTTATGAGTGAGAACATGCAGTGTTTGGTTTTCTGTTCCTGTGTTAGTTTGCTGAGGATGATGGCTTCCAGCTTCATCCACGTCCCTGCAAAGGAAGTGACCCAATTCCTTTTATATGGCTGCATAGTATTCCATGGTGTATATGTACCTTTTCTTTATCCTGCCTATCATTGATGGGCATTTGGGTTGGTTCCATGTCTTTGCTATTGTGAATAGTGCTGCAATAAACATATGTGTGCCTGTGTTTTTAAAATAGAATAATTTATATTCCTTTGGGTATATAACCAGAAATGGGATTACTGGGTCAAATGGTATTTCTGGTTCTAGAACCTTGAGGAATCATCACACAGTCTTCCACCATGGTTGAACTAAAACATACTTTTAAAACTACTTCTGTACTCACAAGCCAGCTCAGCAGCAGAACTGTTTGTGTGAAATTTTAACTTCAAATTCTAGTGTAACTATGGCAAAGTTCCTAAAATGAGTATTAATCTTTAAAATGATGAAGAAATAATAATAGGTGATAGTGTAAGACCTCAAACAATACCATAAATATTAATTACATATGCCTCAGAATTTCCTTGAGTGGTATTAAGTATTAATACTATTTTGAATTTAGCTCAATTTTCTTCTTCTGATTTAATTTTGGTACAATACAAAACCAATTTGATTAGTCAAGCATACAGCTAATGAAATGGCATGACTGGCACTTAGAACTAAAATAATGTAAATATCACAGATATTTTTGCTCTGCCATAAGAAATCTAGAAATTCACCCTTGGTAAATGCAAGCATGCATGTATTTTAAAGTGTTACAGTAGTTAGTGTGGAGAATAGAATCTGGGAATTAACTCAAATTCCTTCCTTATGTTCCCTTACCTTCATTTCATTAACTTACTAAATAACTTTGTTGATTAACTATACGAACGACGGGAACATTTGAATAAATACTCCAACATAGTGCAAAGTCCAGATAAGGTCAGAATTTTATTGTTTTTGGCCAAAGTCTGTTGTAAAACTTTCATAGAAAAGAACTGGCACAATTCGATCTTTAAAGTGAGTCGCTAAAAGCAAGATATGAACAGCTAAAAGTCGTCTCTAAGGATAAAAAGAGGAAACTTAAAAATCAGGCCAGGCGCAGTAGTTCACACCTATAATCCTAGCACTTTGGGAGGCCAAGGCAGGCAGATGACCTGAGATCTGGAGTTTGAGACCAGCCTAGCCAACATGGCAAAACCCTGTCTCTACTAAATACACAAAAAAGTTAGCCAGGCATGGTGGTGGGCGCCTGTAATCCCAGTTACTTGGGAGGCTGAGGCAGGAGAATCACTTGAACCCAGAAGTGGGGGTTGCAGTGAGCCAAGATAGCACCACTGCACTCCAGCCTAGGCGACAGTGCAAGACTCTGTCTCAAAAGAAGAAAAAAGAAAATCAAATTTGTAAAATAAGTAAATTAATTATCAAATTATGCGCCTATCCAGAGTAGCTTACCTGTTCTCATATTATTCTAGATCTACACTATCCAATATAGTGGCCACTAGCCACATGTGGTTGCTGAATGTCAAATTACTTAAAATTAAATAAAATAAATATTTAATTTCTCAGTTGCAATCATCTCCATTGTCACAGAAGGTTCTACTGGGTAGCACTGTTTTATATAAAATACCAGTTAAAATATGCCCTGAAAAATTACTGATGTAATTCCAAATATAATGGGCAGAATGAAAAGAGGGACATGTCCATTTATTATACAAATTCTATGCATAGTGGGAAGAGAAGGGAACATCCTCAAACTGAAAAAAAGGCATTTATCATTATACTTAACGGTGAAAGAGGATCTGTTTTCACCCTATGATCAGGAATAAGGCAAACCTGTACACTCTCACCCTTTTAATTTGCCCATATATATGGAGTCTTGCTCTGTTGCCCAGGCTGGAATGCAGTCAGTCGTGCAATTTTGGCTCACAGCGACCTCCACCTCCGAGGTTCAAGCAATTCTCCTGCCTCAGCCTCCCAAATAGCTAGGATTACAGGCGTGCACCACCAAGCCCAGCTAATTTTTATATTTTTAGTAGAGAGGGGGTTTCACCATGTTAGCCAACCTGGTCTCAAACTCCTGACCTGATGTGCCCATCTCGGCCTCCCAAAGCGCTGGAATTACAGGCGTAAGGCACCACGCCCAGCCTAATCCACCGTGCTCGGCCTAATCCACCATTGTAGTAGAGGCACTAGCAGCTCAATAATTTAAGAAAAAGAAATAGAAGGCACACAAAATCAGAAAGGAAAAAGTAAACCTGTCTTTATTTGCAGACAACAGGATTATCTATGTAAAGAATCCCAAAGAATCTCAAGGAAAAAAAGTCATTAAATCTAGTAAGTAAATGTACTGAGGTCAATATACAGAAAAACAAAACAAAACAAAAAGAAAAAAACATTTCTATCTACTAGCAACAAACTGAACATCAAAAATCTTAAAAATACAATTTAAAACTGTATAAAAACCATAAAATCCTTAGGGAAAATTTTCACAATAGATGTGTTAAGACCTGAACACTGAAAACTACAAAACGCTGCTATGAGAAATTAAAGATTTACAAAAATAGAGAGATATACTACATTCCTGGATTAGAAGGCTCAATGCTGTCAAGATGTCAGTTATTCTAAAATGTCTCTATACATTCAGTGCAATCCCAAGCAAAAACCCAGTACCTTTTTTGGGGGGGAAACTGAGAAGCTGATTCTAAAATTTAGGTGGAAATCCTAAGGAACAGAAAAGCCAAAACAATTTTTTTGAAAATGAGAGCAAAGTTGGAAGACTCAGATAGCATAAAGTCCAGAAAGACTCATAACATACATGGTTAAATGATTTTTGACAAATGTGCCACGATAATCCAATGGGGAAAAGGATGACCCTTTCAACAAATGATACTGGAATTAGACACCCATATGCAAAAAAAAAAATGAATTCAATCTAAACCACACACCTGATATAAAAATTAAAATGATCAAAAATCTAAATATACAACAAAACTATAAAACTTCCAGAATATAAGAGAAAATCTCTGTGAGCATGAGTTAGGCAAATATTTATTTGAACACAAAAAGTACTATCTTAAAGACAAAGCTGACAAATTAGACTTCAGCAAAAATTTCTGTTCTTTGAAAGACACTGGTAGGCCAGGTGCAGTGGCTTACGCCTGTAATCTCAACACTTTGGGAGGCCGAGGTGGGGCGATCACGAGGTCAGGAGATCGAGACCATCCTGGCTAACATGGTGGAACCCCATCTCTACTAAAAATACAAAAAATTAGCCGGGCGTGGTGGCGGGCGCTTGTAGTCCCAGCTACTCGGGAGGCTGAGGCAGGAGAATGGTGTGAACCCAGGAGGCGGAGCTTGCAGTGAGCCGAGATTGCGCCACTGCACTCCAGCCTAGGAGACAGAGCGAGACTCCATCTCAAAAATAAATAAATAAATAAAGACACTAGTAATAAAATAGGGCCAGGGAGAGTGGCTCATGCCTATAATCCCAGGGGGAGGCCGAGGCAGGTGATTGCTTCAGCCCAGGAGTTTGAGACCAGCCTGGGCAACAAAGCTAGACCCCATCTCAATTAAAAAAGATGGGAGGGGGGAGAGGGGAGGAGACAACTGCACATTGAGAGAAAATATTTGCAAAATACAAAGGATTTGTACCCAAAATATATAAAGAACTCTCAAAACTCAGTAATAAAAAAACGCAAACAACTCAATTTAAAAAATGGGTGAATACTTCACTAAAGATCTACATACTGGCAAATACGCACATGAAAAGATATCAACTGACAGTATCAGAAGCTGGTGAGAATGTGGGACAACTGGAAATCTCATATATTGCTGGTGGGAATACAACATATAATAGCTACTTTCACAACAGTTCGGCAGTTTCTTATAAAGTTGTATTTAACATATGATCCAACAACTGTACTACCTAGATATTTATTTACCCAAAGAAATGAAGAAAGATATTCATGCAAAGACCTGTACATGAATATTTATAATAGCTTTATCCATAATAGGCAAAATTATTGAACAGATTATGGTAAATTCATAGAATGGAATACTACTTGGCAATAAAAAGAAATGAACTACTGACACATGAAATGACATGCATGAATTTGAAAAGCACTGGTCTAAGTGAAATCAGACAGACACAAAATGCCACTTACTACCTGATTTAATTTAGATGACATTTTAAATAACGTGAAGTACAGTCAGTCACAGAAAGATTAGTGGTTTCCAGGGGTTGAGCAAACGATACTGAGGCTGATAAAAATATTCCATATTTTTATTGTGGTGGTGGTTACACAAAAATGTATACAATTTGTCAAAACTTATTCAACTGCACACTTAAAAAGACAACCTTTTATGTCAATAATATCCTAATATGGTTGACTTAAAAAAAGTACCACAGCTAATACTCTATCTTTGGAGCTCTCTAGGTATAAATCTGTCATACCAAGAAAATATGGTGACATCTGACCATGAATATGATAGATAGTCTATTTAGAAGACAAGCAATGTAACTTAGCCCAATCAAATAACTTCTCTGAGCTTTGGGTTTCTCTGCTGCAAACAGAAGGGTTTACAACCAAGTTCCCCAAATCTGTTCCCAGGAACTTACAGGATCTTTAGATCTGTTTCCAGGATCATAACAGATATTCTGGAAAGAGTTTCCATGCTTAAATTACTTGGGAAATGCTCCCTATAAGGTGAGCAATGCATTTTAACATATGAAAAGTCCTCCATTCATTCAACGTTTCCCCATTTTTAAAAAGCTGTTTGCCACATTTACTTGACCATGGAACTCCTTTTTTTTTTTTTTTTTTCCAAAAAAGTGTCAATTCTTTATAGTCCTAAGATTCAACAGAACTTTCAAGAGGATATACCAGACAGGCGCAGTGACTCACACCCATAATCCCAGCACTCTGGGAGACCAAGGTGGGTGGATCACTTGAGGCCAGGAGTTCAAGACCAGCCTGGCCATCATGATGAAGCCCCATCTCTACTAAAAATACAAAATACAAAAATTAGTCGGGTGTGGTGGTGCATGCCTGTAATCCCAGCTACTCAGGGGGCTGAGGCAGAAGAATCGCTTGAACGAGGGAGGGGGGAGGTTGCAGTGAGCAGAGATCATGCCGCTGCACTCTAGCCTGAGTGACGAGAGACAGAAGTGAGACTCTGTCTCAAAAAAAAAAAAAAAAAAAAAGATATACCTTCGTGATTAAGTTTTGTTTAGATTGGCAACCTATAAAACTGATTGATTTGAAAGTAGCTATAGAGAACTATGACCTACAAAGAGAAAACTGCCTCAAATCACAAACTGGAAAGATTTCATATCCATCTTAGTTTTTGTCAGGCTTTGAATTCTAAATAACTTAAACTTAGGCATCTTGAGTACCAGGTACTACAAGAAAATACATCATGATCGAATTGCCTCTGTTCTAAAAGCTCCTCCCCAAATAACATGCCAGATTTAAAATGAATTTAAAAGCATCAATGCCAGGGCCATGACAATTCCTAAGCAATTACTAAAAGAACAAACGGATTCAAATGAGTGTAAAGAGTTTATTTTACAAAACCAGCAGAAGTTTGAAAGTATATGCTTAGTTAAAAGAAAAAAAAGGCGAGAGAAGGGAAGAAGGGATAAAGAAAGCCTGTAAATCTAATATTGTAATGGTTGCTCTTCAGCATTTCACATGTGACCCATGAAGCATAACATACTAGAAAATAATGTTGACAGTATAGCTAAAAATACCGTATTTTGAAAATAAGTATATGCATGAATAACAAAAGTTATCTCAATTCAATATATTAATTATGACTAAAGCTTTAGGGGAAAGTGAACACTGGAAAATTCTGGTGGATAAACAAACAACTCTTGAAAGGAAAAAAAAAAAAGTTAGCAATACCACGTTCAATGAGACTCAACTTTTCCAAGTAACATCCAGGCTATGGAAGAGTATTTTTAGCAATATACTTCAGAGTATCCAATTTCCCTGAATAAGTCCTATGTATGTCTAATCAATGATTTTGTCTAAATATATCTTAATATTTCTAGCTTCAATTTACTTAACCTCTGAGGATAAACTACATAAGCTTAATGTATAAGAAGTATTCCTTTTAAAAAAGTATTCATATTTTTCTATCTGAAATTCATCCCTTTCAAATTTTAGGCATATTCTGTAGGCACTATATATAAAATAACGTAATTTTTTAGAAGAGCGAGAAAGTAATGGAGCAGAGGAGCAATTACTCACCCAGCACCTTGGTTTTGCACATACTTTGTGAGGGCGAACTTTAATATAAATAGTTTTGTATCTAGATCTCTTTGGGAACCACTACTAGTATTTCTTCATAATGGTCTGGCCAGAGATGTCCCAAGAATAATTTGAATGAGACGTGAATTTCATTAAACTGGAACCAAGAAAGGTGACTTTTTGTCTTAATACAGACATATAAAAATGTA
This sequence comes from Hylobates moloch, assembly GCF_009828535.3. NCBI lineage: Eukaryota > Metazoa > Chordata > Mammalia > Primates > Hylobatidae > Hylobates > Hylobates moloch. Next base: position 66,331,086 of record NW_026652282.1, read on the forward strand.
TAACATCATTATAATTTTGGAAAACAACACATATAAATAATGTACTTTTGTTTGGGAAACTCAGCATATAGACATATAAATAGACAACCATACGGCTAAAAACGTCTATACTATATTAAAAAAAAAGTTTCTGCTAAGAAAGAAGTGAAGTGAAATGAAATAAAGAAAACAAAGATCACCTTTTATAAAACATTATATTTGCTTTAAGTAAAAATGTTTAAAAAATCTGGACTAGCCATGAAACTCCTCAGGAATGTAAACAGTTTGTTTATGCTTCAAATTTAATTTTGGTACCTATTTTTGTCTTCCTAATGAGTTCAGGAAGGAAAGAATCAACAATCTGTTTATAACACACAGGTGTATTACTCACCCACATTTGGAGGTTTCACATAATTTACAGGTAGTTCTGGAGGTCTGCCTCTATGCAGAGCCGCAAAAGCAGACCCATTCCATAGTGTACTCTTACAGTCTATATAAAAAGAACAAAGGTTGCTAAGGAATAGAGCAGTTTTTTTTTTTTAATCATGTCTCAGAAGCAAATGTCTGATTTTAATTTCATTTGTTGGAATACATTTTCAATTATTAAACCAAAATAAAAATAATAGGCACATATTTGAACACGTTATAAACTAAATTTATAACTGGTAAACACCCAACACCTTAACATGTCATCTGGATATTTTATTTCTAAGCTAGTCTTGAACTAAAGCTTTTTTAATGCACATCTTTGAATCTGATATAAATATGTCACAGATTAATAAGCTTTAAAGTTTACATCAGTTCTTCTTGATCTTTAGGCTTACACATCTATTCATATAAAACCGTATAAGCTGGCCGGGCGCGGTGGCTCACGCCTGTAATCCCAGCACTTTGGGAGGCCGAGGCGGGCGGATCACGAAGTCAGGAGATCGAGACCATCCTGGCTAACACAGTGAAACCCCGTCTCTACTAAAAATACAAAAAATTAGCCGGGCGAGATGGCGGGCGCCTGTAGTCCCAGCTACTCGGGAGGCTGAGGCAGGAGAATGGCGTGAACCCCCGGGGGCGGAGCCTGCAGTGAGCCGAGATCGCGCCACTGCACTCCAGCCTGGGCGACAGCGAGAGTCTGTCTCAAAAAAAAAAAAAAACCGTATAAGCAAGGATATAACCATAGCACAAGTATGCTAGGGAAAATTCAGGCATATTTATACTTGGGTACATGCTCGTATTATGAAATACTTGCCAGTTGTGTCATAACAGATAACAGCACTGCATATCAGATGGTAACTGATTATAAATAGCTGTTTTTTTTTCTCTTTCATGTTTAAGTCAAAAAATGTAAGGAAATATTAAATATTACTAATAACTTGGCTTTAAAACAAAAAGCCAAAAGCTCTCTTGAAAGCTTCCAAATAAACTCAATTAAGAATTTCCTTAAATTATAAAATGAGATGCTTAAAATCTGGTATCATTACACAACAGTTTATCTTGGAGAATTAGGATTTTTAAAAATAGTATGCTAATTAAACAAAACATAGAAATAAATGGGCTGCTAGACCTTAGTATTTATTACTCCAATAGGCATCTTTAATGCCTAATTTTACATTTTTATGTTTATCAAATACCACTTTATATGTTTGACATATTGAGGTTCCAGGTAAAACTTGGGAAAAATCTGTAAAACACTGAAAATCAGCAGAGTAGAAAAGCTTATTTAACAATTACTGAGGCCAGGCACAGTGGTTTACACCTGTAATCCCAGCACTTTGGGAGGCTGAGGCAGGCGGATCACAAAGTCAAGAGATCGAGACCATCCTGGCCAACAGGGTGAAACCCTATCTCTACTAAAAATACAAAAATTAGCTGGGCGAGGTGGCGCACACCTGTAGTCCCAGCTACTTGGGAGGCTGAGGCAGGAGAACTGCTTGAACCTGGGAGGTGGAGGTTGCAGTGAGCCGAGATCGCACCACTGCACTCCAGCCTGGTGACAGAGCAAGACTCAGTCTCAAAAAATTACTGATGGGTTGATATTTTTGCTTAAATATGTTCAAATATTAAAATTGTACATATAATTTTGATTTAACTGTTACGAAAAGCACAATATCATTAGGATGACATTATCAAAACTAATAAAGAGTAAGAACATTATAATGAAAGAATACTGTAAGTATTTATACTGTATTAAAGAAGCAATCTTTGAGATCTCTATTCCATGATTACAAAGGTATTTTATATTCTTTACCTATATATATTCACTTTTACACAAAAGGACTCCTTTTTAGGTCTCTAAAAATTTACTTGTACACTAAGAAAACAAAAACAACATTGGCAAGATAAGAAAAACTAGTATTTAGAAAAGCATGGGAACATTTACTCAATCTAAAAATAAGCTACTCTCCACTCCTTCCTCTGATATCAGAGTCCTAAATTCTGAAAATCTCACCTTTGGCATCCCGTAGCAGAGACTGCCGACCAACACCTAATAATGTCTGTACCCCAGGAACACTCTGAGGGATCTCTTTATCTAGTAAAGGACCAATTCTCTCACAAATTTTAAGGAGGTAGTCTGGAGGAATGTGTGCATTTGCTGCCACCTAAAAAAGCATAAATAAAACACAGGAAAAACACATTTATTTGGTTTAAAAATATAAATCTATTCCACTACTAAACTGTTCCATTATAGAGCAAAGTACAGATTTAAAATATGGAATCAGGCCTGGGTGCGATGGCTCACGCCTGTAATCCCAAAACTTTGGGAGGCTGAGGCAGGTGGATCACTTGAGGTCAGAAATTGGAGACCAGCCTGGCCAACATGGTGAAACCCCATCTCTACTAAAAATACAAAATTAGCCAAGCGTGGTGCTGCACGCCTGTAATCCCAGTTACTCAGGAGGCTGAGGCAGGAGAATCACTTGAACCCAGGAGGTGGAAGTTGCAGAAAGCCAGGACTGTGCCACCGCACTCCCGTCTGGGCAACACAGCGAGACTCTGACTCAAAAAAAGAAATTAAAAGTAAATAAATAAATAAAATATGGAATCAGAGCCGGGTACAGTAGCTCAGACAGATAATCCCAGCACTTTTAGAGGCTGAGGCAGGCGGATGGCTTGAGCCCAGGAGTTTGATACCAGCCTGGGCCACACAACAAAACCCCGTCTCTACAAAAAATACAAAAATTAGCTGGGTATGGTGGCTGCACCTGTAGTCTCAGCTATTCGGGAGGCTGAGGTGAAAGGATCACTTGAGCCCCAGAGGCAGAGGTTGCAGTGAGCCGAGATTGCACCACCACACTCCAGCCTGGGTGAGAGAGAGAGACTTCAACTCAAAAAAAAAAAAAAAAATAAATATATATATATATATATATATGTGTGCATAGATACATATTTTCCATATATATATTCCATATACATATGGAATCAGGAAGAGAAATTTTTAAATATTTAATAATTGACCAAATTTAAGAAACAGTCACAAAATAAGCACATTTAAATGATATGACAACATTTACATGGCATGGCACTCTAATATACATTTAAATGTCTTGATCAAGTCATTTGCTTAGCTGTTAAATCTTATGAAATAAGTATTACAAAGCAACTAACATGCCAAAATCAAAAAAGCACACAGGTAATGAGTAAACTCTCTATTACTTGATTCATTCAGTAGTGACGAACTGATCCAAAATCAGAAGACCTAGATTCTATACAAATGATAAGAATACAAGTGAAAGGTATTACTTGCACCAAACCAACAACCAATAAAGCAAAACTATTTTTCCTATTAAAGTTAATTTGTTTCCAAAAGGGTATAAAACTAACAATGTTATAAATACTATGCTTTAAATAACTCAGCTATGTAGCCAAAATTCCTTGAAACAAAAACTTGTTTTTAAAAAAAGAAGTAAAATTCTGGACATTAGATACCATATATAGATAAGAATGAAACTATAAAACAACAAAAATCGTGTTACATTTTTAATCTAAGCTAATGTACAAATCCCTGAGGTGTTTCATAAATACTTGTTAAAACAGTAAAAAGAAAAACCAGAATATTAAAAATCTTTAGATAAAGTGAACATCTACATCCTCATCTTGAAATAGGTCCTAAAATCTACTTCTGGCTATAATGTCAATTTTTATAAGTGCTATAATTGTGTACACACACACACACACACACACGTGTATACACACATATATACATATATGTATATATATTCCATGGCATATATACACATATATGTATATATACATGTATACGCATGTTTATATGTATAGATACCTACGTGTATCTATACATGTATGTGTATATATGTATATGTATGTATACATACACATATATGTGTGTGTGTATATATATGCCATTGAATAGGACACACATCAATAGTATTACCACCAGGTCAATCAAGAACAACAATAGGCTGGGAACGGTAGCTCATGCCTGTAATCCCAGCACTTTGGGAGGCAAAGGTAGGAGAATCACTTGAGCCCTGCAGTTCGAGATCAGCACGGGCAACATAGTGAGATCTCATCCCTACAAAAAAATGTAAAAATTATGGCTCTGAATGAAAATAAGTGAAAAAAAAAAGAACAACAACAAAAAAAGTTAGCCGGGCATGGTGGCATGCCTGTAGTCCCAGCTACTCGGGAGATTGCAATGGGAGGATTGCTTGAGCCCACGAGGTCAAGGCTGCAGTGAACTGTGTTCATGTCACTGCACTCCAGCCCCTGGGTGACCCTGTCTCCAAAAACAAAGAACAACAATAAAACACAAAAGAATAATTTTCTAAATCATCTCTGGTGATCACCATGAGAGAAGATATTTTGTGTGTTTTCTTCAATGCTGTATTCCTAGCACCCAAAAGTGCTGGGCATAAAGCAGGACTAAATAAATATTTGTTGAATAAATGAATAAAAATCAAAGTAAAGTCTAACTATAATCAATGTTTTTGTTTTTGTTTTTTTGAGTCAGAATCTCGCTCTGTCACCCAGGCTGGAATGCAGTGGCACGATCTTGGCTCACGATCTTGGCTCACGGCAACCTCCGCCTCCTGGGTTCAACTGATTCTCCTTGCCTCAGCCTCCCGAGTAGCTGGGATTACAGGCGCAAGCCACCATGTCCAGCTAATTTCTGTATTTTTAGTAGAGACGGGGTTTCACCACGTTGGCCAGGCTGGTCTCGAACTCCTGACCTCGTGATCCACCCGCCTCAGCCTCCCAAAGTGCTGGGATTACAGGCATGAGCCACCGCGCCCGACCTAATCAATGTTATTGTAAGAATTCCTGGAGGAAAAATCTCAAATTCTCGTATCAGGTTGCCTTTTTTGTTTTCCTAGGAAACACAGGTCAAAGAACCACAGTCCAACATGTATTCAGAATTCTGGTAACATAAGTGAATCACCTGTGATTATTTCTGTTTTAAATTATATTCTGCTATATATCTTTGGTAAGTTCCTTCAAAAAACAATTTGAATCTACCAAAATAATTGAAGCCTGTGCAACTGTCATGATGCTCCCGAAGAATGGTAATCAGATTATTTCAGATTTGCATCTCCAGGGTTTAGTTTATGCATCAGGACAGAGGATTAAGTAAATTGTTTCCATTAATTCTCATATCTTTAGTTTTTCTTCCAAGCAAACAACTATACAGAGCTATGTTTCAGAAAAATATAGAGGTAATATTAAAGTCAATGCAGCTGATGATTCAATCTAAAAAATACTTCATGGCTGGGAACGATGGCTCATGCCTGTAATCCCAATACTTTGGGAGGCCAAGGAGGGAGGATTGCTTGAAGCTAAGAGTTCGAGACTAGCCTGGTAAACATAGCACCACCCTCATCTCTACAAAAAATAAAAATAAAAATAAGAATAAGTCATTTCCTATTATCTACAGAGTGATATCCTAAAATCCTAGTTTATAATTCATACCCCGCACATTAAGGCATTTCCTAAATATGACTACATGCAAATATAATCAGTACCCTTAAAATATGTATCTGGAAAAAAAGTCTTAAGGTGCTGCATATTAACAACTATAACAGCTTATGCCTTTTTTCCCAAAACTGTCTTAGATAAACTGGGCTTCTGCTATCAGCCATTATTTTTTCATCAAGTAAATGCTGTAAGAGGGCTTTTACATAGAGTAATTGTTGACATCTTTACTGGTAATTATTTTTTTTAATCCTCTGGACCAACTCAAGATATTCAGTTGTTACATAAAAACTTCACTTAACTACCCTAGAAATACAACATATTTAGCATATACAATCCAGAAAATGGGAGTTCTATAATTAGAATTTTTAGAGTTACCCTCCTATAGAAAAGAAAATTTGTTGGAGTTACATCTTAAACTGATATCTTAAGCTCCCTGGCTATTTCATTTTATAGAAACAATGATGTTTGGTTTTCAGCTAATTATATAAAAAGTTTTATCAATTACTCAGTAATAATTCAAAAATACAGAATCATTAATGGTTACAAATGAGGTCCATATATTCAGCAAATACAACTTACTCCTAACTATCCCTTTAAAGACTTGTACAATAAACAAGTTTGACTTTCACTCTATACAATAGAAAATTGCTCGATTTCTAAGCAGTTACATTGAAAAAGTCCTTTTCTCTAAAATCAATAAAAATTTGATTATATGGCCAGGTGCGGTGGCTCACGCCTGTCATCTCAGCACTTTGGGAGACCGAGGCGGGTGGATCACGGGGTCAGAAGATCGAGACCATCCTGGCAAACACGGTGAAACCCCGTCTCTACTAAAAATACAAAAAATTAGCTGGGCATGGCTGTGGGCGCCTGCAGTCCCAGCTCCTCGGGAGGCTGAGGCAGGAGAATCACTTGAACCCGGGAGGCAGAGGTTGCAGTGAGCCGAGATCACGCCACTGCACTCCAGACTGGGCGACAGAGCGAGACTCCACCTCAAAAAATTAATTAAATAAACAAATAAATAAATAAAATATGATTGTAACACTAGAGAAACAGATTCGATCAAAATAATGGCAATAACAATCTTTTGAGTTTAAACATGCTAGTTTCTCCTTCAAACCACATTAGCAGGCTTCCAAACTATATCGATATAGTTCTTAAAATGTTTCTTCTAAATCAAACTTTAGGTCTTATAAGGGTAGTTAACTGCTTACTTGAATCTATTTGCTTTTCATTAAAGCTGGAACTTTTTAAAGGTGATCTTTTCAGAATAAGAACTCTTACCTACCCTGAATAGTTTTTTTTTACATTTTTAAATAAATCTATATTGTTATAGCCTATAAAATTCATGTCTTAATATTATAAACCACTCTTTTTGTTTAAAACTCAAACATTCTAATTTCAGTCATTTAACTACATTTATCTCTCTGGAATATAATGGCTGACTCGGAACAGTTAAGTGCTCTGAGGCCTGCAGAAGAAAAACATTCTCTATAAACAAAGTTTAAGTGTATAATACGGAAAAAAAAAAAAAAAGTATAATACGAGGCCAGGTGTGGTGGCTCACGCCTGTAATCTCAGCACTTGAGAGACAGAGGCGGGAGGATCACTTGAGGCCAGGAGCTCAACACCATCCTGGGCAACATAGTGAGACCTCCATCTCTACCAAAAAAGGTTTTTGTTAAGAGTATAATTCAAACTTCTATATTATTCTATAAAACAGCTCTAAAAGTTAAATTATGGAATCTCTGAAACGTAAGGATCCCTATGTATAATCAACCTAACCCCACACCTTACAGAAGAGAAAACAGATCCAGAAGTAAAGTGCCTTGTCCAATTGTTACAATAAAACAAGACAGGAATCTGGGTTTCTCTGCCCACTGCTCTTTCTACTACTGTCCTCTTAAGGCAGTTGAAAAATTATAATGATAGAAATCATTAACACAAAGCTGCAAAGCAATGAAAACTGTAAATCTGAATAAACTGAAAGACATTAAATTAACCCTAGATTATAAACCTTCTTGATAGTTAGACTGGCTGACCTAAAGAGCAAATCTAATAACTGAATTACCATACTTCAGAATCATTATGACAACTGAGAAAACTAGAAAACCCACGGAGATGACACTATTCATCATAATTAGTTAAAAGAAATCCAGCCGGGCACTGAATAAAATGTAAAAGGTAGCGAATCTCAGGAGGCCAGGACTGCACCAGGAGCTACATTCGAAATACTAAGTTTCAAACACCAAAAATACTTGTTTACCCTGGCTTTTAAAAATAATAGTATCAGACAAGTAACTCTAAAAAACAAATACAGCAGAGAATATGCTACTTGTTTTCCAAGACCATGGCTACAGAAGTTAAATGAAGAAGCAAACTGGGATTGCATGCTCAAAAAGTAAAATGTAACATTTTGCCTGGGATTGATTGATTGATTGATTGATTTAGAGGACAGAACAGGCATATACAAAAGTTAGTCATGTAATCTTTTGCTCTTTAGGGACAGAAAACAAAATGGATTTTGAAAAATACAGCAAAGCTTTACATCAATGTAAGTGTACTACAGAGATAACAGGGTACTTTGAAGTCTGAGAGCCTGGATTATTCAGGCTCTAAAATTTACTAGCTGTTACTCTTTTCTGGCAGTATGATCCAGCAGAGGGACTGATTTGAATCTCTGCAGCATCCCCAGTTACTACTTATATGACCTTAGGCAAAGTTTCTTAGCCTCTCTGAGCCTGAACTTCCTCATCTGTAAAACAGTAATGATAACTATCTCCTAAAGTTTGGTTAGGACAAAGACAGTCATCCACTCATGCATTCATTCAGCCATTTAAAGTATAGGAAAGCAATGGAAAGAAGATTAAATTGCTGCCCTAAGGGAACCCATAGTCTTAGAGGAGCAAACAAAACAGTAAATAGAAACAAATTAAGCTGCAAGTGCCCAGAGGTCAGTACAGAGAACTAAGGAAGCAAAGAAGTAAGGTACACCTAATTTTGCCTGGAGGTTTAAGGGTTCATGTCCAGTTTCACCCTTGAAAAATATATGAAAAGTTCATAAGACAGAAAGGGAAAGGAAGGCATTCCAAGCAAAGAGAAAGGCACCCCAACCCAATAAAATTTTGCATGATAATTAGCGCATAATATCTCCTCATTAAGAAGGGCTTTTTTTTTGTTTGTTTTAATGAAAAACCCCAGGGTACAGTGGCTCAGGTCTGCAATCCCAGGAGGATCGCTTGAGCCCAAGAAATCAAGACCAGCCTGGGCAAAAAAAAGTGAGACCCCGTCTTCACAAAAAATAAAATTATTAGCCAGACATGATGGTGCATGCCTGTAGTCCCAGCTACTCAGAGGCTGAGATAGGAGGATCGATTGAGCCCAGGAGGTGGAGGCTGCAGTGAGCCATGATTGAGCCACTGCACTCCAGCCTGGGTAACAGAGTGAGATGCTGTCTCAAAAAAAAAAATACAAATACAAATACTTGTAAAAAAAAAAAAAAAAAGGACTGGAAGAAAACATAAATTAACTGGTTTTTCTCTTTGAACATAAAAGAAAACATAAAAAATTAACTGGGTTTTCTCTTTTTGATGTCTACAATAACCTAAATCAAATGCTGTATTTTAATGGTTGCTGAATTTGAAAGAGAAGTGAAAAACTGGGCAGGGAAAAAAAAAAAAGACAGCAGGCAGGCCTTTCTCTAGTTGCAGTTACAAAATGTTAAAACTTCCTATCACTCACCTTTGAAAATGCTAATCATTATGCATAGCATTTCTTTTTCTTTTTATTAGTTTTAAGATTTCCTCAAGAAAGAGACAACCAGAAGCGACCCTCCTAGGGTCAAGTATTCTCTGGCTTATACTGCCTCAAGAAAGCACTAAAAAGCACTATAACCTGAGGGCAGATGAAATTAAGACAAGGACAGGGGACCCACCCACATTCTAGTAGGTACTCAGTAGAGAAAGGTCCAACAAAAGAACTCAATACCAACTAGCAGATAAAATAAACCAAATATATATATATATATCATGCTTCTAACAAAAGTTAAGAAAACTGAACAAATAATTGAGACCCAGCTAACTATAAAACACAATGGCGAATACTAAAGGGCATGAGAAAACATCGGTTTTTTTTGTTTGTTTTGTTTTGTTTTGTTTTTGAGACAGAGTCTCACTCTGTCACCCAGGCTGGAGGGCAGTGGCGAGATCTCAGCTCACTGCAACCTCCACCCTCCAAATTCAATGGATTCTCCTGCCTCAGCCTCTGGAGTAGCTGGGATTACAGGCGCCTGCCACCACGCCTGGCTAATTTTTTGTATTTTTAGTAGAGACAGGGTTTCACCATCTTGGCCAGGCTGGTCTTGAACTCTTGACCTCATGATCCACCCACCTAGGCCTCCCAAAGTGCTGAGATTACAAGCGTGAGCAACCGCGCCCGGCCGAGAAAACATTTTAAACAGGGTAACTTAAAATACGAGAAAATAGGCCAGGTGTGGTGGCTCACACCTGTAATCCCAACACTTTGGAAGGCGTAGGTGGGCTGATCACTTGAAGTCAGGAATTCAAGACCAGCCTGACCAACATGGTGAAACCCCACGTCTACTAAAAATACAAAAAATTACGTGGGCATGGTGGTGCATGCCTGTAATCCCAGCTACTCTGGAAGCTAGGGCAGGAGAATGGCTTGAGCCTGGGAAGTGGAGGTTGCAGTGAGTGCCACTTCACTCCAGCCTGGGTCACAGAGCGAAACTCTGTCTCAAATAATTAAGTAAATAAATCTCAATAATATATAGAAAATAAATTCAGGATACAATCAGAAGGGTTGAGAATCCCTGCAATAAAACATATGACTCACAATAAACTTCCCATTTGTTAAAAAAAAGTGAATACTACACCAGTGTTACACTGGCATTCATAAAAAATGCATATTACACTAAATATCTTTTGACATACATTCATGTTTGTGTTAACACAGACACAGCTCACTCATTCTGAGTTCAATTCTGACACTAACATTTGAAATATTCTTTTTTTATAGTACTGTTTTATATGCCTCTTACTTTATAAAAATATTAAGGGCCAGGAATGGTGGCTCACGCCTGTAATCCCAACACTTTAGGAGGTCGAGGTGGGCGGATCACTGGAGGTCAGGCGTTCAAGACCAGCCTTGGCCAACACGGTGAAACTCCACCTCTACCGAAAATACAAAAATTACCCAGGCCTGGTGGCGCATGCCTATAATCCCAGCTACTTGGGAGGCTGAGGAAGGAGAATCACTTGTACCTGGGAGGCAGAGGTTGCAGTGAGCCAAGATCGTGCCACTGCACTCCAGCCTGGGCGACAGAGCAAGACTCCATCTTAAAAAAATAAAAATAAATTTTAAAAAATTAAGAAAATTAGGGGGTGATATCTCATCGACTAAGAAAATATAACATCTAGGGTCATAGTTCTCCAGATTTCCATGCTGGCCGTTTGGTCTCTCTATCCTAATTTTAAAATGTAGCGAACAATTCATTTGCACAGCATTTTACAATTAACAAAATGCATTCTTTCACATTTAACTCACTTGTTCCCCACAACAAATGGGAAATTTTCATTTTATAATTGAGGAATTTCAATCTCTGAGAGCTTAAGTAATTTCCCTAGGGTCACTCAACAAGTAAAGGTTATATTCCATACTACATTTTAGGGTCTTTTCTACTACTCACAAAATCCCATGTAAGAAATGTCAAGCAGGCCGGGCGCGGTGGCTCACGCCTGTAATCCCAGCACTTTGGGAGGCCGAGGCAGGCGGATTACGAGGTCAGGAGATTGAGACCATCCTGGCTAACACGGAGAAACCCCGTCTCTACTAAAAATACAAAAAATTAGCTGGGCGTGGCGGCGGGTGCCTCTAGTCCCAGCTACTTGGGAGGCTGAGGCAGGAGAATGGCATGAACCCGGGAGGCGGAGCTTGCAGTGAGCTGAGATCGTGCCACTGCCTTCCAGCCTGGACGACAGCGCAAGACTCAGTCTCAAAAAAAAAAAAAAAAAAAAAAAAAAAAGAAATGTCAAGCAAGGGCATCTCTAAATTATGACACAAACACTAAACTACCTTTTTAGAATACCATTTTACTGCCTACCAAAAGGAAAGTGTTTATTAATCAATCAGTAATCAACATCAGTAGTAAAACAAAAACTAAAACAGAGGAACTAAAACTAATATTCAAATGTGACAAAGATGCTCAGGACAAAATTTCATTAAGGCAAATTCAGTGAATCCAAAGTATTAGTCCCTAACACCAGCTCTCTTCACTTTCACAATATCTCATTTGTACTGAGATACCAGTTATCCTAAGATTAATGATAAATCTCCAAAAGGATTTTAAATCATTGAAAGTACATTCCTTAGAGCCCATATGTGGAAAAAAAAAATGCCAAGGATCAATCTAGACAAACAGCTAAAGCCAACATACTTCAGAGAGCACGTGGTGGCTCAAGCAAGTCAGTAGTCAGGAGTAGTCAGGAATACCAATTTCCAGATATTGACCTCTCTCTGTCATAATACCTATCAGTTAGCATTATATGCACAATACACTGCACTGGGGTTGAGCAGAGCATGCTTTTTGATATCCCATGATGCATCCTGTTCTTCCTAACTATGACTATGTCCACATGGCAGTTAATAAATCACACATGCTTAAACTGCTTCCACACTTATAGAGATGCAATAACTATGCTACCAGCACTCAAAGATTATTCTGCTGTTCTAATTGACAACTTAAGCTATTATTAGTAATTGGAGAACAACAGCTGGTTAAGAAAAGAATACAGGTATGTCTGGAATTTAAATACAGTGTTTTAAAGTAGTTGGTGAGGATCAAATGAGATAATGTGAAAACACTTTTAAACTTGAATGTGTTATATGCAGATGCAAGTTCTTATAACAACATATAATCATAGATGTATGTATATTTTTTAAGGACAATAACAAATATAATCTTTATAAAAGTTTTTCATAAAAAGCATAAAATTACTTCTAGTATTTTGCATATAAAATGAGGGTAATTCTATGTCATTCCAAATGTAAGCACTAACTGGTGCTTTCAGTTTTATAGATGAAAATGCGAAATAAATGTAAAACTATATACCACACCTAAACATATTTATAACTTTGGTTCAGTCTTTTTTTTTTTTTTTTTTTGAGACAGAGTCTCACTCAGTCACCCAGGCTGGAGTGCAGTGGTGCGATTCCAGCTCACTGCAACCTCTGCTTCCAGGGCTCAAGCAATTCTCATGCCTCAGCCTCCTGAGTAGCTGGAATTATAGGCATGAGCTACCACACTCGGCTAATGTTTGTATTTTTAGTAGAAACGGGTTTTCGCCATGTTGGCCAGGCTGGTCTTGAACTCCTGACCTCAAGTGATCTGCCTGCCTCAGCCTCTCAAAGTGCTGGGATTACAGGCATGAGCCACCACACCAGGCCCTGGTTCAGTCTTATAATAGGAGACTCCTAAAAATGATTTAAAAATCTTAAAATGTGGTTTTTAAAAAGTTTCCAAATCACCATTTCAATATATAAAACTTACAGATTAACAAGAACCGTTCATTTAAACACACACAACCTTGATTACTCTGTTGTCCCCAATAAAGTTCCAAGGAGGAAGCAATAAATTAGCCAACAACTCAATAGGGTCACCACAAATGAAAGGACGTCTGTATTATTTAAATTATCTACCTTAAGATGAATTGCAAGAAGCAAATCTAATTCTATTATGTGGTCAGTAACAGCCAACTAGGAAGCAGAAAATGAAGTGCCCAGATCAAAATTCAGAAACAATCACAACTTCAAAATTTTCCCTCTATCATTACTTAAAATTCTGGAAAATTTAGAGTGTTATATTTTAAATGCCATATTCAAAAACCTTACAGTTCAATATAAACTGACCAAGAAGCTTCATGTACAGATTCTTTTTTAAACGACATTTCAGATCAGGATACGTCAATACTTAACTGCCAGCAGCTTTAAAAAAAAAAAAGCACCTTCCCTTGTGTTCAAAATTACAAGTAAAACACTAAACACTAAATCAGATGACCGCTTCAGAAAACAGAAGGCAAGGATTTCTAGAATACGTAATTTAGTATAAACACTGAATCAGATGATTGTTTCAGAAAACAGAAGGTAAGGATTTCATTACTACTACTAACAGTAGTAATGAAATGTTGAAGAAATTCAATTTATCATTACCTTGATATTATTCTGGATAAATTAAGCATTAATGACAATCAGTTCAAATGAAAGTATACATATGAACAAAAAGGCAGGATTTTTGTCTCATATATGCAGTATACGTGGCCATGCAACCCCAGTTTACTATGTTGATATCCTAGTTAACCCTTCATTGTACATTTGTACTGTTTCCTTTTCATACTCCAATACACCTTAAGTTTGTAATACTGCTATATAATGTAATATTCCAGGTAAATCAAGATGATACTATTTATTAATACTATGCCCTAAATTTCAATCCAAAACATGCAGCTAAATCAAAGACCACACTTTATAAATCCATCATTCCAATGGCAATTTAAAAAATACCTACCCCAGACCGGGTGCAGTGGCTCACGCCTGTAATCCCAGCACTTTGGGAGGCCGAGGTTTACGGATCACGAGGTCAAGAAATCGAGACCATCCTGGCCAACATGGCGAAACCCCATCTCTACTAAAAAATACAAAAATTAGCTGGGCGTGGTGGCGCGTGCCTGTAGTCCCAGCTACTTGGGAGGCTGAAGCAGGAGAATCGCTTGAAACTGGGAGGCAGAGGTTGCAGTGAGCCGAGTTCCCGCCACTGCACTCCAGCCTGGCAATAGAGCGAGACTCCGTCTCAAAAAAAAAAAAAAAAAAAAACCACCTACCCCAAGAAAAAGTATCCCATCTCTTCTACAATTCAGCCACTCAAAATCAGGTCATATGTGAAATAATTTTAATCAACAATATTACTGACAAATCTAGCAATCAAACCAACACTGCACATTCACTTCTCAGCCACTACATTTCTGTTGAAATTATCACTCAACCCTGCCCATCTTCTCTTACAAAGAAGTCCATAGGTAGAGAACAGACATGTAAAAGAAAACCATGGTATCTAAACTATAATGTTCAAACAACAGAAGAAACTCTGTGTACATAAAAAAAATAGAAAATATAAAAACAGAAAAGAATATTTAAAAGACATGTTAAAATTGAGTATATGTAAGAATTAACAATTTTTTTAATTCCTTAAAGGTTAAGCCTCACTAGTAATGAAAAAAAGAGCTACTTAAGTCAACCAGGAGCTATTGACATCTATTAAATATTAAAGAAACCGAATGATTTAAAACTATTAAAAAACTCATTCTAAATACCTAGATGATGACATTATAAACTAGTACAATCTTCTGGAGAGCAAACAATATATGACAAGAGCTATAAAAGTCATGAGACCCTTTGACCTGGTAACTCCACTTTAGGGAATAAAGTCCAGGAAAATAACTGGGGACAGAAGGGATAGGGGAGAAAGTAAAAAGCAGAAAAAGACCACCTAACTATGCAATGTTATTAGTAAAAATCTGAAAGTAGCTCAAATGCTTAACAGGAAGTTTGGTTCAAATCATATCGTACCTTAAATACAACTGAATTTTTTCTTACCATTAAAATAATGATGACTATTCAAATACACAAGCACATTTTTAAATGTTAAGAAAATATGAAGCATAAAATGGACACTGATCACAATTATGTAAAAATGACTTTACAATATGAGGAAAAGTCTAGTAAACAGGGTTGTTGGGGTTTTTTTGGTGAGGAGACTATTTTTTAATTACTTTGATTTTCATTTCCTTTTTATCACTGTCAAGTTAGTTTCAAAAAAGCTTTTTCCTTTTAATCTCCTTTGCCACTTGCTTAAAATAACACATATAGGCTGTGAGAGGGACAAATGTAAAGGAAAACATTTTCAATACACCTCAGTATTAAAACTATATATAAAAACCTTTATCAGTCATTAAGTGTTAAAACATATTAGTAGGCACTGTTGTTTTTGCCTCTTTTAGAGGGAGGGAAAGACTTAAGTCCAACAGAAAGACTGACTACAAATTAACCTGGCAGTACATGAAGTTTTTCAAAACTAATTTTTCTCCATCTGAGAAATTGTTCCTATTAATAATACAGATGGTCGAGTTTACCCTTATCACAATTATACCATTTTCTGTGACTTGCAAAATATAAGAAAACTATACAGTCGGTAGACTTCATAATGTGGCCTCACTGTTGTAATATAATACAAACAAAAATAACAAAATGAACACTGAAGCAATTTAAATATAGTCTTATTGCAAGCAAATTTTAAATCATTTATATTTAGAGTCTACCATACACCGCCAACTTTCTTTAACTTTGTCCGATTTTCCTTCACTTGGATCTTATTTGAAGGAAAGATAGCTGAATTTAGATTTTAGTAACATCATTCTTTTCTCCTTTCACTACCCTCCAATGCACTGTGGCAGCAGCTAACACAAGGGAACCTCCCCCGCAAAATAAAAAGGATCACCTGTTTTTGTGTGTCAATGCTGAACACAAGGTACATTTATACTATGAATTATATTTGCAGGAGAAACACCAGAGACCAATGCCTTTGGTCCTTCACTAAAGTATATTCCATTTTTAAATATGTCCATTGTTGTCTCCTTGTAAACCCCAAATCGTGTTTCACCAGTTCTCAAAAAGTGATAACTCAGTTTCTATTTAGTGAAAACGGGTCTATGCAAATGCGACTTAACTGATGACTGAATGAGCTTATAAAATCGGAGATACGTAACGATTATGCTTTTACTCAGTAGACCATTACCTAACCGGCAAAATTTGAAATTGGCTTGAAGCTCCTTATTATTTTTAATTATTTCGTTTTTCCTAATCCCTGGTCCGTCAATTCCCCTCCAGAGCCCCTTCCTCCCACGCCTCCCCCCTGCCCCCCCGCCCCCCCAAAAAAAGACCAAGCCTGGCCTTAGTTCCCGTATTTCAGGCCAGGACCAACCAGAAACCAGTTTTCTTCCACTAATCCGGAACTCCGGGCTGTTACCAACGCTGTCATTGGCCAGCGTCAGACCTTAGTACGTGCCCCAAGATAACCCCTTGGTTTCTCTCCCTTTTCCGCCTACAATGGGCCTTCCCCAATGTTTGTAACATATTCATAATCCACAACACGGCACCTCTGATAATCAACTCACATTCTTCAAAGTTTTCGGGTGGAAACAAGCAGGGCCAAGGGGAGGGCAAGGTACCCTTTTTCCGACTAGCAGGGATGGGGGAAGGGGCAGTCGTTCTTTGGCTCTGCACCGAGCTCAAGAACCTCGTCGGCTGAGACGTG
The DNA here is from genome assembly GCF_009828535.3 of Hylobates moloch. Classification (NCBI taxonomy): domain Eukaryota; kingdom Metazoa; phylum Chordata; class Mammalia; order Primates; family Hylobatidae; genus Hylobates; species Hylobates moloch. The sequence goes on from NW_026652282.1 coordinate 66,348,376, forward strand.
GGGGGCGGGTTGGGGGTACAAGGTGGGGAGGGAGTGGTGAAAGAGTTAGGTTAAGTTGAAATGAAAACTTTACTCACCAGATCCTCGAAGCTTCTTCGGTGCTCTTTCCCCTCCCAATCTAAGCGGCGCGGAATCAGCTGGGGGCCGGACGAAAAGAAAGGGGGAAGCGGAGGCAAATGATGAAGGAAAAGCCTCCGCTCCCCATCAACTGGACCCAACCTGTGTCCCAGTCCTCAACACTTTAGCGTCTTTATTTCTCTCGGCCTGATAGCTATTGGCTCAGAGCTAGACGAGTATATGGGGGGAAGGGGGGTCGAGGAGAAGGAAATCCTGAAAAACTGCTTCCCACAAGCATAAAGCGGGGACGAGTTAAGACCCCAGCGTTGTCTGCCCCTTTTGAGGGAAGAAGCCAATTCACCCCGGTGACAACAGCTACGGGTACCCAGATCCAAGCCTCTATACCAGCCCGTCTTCCGCCCCTGACTTGCCCTCCCCTTCCTCCAGTCTCACCTCAACCCTCCCCACCCTTCCCGAAGGGGCTCCGTACCTGATGCTCCTCGAGCTCCTGCACTAGCACCTGAGCAAAAGGGAAACACAGATATGAGGAGCAGCTCGGGCCATCAACCCATTCCTCCCTCCACACTTAAAGCCCAGGCGCTGACCGTTTGACTAGTCAAGGCCGGCCTTTCCCTCACCCTCAACGGAACTGCTCGTCCCGCTGCCTCGATTTCCCCACTGGGACCATTCACCACGACTCCCAAATCTCTTTCTTCCCCTTACCTGAGCGGATTTGTTGCAGGGTCCAGACTGCAAGAACCTAGCGATCAGGTAATACAGCTCTGGGGAAGAGGGGGGAAAAGAGGTTGAGAGGGAGGTAGAGAAGAGAAATAGAAGCTTTTTCAAAAGAAACTGACAGCCTTCGCGCTAAGCCCCCATTCCCTTAGCACCCCCCACCCCCGACACAGCTACCCACCGGCTTCGATCTGGGTAGGTGCCGCCGCCATCCTTTTCCCGAGGGGGTTTGGGGGCTTCGCTCCGGAGGGGCTGGCGGGGGCGGGTGGGGGCGCTGCCTCTATTGTGGTGAAGCCCCCATGCCCGGGAGTCCCGCCGCTTCCGCCGCACTCCTCGTCCTAGTTTCGCTCTCTCTCGAATTCATCGCATCACGTTTCGACCCATAGATATTCTAGCCCAAGAGCTGAGGAGGCGGAGGAGGAAGGAGAGAGAGGAGAGGGAGAGGGAGAGAGAGAGTGAGTGAGTGAGAAGAGAGAGAGAGGAAAGAGACAGAGAGAGAGAGAGAGACGCGGGGGGTGGGGGGGGCGGAGAGAGAGAGAGAGAGAAATAGACGGAGCGAGAAGAGGGAGGAGCCGAAGTGGCGAAGAGGTGGGCGGGGGCAAAGGGGGTGGAGAGAGGGGAGGGTAAAAATGGTGATAGGGTTTTGCAGCGCTCATAGTTCCCCGCTAGAGGCACTAATACTGCAGCTGAGCCTAGACTCTCCCGGAGCCCGATGGTTGCTTAGCTACAGCTCTGGGAAGGAGGGGGAGGTGCTAACTGACGGCCGACGCTCTGGCAGCCGCCTTGGAACTCTGTGGTGGCATTCGCGTCTGCGAGCTCCGGAGTGACTTTCCCTTCCTGTGAAGGCAATCCGGCCCTTTCCGGTGGAGGACCCTTCTCCCGGGTTGATCCTGAGGAACTTGAGAGACGGTGTTTTGACTCGACTCCTTTCCCCTTTTTCCTCCCGGCACCAAAGCGGTTTTGTTTGTTTATACTTTACCCCGTGGAAAGGCGGCTAGCTGGCTAAAGGGTTTTATGCCTGGGGGAGGATAAGAGTCCCTATTTGGTCGTGACTTGTTTCTGTTTAAAATTATTATTATTATTATTTACCAAATGAAAATGTACTTACCAGTCCAAAGTGCGGGGCTTATATTGTTAGAAGACCGTTTAAAATGCTCCCGGATTCTGACAAACATTGCATGAGAAATTTGCAATCAGCCGTGAAGCATGTTCCCCCTTCTGAAAGTTTAACACGTGCCGTATCTATCCCATTCCTACAGGGTAATTTCCTATTGTGTTTTCAAATACTACTGAAGTACTTTAACCAAGAGTTTTCAATAATCTTTATGTATTATTGCCTATCTCTATGCAAGGTATCAATAGTTTTCTACAGGTTCGGGACTACACTGTTTAATATATAACCCCAACCCTTGGTACCGCACTGACCTTCAGTATTTGGTTGCTGAAATCTTCAGTGATGAAAGGGGTTGGTATGATAATTGACACAGATTAGTAAACCGGGTCCTTTTCTTCCCTACTTTTCCATAACATCCTGTCCCCACCCCACTCCCTCACCTAAACCTGATGAGACCAGAAATGCATTTTAAGTTGCATGTATTATTTACATTGAAATATTCCAATTTGAAGGTTCATCTGAATTTAGGGCTATATTCTTGGGAATTGAGTTTCCTCACTCAGCTCTGCCATTGACCACAGTGGGCCTTGAATTTCTAAGTTGACATAAACTTAGCCTAGGTTAATTAGCTCTCACCTGTAATTTTTTTTTTTTTTTTTTTTTTTTTTTTTTTTTGAGACGGAGTCTTGCTCTGTCGCCCAGGCTGGAGTGCAGTGGCACGGTCTCGGCTCACTGCAAGCTCCGCCTCCCAGGTTCACGCCATTCTCCTGCCTCAGCATCTCCGAGTAGCTGGGACTACAGGCGCCTGCCACCACGCCCGGCTAATTTTTTTTTTGTATTTTTAGTAGAGACAGAGTTTCACTGTGGTCTCGATCTCCTGACCTCGTGATCCGCCCGCCTCGGCCTCCCAAAGTGCTGGGATTACAAGCGTGAGCCACCGCGCCCGGCCATCACCTGTAATTTTTTTTTCCTCAGAAAGCAATAACCACAGGAGGTAATTGTGGAGTGATAGGCTTATCTTTGGTTGTTATTGCTATGGAACTTGACAAAACAAATATGAATAATTGATAAAACAAAATGATATAAAAAGATACACGAGACCTAGACAACTCATTGCAAGTAGTTTAGCAAAATACCAGACTGAACAATTTTATAGTTCAAGTATAATGTACAGGTTGAGTATTCCTTATCCAAAGTGCTTGGGACCAGAAATATTTTGGATTTTGGACTTTTTCAGATTTTGGAATATTTGCATATACATAATGAGATATTTCAGCTATAGGACCCAAGTCTAAATGTAAATTTCATTTGTTCCATTTATACCTTATAGACATAGACTGAAAATAATTTTATATAATATTTTCAATAACTTTGTGCATGAAACAAAGTCTTGACTGCCTTTTGACCGTGATCCTCCACTTGAGGTCAGATGTGGAATTTTCCATTTGTGGCATCATGTTGGCACTCAAAAATTTGGGACTTTGGAGCACTTTGGGTTTTTAGATTAGGGATGTTTGACCTGTATATAACAGTTAACACTTAACAAGCCATTATCATGTCCTCAGCACTTCTACATGCTTACCTCATTTAATCTTTTTTTTTTTTTTTTTTTTTTTTTTTTTTTTTTTGAGACGGAGTCTGGCTCTGTCACCCAGGCTGGAGTGCAGTGGCGCGATCTCGGCTCACTGCAAGCTCCGCCTCCCGGGTTCACGCCATTCTCCTGCCTCAGCCTCTCCGAGTAGCTGGGACTACAGGCGCCCGCCATCACGCCCGGCTAATTTTTTGTATTTTTAGTAGAGACGGGGTTTCACCGTGGTCTCGATCTCCTGACCTCGTGATCCGCCCGCCTCGGCCTCCCAAAGTGCTGGGATTACAAGCGTGAGCCACCGCGCCCGGCCACCTCATTTAATCTTTACAATGACCCTAGGAGATAGGTTCGATTGTTATTCTCATTTTACAAATGATAAAAATGACTATGACTTTGGTCCACTCACAGCCTGTGAACCTTATTCCTCACCTGTAAACTGTGAATAATAAATAGTATTTGCCATGTCTACTTCAAGGAATTGTTATAAAATTCGTGTGAAAATGTATTTGTGTACTCTTTCAAAATTTATGTGGCAGTTATTCCATGATCACCTCTGTATCACAGTTCAATCAGGAGGGAAAAAGCCCATGATCATTTGAATAAAGGAAGTTTAGGATAAATAATTATTAATGATAACAGGAAATTGGAATAATGAGGGCTTAGCTAGCAAGAAGAGAACTCTAAATACTGTAGATGTAGCAGGTATATAATAGTAGATATGATAGCCACTACCCCTGGAACTGAGATAAAGCACCCTCCACCCTTACTCTCTGCCCTTAGCTGAGATCCAGACCTTCTTGGAGAGAACACAGCCAGTGGAGACTCACTCTATGGCAGGAAATATTCTGTATTGCCTTACAGGCAGAACTTGCTGAAACTCCAACCTCTGGAAATTACTGGAACTCTGCATTCTAGAACTTGCTGGAAACCCACCCTCTGGAATTGGCCTGCTAGAGTGCCTGAGAAGGATGTTCATAGGGAAATGTTTCAGCAAAGGAGCTTTACTACAAAAACCACAAGAGGGAGGGTGCCAGGGGAAGCAGCCTGGTGCCATTGAAACTGCAACACAGAAGCCAGCCACTGGAGAGAGCTGCACAAGCTGCAGGAACACCCTACCCAGTAAGCTGGCCAGAAGCAGGGAGCAAAACCTTTTCTCTCTGCAACATCTTTCCAGTTTCCTCTACTGGAAAAGCTTCATTGCCAGCTGACGAAAGGAAAAATACTTAAATGGATCAGATTCATTTTCACAGAGCAGTCAATAATAGTGAATTTGGAGATGATAAGCAACAAATTGATGAACTGGCACAACTTCCCTGCTACTTTCTTGATTGTAATGCTTAGATAGGGAATAGGAAAGTTACTGAAATGTATGTGTTCCCACGAATGTGTTTATTTGTTGTTCAAGATCAATACTAATAAATGAGGACTACTGTTCTGAAGTGTTTTGTAACAATTAGAATCACCACTCTTAACCCTGTGGCCAAAGTCTTAAATGGACAGGGAGGAAAATGTTTATAAACTGAAGCAAAAATTGATCTACATAGAAAATAAATCTGGAATGTTTACTTGGTAGGTATACTAGTTTCCTAGGGCTGCCATAACAAGTTATTATAAACTGGGTGGCTTAAAACAACAGAAATTTGTTCTCTCACAGTTCTAGAGGCCGAAAGTCCAAAATCAAGGTGTTTGCCAAAGCCATGCTCTAGGGGAGAATCCTTTGCTTCTTCCAGCTTCTGGTGGCTCCTGGCATTCCTTGGTTTGTGAGAGCATAATTCTAATGTCCGCTTCTACCTTCATATGGCCTTCTTTCATATGACATGTCAAATCTTCCTCTCCTTTTTCTTATAAGAACACCAGTCATTGGATTTCAGGCTCACCCTTAAGCTGGGATGATCTCATCTCCAGAACCCTAACTTAATTACATCCACAAAGACCCTATTTCTAAGTAAGATCATATTCACGAGTACTGGGGGGGTTAGGACATAGACATCTTTTGGGAGGACACAATTCAATCCACCAACACATTTTTATTTTACTTTGGTCTTTAAAAAGCATATTTTAAGCCGAGTTCAGTGGCTCATGCATGTAATCCCAGCACTTTGGGAGGCCAAGGCGAGCAGATCACTTGAGGCCAGGAGTTCACAACCAGCCTGGTCAACATAGCAAAACCTCATCTCTACTAAAAATACAAAAATTAGGGCCGGGCGCGGTGGCTCACGCCTATAATCCCAGCACTTTGGGAGGCCGAGGTGGGCGGATCACAAGGTCAGGAGATCGAGACTATCCTGGCTAACACAATGAAACCCCATCTCGACTGAAAATACAAAAAATTAGCCGGGCGTGGTGGCGGGCACCTGTAGTCCCAGCTACTCAGGAGGCTGAGGCAGGAGAATGGTGTGAACCCGGGAGGCAGAGCTTGCAGTGAGCCGAGATGGCACCACTGCACTCCAGCCTGGGTGAGAGTGCGACACTCCGTCTCAAAAAAAGAAAAAAAAGAGAATGAAGAATTGCTTCAACCCAGGAGGTGGAGGTTGCAGTGAGCCAAGATTGCACCCCTACACTCCAGCCTGGGCAACAGAGTGAGACTCTGTCTCAGATTAAAAAAAGAAAAAAATCACATTGCAATGGAATATAAATGTGAAAACTTAATGGTTCTCCCTAGGAAGGCAGAAGAAAAGAAAAATGGTAGGAAATACTGAGATGGAAGAGCAGAAGTGTTAATAAGATTAATATAACAAACTGTAAGTAAATAGTTGCTTCCTTTTATTATCTCAGCTTCTTTAAAAAATTGTAGAGAGTAATAATTAAAATAATGTATTCTTATGTTTAATATATTACATACATCATAATATATTAACATATTTTAACATATTGCATGGATGTAATATCAATAATAATAATGGGAAAAAAGAGACAAGATAGAATAGAGCTATAAAAGCATAGCATTTGTATACCTCAAAAGAGATGATATAAACATGAAGTATAAGGCTGAGCATGGTGCCTCATACCTGTAATCCCAGTGCTTTGGGATCGCTTGAGGCTAGAAGTTTGAGACCAGCCTAAGCAACATAGTGAGAACCCTGTCTCTGCAAAGAAAAACAAAACAGTGAGGTGTGGTGGCATACGCCAGTAGGTCCAGCTACTCAGGAGGCCAAGGTGGGAAGATCACTTGTGCAAGGGACTTTGAGGTTGCAGTGAGCTGTGATTGCACCACTGCATTCCACCTCTGGGAAAAAGAGCAAGACCTTGTCTCTAAAAAAAATTGAATTAAATTTTTAAAAATGAAGTATATTCTGATAAGCTAAAAAGTATATGGCAAACCATAGAGCAACCACTAAGAAAATTTTTAAAATGTGAAAAAAATCATCAAAAATTTTACGAGGATATATTTACTTAGTACAAAAGAAAGCAGGAAAGAAGGAATAGAACAAAAAAGACATGAGATATCAAAACCAAATTAATATAGATATAATTCTACCTACATCAATACTAACATTACATGTAAATGGATACATGCCACTCCTGTCATGACAGCATGAGGAACTTTGTGAACCAGCTCACAGTGAAACTGGTGAAAATTATATAAACAACCATCTAAAGTCTCTGGAAATGTTTCTGATGACATAAAACAAATGAAAAATCATTTATTCAAGAAAAAGCTACTAAATTTTTAAGAACAGTGAAAGTTTGTGGTAAATGAACCAAAACTCACTCTTCCAACCCTGCCTCCCAGCCCAGTGAAGAGGGGAGCTCTACTCTAGACTGAAGCATCCAAAAATACAAGACTCCTTATTCCTCCTAGATCTCAGTTAGAGGGCTATCTTCCTAGGAGGAGCAGGACATAACCATTTCTCATGCTTCCCCCAATTACTTGTTGCTGAGGCTAAGTTCTGGTTTAGTGTGGCCAAGAGGTGGTGGCTCCTTTTTTCCACCCAGCCCCTAACCATAGGACAAAGCTAAATCTTGGGCATTGGTGCTGCTGAGCATACTGGGGCATCGATCTTCCTGACCCTGGATTGAGAAGCAGTAGATGCATTCTAAGAGAGGCAAGCTAAAGAGATTAAGGGCTATTGTCTCCTTCCTCCACCAAGTACTCACGTTCTCAAGCAGAGATTTCAGAGAGAATTGTGCCATTGTTCCAGTCTCCAGGACCAGAATTGCGGCTCAGAGATTCTGCCCTAAGGGAAAGGTAGGCCTTAGAAGAGAGAGCTCTGAATCTCTCCCTAAAATAACTGACTTTATTTGCAACTGAGTGTGGAAAAATTCAAGCCTAAGGGTGCTCTCAAGAACAAAGAAGGTTATGGTAAAAGAAAATTGCGGGAAATTGGTAAATTTATTAAAATTATAGGCTAAACTGTAGGCCAACCAGTTTGCTGGAGAGAAAACAGAGGGAAAGGGCAGCAAAAAAGTCCTCCAAGAGTCAGAGAAAGTCTTAAACACTAATCTAAGAAAATATTACTACTAAGGTCCCCAAATTTGATTGGATCAGTCTGTGAAGCAATTTATGCCCCAGGGTGTTGTCGAAAACAAAAGAGCAATCAGCCGGTAATTAGCGTGATTTAAGAGCTGGCTGTGGTCAGGGAAAGAGGCAGTTAAGGGGAGCCCTGCCAAAATCAGTGTTATCCCAGGGTGATTATGTGCCTACCCAAGGCTGTACCCCCTGAGGAACAACATCAGCAGTTCCACACAATGAAGTTAACAAGCACACAAAAATAATAAGACCTGGAGTGGGAAGAACAGGTACCCAGGGTTGGTACAATATATTATCTAAAATAACCTAGTTTCTAACAAAAAATTATGAGGTATGCAAATAAACAGGAAAGTATAAACTATACACTATATAGCAATACCAAAAGAGCAGGCAACAGAAACTGCCTATAAAAATTACCAGATGTCAGAGTTAGTAGACAAAGTCTTCAAAGTAACCACGATAAATATATTTGAAGGATTAAAGGAAACTATTATTAAAGAAATGAAAGAAGGTATGATGTCAATATCAAATCAAACAGAATATAAATAAAAAGAGCGGAAATATTTTTAAAAACGAAATAGAGATTCTGGTGTTCAAAAGAACAATAATTGAAATGAAAAACTCACTAGAGGGAACAAGAGTCCATTTGAACTGGGAAAATAAAGAATTAACAAACTTGATAACAGATTAATAGAGCATATTAACTCTAAAGAGCAGAGAAAACAAGAATGAAGAAAAATGAAGAGGGCCTCAGAGAATTATGGGACATTATATGCACCAACATATGTGTAAGGGGACTATTAGAAGGAAAGAATGAGAAGGAAGCAGAAAAAAATAAAGAAATAATGGCTAAAAACTTCCCAATTTACTGAAAAACATTAATAAACACACGCAGAAAGCTCAATGAACTGCAAGTAAGATAAATGCAGAGATCCACAAGCTGACATATTATAATAAAAATGCTAGAAGACAAAGAGAAAATCTTGAAAGCAGCAAGAGAAAAATGACTCATCACTTACAAATTTACAAAGGAAGATTAAAAGCTGACTTCTCACCAGAAACAATGGAGGCCAGAAGGCAGTGTGATAACATACTCGATGTGCCCAATGAAAACATTCATTAAACAAAAGTCATATATTCAGCAAAGCTAACTTTAAAATTGAAGGTAAAATAAACTTTTCCAGATAAAGTGAGAAAATTTGTTTCTAGCAGACCTACATTACAAGAAATACCAAAGAGAGTTATTTAAGCTGAAAGCAACTGAATCCAGAAAGTAATTCAAATCCACACGAAAAACAAAGAGCAATGGTAAAGATAGTTATGTAATTATAAAAAGCAATATAAATGCATATTTATTCTCCTTTCTTAAATTATTTAGAAAACAATTTTATGAAACAATGTGTATGTAATGCATGGTTCACCCTATAACATATAGAAATATTATGTATCTGCCAATAACAGCAAAAAGAAGATGGATTGGAACAAAGCCGTATTGGAGTATGGAAGTAATTCCAGATGGCACCTTAAATCCACAGGAACAGATGCAGAGAACAAGAAATGATAAATAGGATTAATATAACAAGGCCAGGTGTGGTGGCTCACACCTGTAATCCCAGCACTTTGGGAGGCCAAGGTGGGCAGATCATCTGAGGTCAAGAGTTCGAGAACAGCCTGGCCAACATGGTGAAACTCTGCCTCTACTAAAAATAAAAATAAAAATATTAGCCAGGCATGGTGGCATGCACCTGTAGTCCCAGCTACTCGGGAGGCTGAGGCAGAAGAATGGGTTGAACCCATGAGGCGGAGGTTGCAGTGAGCCAAGATCACATTGTGCCACTGTACAAAGTGAGGTGGGTGACAAAGTGAGACTCTGTCAAAAAAAAAAAAAAAAAAGAAAATTAATAATTTAACAAAAGCTATAAATATATACTAGCTTTTCTTAGCTTCTTTAAAAGTATGCATATATATAAATAATTATAACAATATATTGTTTGGTTTGTAACATTTATAGATGTAACCTGTATAACAATAACAAAACAAAAAGGAAGGAAGTAAAGTAAAACAATACAGAAATAACATTTTTGTCTCCCCACAGAATTAAATTAGTACAAATTGGAAGCTGATTCTGATGTATAAGGTAAATCCTAGATCAATAGCTAAGGAGATAACTCAAAAATGTATTGTAAAAAATCATTAAAGAAATTAAAATTCTGCATTAGAAAAGATTCACTTAATCCAAAAGAAGGTGGTATAGAAGGAATAGAGAAACAAAGAGAGCACCACACATAAAGAAAACAAAAAGTGACATGGCAGATATAAATTCAAATATATTAATAATACCATTAAGTATCAATTAATTATGCTGGGTGTGGTGGCTCGTGTCTGTAATCCTAGCACTTAGGGAGGCTAAGGTGGGAGAATAGCTTGAGCCCAGGAATTTTTTTTTTTTTTTTTTTTTTTTTTTTTTTTTTTTGAGACGGAGTTTCGCTCTGTCGCCCAGGCTGGAGTGCAGTGGCGCAGTCTCGGCTCACTGCAAGCTCCGCCTCCCGGGTTCACGCCATTCTCCTGCCTCAGCCTCTCCGAGTAGCTGGGACTACAGGCGCCCGCCACCACGCCCGGCTAATTTCTTTTTTGTATTTTTAGTAGAGACGGGGTTTCACTGTGGTCTCGATCTCCTGACCTCATGATCCGCCCGCCTCGGCCTCCCAAAGTGCTGGGATTACAAGCGTGAGCCACCGCGCCCGGCCGAGCCCAGGAATTTGAGGTTACAATGAGCTAAGATAGTGCACCATGCTCCACTCCAGCCTGGGCAACAGAGTGAGACTCTGTTTCTAGAAAAAAAAATGAATTAAACAATCCAATCAAAAGGCAGATTGTCAGTCTGGGTTAAAAAAAAAAAAACATAATTCAACTATATGCAATCTACAGAAGAGACACTTTATTTTTTAATAGAGATGGGGTCTTGCTATGTTGACCAGACAGGTCTCGAACTCCTGGCCTCAAGTGATCCTCCCATCTTGGCCTCCCAAAGTGCTGGGATTACAGATGTAAGCCACCATGCCTGGCCCAGAAGAAACACTTTTTATTCAAAGATACAAATAGGTTAAAATTAAAATGATGGAAAAACTAATACCATGCAAACAGCAAGCACAAGAAAGCTGGAGTGGCTATACAGGTATCAGAAAAAATAAAATTTAAAATAAAAAGTTATTAAAAATAAAGAGGGACATTTTATTATGATAGAAGGATCAATACACCAGGACAATATAATGATTATAAACATACATACACCTAACAGCACAGTACTAAAATACATAAAGCAAAAACTGATAGAAAGGAAGATTTAAATAGACAAATCAGCAATAATAGTTGAGGCTTCAATACTTTATTTTCAATAATAAATGGAACAATTAGGCAAAACATCAAAAAGGAAATAGAACACTTGAACATACTATGAGACAACTGGACCTAATAGACATCAAGAGACACTCCACTCAATGAGAACAGAGTATACATTCTTGTCAAGTACATATGGAACATTCTCCAGGATATACCATATGCGAGGCCATAAAACAAACTTCAATAATTTAAAAAAAACAAAACTAATACAAAAAATTATTAAGCCAAGGAGGCTGAAGTGGGAGAAACACTTGAGCCCAGGAGTTCAAGACCAGCCTGGGCAACATAGCAAGATTCCATCTCTAGAAAAACAAAACAGTTTTTTTTTAAAAAAAAAAAAAAAAGAGAAATAATACAAGTTGTTTGTGGTGGTGCATGCCTGCAATTCTAGCTACTTGTGAGGCTGAAATGGGAGGACAACTCAAACTCAGGAGTTTGAGGCTACAGTGAGCTATGATCATGCCACTGCACTTCAAGCTGGGCAGAGTGAGTCCCTATCTCTATGTATAAAAGAAAAGAGGCTGGGTACCGTGGCTCATGCCTGTAATCCTACCACTTTGGGAGGCCAAAGTGGGTGGATCATGAGGTCAAGAGATCGAGACCATCCTGGCCAACATGGTGAAACCCTGTCTCTACTAAAAATACAAAAA
>NW_026652282.1:66365282-66431784 GCF_009828535.3 Hylobates moloch
TTGGCTTTTGTTGCCATTGCTTTTGTTGTTTTAGTAATGAAGTCTTTGCCCATGCCTGTGTTCTGAAGGGTATTGCCTAGGTTTTCTTCTAGGGTTTTTATGATTTGGGGTTTTACATTTAAGTCTTTAACCCATCTTGAGTTAATTTTTGTATAAAGTATAAGGAAGGGGTCTGGATTCTGTTTTCTGCATGTGGCTACCCAATTTTCCCAGCACCAGTTACTGAATAGGGAGTCCTTTCCCCACTGCTTGTTTTTGTCAGGTTTGTGGAAGATCAGATGGTTGTAGATGTGTGGTGTTATTTCCGAGGTCTCTGTTCTGTTCCATTGGTCTATATATCTGTTTTGGTACCAGTACCATGCTGTTTTGGTTACTATAGACTTGTAGTATAGTTTGAAGTCACGTAGCATGATGCCTCCAGCTTTGTTCTTTTTGCTTAGGATTTTCTTGGCTTTACAGGCTCTTTTTTGGTTCCATATGAAATTTAAAGTAGTTGTTTTTAATTCTGTGAAGAAAGTCAATGGTAGGTTGATGGGAATAGCATTGAATCTATAAATTACTTTGGGCAATATGGCTATTTTCATTATATTGATTCTTCTTATCCATGAGCATGGAATACTTTTCCATTTGTTTGTGTCCTACTTTATTTCATTGAGCAGTGGTTTGTAGTTCTCCTTGAAGTGTTCCTTCACATCCCTTGTAAGTTGTATTCCTAGGTATTTTATTCTCTTTGTAGCAATTGTGAATGGGGATTTGCTCATGATTTGGCTCTCTGCTTGTCTGTTGTTGGTGTGTAGAAGTGCTTGTGATTGTCGCACATTGATTTTATATCCTGAGACTGTGTTGAAGTCTATTATAAGCTTAAGGAGTTTGTGGATTGAGATGATGGGGTTTTCTAAGTACACAATCATGTCATCTGCAAACAGAGACAATTTGACTTCCTCTCTTCTTATTTGAATACTCTTTATTTCTTTCTCTTGCCTTATTGTCCTGGCCAGAATTATGTTGAATAGGAGTGGTGAGAGAGGGCATCCTTGTCTTGTGCTGGTTTTCAAAGGGAATGTTTCCAACTTTTGCCCATTCAGTATGATAGTGGCTTTGGATTTGTCATAAATAGCTCTTATTATTTTTAGATACATTCCATCAATACCTAGTTTATTGAGAATTTTTACCATGAAGGGATGTTGAATTTCATCGAAGGCCTTTTCTGCATCTATTGAGATGATTGTGGTTTTTGTCATTGGTTCTGTTTATGTGATGGGTTATGTTTATTGATTTGCATATGTTGAACCAGCCTTGCATCCCAGAGATGAAGCTGACTTGATTGTAGTGAATAAACTTTTTGATGTGCTGCTGGATTTGGTTTGCCAGTATTTTATTGAGGATTTTTGTATCAATCATCAGGGATATTGGCCTGAGATGTTCTTTTATTGTTGTGTCTCTGCCAGGTTTTGGTATCGGCTGGCCTCATAAAATGAGTTAGGGAGGAGACCCTCTTTTTCTATTGTTTGGAATAGTTTCAGAAGGAATGGTACCAGCTCCTCTTTGTACCTCTGGTAGAATTCAGCTGTGAATCTGTCTTGTCCTGGGTTTTTTTGGTTGGTAGGCTATTAATTACTGCCCCAATTTCAGAACTTGTTATAGGTCTATTCAGGGATTCAACTTATTTCTGGTTTAGTCTTGGGAGGGTGTATGTATCCAGGAATTTACCCATTTCTTCTAGATTTTCTAGTTTATTTGCATAGAGGTTTTGTAGTATTCTCTGATGATAGTTTTTATTTCTGTGATATCCCCTTTTTCAATTTTTATTGTATCTATTTGATTCTTCTTTTTTTTCTTCCTTATTTGTCTGGCTAGTAATCCATCTATTTTGTTAATCTTTTCAAAAAACCAGCTCCTGGATTCATTGATTTTTTGAAGGGTTTTTTGTGTCTCTATCTCCTTCAGTTCTGCTCTGATCTTAGTTATTTCTTGTCTCCTGCTAGCTTTTGAATTTGTTTGCTTTTGCTTCTCTAGTTCTTTTAATTTTGCTCTTAGGGTGTCAATTTTAGATCTTTCCCACTTTCTGTTGTGGATGTTTAGTGCTATAAATTTCCCTCTTAACATTACTTTAGCTTTGTCCCAGAGATTCTGGTACGTTGTCTCTTTGTACTTGTTGGTTTCAAAGAACTTACTTATTTCTGCGTTAATTTTGTTATTTACCTAGTAATCATTCAGAGGCAAATTGTTCAATTTCCATGTAGTTGTGCGGTTTTGAGTGAGTTTCTTAATCCCGAGTTCTAATTTGCTTGCACTGTAGTCTGAGAGACTGTTTGTCATGATTTTAGTTCTTTTGTGTTTGCTGAGAAGTGTTTTTCTTCCAATTATGTGACCAATTTTAGAATATGTGCTATGTGGCACTGAGAAGAATGTATATTCTGTTGATTTGGGGAGGAGAGTTCTGTAGATGTCTATTAGGTCTGCTTTGTCCAGAGCTGAGTTCAAGTCCTGAATATCCTTGTTAATTTTCTGTCTTGTTGATCTGTCTAATAATGACAATGTGGTGTTAAAGCCTCCTGCTATTATTGTGTGGGAGTCTCAGTCTCTTTGTAGGTCTCTAATAACTTGGTTTATGAATTTGGGTGCTCCTGTATTGGGTGCATATTTATTTAGGATAGTTAGCTTTTCTTGTTGCATTGATTCCTTTACCATTATGTAATGCCCTTCATCTTTTTTGATCTTTGTTGGTTTAAAGTCTGTTTTATCAGAGAGTAGGATTGCAACCCTTGCTTTTTTTTTTGCTTTCCATTTGCTTGGTAAATATTTCTCCATCCTTTTATTTTGATCCTATGTGTGTCTTTTCACGTAAGATGGGTCTACTGAACACAGCACACTGATGGGTCTTGACTCTTTATCCAATTTGCCAGTCTGTGTCTTTTAATTGGGGCATTTAGCCATTTACATTTAAGGTTAATATTGTTGTATGTGAATTTGATGCTGTCATCATGATGTTAGCTGGTTATTTTGCACATTAGTTGATGCAGTTTCTTCATAGTGTCATTGGTCATTATAATTTGCCCTGTTTTTGCAGTGGCTGTTACTGGTTTTTCCTTTCCATGTTTAGTGCTTCCTTCAGGAGTTCTTGTAAGGCAGGCCTGGAGGTGATAAAATCCCTCAGCATTTGCTTGCCTGGGAAGGATTTTATTTCTCCTTCGCTTATGAAGCTTAATTTTGCTGGATATGAAATTCTGGGTTGAAAATTCTTTTCTTTAAGGATGTTGAATATTGGTCCCCACTCTCTTCTGGATGTAGGGTTTCTGCAGAGAGATCCACTTTTAGTCTGATGGGCTTCCCTTTGTAGGTAACCTGACCTTTCTCTCTGGCTGCCCTTAACATGTTCTCCTTTGTTTCAATCTTGGAGAATCTGATGATTATGTGTCTTGGGGTTGTTCTTCTTGAAGATTACCTTATTGGTGTTCTCTGTATTTCCTGAATTTGAATGTTGGCCTGTCTTGCTAGGTTGGGGAAGTTCTCTGGGATAATATCCTGTAGTGAGTTTCCCAACTTGGTTCCATTCTCCCCGTCACTTTCTGGGACCCGAATCAATCGTAGGTTTGGTCTTTTCACATAGTTCCATATTTCTTGGAGGCTTTGTTTGCACTTTTCATTCCTTTTTCTCTAATCTTATCTTCCTGCCTTATTTCAGTAAGTTGATCTTCAATCTCTGATAGCCTTTCTTCCACTTGATCGATTCAACTATTGATACTTGTGTATGCTTCATGAAGTTCTCGTGCTGTGTTTTTCAGCTCCATCAGGTCATTTATGTTCCTCTCTAAAGTAGTTACAGTAGTTAACAGTTCCTGTATCCTTTTATCAAAGTTCTTAGCTTCCTTGTATTGGGTTAGAATATGCTCCTGTAGCTCAGAGGAGTTTGTTATTATCCACCTTCTGAAGCCTACTCTGTCAATTCATCAGTCTCATTCTTCATCCAGTTTGTGCCCTTGCAGGATAGGAGTGTGATAATTTGGAGGAGAAGAGCCATTCTGGTTTTTGGAATTTTCAGTATTTTTGTGCCGGTTTTTGCTCATCTTCGTGGATTTATCTACCTTTGATCTTTAAGGCTGATGACTTTTGGATGGGGTTTTGGTGGAGGGATCCTTGATGTTGATGTTGATGTTGATGTTGTTGCTTTCTGTTTGTTAGTTTGTCTTCTAACAGTCAGGCCCCTCTTCTGCAGGTCTGCTGGAGTTTGCTGGAGGTCCACTCCAGACCCCGTTTGCCTGGGTATCACCAGCAGAGGCTGCAGAACAGCAAAGATTGCTGCCTATTTCTTCCTCTGGAAGATTCCTCCCAGAGGGGCACCCACCGGATGCCAGCTGGAGCTCTCCTATATGAGGTGTCTGTCGGCTCTTGCTGGGAGGCGTCTTCCACTTAGGAGGCATGGGGGTCAGGGACCTGCTTGAGGAGGTGATCTGTCCCTTATCAGAGCTGGTGCACTGTGCTGGGAGAATCCCTCTTGTCAGGATCAGCTGCTTTCTTTTTTTTTTTTTTTTGAGACGGAGTCTCGCTCTGTTGCCCAGGGTGGAGTGCAGTGGCACAATCTCGGCTCACTGCAAGCTCCACCTCCCGGGTTCTCGCCATTCTCTGCCTCAGCCTCTCCGAGTAGCTGGGACTACAGGCGCCCGCCACCACGCCTGGCTAATTTTTTTGTATTTTTAGTAGAGACAAGGTTTCACCATGGTCTCGATCTCCTGACCTCGTGATCCACCCACCTCGGCCTCCCAAAGTGCTGGGATTACAAGCGTGAGCCACCGCGCCCGGCCAATCAGCTGCTTTCTTAAGAGCCAGCTGGCAGGCATGATAAAATCCACTGAAGCTGCACCCACGGCCACCCCTTCCACAGGTGCTCTGTCCCAGGGAGATGGGGGTTTTGTTTGTAAGCCTCTGACTGGAGGTGTTACCTTTTCTTCAGAGATGACCTGTCCAGTGAGGAGGAATCTAGAGAAGCAGTCTGGCCACAGCTGCTTTGCTGCACCCAGCCCAGACCTCCCAGCCTCCTTAGCACTGTCAGGGAAAAACTGCCTACTAAAGCCTCAGTAATGTCTGACACCGCCCCCACCCCATCCCTACCCCCACCCCCCGCCCCACCCCTACCCCCACTGCCAGCCCCCACCACCAACCTCGATCATCCCAGACTTCAGACTGCTGTGCTGGCAGAGAGAATTTCAAGCCAGTGTTTCTTAGCTTGCTGGGCTCTGGGGGAGTAGGACCCACTGCGCGAGACCACTTGGCTCCCTGGCTTCAGCCCCATTTCCAGGGGAGTAAGTGTTTCTGTGTCACTGGGGTTCCAGGCGCCACTAGTGTACAAAAAAAAAAAAAAAAAAAAAATCCTGCAGCTAGCTTGGTGTCTGCTCAAATAGCCGCCCAGTTTTTTGCTTGAAACCTAGGGCCCTGGTGGTTAGGCCCACAAGGGAATCTCCTGATCCGCAAATTGCAAAAACCATGAAAAAAGCATAGTATCCTGGCTGGGTAGCACAGTTCCTCATGGCTTCCCTCGGGTGGGGAGAGGGAGGTCCCTGTCTCCTTGCACTTCCTGGATGAAGCGATGCCCCATCCTGCTTCTGCTTGCCCTCCACGAGTTGGACCCATTGCCTAACCAGTCCCAATGAGATGAACTGGGTACCTCAGTTGGAAATGCAGAAACACCTGCCTTCTGCATTGGTCTCACTGGGAGCTGCAGACCGGAGCTGTTCCTATTCGTCCATCTTGGCCCCTTGACCATCTTAAAGTTGCAGAAAAAGCATCTGACAAAACCCAACACTCCTTAATGATAAACACACCCACACACACACACACACACACACACACTGAATAAACTAGGAATAAAAGGAAACTACTTCAGCTTGACAAAAGGCATCTATAAAATACCCCACAGCTAACATAATACTTCATGGAGTAAAGACTGAGCTTATTCTTAACTGATCTTAGGGATTAAGCTCAAAAAGGATGTCTCTTTTCATCACTTCTGTTCAACATTTTATGGCAGGTTCCAGCAAGGGCAATTAGGCAAGAAAAGTGAAATAAAAGACATCCTGTTTAGAAAGGGAAGATAAAAACTCTATTTATAGATGCCATGATTTTTTATGTAGAACATGCTAAATGATCCATTAAAATCTATTATAACGAATAAACGAGTTATGTAAATCTTCAGGATAAAAAAAATCAGTGTACAAAATCAGTTGTATTTTTATATACTTTCAATGAACACTCTGAAACTAAAATTAAGAAAGCAATTCTGGCCGGGCGCGGTGGCTCATGCCTGTAATCCCAGCACTTTGGGAGGCCGAGGTGGGCGGATCACGAGGTCAGGAGATCGAGACCATCCTGGCTAACACGGTGAAACCCCGTCTCTACTAAAAATACAAAAAATTAGCCAGGCGAGGTGGCGGGCACCTGTAGTCCCAGCTACGCGGGAGGCTGAGGCAGGAGAATGGCGTGAACCCCGGGGGGGCGGAGCCTGCAATGAGCCGAGATCGCGCCACTGCCCTCCTGCCTGGGTGAAAGAGCGAGACTCCGTCTCAAAAAAAAAAAAAGAAAGCAATTCCATTCACAGTAGCAGCAAACAGAATCAAATAGTTGAGAATAAATTTAACCAAGGCCATTCAAGGCTTCTATACTAAAAACCACAAAAACATTGTTAAAAGCAGTTAAAGAAGACCTAAACAAATGGAAAGGGAGCCTATATTTATGTATCAAAAGACTCACTATTGTTAAAACTGCAATACTTTTATAGGCATTGCATTAATTTACAGATGTATTAATGATGCAATGTGTGTAAAAAATCCCAGGTGGTTTTTTTTTCCCCCCAGAAACTGGCAAACTGATCCTAAAACTATTTTGGAAATGAAAAGTACCAGAATAGTCAAAAGAGACTTGAAAAAGAACAAAGTTGGAGGACTCACTTCTTGATATCAAAACTTACTACAATGTTTTAGTATTTAAGACAGTGAAGTATTGGCATAAGGATAGACATAAATCAATAGAAAATAATTGAGGGTATAGAAGTACACCTTCACATTTCTAGTAAATTGGCTTTTGACAGGAGTGTCAAAAGAATTTAATGGGGGAAGGAATAAGGAATAGTCTCTTCAACAAATGGTGCTAAAACAACTTGATATCCACATGAAAAAGTATGAATTTGGAGCTCTACTTCACACCATAAACAAAATGAACTCAAACTGGATCAAAGACATAAACGTAAGAGCTAAAACTATGAAACCATTAGAAGAAAGCATAGACATACATCTTCATAATCTCGGATTTGAAAATGGTTTCTTAACTGTGATGCCAAAAGCTCAAGTTAAAAAAGTATATATATATAAATTGGACTTCATCAAAATAAAATACTTTTGTGCCTCAAAAGGCACTATCAAGAAAATGGAAAGAAAACCTACATAATGGGAAAATTATTTGCTAATTATGTATCTGACATAAGGAGCTTGAATATATAAAAAAACTCTTAGAAATTAAAAATAAAAAGGTAAATAACCCAACTAGAAAATAGACAAAAAAAATTGAATAATTACATGAAAAGATCCTCAGCCTCTTTAGCCAAAAGAAAAATACAAATCAAAATTACTTCATACACAGTATAATGGCTGTTATCAAATAGATAATGAATGTTGACACAGATGTGGCAAAATTGGAACCTTCATATGCTACTGATAGGAATGTAATTTGGAACCTTCATATACTGCTTTGGAAAATTATTTGGCAGTTCCTCAATTATCTAAACAGAGTTACCCAACAATTCCACTTCTGGATATATACTCAGGAGAATTAAAAACACATATCCATCTCAAAAATTGTACATGAATTTTCATAATAGCAAGAAAGTGGAGACAACTTAAATGTCTATCGACTGATGAATAGGCAAACAAAATATAACATATTCACACAATAAAATATTATTCCAGAATTTAAAGAGAAGTACTGATACATAGTATAAACATGAATGAACTTTGAAAATGCTACACTTTTGGCTTAGGATTGACTTGGCGATGCGGGCTCTTTTTTGGTTCCATATGAACTTTAAAGTAGTTTTTTCCAATTCTGTGAAGAAAGTCATTGGTAGCTTGATGGGGATGGCATTGAATCTATAAATTACCTTGGGTAATATGGCCATTTTCACGATATTGATTCTTCCAACCCATGAGCATGGAATGTTCTTCCATTTGTTTGTATCCTCTTTTATTTCACTGAGCAGTGGTTTGTAGTTCTCCTTGAAGAGGTCCTCACTGGCCATCAGAGAAATGCAAATCAAAACCACAGTGAGATACCATCTCACACCAGTTAGAATGGCCATCATTAAAAAATCAGGAAACAACAGGTGCTGGAGAGGATGTGGAGAAATAGGAACACTTTTACACTGTTGGTGGGACTGTAAACTAGTTCAACCATTGTGGAAGTCAGTGTGGCGATTCCTCAGGGATCTAGAACTAGAAATACCATTTGACCCAGCCATCCCATTACTGGGTATATACCCAAAGGACTATAAATCATGCTGCTATAAAGACACATGCACACGTATGTTTATTGTGGCACTATTCACAATAGCAAAGAGTTGGAACCAACCCAAATGTCCAACAACGATAGACTGGATTAAGAAAATGTGGCACATATACACCATGGAATACTATGCGGCCATAAAAAATGATGAGTTCATGTCCTTTGTAGGGACATGGATGAAACTGGAAACCATCATTCTCAGTAAACTATCGCAAGGACAAAAAACCAAACACTGCATGTTCTCACTCATAGGTGGGAATGGAACAATGAGAACTCATGGACACAGGAAAGGGAACATCACACTCCGGGGACTGTTGTGGGGTGGGAGGAGGGGGGAGGGACAGCATTAGGAGATATACCTAATGCTAAATGACGAGTTAATGGGTGCAGGAAATCAACATGGCACATGGATACATATGTAACAAACCTGCACATTGTGCACATGTACCCTAAAACCTAAAGTATAATAAAAAAAAAAAAGAAAATGCTACACTAAGTAAAAGAATTCATTCACAAAACACAACATATGACATGTCCAGATTAGAATAATTATTAAGATAGAAAGTAGATTATTGGTTGCCTAAGACTGAAAGACTTGGGATAAAATGGGGGTGATTGCCAATTGATGTGGGTTTTGGGGAGGAAGTGATGAAATGTTCCAAAATTGACTGTGGTAAGACATAGAGAAACTGGAGCAAGATGGTGGGATAGGACTCTCCAGCAGTCATCTCCCTGCAGAAACAACAATTTGAACAACTCTCCATACATGAAAATACCTTCACAAAATCTAAGAGAACCAGATGAGAGATCACAGTAGTTGGTTATAGCATAATAAAAAAAGACGCATTGGAAAGGGTAGAAAGAACAGTGTGACATTGCCTGCATTACCACTCCCACAGCTTCATGCAACACAGAGTGGGGACACATACCATCCTTTTTGGGAAAAGAGAAAAACTTTGCCTTAGATCCCAATACGGAGCCTGCCACAGTAGAACCCAGCACTGGGCACACCCCATGGTACCTGACTCCAGACTGGTCCCTCGGACTGAGGCTACAAACCTGCCTTGATGCCAGAGGAAAACACTTAGCCCCTGCAAAATGAACTCAACTTTTAGTCTGCATCACTAATGGCCAACTACAACTGTAAAAAGAGACAAAAAAATTATATAATGATAAAATGGTCGATTTAGCAAAAGGATATAACTATTGTAAATATATATGCACTCAGCATTGAAGCATCTACATGCGTGCAAATATTAATCAACCTGAAGGGAGAGATAGACTGCAATATAATAATATTATGGGACTGCAACTCATCACTTTCAACAGTGGACAGATCATCCAGACAGAAAGTCAACAAAGAAACATCAGATATAAACTGTACTCCAGAACAAATGTACCTAACAGACATTTATAGAATAGTCTATGCAACAGCTGTAGAATACACATTCTTCTCAACTGCATATGGAACACTCTGGGAAAAAAATATATATTTTAGTCTGCAAAACAAGTCTTAACAAATTTAAGAAAATTGAAATCATATCATGTATTTGTTTCATTTTCTTGAGACAGGATCTCACTCTGTTACCAAGGTTGGAGCGCAGTATTGTGATTGTCTTACTGCATACTCCATCTCCTAGGCTTAAGTGATCCTCCCACCTCTGCTGAGACTACAGGTGTATACCACCATGCCTGCCTAACTTTTTAATTTTTTTTTTTTGTGGAGACAAGATCTCACTATGTTGTCCTGGCTGAACTTGACCTCCTAAGCTCAATTAGCCCCCCCTCCTCAGCCTCCCAAAGTGCTGGCATTACAGGCATGAGCTACACTCCCTGGCCTCAAATATATTTTTGACAAAAATAGTCTAAAACTAGATCTAGTAACAGAAGGAACTGCAGAAAATACATAAATACATGTATATTAAACAACATGCTCCTGAATAACCAATGGATCAATAAAGAAGTTTAAAGGGAAATTAAAATTATTTTTCAGATATTACCTGCATTACCCCTTAAGGTCACTATTCCATGAAAATGGAAATACAATGTACTAAAACCTATGAGATACAGCAAAAGCAATTCTAAGAGGGAAGTTAATAGCAATACACACCTATATCAAAAAAGAAGAAGAATCTCAAATAAACAACCTAATGTTGCATCACAGGGAATAAGAAAAACAAGAACAAACTAAACCTAAAATTAGTAGGAAAAAAGAAATAATAAAGATTGAAGCAGAAATAAATAAAATAGATCTGTAAAAACAATATGAAAGATCAATAAAATGAAGAGTTGGTTTTTTTGAAAAGATAGACAAAATCAACAAACCTTTAACTATACTAAGAAAAAAAGAGAGGAGGCTCAAATAGATAAAATAAGAGATGAACAAAGAGGTATTAGAGCTGATATCACAGAAATACAAAGGGTCATAAGAGACTAATATGAACAATAACATGCCAACATTTGATAACCTAGAATAAATGAATAATTTATTTGACACATATCCTACCAAGACTGAATTTTGAAAAATAGAAAACCTAAACAGAGCAATAATAAGTAAGAAGATTGAATCGGTAATAAAAAATCTCTCATTAAAGAAAAGCACAAGGCTGATGGCTTCACTGTTGAATTCTACCAAAGATTTAAAGAACTAATACCAATTCTTTTCAAACTCTTCCAAAAAATTGAAGAGGAGGAAATACTTCCAAACTCATTCTATGAAGCCAGCCTTACCATAATATCAAAACCAGCCAAAAAAGGAAAACTGTAGGCCAGTATCATTGATGAACATAGATGTAGAAATTTTCAAAAAAATATGAGCAAACTGAATTCAGTAACATATTACAAAGATCATTCATCATGATCAAATGAGATTTCATCCCAGGGATGCAGGGTGGGGTCAACATATGCAAATCAATATACATAATATATCATAGTAACAGAATAAAGTATAAAAATGTTATGATCATTTCAATACATGCAAAAAAAGCATTTGAAAAAAATCCAGCATGTTTTCATGATAAAAAGTCTCAACAAATTAGGCATAGAAAATATGTATCTTGGCCAGGCATGGTGGCTCACACCTGTAATTCCAGCACTTTGGGTGGCTGAGGCAGGCAGATCACTCGAGGTCAGGAGTTCTAGACCAACCTGGCCAACATGGTGAAACCCCGTCTGTACTAAAAATACAAAAAATAGCCGGGTGTGATGGTGCACACCTGTAATCCCAATTACTTGGGAGTCTGAGACAGGAGAATTGCTTGCACCCAGGAGGTAGAGTTTGTAGTGAGCCAAGATCGTGCCACTGCACTCCAGCCTGGATGACAGAGTGAGACCCCGTCTCAATGAAAAAAAAAAAAAAGAGAAAATATGTATCTTAACAAAATAGATGCCACCTGTGACAAATCTACTGCTAACCTCATATTCCACAGGGAAAAACTGAAAGCTTTTTTCTCTGATATCTGGAACAGGACAAGAATACCTACTTTTTGCCACTTCAATTTAACATAGTCCTAAAAGTCCTATCCAGGTCAGTTATGAAAGAGAAAGAAATAAGACAGTGAACTATCTGAAAAAGAAATAAAACAATCTCATTTATAATAGCCACAAATAAAAATCTGTAGGAATAAAGTTAACTGAGGAGGTAAAAGATCTCTGTGCCGAAAACTATAACACACTGATAAAAGTAATTGAAGAGAGGAGAAAAAAATGGTGGATAGGAGACAGGGCTAACATGCAGCTCCTGCTTAGATGGACAGAGCAGCATCTGGACACTCACACTGTGAACTTTTGCTCTAAGAACCACTGCAGGAGCATAACAAGAAAACCAAAAATATTCACAGACTCTTTGAAAGAAGTGGCTTGCCGCTGCGAATGTTGCAAGACAGACAAAACACCTGAAGACAAAAGACATACTCTCTTGGGAGCGCTATGGCCCTGCCTATCACCTGAGAAACCCAAGTATTCATTCAGGCCAATGTAGGACAAAATTATATCCCTCTTCTACTCCTGCAGCTAATGCTCCCTTGAAAGCACCACCTCCTGGCTAAAAGCCAACCAACTCAAGCCATTACAACAACTCATAACAGAAGAAACCTGCTCCAAAGAAGGATAAAACAACAACTAATTTCACCACCTGCAACACCCTGGGTAAACAGAGTGTTGCACATGACAACTTCACTACTAACATAACCGGCATTTGAGAAAACCAGACACTAAACACAACTACAACCAAAGACTCCCACAGAATTGACTTAACTCCACTGCCACGTTCACTGGAACAAGTGCTGGTATCCATGGCTAGGAGACCTAAAGATGGATCACATCACAGGTCTCTTTGCAAACATTCCCCAGCAACAGTCTGGAGACTGGTAGCCCCACTAGGTGGCTAGACCCAGAAGAGCAATAACACTCATGGCAGTCTGGCTCTCAGGAAGTTCTATCCATAAAGGAATGGGGAGAGTACCACATAGAGTGATCACCTCATGGGACAAAAGAATCTGAACAGCAGCCCTTGAGTTCCAGATATTTCCACTGAAACAGTCTACCCAAATGAGAAGGAACCAGAAAAGTAATTCTGGTATTATGACCAAACAAGGTTCTACAACACTCCCAAAAGATCACATTAGCTCTCCTGCAGTGGATTCAAACCAAGAAGAAATCTCTGAATTGCCAGATAAAGAATTCAGAAGATTGATTATCAGGCTACTCAAGGAGGCACCAGAGAAGGATGAAAAACAATTTAATGGGCCGGGCGCAGTGGCTCACACTTGTAATCCCAGCACTTTGGGAGGCCGAGGCGGGCGGATCACGAGGTCAGGAGATCGAGACCACGATGAAACCCCGTCTCTACTAAAAATACAAAAAATTAGCCAGGCGTGGTGGCAGGCACCTGTAGTCCCAGCTACTCGGAGAGGCTGAGGCAGGAGAATGGCGTGAACCCAGGAGGCAGAGCTTGCAGTGAGCCGAGATTGCACCACTGCACTCCAGCCTGGGCGACAAAGCGAGACTCCGTCTCAAAAAAAAAAAAAAAAAAAAAAGAAAACCAATTTAATGAAATTTTAAAAATAACACAGAATATGGATGAAAAAGTCTCCAGAGAAATAGATCTCATAAAGAAAAGACAATCACAACTTCTGGAAATAAAAGACACACTGAGAAAAATGCGAAATACTCTGGAAAGTTTCAACAATAGAATCAAACAAGTAGAAAAAAAGAACTTCAGAGCTCAAAGACAAGGCTTTTGAATTAACCAAATCCAACAAAACCAAACAAAAAAAGAAGACTAAAAAAATAAGCAAAGCCTCCAGGACATGTGGTATTATGTTAAATGACCAAACATAAGGATAACTGGTGTTCTTGAAGAAGAGAATAATTCTAAAAGTTAGGAAAACATATTTGAGGGAATAATTGAGGAAAACTTCCCTAGTTTTGCTAGAAATCTAGACATCCAAATACAAGAAGCTCAAAGAACACCCAGGAAATTCATTGCAAAAAGATCATCACCTATGCACATAGTCATCATGTTATCTAAAGTCAAGGCGAAGGAAAGAATCTTAAGAGCTGTGATGCAATAGCATCAGGTAACTTATGAAGGAAAACTTATCAGATTAAAAGCAGATTTCTCAGCAGAAACTCTTTAAGCCAGAAAAGTTTGGGGTCCTATCTTTAGCCTCCTTAAAATAATGATCAGCCTCGAGTTTTGTATCCATCAAAACTAAGCTTCATAAATGAAGGAGAGATGAAGTCTTTTTCAGACAAACAAATGCTGAGAGAATTGGCCATTAGCAATCTAGTACTAAAAGAAATGCTAAAAGGAGTCCTAAATCTTGAAGAAAACCTCAAAATCCACCAAAATAGAACCCCCTTAAAGCATAAATCTCACAGAACATATAAAACAATAACACAGTGGAAAAAAACCCAAGATATTCAGTCAACAACTAGCATGATGAATAAAACAGTATCTTATATCTGAATACTAACATTGAATGTAAATTATCTAAATGCTTCACTTAAAAGATACAGAATGGTAAAATGAGTAAAAATTCACCAATCAAGTGTCTGCTATCTTTAAGAGACTCACCTGACACATAAGGACTCACATAAACCTAAGGTAAAGGGGTGGGAAAAGATATTCCATGCAAATGAAAAAAATTGAGAAGGAATAGCTGTTCTTATATTAGAAAAAATAGAGTTTAAAGCAACAACAGTTAAAAAAGACAATGAGGGACACTATATTATGATAAAAGGGTCAGTACAACAGGAAAATATCACAATCCTGAATATATATGCACCTAACATGGGAGCTCCCAAGTTTATATAACAATTACTAGTAGACAAAAGAAATGAGACAGACAGCAGCACAAAAATAGTGGAGTACTTTAATATTCCACTGAAAGCACTAGACAGGTCATCAAGACAGAAAGTGAACAAAGAAACAATGGACTTAAACTATACCCTAGAACAAATGAACTTAACAGATATTTACAAAACATTCTACCAAAGAACTGAAAAGTATACACTCTTTACAACAGCACATGAAACTTTCTCCAAGATAGACCATATGATAGGCCACTAAAAAAGACTCAGTACACTGTTAAAAATCTAAATTATTTGTTTTATTTTATTTTATTTTATTTCTTTTTATTGAGACAAAGTCTCCCTCTGTTTCCCAGGCTGAAGTGCAGTGGCACAATCTCGGCTCACTGCAACCTCCACTTCCTGAGTTCAAGCAATTCTCCTGGCTTAACCTCCTGAGTAGCTGGGATTACAGGTGTGTGCCACCAC
The DNA here is from genome assembly GCF_009828535.3 of Hylobates moloch. Classification (NCBI taxonomy): domain Eukaryota; kingdom Metazoa; phylum Chordata; class Mammalia; order Primates; family Hylobatidae; genus Hylobates; species Hylobates moloch. Next base: position 66,380,613 of record NW_026652282.1, read on the forward strand.
ACCCAGCTAATTTTTGTATTCTTAGTAGAGATGGGGTTTCACCATGTTGGCCAGGCTGGTCTCAAATTCGTGACCTCAAGTGATCCACCTGCTTCAACCTCCCAAAATGCTGGGATTACAGGTGTGAGCCACCATGCCCACAGAAAATTGAAATTATATTAAGTATCTTCTTAGACCATGGTGGAATAAAATTGGAAATTAACTCCAAAAGGAACTGTCAAAACTATACAAATACATGGAAATTAAATAATCTGCTCCTGAATAATCCTTGGGTCAACCATGTTATCAAAATGGAAATTAAAAAATTATTTGAACTGAATGATAATAGTGACAAAACCTGTTAAAACCTCTGGGATACAGCAAAAGTGATGATAAGAGAAAAGCTCATAGCATTAAGTGCCTACATCAAAAAGTCTGAAAGGGTACAAACAGACGGTCTAAGCTAACACCTCAAAGAACTAGAGAAACAAGAACAAACCAAAGCCAAACCTAGCAGAAGAAAAAAAAATAATAAAGATAAGAACAGAACTAAATTAAATTGAAACATAATTATACAAAAGATAAAAAGCTGTTTTTTTGAAATGATAAGCAAAATTGATAGACAATTAGTGACATTAACCAAGAAAAGAAGCGAGAAGGTCTAAATAACCTTAATTAGGAACAAATGGGAGATATTACAACTGATACCACAGAAATATGAAATATTATTCAAGACTACTATGAATACCTTTATATGCACAAACTTGAAAACCTAGAGATGGATACATTCTTGAAAATATACAACCCTCCTAAATAAAGCCAGGAAGAAATAGAATCTCTGAACAGACCAATAACAATTCACGACATTGAAACAGTAATAAAAATTGCCAACAAAAAAAGTCCAGGACCAGATGGATTCACAGCTGAATTCCATCAGACATTCAAATAAGAATTAGTACCAATCCTACAGAAACTATTTCGAAAGATAGAGAAAGAGGAAATCCTACTTAAAACGTTCTATGAAGCCAGTCATTACCCTAATACAAAAACCAGGAAAGGACATAACAAAAAGGAAAACTACAGAACAAATATCCCTGATGAACAGAGATGCAAAAATTCTCAACAAAATATTAGCTAACCGAATTCAATGCATATCAAAGAGATAATATACCATGATCAAGTGGGTTTTATGCCAGAGATGCAGAGTTAGTGTAACATATGGAAGTCAATAAACATGATACACCACATAAATAGAAGTAAAAACAAAAATCATGATCATCTCAATAGATGCAGAAAAAAGCATTTAACAAAATCCAGCATTCGTTTATGATTAAAACTCTCAGCAAAAATGGTATAGAGGGGACATACCTTAAGGTAATAAAAGCGATCTATGGAAAACACACAGCCAATATTATACTGAAGAGATAAAAGTTCAAAACATTCCCCTGAGACCTGGAATAAGACAAGGATGCCCACTTACATCACTTCTATTCAACATAGTACTAGAATTCCTAGCCAGAGCAATCTGACAAGAGAAAGAAATAAAAGGCATCCAAATTGGTAATGAGGACATCAACCTGTCACTGTTTGCCAATGATATGATCATATAAATAGAAAACCCTAAAGACTCATCCAAAAAGCTCTTAGATCTGATAAATGAATTCAGCAAAGTTTCAGGATACAAAATCAATGTACACAAATCAGTAGCATTGCTATACACTAATAGTGACCAAGCTGAGTATCAAATCGAGAACTCAAACCCTTTTACAACAGCTGTTAAAAAAATTAAAACTTAGGAACATACCTACCGAAGAGGTTAAAGGTCTCTATAAGGAAAACTACAAAAGAATGCTGAAAGAAATCATAGATGACAGAAACAAATGGAAACACATCCCATGCTCATGGATGGGTAGAATCAATATTGTCAAAACGACCATACTGCCAAAAGAAATCTATAAATTCAATGCAATCCCTATCAAAATACCATTATAATTCTTCATAGAACTAGAAAAAACAATCCTAAAATTTATATGGAACCAGAAAAGAGCCCACATAGCCAAAGCAAGACTAAGCAAAAAGAACAAATCTGAAGACATCACATTAACCAAGTTCAAACTACATTATGAGGCTATAGTTACCTTGTAATGTAGTATGATAGTGGTATAAAAACCTGCATGCAGACCAATAGAACAGTGAATCCGAAAATAAAGCCAAATATTTACAGCCAACTGATCTTTGACAAAGCAAACAAAACATAAAGTGGGGAAAAGATATTCTATTCAACAAATGGTGCTGGGATAATTGGCAAGCCACATGGAGAAGAATGAAACTGTAGGCTCATCTCTCACCTTATACAAAAAACAACTCAAGATGGATCAAAGACTTAAATCTAAGACCTCAAACCATAAAAATTCTAGAAGATAATATTGTAAAAATTATGCTAGTCATTGGCCTAGGCAAAGAGTTCATGACCAAAAACCCAAAAGCAAATGCAAGAAAAACAAAAATAAGTAGATAGGACCTAATTAAACTAAAGAGCTTCTGCACAGCAAAAGAAATAATCAGCAGAATAAACAGACAACCCACAGAGTGGGAGAAAATATTTGCAAACTATGCATCTGACAAAGGACTAATACCCAGAATCTACAAGGAACTCAAACAAGTCAGTAAAGAAAAAAAAAACCCTAATTAATTCCATAAAAAAGTTGGCTAAGGACATGAATAGACAATTATCAAAAGAAGATATACAAGTGGCCAAAAAACATATAAAAAATGCTCAACATTACTAATTATCTGGGAAATGCAAGTCCAAACCACAATGCAATACCACCGTACTTGTGCAAGAATGATTATAAGTAAAAAATTTTAAAAAATTAGATATTGGTGTGGATGTGGTGGAAAGGGAATGGCTTGTGAGAATGTAAACTAGTACAACCACTATGGAAAACAGTATGGAAATTCCTTAAAGAACTAAAAGTAGAACTACCATTTGATCCAGCAATCTCACTACTGGGTATCTACCCAGAGAAAAATAAGTCATTATATGAAAAAAACACTTGCACACAAATGTTTAAAGCAGTACAATTTGCAATTGCAAAAATATAAAACTAGCTTAAATGTCCATCAACCAATGAGTGGATAAAGTAATGTGATATGAGAGATTATATGTATGTGTGTGTGTGTGTGTGTGTGTGTGTGTGTGTGTGTGTGCATCTATATATCTATATCTATATAGATATATAGAGTCTTATTCTGTCATATATATCTATATAGATATAGATATATAAAGATATAGATATATAGATAGAGTCTCACTCTGTCACCCAGGCTGGAGTGCAGTTGTGTGATCTTGACTCCCTGAAACCTCCACCTCCTTATTTCAAGTGATTCTTGTGCCTCAGCCACTCAAGTAACTAGGATTACAGGTGCATGTCACCATGCCCAGCTAATGTTTGTATTTTTTAGTAGAGACAGGGTTTCCCCATGTTGGCCAGGCTGGTCTCTAACTCCTGACATCAAGCAATCCACCTGCCTTGGCCTCCCAAAGTGCTGGGATTGCAAGCATGAGCTACTGTGCTTGGCCTAAATGTGTTATACCATGGAATACTACTCAGCCATAAAAAGGAATAAAATAATGGAATTCGCAGCAACCTGATGGAATTGGAGATCATTATTCTAAGTGAAGTAACTTATGAATGGAAAAACAAACATCATATCTTCTCACTTGTATGTGGGAGCTAAGCTATGAGGATGCAAAGACATAAGAATGACATAATGGACTCTGGAGACTTGGGGAGAAGGGTTGGAGGGAGTGAGGAATAAAATACTACACATTGGGTTCAGTGTACACTAATCAGCTGATGGGTGCACCAAAATCTCAGAAACCTCACCTAAATAACTTATCCACGTAACTAAATAACACCTGTTCCTCAAAACTAGTGAAATAATAATAATAAATTTTGAAAAGTAATCAAAGAAGACACAAATAAACGGAAAGCTATCCCACATTCATAAACTAGAAGAATTAATACTGTTAAAATGTCCATACTACACAAAGTAATATCTAGATTTAATGCAATTTTTATGAAAACAATTATGACATTCTTCACAGAAATAAATTTATGCATTTAGAGCAAACAAATTTTTCACAAAGGTGCCAGAAACACAAAATGGGGAAAGGGGGCTTTTTAATGTATGGTGACATAAAAACCAGATATCCACCTGCAAAATTAGATTCTTATTCTCTCACCATATACAGAAAGCATCTCAAGATGGATTAAACACTTAAATGTAAGACCCAAAACTACTAACTGAAACCATGAAACTTCTAGAATTTAACATTGAGAAAAAGCTCCATGACATTGGTCTGGAGAATGATTTTCTTAGATAAAATCTCAAAAGCACAGATAGCAAAAACAAAAATAGTCAAATGGAATTGCATCAAACTAAAAAGCTCCAGTACAGCAAAGGAAACAATCAACAGAGTGAAGAGACAACCTACAGAATAGGAGAAAATATTTGCAATCTATACATATAAGGGATTAATATTTAAAATATATAAGGAACTCGAACAACTCAGTAACAAGAAAACAACCTGATTAACAAATAAAAGGATTGAATAGACATTTCTCAACAGAAGACATACAAGTGTCCAACAAGTATATGAAAAAATACTCAAGAAAACTAATCATCAATAAAATGCAAATCAAAACCACAATGAGATGTCACCTCACTCCCATTAGAATGGCTATGCCACATTTTGGTGGTTTGCGCCTTCTGAAATTCATATTGAAATTTCACACTAATTTTAACAGTATTAATAGGGTGGGAAATCTGACTATGGTGTTTGGGTGGAGCATTAGTGGGTTTATAAGTGGAGAAAGTGATACCTGAGCTAGCATGGTTAGCCCTCTTGTCATATGATTTCCTGCACCATCAGGGACTCTGCAGAGTTCCCCCTGGCAAGAATGTTCTCACCAGATGCAGCCTGTCAATCTTGGACTTCCCGGCCTCCAGAATCATGAGCTAAATAAACCTTTATTTTTTATAAATTACCTGTCTCAAATATTTAGTTATAGCAACATCAAGCAAATGAAGACAAGCTATTGTCAAAAAGACAAAAGATAACAAGTGTTGGCAAGCATGTAAGGAAAAAGAAACTCTTTCACACTGTTAGTGGAAATATAAATTAGTAAAACCATTATGGAAAATTTTATGGAGGTTCCTAAAAATGTTAAAAATAGAGCTACTATATGATGTTACTACTGGTTATATATCAAAACAAAATGAAATCAGTATGTACAAAAGGTATTTTCACTCCCATGTTTATTGCAGCATTATTTACAGTAGCCAAGATATGGAATCAACCCAACTGTCCATCAACAGATAAATGAATAAGGAAAATATGGTATATACACAGTGGAATACTATTCATTCATTGAAAAGAAGGAAATCTTGCCATTTGCATCAACATGGATGAACCTGGAGGATATTAAATGAAACAAGCCAGGCACAGGAAGACAAATACTACATGCCTTCACTCATAGATGTGGTGAGTAGAATGGTGGTTCCTAGAGGCTGGAGTGATTAAGCGGGAGAGGGGATGGGAGGATATTGGTCAAAGCGTTCATAATTACAATTAGCAGGAATAAGTTTAAGAGATCTATTTACAGCATGATTGCTGTAGTTAATGAAGATATACTGTATTCTTGAAAAATGCAAAGAGTGCGTGTTAAGTGTTCTCACCACAAAAATGCTATGTGAGGTAACAGATATATATAGACTTCAAAATATCATGTCATAGATGATAAATATATAAAATTTTATGTCAATTAAATATACAATGAAAAATTAAAATAGATTGTGGTTATGATTGCATAACTCTGTGAATGTACTAAAATCTATCGAGTTGTGTATTTTAAATAAGTGAAGTAGGGGCTAGGTGCAGTGGCTCACACCTGTCATCCCAGCACTTTGGGAGGCTGAGGCAGGCAGATCACTTCAACTCAGGAGTTCAAGACCAGCCTGGGTAGCATGGTGAAACCCTGTCTCTACAAAAAATAAAAAAAAATTAAAAATTAAAAAAAATAGCTGGGCATGGTGGTGAATGCCTGTGGTCCCAGCTACTTGGGAGGCTGAGTTGGGAGGGTTGCTTTAGCACAGGAAGCTGAGGCTGCAGTGAGACGAGATCATGCCACTGTACTCCAGCCTGGGTGACAAAGCGAGATCCTGTCTAAAAAATAAAAATAAAGTCCGGGCGCTGTGGCTTACGCCTGTAATCCCAGCACTTTGGGAGGCTGAGGCGGGCAGATCACGAGGTCAGGAGATCGAGACCATCCTGGCTAACACCGTGAAACCCTGTCTCTACTAAAAATACAAAAAATTAGCGGGGCATGGTGGGGGGCGCCAGTATTCCCAGCTATTGGGGAGGCTGATGCTGGAGAATGGCGTGAACCCAGGAGGCAGAGGTTGCAGTGAGCCGAGATAGTGCCACTGGACTCCGGCCCGGGCGACAGAGCAAGACTCTGTCTCAAAAATAAATAAATAAGTAAATAAAATAAAAAAATAAAAAAGTTAAGTATATGATACTGAATTATATCTCAATAAAAATTCAAAAACTAGTAAATAGCTAAATATTTATATAAGGAATATATTTGCTGAAGTATATGAGGGGAAGTGATGGAAACAGAATATAGCAAAACCTTTGAAAGGGAAGGGTATTTTTACTAACTTTTTTTTTTTTTTTTTTGAGACGGAGTCTCAGTCGCCCAGGCTGGAGTGCAGTGGCTCACTGCAAGCTCCGCCTCCCGGGTTCACGCCATTCTCCTGCCTCAGCCTCCCGAGTAGCTGGGACTACAGGCGCCCGCCACTATGCCCAGCTAATTTTTTTGCATTTTTAGTAGAGACGGGGTTTCACCGTGTTAGCCAGGATGGTCTCGATCTCCTGACCTCGTGATCCGCCCGCCTTGGCCTCCCAAAGTGCTGGGATTACAGGCGTGAGCCACCACGCCCGGCCTAGCTTTTTTTTTTTTAAATGGAGTCTCGCTCTGTCGCACAGCTGGAGTGCAGTGGCACAATCTTGGCTCACTGCAACCTCCGCCTCCCAGGTTCAAGTGATTCTCCTGCCTCATCCTCCTGAGCAGCTGGGATTACAGGAGCGTGCCACCACGCCTGGGTACTTTTTGTATTTTTAGTAGAGACGGGGTTTCACCGTGTTCAGGCTAGTCTTGAACTCCTGACCTCAAGTAATCCACCTGCCTTGGCCTCCCAAAGTGCTGGGATTACAGGCGTGAGCCACTGCACTTGGCCTTTTACTAGCTTTAACACACTAAATAATGAATAGCTTTGGAAACTAAACATACTCTCTTTAAAGTATTGGCAAAATTAAGTTTAATAATTAAAGGTGTTCATAGTACCCTGTCATTTTCCATTCTCTAGAACCTATCTTCTTGTAGTTCTTTTCTAGTTTGTTCCAACAGTATAAATATATGTGACCAGACGTATGTGGTCACAATTGTAGAATATATGCTGCAAAGATGAATCATTACAACTCTCCTCTCTCCAAAGAAAACAGTTTCATTTTGGGGCATGTTTGTTAATTAGCCCTGCTGAAAGGAGATTCTACTTCAGTCTTTTATTGCTGTAATGACTTATAACAAAGTGTACTAAGAGACGGAGTCTTACTCTGTCGCCCAGGCTGGAGTGCCCTGGCACGATCTTGGCTCACTGCAACCTCCGCCTCCCAGGTTCAAGTGATTCTTCTGCCTCAGCCTCCTGAGTAGCTGGGATTACAGGTGCCTGCCACCACGCCCGGCTAATTTTATATTTTTTAATAGAGACAGAGTTTCACCATGTTGGCAAGGCTGGTGTTGAACTCTTGACCTTAGGTGATCCACCCACCTCGGCCTCCCAAAGTGCTAGGGATTATAGGCGTGAGCCACGGCGCTCTGCCCGAAGTTTTTTTTTTAAATAATATTTTAACTACTTTTTGTAGTATAACCCTTCTTTCTCTAGATTCACCATATTTAGTTACCCTCTAGCATTTACTACCTGTGGTTATATTTATTAAACCTAATAATAAATAAAGCAGAATCTTTTAAAACTAATAAACTGCTTTGTAGTTATTGGCATTACTACTACCCTATCTAACAAATTAAAAGATTGAGGACATTCAAATGCCATATGGGCATAGAGTAGCGCCGGTGTAGAGAGATTATCCATAGCTAGGTTATGTTCCTGAAATGGCTCTGCTTCCACCCAAAGCCTCCAGGGTATTTCTACAGGCATAGTAAAACATAGGGAGCAAGGCTGCAATCATGGCAAAAGTCTGTGGGAAATTTGTATGCTTTGTGGTTTAGTTCACAAACTCATTCTCTTTTTTCAGCCGTTCCAAACCTTTATGCTTTTGAGATTATGGGACCCCCTTTTATTTATGTTTATGTTCCCATATTTATTCAATAAGTAAGACAGAGACTTCAGTTCCATCAGGATCCTTCAGATAACTAAAGTAAACCTAAATATGAAGTGGACCTTTCCTCTCCCTGCCCTCTCTGGCAGAAGTAAGCCATAGTGACTTTCTTAAACATAATCCTCCAACTGATCACCCTCCAGTGATATACGCTGGGTTAATTTCACTCAGAGAGTGTTCTGTCCCCAAATGACTTTGCCATGTTTACCTTTTACTTAATTCCTTTTGTACACCAGAAGACTGGTGTACTAATAGATTGTGTCTACCTAATTAACTTTACAATTATAAACACCAGTCAATTTCAAAGATGGAATACTCAGTGAGGTATGCTCTCATGTTTACCTTCTCTAAACATGAAAGTTTTAGATAAATAGATTAAAGTAATGCTATTTATGCCAACTGTCTTCATCCATAAGACAGTGGGGTTGGAAGGATATTTAGTATTCTGGGTTTTTTACATGGGCCTGCACTCTTCTCCTTTATGCTCTCTTACATGTCTTTCATTGCTACTTCGAAAGGTGATGACATATACATAATTTAAAGCTTGATTTTTGACATCATTTTTCGACAGGAGCATTGTACCCTGGAATGCCAGTTCCTTGATGAAGAGATTGGATTTTTTGACTGAATTCTATATACTTCTCTAAGTAGCTGGTATCTGGCGGCCTCTCAGCTATTACTAATATTTGTGTGGTCCTGGAAATGTTTAATAATTACCTGTTGCTTTTTCTTGAGGATAGCAGTCAAGTAGAATGAAGACTGCTGAGGTGAAAAACAGACACACAAAAGCCTAAATAGCCGAGAGTCCTCAGTTCACTGGAGGCTCCAGATATCTTCACAATTGTAAAGAAAAAAAACAAAAAAATTTGAAAAATATCAAAAGGAAAAATAAGTGCAAACCAAAACACGGAATGACAAAGGAAGCCACCTGAAGATGCCTTCATCATCTGAACATTTCTCAGTTGCTATTTTACTTTTTAAAAGTAGTCTGTTATTTAAGAGTCAATTGCATTTATCTGTGCCTCATCTCCCCTATTTATTATGTGTCTCCTCAAGGCATTGGACAATGTTAACCACATTCCTTTTAACTCCCCAGAACATTGAGTCTTATGCATCAAGTGAGAGTAATTTATAAGCCCTTCGTTATGTTTTCCCAGAAACTAGATGAAAGTGTTTTAAGTAAGGAGAAATCACTTAAAATGGTAAGCTTGTCTATTTCTCTGCATGGTTGAGGAACTCCAGCTGCTCCAGGCTGCAGTTTGTGTCCTGCCATCCCTGCAAAACTTCTGCCTGATATCTGCCTTCACCACCACCCAACCCAAAGCAACTCTGATTCTGGGAAGCTGAGCTCTCTTTTTTCAGTGCAATTTATCTTTCCCTGTGCCTTGAGAGAGGCCAGACAACAGTCCTGAGAGACGCAGCCAGCAAGTTGTTTATGCCAGGAGGGTGTTGCCCTACCTGTGGCCTCACTGCAGAGCCCTCTATGGAGAGGGGATGTATCTGATTCTGACGTTCTTTTACAAATCAAATTTCTACATTTTAATTTTTGTACCTCTTCTCAGACTCTGCATTGTATGATAGAATATTTATTTTATTATTAAAAATGGTGAATTAGCTAGCACATTGCTTTTCTATCTTAATAACAACTATCTTAATTCTGTAAAATTATAATGTAAGTCTTGAGTAAAGTAGTCATTGCAGTATTTTATAATCCTAGTCATGTACCAGAGCTTTCTCAAGGGGAAAAGTATTATAGTTATCTCTTTAATATTTGCTTGTGTGAAACAGTTATTAACACCGTTTATAGCTAACCCTGTCTGTAGTGACCGTTTTGAGAACCCTAAATCTCTAATTCAAAGGCCGAAGATTTTATCAGTTTGTATGGAAACTGTGTTTGCTCCTCAGTCCTGGTTTCCTAATAAACTTATGAAGATATTTGCAATGGATTTCTGAAGATTTCGAGTACATGTGAGGGGATTCAGTACAAATTACAGGGATTCAACACATTGACAACAGGAAAAATGTAATGAATTTTTAGGTGGGGAATGACGTAAAGTAAAGTAATCTAAATAAAAGCCTATATTATATTTGTTAGCTGACTTAGTTTATCCTTGTTGTCACTGAGGAAGCATAATTTTTTATCTTCAGTAATAGTGTAAGTTATTGTACTAAGCCTAAAAATTAGCATTCTCTTTGTAAACAAAAGAGTATCTGAGAAAAGTCTCAATCATTTTTTTTTTTTTTTTGAGACGGAGTCTTGCTGTGTCCCCCAGGTTGGAGTGCAGTGGCGCCATCTTAGCTCACTGCAAGCTCCGCCTCCTGGGTTCACACCATTCTCCTGCCTCAGCTCCCGAGTAGCTGGGACTACAGGCACCCGCCAACACGCCCGGCCAATTTTTTGTATTTTTAGTAGAAACGGGGTTTCACCATGTTAGCCAAGATGGTCTCGATCTCCTGACCTCGTGATCTGCCCGTCTCGGCCTCCCAAAGTGCTGGGATTACAGGCGTGAGCCACCTCGCCCGGCCGTCTCAATCATTTTAGAAGTTTATTTTGCCAAAATTAAGGACACGCCCATGACAAAGCCTCAGGAGGTCCTGAAAATATGAGCACAAGGTGGTTGAGCTACAACTGGTTTTATACATTTTAGGGAGACATAAAACATCAATACACATAATATGTGCATTGGTTCGTTCAGAAAAGGCAGGACAACTAAAAGTGGGGGCTTCCAGGTCATAGACAGATTCAAAGATTTTCTGATTGGCAATTGGTTGAAAGAGTTATTACCTAAAGACCTGGAATCAATAGAAAGGAATCTGGGTTATAATAAGGGGTTGTGGAGACCAAGGTTTTATCATGTAGATTAAGCCCCCAGGTAGCAGGCTTCAGAGAAAATAGATAGTAAATGTTCTTATTAGACTTAAAGAGGCTGTTCTATCAGTATTTTTTTTTTTTTTTTTTTTTTGAGACTGAGTTTCGCTCTTATTGCCCAGGCGGGAGTGCAATGGCATGGTCTCAGCTCACTGCAACCTGTGCCTCCCGGGTTGAAGCAATTCTCCTGCCTCAGCCTCCCAAGTAGCTGGGATTACAATAGGCACATGCCACCATGCCCAGCTAATTTTTGTATTTTTAGTAGTGACCGGGTTTCACTATGTTGGCCAGGCTGGTCTTGAACTCCTGACCTCAGGTGATCTACCCACCTTGGCCTCCCAAAGTGCTGGGATTACAGGCATGAGCCACTGCTTTCGGCCTTGTTCTATCAGTTTTAAGGTGTCTGTGTTGTTGTGAATGCTGGCAGCTGTGAGGCATGTCTGACACTTCTCCCTCACTTTTCATTATGGCTGAAACTAGTTTTTCAGGTTAACTTTGGAATGCTCTTAACCAAGAAGTGGGTCTGTTCAGATGGTTGAGGGGCTTAGAATTTTATTTTTGGTTGATATTCTCCCCCTTCTGGCCAAGATTTGCCAGAAGTGACACTGATGGCCACCAAACCTCTATTTTGTTCCATAGCATTACTAAGGTGGCATGGCTGCCTGGCCCAGGTCCATCTTCTCCCTCAGTGGGACCCCTAGGGCCAAGGGACTTAGAGGCAAAAGATTTATAGCCAATTTAAATGTTCTAGGCCAAACAGGAATGGACATCAACAGGCATTTATTAACCCTTAAAATTTTGTATATAATATAAAAGTCACCAAACAAAAAGCCAAAGGTGAGGTTACAAAACTGACTTATCTACTTTAACTTCTATATGGTGAGCTACTGTGATCTTGGTTTTAGTTACAGACATATAAAAATTAGCTATACAAAACATAAGCCTTGTTAAAACCTTTTCGGCTAAGGAATTTAGAGACTTCTTGTGCCACAATGCTTTTTGCCCTCTTTTAGAAATTTGTCCTAAGGTGCTGATTTTTTTAAGTATATATCTATCTGCATAAATATCATAACTGGAACTATTATACCTAGGAGGCTTCATGACAGGTATCTTTATATCCTCTCAGTAATAATTTTCTTTTAATTCTACAGAAAGCAGAAAATTCTTTATGGTCGTGATGGATGAAATGGTGCCATGCATGTAATTATCCAGAAGGCAAAGTCCCTTATTTTGCCAGCTGTTTAGGCATCTGTATACCCATCCTTGATTTGCAGGGTCTGAACTAATTCTATTCCTCAAAACTGGCCCTTATAATCTCATACACCCACTTCTTCTGTGATAGTCCTTGGGCCTAGAGGAAAGTTGCCTGTATAGGTTTAGCAGCAGGGCATTTGCAGTGAAAAACTGACTGGACCCAGTGGGATTCAAAATGACAAAGATTTGCAGGCTTTTTCAAATCATCTCTAGTCTTCTGAATACATGATTCTGATTTTCTCAGAATAAGTAAAACTACAAGAGATAAATAACAACAGTTTGACAATAGAATGTGCATGTCAGAACAGAAAAAGGAACCTATTCCATTAGGGTGCCAACTAAAAACGTGAAGAAAATTATAACCTGATACTCTTTAGAATATTACTGTAGCCCAGGTGTTATAGTTTTCCTTTGAAACAATTTCTCTCCTCTAGTACTCCTTTTCTACTAAGGAGAAATTACAGTAAGACCAATTTGTGTGTGAAGTAAGTTTTAGGCTTATTATACTTGGCCTGATTATTTACATAAAGGGCAGCAAGAATTGTTTGACCATATAGGCTCTTTTCAAGTTGGCTTTGCTGAACTTTACCTAAAAATATGTTATTCTAGTCAAAGCCTTGGAAAAATAACCAGGGTCTCCAACTGTCGTTTTTTTTTTAAAGACTCTTAGTAAACTTATGCAAATAACTATATTGTTATAGAATCAGAATATGCGTGAACAGTTTCCAAATTTTGGAGACCTCAGATAGAGAGAAAGGTAAACTTGCTCACAAAAACATACTTTACCCAATTGCTCTAAACTATAAATAACTAATAAATACATAAATAAATAAATAAAACTATTTTCATGACTCTCCTTTAACCAAATCAGCAGGCCTTCAAACAAAATGTTGTTTGTTCACCTTGGAACTGCCATTCGCAAGCCAAGCAGCTCTTGTCAGATGAGAGCTGTTTATCTGGCACTGAAAAATCTAGCAGCTCTTCGCACTGTTAGAGCCAGTCCTAAGGGAAAAAGAGGCTCCCTGCTAATGAATATCTCCTCCTTGCATCCCCAGATAGCATGATCCTATAAAAACCACATTCATTTTATCATGGAAATCTTTGGGGCACTATTGTTTTCATTAACATAGGGGTAGCTTTAGTTAGCATTCCATAGCAAGGCAGTAAATGTACCTTAAGTGGAAATTCTCTAGTCCAAACTTCCAGTAGTTATCATTGGAAAGTGCTCACAGGCATTTGCCGTAAGCCCCAATAAACACTCCACAGAGGGCTATCAAATGAAGGATTTGTCCTGACCAGCACTCTAGCTTCCACCCTATATTCTGTAGGCTCAGGCAATCTTACTAGTTCCCATTTAGTGTGTCCAATGAACATTTCTCAAAGGTCAGATTTACATGCCTTCAGTTTTATAGTACTAGATAGGGAAAACATCCCCTAGTGAGATACAATTCCCATTTTCATAGGAAATTTGGGTAAAGGAGTCACAACTACCTTACAGAAAGCCTGTTTAAACATCTCAAATTTCATAACCCTATCAATCTTTACATTTTTATGTTCTGGTCCCAGGAACTTTGCTTCTCTACTACCAGACCGTTTTACCATTTCTGGTGGAAAAGGATTTGGGTTCCCAGAACGGAGTTGAGCCAAGATACTCAAGCCGTTTTGTCAATCTTTACCTTAACTCACCTCAACATTGCCCCAGATAATGTTAGCTTGCTCATTATACCTTTTCCCTTTTGTTTTCTTAAATTCCTCCAACCTGGGACAACTGTAGGAAAGTGATGTGGGACCTTTTAATGTAGGGGGACCCAGCAGGGGCTTCCTTTGTTTCACCCAACGTTTCATAGTGTTGTAAAGACGTTTGCTTTAACTCCATCAATTTTCATTTCATTTCTTAATAAACATTTAATGATTTCCACCATTCTGGGATGAGTCCTTTGACTCCCTTTTGCCTTTCCCTTTTTTGTTGTTGTTAATTACTGTAATGTTCTATTAGCATCTGTAAGACTGTGAAGGACAGCAAATTTGATAAGGCTTCTCAAACAGTTGTTTGATTCTGCAGGAGTAATGTCATCCAGGGTGCCCATATAGAAGGGGCCCCCTTAACCACAGCTTTTACCATGACCTGGATAATAGACATATTCAGTGGAAACATGTCTTCGTTACCATAAAGCCAGTCCCACATGGCTTGCATATAAGTAATATCAGCTGCTTCATCTGGGATGCTCCACTTGGTATTTTATAGAGAGAGTTGGGAAATCTCCTTCTCAGGGTAAACAGACCTTACGGTGGCATTCATCCAATCCACTGGGCTGCTTGTTCTCTCACAAATAACCTGCTCTTCCTCTGGATCGCATATAACCATCAGTGATTGTCTAATAGTAAGCTATGGGTTCTGTAACAACCCAAACATGCTCTTTCATTCTGTAGCATTTAAAATATAAGATACTGCCCTTAAAGTAGTTATTTTTACATTCTTTTATAGTAAAGGGTTCTCAGGAAGTGGATGACACAAATCTACACAATGGAACAATTTCTTTACATTATACTCTATGGTTGGTTTTGCCCTTCCCTCACATTGACTATCTTCTTGGTAACCACAGGTTTTAGAGTTACTTTCTATTGCCCTGCATAATTCTGCCCTTGGGGTGCAGCTTTCAGGGTGGTGGCATAAACTCAGACTGACTTTAAATCTGAGCTCTGTCTAGCATCAAGGTCCAACTCAGCATTATTCTTTTTTTTTTTTTTTTTAGACAGAGTTTCGCTCTTGTTGTCCAGGCTGGAGTGCAATGGTGCAATCTCGGCTTTCTGCAACCTCAGCCTCCTGGGTTCGAGTGATTCTCCTTCCTCAGCCTCCCAAGTAGCTGGAGTTACAGGCATGCACCACCACGCCTGGCTAGTTTTGTATTTTTTGTAGAGACGGCGTTTCTCCATGTTGGTCAGGCTGGTCTCAAACTCCCGACCTCAGGTGATCCGCCCACCTCGGCCTCCCAAAGTGCTGGGATTACAGGTACGAGCCACTCCACCCAGCCTCAGCATTATTCTTTAATTTCATTTTACATTATACAGATAACAATAACCAAGGAATCAAAGGTTTCTAATTTCCCACCTTTTAGTTTTCTCTTTATTCATTTAGTTTTGTCTGTATGTGTGTATATATATATGTATATATATGTGTGTGAATATATGTGTATATATATATGTATATATATGTGTGTGAATATATGTGTATATATATGTATATATGTGTGTATATATATGTGTATATATGTGTGTGTATATATATGTATATATGTATGTGTATATATATGTATATATGTATGTGTGTATATATATGTATGTGTTTATATTTATTTATTTATTTATTTATTTTGAGATGGAGTCTCACTCTGTCTCCCAGGCTGGAGTGCAGTGGCACGATCTTGGCTCACTGCAACCTCCACATCCCAGGTTCAAGCGATTCTGTTACCTCAGCCTCACAACTAGCTGGGATTACAGATGCATGCCACCAAACCTGGTTAATTTTTGTATTTTTAGTAGAGATGGGCTTTTGCCATGTTGGTCAGGCTAGTCTTGAACTTCTGACCTCAGGTGATCCGCCCGCCTTGGCCTCCCAAAGTGCTGGAATTACAAGTGTGAGCCACAGCGCCCAGCTGTCCGTATATTTTTAGAAGTTTAGAATCGCCTCTAAACTAGAAAAATAAACCCTAGCCTCTCAACTAGCAAAAACCACATTCTTATGTTTTATAAACTTCACCAAAATTACTTTTTACTCTCCTATTTTATCTCTTAGTAAACCAGATTCCCAGTGCAAAAAATTGAGGATTACTTAATTTAACATAACATGACTTTAAGATTTTAAACTACTGGAGAGAATTTTAAGATTAAATTTACGAAATTAATCTTACCAAATACTACTAAAGTCATGTGAACTAAAAGGCATCAGGGCTAGTTTTTATTAGTCTGATAAGCACTTACTTTTCTTTAAGCCAATTGATTAGAGCTCTTTCATATGGTTTGGTAGTGAAATATCACTTTCACATGATATGTATAAAACATACAGACATAACAGATGTATAGACAAAGGCAGATCTTATAACATTTTTTATATCCCTGTTTTCAAAAATTCCCTCCCTTACTTTAGACTATTAATTTAAAAAAAAAAAAGCATTACAGGAGCCAATAAAAGTTGAAGGAGTGATTTACCATCCCAGGCCTTCTCAAAAGGGAGAGCTGAAGCAGCAAGGTACAGCAGAAGTTGGACTTCTAAGATATCAATCTAAAGAATTTAGAAAAATAACAAAGAATTTTAAAATTAAAAACATCTTTCATTAAAATTAAGTCAGGCCAGGCATGGTGGCTCATGCCTGTAATCCCAGCACACAAGCAAATATCATTCTGTTTGGGGTATGTTTATGGTTTTATAACCCTTATGCCAAATTTTGATACTGTATAGTATTTGGCAAGCATAAGTATGAAACTGCTTCATCAATAAATACAACCAAAAATGTTGACAATTCTTAAGACATTTCTAATATTACTTTACCAATAATATTATATTTGGCTTATTTATAGAAAATTTTACTTAAGTCACATGAACTTGAAAAGCATTTGGGATTACTACTTACTTAATTTATGAATACTCCTTAACTTTAATCCAATTTGGTACCATGTGGCCACAACACATAACAAAATACATGCATGTATACATAAACACACACATACGCACTCATACAAGGATCTCAAAGATTTTACTTCAGAACTCTAGACAATATATATTAACACAAACTCATTGCTTTACAAAAACAAAAAATAAAGAAAAAGAAAACAGTTGAATCCAAACAGTGTTTTTTACCTCAGTAGAAAAGTAACAACAGATTTATAGCAGGCAGGAAAAAAAAAAAAAAAAAAACAGAGAAATAGAGAATTTAGGAACTCTATAGTTGCAGGTTGACCTTTGGGCTTTGAATTTTTCCTGGATGTAATTTGCTCATCAGTTTAAAATGTGTACAGCAGACCATAATATGTAACCAACTGGAGTACTAAAAAACCCGGAATGCCCTCAAACTTTTCCATTTTACCCACACACTTGCAAGTAGAGGCACCATAAAACCAATGGGTTATCAAAAAGAGGATCATTCTCCTTCTCTTTCTTCATTCTTATGTATTTATGTATGTATTAATTTTGAGATGGAGTCTTGCTCTGTCACCCAGGCTGGAGTGCAGTGGCATGATCTTGGCTCACTGCAGCCTCTGCCTTTTGGGCTCAAGTGATTCTCCTTCTTCAGCCTCCTGAGTAGCTGGGACTACAAGCATGCACCACCACGCCCGGCTAATTTTTGTATATTTAGTAGAAACGGGGTTTCACCATGTTGGCCAGGATTGTCTCGAACTCCTGACCTCAAGTGATCCACCTGCCTCCACCTCCCAAAGTGTTGGGATTACAGGTGTGAGCCACCATGCCCAGCCTCTTTCTTCATTCTTAGATTCTCACCTCTTTTTCTAAAAAAGAGGACCTGAGCTGTGGCTTAGGGGTGTGTGTGTGTGTGTGTGTGTGTGTGTGTTTGTGTGTATTAACGTGTTCTGATTGTGAGTGGGACTCCACAGTGTTTCACCACTGAGTCATTTCTGCCCTCTTACATGTCTCAGTTTCTCTCACCAGAGGTCTACCACCTCCAAGAGCGCTCAAAATGCCTAGTGATCAGCTCTTACATGCATTTTCTGGACAAGGCCTTTTTAAACCAATTTTGTTGGTTCCTTGTAGGGTCACTTCACATCGTGGGGGGGTCAACCCTCAGACACTCCCACTCAGCCCCCAGTCACCCAGGGGTGCCTTTTGGCTGGGAAGGGCTAAATCCCTTTTCTTTTTGAAGCCAAGTAGCTCAGTCTCCCATTTGTCTATGCAAATTACAGTTCATTTCCTCATGCAAATGTGCAGACAAACCAACTGACCTTAATTTTGGGAGGAAAAAACAATGGAGAAGACTCTTTGAAATGCACCTCTGAACTAGAAACCAAATGGGATACCCAAAAGGGGGATGACTCTGTTTGTCTTTAGAAAAAGGCAATGGAGAAGACCTTTCAGAATGCACCTTCAAACTAGAATTAGGATGCTAAACAACAACTTACCAGGAGAAAATACTCAGCACAGACCCCTTCCTGAAAACGACCTTCAGCCATCCCCTAACTTTGTAGCTCTCACCTGCCATTACACACACCAAGGTCAAATTCTCTCACAGTAAAACATAATCTCTGATACCCCCCAAACACAAAGAGGTCAGTTAATGCAATACAAGACTTAAGAATCTACTCATGACTCTTGCAACTCCACAAAGAAAGCTGAACACCACAAAAAGGGCATGAATGGCACCTTTATTCTGAGTTCTTTAAGGTGTCTGAGTCATTAGAAGCCCTCTCTAGATTTTTAACTTTGTCCTGAAGATGGCAAAATTGGAGGGAGGAATAGGGTGGAAGAAAAGTAATTGAAAGAACAATTTTTTTTAAGAAAGGAAGTGAATGGAGCAACCAAGTACATGTTTTGTTTTTGTTTTTATCCTACAGCTGTGAGGAATTTTAGCCAATTCAGAAGACTTATTCCCCATAATTTGGAATTCTCATTGAGATTTGACCAAGATGGGTGGAATTGGCCAAATCCAATGGGAGAATAACCAAAACAAACAATGTGATTACTGAGTACTCTAATGGTAAGAAGTTAAAACCAGTTGGTTGTCAGTTTTAACATTTAGTCATTAAGGAGAACTTTCAAGACAGAAAAACTGAACTAAGCTACTTATCTAGAAATGGGGCCCATGCATAAGACTGCTCTCTACTATTTTAGAAGCAGGAAAAACCTCAAACTCATCTTCCCTGTTGGAGGCGAGCTAAACTCCAGAGGGAGTTGCCTGCTTTCCATTGTTATGGAATCAGGAAAACTCACCTTCCATGTTGGAAAAAAGCACAACTCCAGAAAAGGAGTCATACAACAAAATAAATCTCAGATTTTATCAAAATTTTGGGAGACCAGAGATTCTCTGTAGGAGGGCCTCCAAGGCCAGTAAATTTTTCTATTGGTTTGAGCAATAACGATAGCTCAAACTGTTACCAAGCATGGATAGGAGATTTGACAAAGGTCAGGGGAACCTCTACTCAGAGTTCCTTCATGGTTACCAATTGTTAAATTAAGAGTATCTGAGACAAGTCTCCATCAATTTAGAAGTTTATTTTGCCAAAGTTAAGGACATGCCTATGATACAGCCTCAAGAGGTCCTGATGACATGTGCACAAGGTGGTTGGGCTACAACTGGTTTTACACATTCTAGGGAGACATAAAACATCAATCAATACATGTAAAATGTACATTGGTTTTGTCTGGAAACGTGGGACAACTGGAAGTCTGGGCTTTCAGGTGATAGGTGGATTAAAAGATTGTCTGATTGGCAATTGGTTGAAAGAGTTATTATATAAAGACCTGGAATCAACAGAAAGGAGTGTCTGCGTTATAATAAAGGGTTGTGGAGACCAAGGTTTTATCATGTAGATGAAGCCCCCAGGTAGCACACTTCAGAGAAAATAGATAGTAAATTTGTTTAATTAGACTTAAAGAGTCTGTTCTATCATTCTTAAAGTCTTTTGTTGATGTGCACGCTGGTCAGCTCTGAGGCATGTCTTACACACCTCCTTCACTTCCCATCATGACCAAAACCAGTTTATCAGGTTAATTTTGGAATGCCTTCAACCAAGAAGAGGGGTCTGTTTAGATAGTTGGGGGGCTTAGAACTTTATTTTTGGTTTACACTTTTTATTTTGTTTTTTAATTTGTGTGAGTACATAGTAGGTATACATATATATTTATGGGGTACATGAGATGTTTTCATATAGGCATAAATGTAAAATAAGCACAGCATGAAGAATGGGGCATCCATTTTCTCAAGCACTTATCTTTTGAGTTATAAACAATCCAATTACATTCATTAAGTTACTTTAAACTGTACAATTAACTTATTATTGACTATAGTCACCCTGTTGTATTATCAAATAGTAGGTTTTATCCATTTTTTTTCTATTTTTTCTTTTAGACAAACAGTTTTATTTGAAAAACAGAACCAACTGAGTCTCCCCCTTTCCACAGACCTGGCAGTGTTGGGCTCAGGTGTGGGAGGACCAGTTTCCTGCAGAGAGAAGACAGGGTTAGGGGTTGGAGGCCAGACCCAGGGGCTAGACCATGTGAGTGGCCACAATGGGGCAGAGGCCATAGTGCCCATCAGGGCCTGGGTTTCACAGCTGCACATGGGGCAGTGCACATTGAGCTGAGGCCCCTGGAGGCTCTGGGTGCCAAATATCACTCATGGCCATGGCCAAAGCCGGGGATGATATTCAACCAATGCCAGTGACCCCAACCACTAGTGGGATGTGTGTGGCCAACACTGCTGGACCTACCCAGGCAGAGAGACCATTCTTTTATTTTTATTTTTTGTACTCATTAACAATTATCACCCCATGCTAGCCCCCTACTACACTTCCCAGCCTCTGGTAACCATTCTTCTACTCTTTATGTCCATGAAATCTATTTTTTTTTTAACTTTTAGATCCTACAAATAAGTAAGAACATGTGAAGTTTGTCTTTATGCACCTGGGTTGGTTCCAAGTCTTTGCTATTGTGAATACTGCCACAGTAAACATACATGTGCATGTGTCTTTATAGCAGCATGATTTATAATGCTTTGGGTATATACCCAGTAATGAGATGGCTGGGTCAAATGCTAATTCTAGTTCTAGATCCTTGAGGAATCGCCATACTGTCTTCCACAATGGTTGAACTAGTTTACATTCCCACCAACAGTGTAAAAGTGTTCCTATTTCTCCATATCCTTTCCAGCACCTGTTGTTTCCAGACTTTTTAATGATCGCCATTCTAACTGGTGTGAGATGGTATCTCATTGTGATTTTGATTTGCATTTCTCTGATGGTCAGTGATGATGAGCATTTTTTCATGTGTCTGTTGGCTGCATAAATGTCTTCTTTTGAGAAGTGTCTGTTCATATCCTTTGCCCACTTGTTGATGGGGTTGTTTTTTCTTGTAAATTTGTTTGAGTTCTTTGTAGATTCTGGATATTAGCCCTTTGTCAGATGAGTAGATTGCAAAAATTTTCTCCCATTCTGTAGGTTGCCTGTTCACTCTGATGGTAATTTCTTTTGCTGTGCAGCTCTTTAGTTTAATTAGATCTCATTTGTCAATTTTGGCTTTTGTTGCCATTGCTTTTGGTGTTTTAGACATGAAGTCCTTGCCCATGCCTATGTCCTGAATGGTATTGCCTAGGTTTTCTTCTAGGGTTTTTATGGTTTTAGGCCTAACATTTAAGTCTTCAATCCATCTTGAATTAATTTTTGTATATGGTGTAAGGAAGGGATCCAGTTTCAGCTTTCTACATATGGCTAGCCAGTTTTCCCAGCACCATTTATTAAATAGAGAATCCTTTCCCCATTTCTTGTTTTTGTCAGGTTTGTCAAACATCAGGTGGTTGTAGATATGCAGCATTATTTCTGAGGGCTCTGTTCTGTTCCATTGGTCTATATCTCTGTTTTGGTAGCAGTACCATGCTGTTTTGGTTACTGTAGCCTTGTAGTATAGTTTGAAGTCAGGTAGTGTGATGCCTCCAGCTTTGTTCTTTTGGCTTGATTGACAGGGATGCCCTCTCTCACCACTCTTATTCAACATAGTGTTGGAAGGTCTGGCCAGGGCAATCACACAGGAAAAAGAAATAAAGGGTATTCAGTTAGGAAAAGAGGAAGTCAAATTGTCCCTGTTTGCAGATGACATGATTGTATATTTAGAAAACCCCATCATCTCAGCCCAAAATTTCCTTAAGCTGATAAGCAACTTCAGCAAAGTCTCAGGATACAAAATCAATGTGCAAAAATCACAAGCATTCTTATACACCAATAACAGACAAACAGAGAGCCAAATCATGAGTGAACTCCCATTCACCATTGCTTCAAAGAGAATAAAATACCTAGGAATCCAACTTACAAGAGATGTGAAGGACCTCTTCAAGGAGAACTACAAACCACTGCTCAATGAAATAAAAGAGGATACAAACAAATGGAAGAACAGTCCATGCTCATGGATAGGAAGAATCAATATTGTGAAAATGGCCATACTATCCAAGGTAATTTATAGATTCAATGCCATCTCCATCAAGCTACCGATGACTTTCTTCACAGAATTGGAAAAAACTACTTTAAAGTTCACATGGAACCAAAAAAGAGCCCGCATTGACAGGATCTCATTTTTTCATGGTTGGATAGTACTCCATTGTGTATATGTATCACATTTTCTTTATCCATTCACCTATTGGTGGACACTTAGGTTGCTTCCAAATCTTAGCTATTTTAAAAAGTGCCGCAACAAACATAAGAGTGCAGATGTCTCTTCAATATATATATTTATTTTTTGGGTGGGGGTATATACCCAGCATTGGGGATGTTAGATTATATGGTACCTCAAGTTTTAGTTTAGGGGAATCTCCAAACTGTTCTTCATAGTGGTTGTACATTTACATTTCCACCAATGGTGTACAAGGGTTTCCTTTTCTCCACATCCTCATGAGCATTTTCTATTACCTGACTTTGGGATAAAAGCCATTTTATCTGGGGTAAGATGATATCTCATTGTATTTTTGATTTGCATTTTTCTGATGATCCATGATGTTGAGCACATTTTCATGTCTGTTTGCCATTTGTATGTTTTCTTTGATAAATGTCTATTCAAATCTTTTGTCCTTTTTTTTTGAGACAGAATTCTACTACTGTCTCCCATGCTGGAGTGCAATAGCATAATCTTGGCTCACTGAAACCTCCACCTCCCAGGCTCAAGCAATTCTCCTGCTTCAGCCTCCTGAGTAGCTGGGACTACATGTGCGTGCCACCAAGCCTGGCTAATTTTTTTATTTTTTGTAGAGAGGGGTCTTGCTATGTTGCCCAGCCTGGTCTCAATCTCTTGAGCTCAAGTGACCTACCTTCTTCCTTTCCAATTTAGATGCCTCTTATATCTTTCTCTTGTTTGATTGCTCTTACAAGGAGTTCCAGTACTATGTTGAATAACAGTGGTGAAAAATGGGCATTATTGTCATGTTTAGATCTTAGAGAAAAGTCTTTCAGTTTTTCTCTATTCAGTAGGATACTAGCTGTGTGTCTGTCATATATGGCTTTTATTATGTTGACATTTATTTCTTCTATTCCCAGTTTTTTGAGGGTTTTTATCATGAAGGGATGTTGAATTTTATCAAATGTTTTTCAGCATCAACTAAAATGATCAGATTGTTTTTATCCTTCATTCTATTGATATGATGTATCACATTGATTGATTTGCATATATTAAACTCTCCTTGCATCCCAGGAATAAATCATACTGGTCATGATAAATTATCTTTCTAATTTATTGTTGAATTCAGTTTGTTAGTATTTTGTTGAGGATTTTTGTATTAATATTCATCAGAGATATTAGCCTGTAGTTTCCTTTTTATGATGTGTCTTTGGTTTTGGTATCAGGGTACTACTGGCCTTGCAGAATGAGTTTGGAAGTATTCTCTTGTACTCTATTTTTTAAAAACTGGTTTGAGTAGGATTGTTATTAGTTCTTTAGAAGTTTGGCAGAATTTAGCACAAAGCCATTGGCTCCTGAGCTTTTCTTTAATGAGATACTTATTATGATGGCTTCAATCTTGTTACCTGTTATTGGTCTTTCCAAGTCTTGGATTTCTCCCTGTTTTATTCTTGGTAGGTTGTATGTGTCTGGGAATTTGTCTATGTCTTCTAGATTTTCCAATTTATTGAAATATTGTTGTTTATAGTAGCCACTAATGATCTTTTGAATAGCTGCAGTGTCAGTTTTAATGTCTCCTTTTTCATTTCTGATTTTATTTATTTGAAACTTCTGTTCTTCATAGTCTGGCTAAAGGCTTGTCAATTTTGTTTAACTTTTCAAAAAATCAACCTTGTGTTTTATTTATCTTCTGTATTGTTTCTCCATTGCCATTTCATGTATTTCTGCTATGATCTTTATTATTTCTTTTCTTCTACTAACTTTGGGTTTTTTTTTTTTTCTAGCTTTTCCAGCTCTTTAAAGTGAATTGTTAGATAGTTTATTTGAAGTTTTCTTTATGTAGGCACTTTTAGCTACAAACTTCCCTCTGAGTATTGCTTTTGCTGTATCCCATAAATTTGGTTTTGTACTGTTTCCATTATTATTAGTTTCAAAATTTTTTTCAATTTTCTTCATTAATTTTTCATTGACCCACCGGTCATTGAGGAGCATGTTGTTTAACTTCAATGTATTTGTATAGTTTCCAAAATTTTCCTTGTTATTAATTTCTAGCTTTATTCCATTGTGGACAGAGGAGATGCTCGATATTATTTCCATTTTTGAATATTTTTATATTTGTTTTGTGACTTAACATATGATCTATCCTTGAGAATTATCCATGTACTAAGGAAGAAATTGTGTATTCTGCAGTCATTGGATGAAATGTTCTGTAAATATCTATTAGAGGCACTTGGTCTATATTGCACATTGAGGCTGATGTTTCTTTGTTTATTTTTTGGAAGATCTGTCCAGTGCTGTCTGCTGCTATTACTGTACTGGGGCTTACCTCCCTCTTTGGCTCTAATCATATTGATACTTGCTTTATATATCTGGGAGATCCAGTGTTGGGTGCATATATATTTAAAATTGTTTTATGAACTTGATGAATTGACCCTTTTATCATTATATAGTGACTGCCTTTGTCTCTTCTTATAGTTTTTGTCTGGAAATCTATTTTGTCTGATATAAGTATAGATACTCCTGCTTTTTTAAAAATTTCCCTTCACATATGATATCTTTTTCCATCCGTTTGTTTTCAGTCTATGTGCATGTTTTTAGGTAAAGTGTGTTTCTTGCAGGAAACAGGTAAGTGGGTTTTGTTTTTTTATCCGTTCAGTCAGTGTGTGTCTTTTGATTGGTGAGTTTAGTTTGTTTACATTCAGTGTTAGTAAGTAAGAACTTACTCCTGTCGTTTTGTTATTTGTTCTCTGGTTGTTTTGTTGTCTCATTTTTTTTCTTCCTATCTTCATTTAGTGAAGGTGATTTTCTCTGGTGATATTATTTAGTTTCTTGCTTTTAATTTTTTGTGTATTTTTTGTGTTTCTTGGTTTGAGCTTCTGATGAGTCTTGCAAATACTATCTTGCTACCCATTATTTTAACCTGATAGCAACTTGACACTATTTACATAAACAAACAAGCAAAAAACAAATTAATAAAAACTCTCCTTAACTTTGTCCCCTGCTTTTTAACTTTTTTGTTGTTTCTGTTTATATCTTATTGTACTGTCTATGGTTTCAAAAGTTGTAGTTATTATTTTTTTACTGGTTTATTGTTTAGTCTTTCTAGTTAGGGTAAGAGTGGTTTACACACCACAGTTACAGTGTTGTCATGTGTGTTTGGTTATCTGTTCCTGTGTTAGTTTGTTGAGGATAATGGCTTCCAACTGCATCCATGTTGCTGCAAATGACATGATCTCATTTCTTTTTATAGAACTATTTCACAGTGTATATGTACCACATTTTCTTTATCTAGTCTATCATTGATGGACATTTAAGTTG
This sequence comes from Hylobates moloch, assembly GCF_009828535.3. Taxonomy (NCBI): domain Eukaryota; kingdom Metazoa; phylum Chordata; class Mammalia; order Primates; family Hylobatidae; genus Hylobates; species Hylobates moloch. The sequence goes on from NW_026652282.1 coordinate 66,406,821, forward strand.
ATTCCATGTCTTTGCTGTTGTGAATAGTGCTGCAATGAACATATGTGCACATGAATCTTCATAATACAATTATTTATATTCCTTTGGGTATATACTCAGTAATGAGATTGCTGGGTCAAATGGTATTTCTGCCTCTAGGTCTCTGAGGAATTGCCACACTGTCTTCCAACTGACATGAGATGGTATCTCATTGTAATTGATTTGCATTTCTCTAATGATCAGTGATGTTGAGTTTTTTATCATATGCCTGTTGGCCACATAAATGTCTGCTTTTGAGAAGTGTTGGTTCATTTCCTTTGCCCGCTTTTTAATGGGGTTGTTTGTTTTCTTTCTTGTAAATTTGTTTATGCTTTTTGTAGACCTTTGTCAGATGGATAGATTGCAAAAATTTTCTCCCATTTTTTAGGTTGTCTGTTGACTCTGATGATAGTTTCTTTTACTGTGCAAGAGATGTTTAGTTTAATTCGATCCCATTTGTCAATTTTTGCTGTTGTTGCAATTGCTTCTGGCATTTTTGTTTTAAAATCTTTGCTCATGCTTATATCCTGAATGGCATTGCCTAGATTTTCTTCTAGGGCTTTTATAGTTTTGGGTTTTACATTTAAGTCTTTAATCTATCTTCAGTTAATTTTTGTATAAGGTGTAAGAAAGGGGTCCAGTTTCAATTTTCTGCATATGGCTAGCCAGTTCTTCCAGCATCATTTATTAAATAAGGAGTCCTTTCCCCATTCCTTTTTTATGTAAGGGTTGTCAAAGATCAGATGGTTGTAGGTGTGTGCTATTATTTCTAAGTTCTCTATACTTTACCATTGGTCTATGTGTCTGTTCCTGTACTAGCACCATGCTGTTTTGGTTACTGTAGCCTTGTAGTATAGTTTTAAGTCAGGTAGTGTGATTCCTTCAGCTTTTTTTTTGTTTTTGTTTTTGTTTTGTTTTTTTTGTTTGTTTGTTTTTTTTTTGTTTTTTGCTTAGGATCATCTTGACTGGGCTTTTTTTTTTCAATATGAATTTTAATGTAGTTTTTTTTAATTTTGTGAAGAATGTCAATGGTAGTTTAATGGAACTATTCAATTAGTAACTTTAAATCTATAAATTGCTTTGGGCAGTCTTACCATTTTCAAGATATTGATTCTTCTTATCCATGAGCATGAAATGTATTTCCATTTGTTTGTGTCCTCTCTAATTTTTTTGAGCAGTAATTTTTGGTTCTCCTTGAAGAGGTCCTTTCCTTGTTAGTTGCATTCCTAGGTATTTTATTGTTTTTGTAGCAATTATGAATGGAAGTTCATTCATGATTTGGCTCTCTGCTTGCCTGTTGTTAGTGTATATGCATGACAGTAAATATTTAACAATGATTTTGTAACCTGAAACTTTGCTGAAGTTGCTTATCAGCTTAAGAAGCTTTTGGGCTGAGACAATGGTGTTTTCTAGATATAGAATCATAGCATCTGCATACAAAGATAGTTTGGCTTCCTCTTTTCCTATTTGAATACCCTTTATTTCTTTCTCTTGCCTGATTGCCTTGGCCAGAACTCCCAATACTACATTGAATAGGAGTGGTGAGAGAGGACATTCTTGTCTTGTGCCAGTTTTCAAAGGGAATGTTTTTAGCTTTTGCCTATTCAGTATGATATTGACTGTGGATTTGCCATATATAGCTCTTATTATTTTTAGGTATGTTCCTTCAATATGTGGTTTATTGAGAGGTTTTAACATGAAGGGATGTTGAATTTTATTGAAGTCCTTTTCTGCATCTATTGAGATAATCATGTGGTTTTTGTCTTCAGTTCTGTTTATGTGATGAATCACATTTATTGATTTGCATATGTTGTACCAACCTTGCATCCCAGGAATGAAACCAACTTTATTGTGGTTGATAAGCTTTTTGATGTGCTGCTGGATTTGATTTGCCAGTATTTTATTGACAATTTTTGCATCAATGTTCATCAAGGATATTGGCCTGAAGTTTTCTTGTTGTTGTATCTCTGCCAGTTTTTGGTATCAGGATGATGCTGATCTCATAGAATGAGTTAGGGAGCAGTTCCTCCTTTTCAATGTTTTTGAATAGTTTCAGTAGAAATGGTACCAGCTATTCTTTGTACCTCTGGTAGAATTCAGCTGTGTGATTCATAAAATATAGAAAATATAAAGCTAGATGTGATGCTAGAAATGATCTAATTGGACGGGTGCAGTGGCTCACATCTGTAATCCTAGCACTTTGGGAGGCCGGGGCGGGTGGACTACTTGAAGTCAGGAGTTTGAGACCAAACTGGCCAACATGGTAAAACCCCATCTCTACGAAAAGTACAAAAATTAGCCCAGCATGGTGGCACATGCCTGTAGTCCCAGCTACTCAGGAGGCTGAGGCAGGAGAATCACTTGAACCCAGGAGCTGGAGGTTGCAGTGAGCTGAGATTACACCATTGCACTCCTGCCTTGGTGACAAAGTGAGACTGTCTCAAACAAACAAACAACAAACAAATAAAAAAAAGGATCTAATAAAAACCCCTCACATTTTACAGATGAAGAGGAGGTCAAAATTCTTAAGTGCACAAAATCACACATGTAATTATTAACAGTGGCAGAACCTAGACAAACCAGGTGTATTGGCTATGCAAATTAATTCAATGAATACTTTTTTACTTTTGTCAGTAATTACTGATTTTATAGATCTTGCTCTAAAATAAGTAAATACTGTACTCTGAAGCTATAGAAATATACATTATAAACTTCTGAACAGCAATGACCAATACTAATCCGTTCTATAAGGTAATATTTTAAGCATGTAGAATAGCTCATAGGTGCACAATAATACTTCATGAAGACAGTATTGTCATTACAAGTTTTTCTCAAAAATATTATTATTTTATTTATGGTAAGGTAATATTTTGTCAGCCATTTTAGGGACACATATTTGTGTAAGAACTCCTGTGTTTTGTAAAATTTTTATTAGTATAAAATAATACAGTTTTGTGAGTATATTTAAAATGCTTGAAAGCATGCACAGGTAGCTATACAGTAAGAATATTTGAGATATAGTAGGGATGAGGAAAGAAAACTTTTACTTTTCAATTTTAATATACTGAACTTTTAAATACATTTTTAACGGTAAGCATGTTTGCCCTTTTAATACAAAAATAAGTTACACTGCATGTTCTCACTCATAGGTGGGAATTGAACAATGAGAACACATGGACACAGGAAGGGGAACATCACACACCGGGGCCTGTCATGGGGTGGAGGGAGGGGGAGGGATAGCATTAGGAGATATATCTAATGTCAAATAACGAGTTAATGGGTGCAGCACACCAACATGGCACAGGTATACATATGTAACAAACCTGCACGTTGTGCACATGTACCCTAAAACCTAAAGTATAATAAAAAAATTTAAAAAAAGTATTTCAACACTATCACAAAAACAGAAAAATCTCACCACTCAGAAAGAACCACTCTTAGTATTTTGTACATTTCTTTCCAACCTGACATTATGCCTTATTTGTTTCCAAAAGTATCTGATTTCTGCTCTTGTTCCATTTGACAGTATGGCATAAATGTTTTCTTATGTCACTAAAAACTGTTCATTAATTTTTTTAAATAGCTGTGAAGAATTACATTGTTTGAACATACTATAATTACTTTAGCTTAATATTCTATGTTGGTTTATTTCCCTTTGTTATCATAACTAAAGCACTATTAGACATAATCATGCCTTAATCTTTGTCTGTATTTTGGATTAGGTCCTTAGGATAGATTCATAAAACTTAAATTACTGGGTTAAATAATATGAACTTTTTTTTTCTTTTTGAGGTGGTGTCTCACTCTGTTGCCCAGGCTGGAGTAGAGATGTGATCGGCTCTCTGCAACCTCTGCCTTCCAGGTTCAAGTGATTCTCCTGCCTCAGCCTCCCAAGAAGCTGAGACTACAGGTGCGCCACCATGCCTGGCTAGTTTTTGTAATTTTTAGTAGAGATGGGATTTCTCCATGTTGGGCATGCTGGTCTTGAACTCCTGACCTCAATTGATTCACCCACCTTGGCCTCCCAAAGTGCTGGGATTACAGGTGTGAGCCACTGTTCCTGGCCTAATACGAACATTTTTAAAAGCTCTCCAAAAATAATACCAAATTACTTTTCAGAAATATACTAATTTATACTCCCACTAATTTTTTTCAGAGACAAGATCTCATTATGTTGCTCAGGCTGGAGTGGAGTGGCTATTCACAGACAAGATCATAGCATACTGCAGCCCTGAACTCCTGGGCTCAAGTAATCCTGCTGTTCAAGTAGCTGGAACTACAAGGTATGCCACCGAGTCCTACTAATTTTATTATTTCTTCCAGTAGTGTGTGAAAGTGCTTTATCATGAAACCATCATACGTATGTTTCTAATAGATTAGATAAAATCATTACTGTCTATTTTTAGTTGAAATTCTTTGATTTAGTGAAATTAAACATGTTACTTGTTCATTAGCCATTTATATTGTATCTCCTTTGAATCATCTAATTATTTATTCATTTATATACTGGAGTTTTTGTATTTTTCTTATCAATTTGTATGAACTACTTATATATTAAGACTATAACCAACAAATATTAATTTCTGTAATATTTGTTGCAGGTAATTTTTCCAATTTTGTTCTTTTTAAAATTTGATTTATGCTGTTTTTAATGATGAAGTTTATAAAATTCTATCCTATCTATTGTTTTATTTTATAATTTATTTCCCATTGTTCCTAAACTTAGACAGTGACCCCTCATCCTGAAATTTGTTGCATAATCAACTTTTCTTCTCTACTATTTTAAATTTTTATGATTTGATTTTTTTGTATTAAGAAAATTTAACTACTTTGTATCCAGCTGGAATTTATTTCATATGATGTGAGAGGATTGTTTATGAAATAGCCAATCAGTTGTTCCAGCGTTATTTATTAAATATCTTTACTTTCACAATTGTTGCATTATACTCTCTTTGCCATCTATTAAAGTGTTATACTAAAGTCTGTTTCTTCACTGTCTGTTCTGTTCCATTGATCTGGTACCAATGTTATTTTAATTTAATCATTGTAGGTTGCATTAAATTTTAATATCTGACAAGGCTAGCTTTCACTCATAAGATTTTTTTCTCTTTTTCATTTTTAAGCCATTATCTTCTATTTGTTTTTTCAGAGAAACTTCAGAAAAATTTTGTCATGTTTTTCTTCTCTACTCTCATATTTTACATTGAGGGTATTGACTGCAATTGTTGTGCTATGTATGTTATGTTTCTTTTTTTCTTTACAGATGGGGTCTTGCTGTGTTGCCCAGGCTCATCTCAAATTCCTGGCCTCAAGTGATCCTCCCACCTGGGCCTCTCATAGTGCCGGGATTACAGGCATGAGCCATTGCACTCAGCCTGTCATGTTTCTATTTACTTATTTACTTAACTTTTATACTACTTAGTGACTACTGTCATGTTTCTTTTTTTAAAAAAATTTTATTTTAAGTTCAGGGGTACATGTGCAGTTGTGTTATATAGGTAAACTTGTATCATAGGGGTTTATTGTACAGATTATTTCTTCACCCAGGTATTAAGCCTAGTATCCATTAGTTATTTTTTTCTGATCCTCTCCTTCTTTCCACCTTCCACCCTCCAATAGGCCCTAGTGTTTGTTGCTCCCCTTTGTGTGTCCATGTGTTCTCATCATTTAACTCCCATTTATAAGTGAGAACATGCGATATTTGGGTTTCTCTTTCTGCATTAGTTTGTTAAGGAAAATGTCTTCCAGCTTCAGCCATGTTCCTGCAAAGGACATGATGTTGTTCTTTTTTACGGCTGCATAGTATTCCATGGTATATATCTACCACATTTTCTTTATCCAGTCTACTACTGATGAGCATTTAGGTTGATTCAATGTCTTTCCTATTGTGAATAGTGCTTCAGTAAACACATGTATATGCGTCTTTATGATAGAACAATTTATATTCTTCTGGGTTTATATGCCGTAAGGGGATTGCTGGGGCCAAATGTTATTTCTGTATTTAGGTCTTTGAGGAATCGCCATACTGCTTTCCACAATGGCTGAACTAATTTTTATTCCCACAGCAGTGTACAAACATTCCTTTTTGTCTGTAACCCCTCCCACACCAGTTATTTTTCAGTAATAGCCATGCTGCCTGGTGCGAGATGGTATCTCATTGTGGTTTTGATTTGCATTTCTCTAATTGTCAGTGATATTGAGCTTTATTTTCATTTGCCTTTTGGCCACATGTATGTATTCTTTTGAAAAGTGCCTATTCTTGTCCTTTGCTTAGTTTTCAATGTTTTCTTTTTCTTGTAATTTTGTTTAAGTTCCCTGTAGATGCTGGATATTAGACCTTTGTTGGATGCATATTTGCAAAATTTTTCTTCCGTTCTGTATGTTGTCTCTTTATTCTGTTGATAGTTTCTTTTGCTGTGCAGAGCTCTTTAGTTTAATTAGATCCCATTTGTCAGTTTTTGCTTTTGTTGCAATTGCTTTTGGCATCCTCATCACCAAATCTTTGCCCATTTCTATGTCCAGCATGTTATTGCCTAGGTTGTCTTCCAGGGTTTTCACAGTTTTGGGTTTATATTTAAGTCAAGGAAGGGGTCCAGTTTCAATCATCTGCATATGACTAGACAGTTATCCCAGCATCATTTATTGAATAGGGAGTTCTATCTTGGTTTTTCCTGTTCTTGTTAGCTTTGTCAAAGATCAGATAATTGTAGGTGTGTGTCATTACTTCTGGGCTCTCTATTCTGTTCCATTAATCTATGTGTCTGTTCTTGTACCAGTACCATACTGTTTTGATTACTGTAACCCTGTAGTACAAAGTTGGGTAACGTGATACCTCCAGCTTTGTTCTTTTTGGTTAGAATTACCTTGGATATTTGGGCTCTTTTTTCGTTCCATATGAATTAAAATTGTTTTTTTCTATTTCTATGAAGAATGTCATTAGTGGTTTAAGAACTTGGCCAGGCATGGTGGCTCATGCCTGTAAACCAAGCACTTTGGGAGGTCGAGGCAGGCGTTATCACCTGACGTCAGGAGTTTGACACCAGCCTGACCAACATGGAGAAACCCCATCTCTACTAAAAATACAAAAATTTACTGGGGGGTGGTGGCACATGCCTGTAATCCCAGCTACTCGGGAGGCTGAGGCAGAGGAATTGCTTGAACCTGGGAGGAGGAGGTTGCAGTGAGCTGAGATTGCATCATTGCACTCCAGCCTGGGAAACAAGAGTGAAACTCCATCTCAAAAAAAAAAAAAAAAAAGAAAAGAACTTCTTGATTGTTGATCTAATTTTATTATTTACTCAAAAGTCATTCAGTGTCTTATATCCAATCATGTGATCAGTTTTTGAATATGTGTCATGTGGAGATGAGAAGAATGTATATTCTGTTGTTTTTGGGTGGAGACTTCTTTAGATGTCTATCAGATCCATTTGATCCAGTGCTGAGTTCAGGTCCTGAATATCTTTGTTAATTTTCTGCCTTAATCTGTCTAATACTGTAAGTGCGGGGCACTGAAGTCTCCCACTATTATTTTGTGTGAATCTAAGTCTCTTTGTAGGTCTCTAAAAACTTGTTCTATGAATCTGGGTGCTCCTGTGTTGGGTGCTTAGAGATTTAGAATAGTTGGATCTTTTGTTGAATTGAACCCTTTATAGGTAATGCCCTTATTTGTTTTTTTGGAACGTTGTTGGTTTAAACTCTGTTTTGTCTGAAATTGGGATTGCAACCCCTGCTTTTTTCTGTTTTCCATTTGCTTTATTTATTTATTTATTTATTAACATTTATCCCACTCAGTGGCTACTGTCATGTTTCTTGATTCACTTAATTACACGTTTATATGTTTCAGTGAAATTTTCTTTACAAAGGTTCTACATATTCCTTGTTAAAATTTTAATTCACTCAGTAATGTTAATTCTTCTGGAATTCAGATAGATCGATGTTGTTTTGTACCCATTATATGCTAAGCATTGGCCTAGACGTTTGCATGTATTATTTATAGTTCTCACAAGAATTCTGTGTAGTAGGCATTTATTATGCTCATTTTAGAGATAAGGAAATTAAGACTCCAAGAGATTTAATGGCTTGCCCAAGGCCTGGTAAATATCAGGGCTCTGTTAAGACCTCTGAAAGAGGTCTTCTTCTCTCACCAATTTATATTGTTTTAATTGGTTATTGCTAGGCACTAAGAAAGCTATTTAAAATATATATCTTTTATTCAATCACCTATCTACCTATCTGTCTATATTATTTATGGCAGAAAAAAAAAGAAGTTTTATTGTTTTCATTTGGTCTACCAACTAGGAGAGAGTTCTAGGGTGGTTAAAAAGCTGTCTTACACTGGAGAAAGCGGCTTTGGCACAAGCTCCAGTTCAGAAAGATCATGGGAAGGCTGTTGGGTGTCATAGATCACGGGGCTTGGGAGAATCCCAGTTGTCAACAAGAAGTTTTTGACCAGCCAGGTCTGGGGCCTGCAAGCCTGTAGAGGTGGGTCAGGTGGTCATCCATCTTCTCAATGAGTTTCACCTCCTATTAGGAAGTGATATTCCAGGAACTCACACCAAGGGGGGGTCTCTGCTGCTCCAAACTCAGACTTAGCAGGCCTTGTTTAGGCTCTTTTTCAGGACCATGATGGCTTCCTTTGCAACCCCACTCATCTTGGGATGGCTTCTTCACATCCAGGCAGAGAGCTTGGCCACAGCATTGATTTTTCATCTTTAAGAGATGCTCAGGCTGGGCACAGTGTGATCATGGCCCACTGCAACCTTGACCTCCAAGGCTCAAGCCATCCTCCAACCTCAGCATCCCGAGTAGCTGGGACTACAAGTGTGCACCATCATGCCCCACTAATTTTTAAAGATTTTTTTAGAGGCAGTGCCTCACTGTGTTGGTCAGGGTGGTCTTGAACTCCTGGGCTCAAACAATCCTCCTGACTTGGCCTCTGAAAATATTAGAGTTATAGGTGTGAGCCACCATGCACAGCCTATTGTTTTATATTTTAAATGATATAGCTAAAGTTAAATCACTAGTCCTCAAGTACCTACTCTTTCTTTAAAGTGCATTACAATACTAAAATCTTTCTACAAGTGTGTTTGATGTGAATTTCTTAGTTTGAGTAACCTTGCTTCCCACCTGAGCTAACATCATCAAAGTGCATTTTATGTGTATCCTTTGAAATTCTGATGAGCTAATTAGTAGTTTACTTCTCTCAAAATAGCCCTTTCCAGCATGATGCAGTAGAAAGAGTAATACTGTGAGGGTCAGAAAACTTTTGTTCTAATCCTGGCTCCTTCATTAATTGTACAACTGTGGAAAAATCACCAATTTCTTTAACTTTTAAAAAGATATCTATACAGTGAGTGTACTCCTAGCTGTAAAATTCTATGACTGTAATCTTTAGTTCCATGCCATTACTTCTTCCATTTAAATTTTCGATATCCATTCAATGAAGATGCAAGTCTCTACTTCTGTTACCTCTTTCAAGATACAAATACTCATTCAACACATCCCCACTCCATTTTACTCTCAATTGTCCTATATTTTCTCTTTCTCTTCTTAGTAAGGTGCTTTATGAAGTCCCTGATTCTTTGTAGGCAAATTTCATTTTGTCTTAAAACCTGTTTATCACCCCCAACAAAATCTGGCTGTCACATAAAGACATCAGTTTCTCTACAGTCTTTCTCACTGGAGATTTTACCTGCAGACACCTAAAGCATATGGTAGCTTCCCCATTGCCCAGCTTCTGCACCATGGGCAGCTTCTTCAGTGCTCACCTCCCAGTTTCCATTGACACTCCTTGCCCCACAGGCATTCTAGCAGACAGCTTCCAAATGAGACACATTGGCATGATTAGCTTTCCCAGGCTCCTTAGAGGGTGATTTTCCAGTAATCCCTAAAGGACTAATTTCTAGTATGTTCCACCAGCGTAATGCCACAGTGACTGATCTTTCATGTTAGTGTACGCTCCAACAAGGTCTGGATCTCAGCCCTGGGCTGGAGTGGGGTGGGAATGCTCTTCCTTGGGTGCTCTATTTCAGCCCTAGAAGTAGTAGTTGCTCCTTATTTTTGCTATTCCTATATTCTTTAAAGGTCACTTTACTGTTTACTAACCAATCCCTCATTACTCCCGTCTGCTGTTATATATAACATTCTTTATCTTAAACTTTATTCAAATTACTATGCTCTCTCTCTCTTTCTCTCTCTCTCTCTCTCCTAGTTGGACTAAGACTCATACTGAAGTCTCTATGCCTTTTTAGCTTAATTTACTCCTTAATCCCTTCAATCAGTTTTCTATTCCTACTGCTACTGTGGAAAAAATGTGAAATCTAACCACCTTTCTCCATCCTGTGGTTTTGCTGCTTGGGACAGAATCCTCTTGAAATTCCAACTTAGGCTTCTATGATACTATACCATTCCATTTGTCTTCCTGAATCTCCAATTGTCCCTTCTGTTTTCTATATTTACTCTAATTTCTTTTCATGTTTCTTAGTTGTTATTACCAAAGTGTGACTATTTATCCCTTGGCTATTTTCTGTTTTCTCTCTTCTCTAGATAACTCATAGTCTCTTGGCATTAGCTACCATCTCTGATTTAATGACTTCCAACTTATGTTTATAGTCTTATCATCTCTCCTCATCTTAGTTCTATATTATTCATTTTTTTATCCAACAAATATTTCCTGAATGCTTACTCTGTGCTAGGCAATGTGGTAGATATTTGAAATACAAACGTGAACAAGGCACATTTCCTACACATGCAAGCTTATTGATTGATGGCGAACACTGACATGTAAACAGAATATTATCATACAGTGTGGCAAGAGCTGCAGTTGAAGTAGAAAGTATTATTGGCACATAAAAAAACTCCTAACCTAATCTTGGTGGAGGTCATGGAGGATTTCCCAGAGACTGTAATATCTAGCAGAGACCTGAATGATGAGTAGGAATTAACCAGGTGAAGAAGATTGAAGGGGTGTATAAGGTTGGAAAGTCAGTTCCAGACAGAAAAAACAGCATGTATAAAAGCCTAAGTGTCATAGAGAACATGATGTTTTAGCGTGAAGTTCAATTAGTTCAGACCATATAGTTTCAGATCAATTAGCTAGACCATAGAGTTTAAGGGGAGAGTGACTAAACTTAAGCAAGCAGAAGTTAGAACTTCAAATTGTCTACTTTTATATTTACATTGTCTACAATTTTATATTTTATTCAACATGTACCTCTTTAAAGGAAACTTTCCTGACCTATTTTTACTACTAAAGTTATACAGATTTTTCCCTTCTCTCAATTCTACAACATTAATCATTTATTAATATTTCACTTAACCCTATACTCTTGGACCTTGTTCCCTAGTTGTTTTATTTCCATTTAAGACTATTTATTGAGTATTTTGTATTCCAAGCTGCTGTGCCGAGCACAAGAGATTTAGGGGTGAATGAGATAGGACTCTTGAATAGCAGACTTTCTTGAATGCATGTCTTACCTTTTCAGCTAGATTGCAAGCTACTTGAAGCCTGGGGCTGTGATCTCAGTTTTATAATGAATCTGTTTCTATTTAGAATAACTAGAAATGAAAAAAAATCAAGATGGACAGTTGAAAGTCTTAGGCCAATAAAGTTCTTTACAAATATCCCTAGGTGGTGTAGTCACATTTTCAGGTATATGGACATATATGTTCCATATATTAAATGGCATAATATATTCGGATTTTTAAGACATTATGAATGAAATCTTTTATTTTGTTCAAGTGCCTATCACAGCAAATACTTCAAATATTTATCAAACTTGTATTCATTATTAGTTTCTGATAAACTGTAACTTTCATACATAATCTAGGGTTTCTCAACCTTGTCACTGTTGACATTTTTGGGTGCATAATTTAGCGTGTGTGTGTATGTTGGGTGGGGGCTGTCTTGTACACTGTAGCATGTTTAGCAGCATTCCTGATTTCTTCCCACTAGATGTCTGTACCACACCCCTACCTAAGTTGGACAACCAAAAGTGTCTCCAGACATTGCCAAATATCCTCTGGGGAGAAAATCACCTTGATTGAGAACCATTGCAACTCTATTCTGAGATTCATAGTATGCAGTTTTATGTTAAAAACAACCCCAATGACCTTGATTCCAATATTCAAAATAAGACTCCTACATTTGCATTTTAACAGAGGTCTGAGGACCCCCCCGCCCCACACCCACATAACAGTCAGTTTTTTGGCAGGGAACATTATACTCAAGAAGTCTTCATTTGTTTTTTAGAAATTAATATGAAATTTACTAATTCTTGGCATTGCTTTTCTCTCAATTAGAAGTAAACATTTGTTAGTCATGCATTGTGCTAAGGGTTCTGCAGGCATTATCTCACTTGAATTCCTATAACAACCTTTAGAAGTTGGTATTATTAGAAGTTTCTTCTGCATATGAAAACACTGAGGTTTAGGACACCTCAGTGACTTGTCCAAATTTATGCAGCTTGTGGTGTATTTGGGTTTCAAATCCAGATCTCTGACAACAAAACCAGTGTACTTTCTACTAATCACATGGACCGACTTTTCTTTCATTTCAGTAATTCTCCAGTAGAAATGAGTTATATATTAATTATTATTACCAGTGGAGGGTGGTGGATCAAAAAGTTCTCAGTCTAACATTGGGGAAACAGTTATTAATTTTATCCATTTTATACTCCACATCTCAGTTTTTATGTTGTTTAATGTTATAACCTACCAAAAACTCATTAGTTATTCAGCTCTAACAGGTTTCTAAACTAGAAGGGAAAAAAGATTGATTTCCATTACATACAAATAGATGTGTTTTAAAAATGTGTTAGGAGGATAAGGATATAGTCACTCTGTGGTAGACATTTTAGTAGGATTAGAGAAGTTTCAGTAGTCTTGTTGATCTTTTGTTCAATCAAAAGTAACATCTGTTTATTCAGCATAATACAGTTTAAAGGGTAGTGTGTTAGAATGAGAAAGGACTCTATATATTTTAGTCCTTGTCCTATCATTAATGTAGTTAAGGCCCTGAGAAAGCTGTTTCTCTACTCTGAGCCTCATGTTCCTCACCTGTAAAAGGAAGAAAGTGGTCCACATGATTTCTAAAGTCCTTTTCAGCTCTACCATTCTAAAAAGAATTGTGCTGTAGAAAACTCCTCAGAAAGAAATAGAAATTATAAATAAACCATCATATAAAACACTATTAAGACTTTACTTTTAAAAAAAAAAGACTTTACTTTTTCGAATGAATTAATGGCACTTTCAGTAACCTGGATGAGATTGGAGACTATTATTCTAAGTGAAATAACTCAGAAATTGAAAACCAAACATCGTATGTTGTCACTGATATGTGGGAGCTAAGTTATGAGGACATAAAGGCATAAGAATGATATAATGGACTTCGGGGACTTGGGGGGAGGGGTGGGAAGGGGGTTGAGGCATAAAAGACTACAAATAAGGTACAGTGTGTACTGCTCAGGTGATGGGTGCAACAAAATCTCACAGATCACTACTAAAGAACTTACTCATGTAACCAAATACCACCTGTAACCCCAATAACCTATGGAAAAAGTAATTTTAAAAAGTTACTTTTAAAATAAAAAAAGATTGATGGTTGGATGATGGTAGAACTTCAAAATTATATATAATACTAAAGTTGTTGGTTCCTTAGGGCTTTTATGTGATTGTTTTAAATTTGATTTTCATTTTACTCCATTCTTGCTTAAGGACTTTTTCTTACGTTTCCTCTAGATGGTGCTCCATAACCAAAAATCACTTTTTAGTCTCGTAGCTATCAAAAAATATTCTTAGTCAACAAGACACCCTCCTTTGTCTCCAAATTCTGTATTATATTTTATCTATGTCACAATTAATAGGATACTGGCACCATAAAACATAAATATATGTTTCTAAGTTCTACAAATTAATTTAATATAGCACAAAGCACCATCTGTATGGAATAATACCATCTGTTATGCCATGTACTGATCCCATTTCTCATATCTGTGTTATGGCAGCTAGCCATTAATTGGTATTAGATGTTCAGAATCCTGTTGATATGCTAGACGATCTGTATGTCATTTATAAAATGAAGGTATTAAAAACATAGGGCACCTAGAGTTAAATTTTCTTTATGCATATTCCACAGATGTGTTGTGAATATTTTAAAGACAAAATATTTTACTTATGTATCATATATTTTATTACTATTATATTTATCATTTCATAGTAGTATTAAATTTAAATTCATACATAAAATATTCTAGACACAAAAAAGATTTTTTGACTTGTGTTTTTAAAAAGGTTTTGAATTATATTCAAATTAAAAAAAAAAGCTATCATTGCATTTTATCTCTTTCTACTTAAATATCCTACCATTCTCTAGTTCTCTAGTCTTCTTAAGGAACTGACTACTTCTACAACCCTAATCCTCCACTACTGCTCTGCTTCCCACTCTAACCCTGAAGGTCAATGATGCCAATTCCTTGGTATCTAAATATTCAAAATTTTCAAGTTGAGTACCAACTTGAAAGATAAGATTATCTGTCTCTGTTGTTTTTGTGTATGATTTCTATTAGATAAGATCTTGTATTAGGCTGCTATTTTGAAAGAATTACTCACCAAGCAAATGTTTAAATTAACCCACATTGAGTACTTAATTTTTCATTTGTACCAATTGTTAGAACTGATAATTTGAAATCTAATTACATTTTAATAACAAATTATATAATACCGATTTTTAAAAATAGGTGAATAATCTCCAACAATGAGCAATGATTAGAATTGAATTTGGCATAAAGTGAAGGTTAGCATTTGATATTACTTAGGCTTTTTTTTTGTTTTGAAATGCTGCTACAATAAAGATAATGTTAAAAAATTTAACACCATGCATTTTATTTCTTGAATTAAAAACGTATATGTATGAGAGAATGCATTTGGCTATTAAAAATGACCAACCACAAAACCTTTTTACTTTATTAATTTTTAAAGTTTTATTTATTATTTTTATTTTAGGTTCAAGGGTACATGTCCAGTTTTGTTATATAAGTAAATTGTGTGTCACAGTGGTTTCGTGTATGGATTATTTTATCATCGAGGTAATATGCATAGTACCCTATAAGGAGTTTTTGAATTCTCTCCCTCCTCCCACCATTCATCCTCAAATACACATATGTCCATGTGTACTCAATAAAACCCTCTTACTTGTTTTTTTTTTTTTATTTTTTTATTTTTTATTTATTTTTTATTTTTTTTATTATACTTTAGGTTTTAGGGTACATGTGCACAATGTGCAGGTTTGTTACATATGTATCCATGTGCCATGTTGATTTCCTGCACCCATTAGCTCGTCATTTAGCATTAGGTATATCTCCTAATGCTGTCCCCGCCCCCCCCACCCCCCACCCCACAACAGTACCCGGAGTGTGATGTTCCCCTTCCTGTGTCCATGAGTTCTCATTGTTCAATTCCCACCTATGAGTGAGAACATGCGATGTTTGGTTTTTTGTCCTTGCGATAGTTTACTGAGAATGATGTTTTCCAGTTTCATCCATGTCCCTACAAAGGACACGAACTCATCATTTTTTATGGCTGCATAGTATTCCATGGTGTATATGTGCCACATTTTCTTAATCCAGTCTATTGTTGTTGGCTCATCATCACTGGCCATCAGAGAAATGCAAATCAAAACCACAGTGAGATACCATCTCACACCAGTTAGAATGGCCATCATTAACAAATCAGGAAACAACAGGTGCTGGAGAGGATGTGGAGAAATAGGAACACTTTTACACTGTTGGTGGGACTGTAAACTAGTTCAACCATTGTGGAAGTCAGTGTGGTGATTCCTCAGGGATCTAGAACTAGAAATACCATTTGACCCAGCCATCCCATTACTGGGTATATACCCAAAGGACTATAAATCATGCTGCTATAAAGACACATGCACACGTATGTTTATTGCGGCACTATTCCCTCTTACTTGTTTTAATGCTCCAAGGTATTTCGGGCTGCAGATTTCCTCCAGTTGTTATTTCACAATATCAGTTAATCAAAGGGCATATTTAAAATTGTGATGTAGTGATGTTACTTTGAGAGGCCAACTAAGATATCAGAATGCAAATATTCTCAGGATATTAGAAATAAATTTTGAGTTAATTATTGTGCTAACTCCTTTAAATAAATTGCCCTACTATTTTACCTTTAGACTCTTGTACATCATTTTATAAAACTTTGCAAAACCATTGGTGTTTCATCCTTGAGTTATGGCCATTCAAGTTGAAGTTGACTACCATCTTGTTTATATTGGAATTAAATTTCCTTTTAAATAAAACTATGACATAATGATCCATCTGTTTAAAAAATATAGAGCAATGTTTTTATATTAGCAATTTGTTTGATTGACTTATTATCCCTTCCTAGAAAATAATATTGTGTTTAAAGCAGAGAGAGCCTCACAATAATTAAAGTTCAGCGAACCAGGAATCTAAAGACAAGTTCTGGGCTTGACTCAGGTCTAAAGATTAGGTCACAGTTGTGTATATATATGGGCAATTGATCTAATCTCTTTATTTCACTTTTCTTGCTTGACCAACCCCAAAGCATAAAGCACTAGATAAATGCAAGTTATCATTATTATAGAAAAAATTTACCCTGATTATCCCTTCATAAATGCAAACCTTGCAACAATATGCCTACCATAACTGTCAAGGGCAGAAAAACACTTTCTTTCTATAATATACTCTATGAGATTCTCTGCTCCAACCGGGCTTTTGCCCAACTGCAGCAGCCTTTCAGCAGAAGTTGGCACCTTTCCAGGTTGCTCTGGCAGTTGCCACATTAGGTACTGAACAGTGACAGCTGCATACTTGGGAGACTACCTGAGCACAGATGCTTCTAGCCTTTCACCTCCAAAAAGGAGCCATGTAGTTCATATTGAACGTATACATTGCTGATGAGCAGAGAGCAGGAGAAGAAGAGGAGGAGGAAGAGAAAAACATGACAAAAAGTTCTCCTTCTCATAGAGTCATAGAATTTTAGCAATGGAAAGGAACTTAAAGGTCATCTTGTGTAATGACCCATTCCTTTTCCTCATTCTACCCAGCACCCTTATAGACCTAAGGAGATTTTCCTCTATGTTTTATAAATTGCATAAAGGCAAAAAAGAAAAAGTATATGTGATTCAGTTGTCAGTGAAAAAGATACTGCTCATGAACTTTCTAAACTGTGCACCCACCTATATCAGAAATAAATGATGGAAACAAAATATAAACATAATTAAAATGTCATTATCATAGCTCTTAGAAACCAATGGGTAAAATATGGAAGTGAGTGAAAATAAAACCGGGACTCCAGTGAATCTCTGCAATTGGTGTATTATTGATTTCAGTAGCAATATTATTTATCTATTGCTGTGTAATAAATTACCCTAAAACTTAGAGGCTTATACAATCAACTGTAACACAAATAACAATCATTTGTGTTATGGTTTTTGTGGGTCTGGGATCTGAGCATAGCTTAGCTGAAAGCCTCTGACTCAGGGATTTTTACAAGGTTGCATTCAAAATGTTGGCAGCTGCTGTCATCTCAAAGCTCAACTTGGGAATGACTTGCTTCCAACTTCTCTCACATGGTTCCTGGCAGGCCTCAGATTCTGCCTGGCTGTTGGCTAGAGATATCAGTTTATTGCCATGTGGGCCTCTCCATAGGGATGCTCACAATATGATAGCTGGCTTCCCTCAGAGCATGTGAGTGAGATTAAAGAGAAGGTGCACAAGATGGAAGCCACAGTTTCTTTGTAACCTAATTTTGGAAGTGACATTCCATTGCTATTGCTGTATCCTGTTTGTTAGAAGCAAGTTATGAATTCCAGCCCACATTCAAGGGGATGAGAGTAGACACAAAGATGTGTATACCAGGAGGTGGGGATCATTGAGGGCCTTCTTAGAAGCTGCCTACTATAGTAGGCCTTTTAATTCTATCATTTTAAAATGAGGAGGACAAGCAATTTGAAAATGTTTTACTATGACTAATTCAACATCGTAAAGTCTAGTACATACAATATGGTTTGTTGAGAGTAAGCATATTCAAATTAATTAGCTGAATAAGTTTTTTTTGGTGTTCCCATATAGTTTATATAGATTATTAAAATTAAATATTGAGAATTCCAGTTCCAGCTACTCCTTACTAAACCTCCCCCTTGCAGCTAAGAAGGCAAATTGGCTAGGGATCTTGAGGAATAACTGGTGGTGAGTTAATGAGTTCCTCTAGAGCTTTAGGATGCATATATGAAGAGCAGACTTCATTATAGAGTACAGAAATTTGGAATGTATTACTCTTTTGGCCCACATGACATTTCTTGGAAAATTATTTTTTTAAAAAAAGTATAACTTTGGTATGATATTGTTTACTGGTTATCTCTTTAAAAAAATATATCCAGTACATAAAATGAACTGAGGGTACTTTCTGTTTAATTGAACCTGCAAGTTACTTGATTTGAACGAATATGAGCATATTCTTTAATTGTAATTTATTCTTTATTCCATCTTCTATATTGTATGTCTTCATTTAGTAACATTGTAAAGCCAAGCTATCATAATATGAAATGTAAAACTTTATAATGTCTCTTTTGAATCTCCATTATCTAACAGTATGATGCTATCTCTAAAAACATTTTTATTCAGATAAAGATTCTTTAAGTACAAATGGGGAATGATAACTTATTTGCAAAATATGTTTTAGGCAATAGTAAAATCTTGCAATGTTAGATATATTTATATTTTGTTGACAATGTTGCATAAGTTTTTGTTTGGAATAAAAATTATAATGTCTCTAATTTATCGAAATTCTATTTATCTACAAGTGTGTGACTCATTTGTAGGTAAATGAGTTTATTGTGAATAATTACAAAGACTAATCCATGTGTGAAAATAGTCATACTAGCTTCGTATTATGTTAAAATTTTACAAAAAAGCTCATATCATTTTTTAAAGCTAACATATATCAAGTATTTACCATATGTCAAACACTAGGCTAAGGATTTTAAATGCATTATCTCATTAATGTTCACATTGCCCTATGAGGCAAGACCTATTTATATCCCTATTTACTGGTGAAGAAATTGAGGCTAATGAAGATTACAGAGCCAGAATTTAAACCTAGGTCTTGGTGATTTGAAAATTCCTGCTCTTAACCACCATGTAATACTGACTTTCCCATTAGCATAAATGACTTTGTATGTTGTGGATCAGTCCAATTTGACTTCGGTTGTTTCAATAACAGGTATTTGCAAAGCTGCTCATGCTTTGGCTATGGTATGGCTGGGGGTTTGCTTGCTTGTTTGTTTGCTTAATTGCTCATTTGTGATTGGTCATACCGTGCGTAACTTTCCCAGTATTCATGCTTGATCTCCAGTAGGTCTTTTTCTCTTAGTACGGAATTAAATGCCTAGAGTTTGCATGAAAAATTTTCTCTACTCTTTCCTTTCTGTATTCAAGATTCCATGTAACACGTAAATGTGAAGTGAAACTGAAAACAAAGCATTTAAAAATTTGGAGATTCCTGAATATCTAGATATCTGATGTTGTTTAGCCAAACATCGGGGTGTTTGAATATTTCAGCTTCCAACCACATGCCTGGCAATATGCAGAGATAGCCTGATGTTGATAAGCTTTAGAACTTCTTAGGCTTACTTTAGTACCATCTACTCTCCTCCAATTTCAGGTCGAAATGTATGAATCAGAATAATTCAGAGGATATGAAGTGATTTTGATTTACCCGGAAGATTTTATATCTTTCTTATAAATTAAAATAAAAACATTATCAGTCCAGTTTTGATTTTTCCATTAAAATCTCCTGTGGGTTTTTTCCCCCCAAGATGGCAGATTCAAGGCAGTGTTCGCATGCCTCTCCCACTTGAAAACACAAAATAGTGTGTAGATATTCACCTTGTGAACTTTTCCCCCCAAGAAACAATGCAGGAACTTAACGGGAAAACTAAAATCCATAGATTATTTGAAAGAAGCAGCAGGCTGCCACCTACACTGTGAGCCAGGTGAAAAACTGTTAAGTCCCCAGAATGTGAGAAGAGAGAGACTGCCTCCAGAATATACATCCCCACTGGGGAAAATGGAAATCCAGACCCCAGGGGAAGGCCTTAACCCTACGCTGTGCCAGAACTGAGTAAGAGAGTGGTGAGAAATATAAAAGTAGGAATGGTGATGGGAAGAGCCTTGCACGCATTGCCTTCTTCAGCATGGTCCAATGAAGCCATTTCTTATCCCGCCTCACAGGAGACCTCACAGAAATCTGCCAACTAACTCAGGCAGTGGTCACAGGTTGAAAGAAGCTCCCAACTTAATTTTATGCTGTAACCTTTAGTGGGGCAGAAGCCCCTTGGCCAGAACCAGGAGGTGAGTGGGAAGTGTGCTGCAGCCACAAGTGCAGGAGCTGGGTGCCCTGGCTGTGCCAGGAGACTGGGAGAGGTGTGGCCTGAATGCAGTGGTTTCTGTCTCCATGGGGAAAGCTTATGACCTGGGGCAGTTTTAAGTTCTGAGTGTAGACAACCTGGAACGTAGCTTGCTGTGGGTAGTGGAAAACTGCATGTGGGAGATCTGCCTTGCTAAGTGCGTGGAAGCTGGGTGGGACTTACTGCCACCTGGTACTCCCCACTCCCTGCCTGAACTCTTCTGTGCAGCAGAGAGTTGTGGTCCTATATGGAACATTACCCCAGTGGCCAGAAACTGCCCCCCTGACTTTCACAGGGGCCATTGCTTGCTCTACACCTGGAGAGTCTGAGCAGGGACCAGCCTGACCCAGCCCCAACCTGGCTTTGCCCTTCCACTGGCCCCACCCCCGGTAGCTTAACATGAAGGACAGAAACTTTTGGGAGATTTATAGCCTTGCCTATCGCCTGAGAAACCAGAGTATTGCCCCTGGGTACCATAAGGCAAGCATAAATTCCACTGCTACTACCACAGCTACTGCTCTTTTGAAAGCGTCACCTCCTGGCTGAGGGTCAGCCAACACAGTCCCTTACAGCATCTCCAGGTAGAATAGCACTGAGTCCAGGAAGGAGAAATCTTGTACATGACCTTAGCTATTACCATATCCTGCACCACCGTGGCTAAACAGGAGGTACTGAGTCTGTCCATGTAACTTGTTAATTACTTCTATAAGTGGTATTTGAGAAAGCCAACACACTAAGGCTATCTGTAACCAAGGAATCTCACAGAGTCTACACCACTTTCTTGCCACTATCATTAGAGCTTGTGCTGGTACCTGATACTGGGAGACTTGAGGACACGTAACATCTCTGAATCCTTTGCAGACATCCTCTAGCATCAGCCTGGAGTGTGGCAGCTACACCACTGGGTGACCAGACCCAAAGGAGAAACAGCATTCAAAGTAGTCTGGCTCTCTGGTATTCTACTCCTAGGGAGAAAGGGAAGTTTACCACATCAAGGGAACACCCCATGGGAAAAAAGAACCTGGACAGCGGGCCTTGAGTCTCAGATCTTTCTGCTGGTGGAAGGTTTCTTTCAGCAGAGGCATAGTTGCAGTGCTGGGCTTATCAGGGAAAGACTGCAGCTTTATCCCAACAGTCAGGCATCCCTGGTGCTCCTGAAGGGTCTTGGAGAACAGGACTTCTGTATCCCCTCATCTACTACTGCAGACATAGCTGGGGCTTTTCCCATGAAAGCTTGGTGTGGGTGCACCTATAGACAGCTTCTTTAGAACACTTCAAGGTGACTGCAACCCCACAGGAAGGGCACCCTCCAGGTGCAGGCTTGCATGAGAGGTAAAATCACAATTCTTCTCTACTTGGAACATCAACATTTCTGCGTATAAAAGAGATGCCTGTATGACTTGAATAGCTGCAGCACGGGGTCAGGAGTGTGTCTGGGAGGTGGATAGCTTCTCTGCTGGCTTGTCAAAATAGGTGAGGAAGCTCTGGCCATTCTCTCTGATAAGAACTCAGTGCATTTCACTGAAAGCTTTCTCAGCCACCTCTGTCAAGACCAGGACCTCTTCCCACCATTTGATATTGCATTTACCCACCTGCTTTAGCCACAGCCAATTTATAACTGTGGACACTTCCACTATTGGCCTGAAGCCTAAACTATTCAACCCAGTAAATAAAATATTGAGGAATATCTACATAAATAAATACACACCATGGGAGAAAGAGATGTTTCAAGAGACCTCTGCCATGTATACACTATAGGAGACAGTGAACATCAACATTTCTGCGTATAAAAGACCAAGCACGGAGCTATTAGAACCAGCGTGTGCGGAAATCATTATAGAGACTCTCTCTAACCAAGGAACTCATACAGTCTTTGCCCTTCAAAGCACCAAGAGCCAAATTAGGCTACAATAAACTGTAAATATTAAAGTCACATCCTTAAGGGTGGGGGGAAAATTTAAAAAAAACAGTGAAATAAAAAATAAATTCAAGAATAACTGAAAAAAATAGTTTACCCAAATGAGAAGAAACCAGTAAAATAGTTTAGGGAATATGGCAAAATGGTTCTGTAACACCCCCAAAAGATCACATTAGCCCTCCAGCAATGGATTTAAACTAGGACAAAATCTTTGAAATACCAGAAAAAAAAATTCAAAAGATTGATTATTAAGCTACTGAAAAAGATGCCAGAGAAAGATGAAAACAACATAAAATTTTTAAAAAAATTTAAGATATGAATTTAAAAATTTTCTAAAGACATAGTGGTATGGTTTGGTTGTGTCCTCACCCAAATCTCATCTTAAATTTTAGCTTTCATAATCCCCACCTGTCATGGGAGAGACCCTGTGGGAGGTAACTGAATCACGGGGGCAGGTTTTTCCCATGCTATTCTTGTGATAGTGAATAAGTCTCATGAGATCTGATGGTATTTTTTTTTCAAGACAGAGTTTCACTCTTGTTGCCCAGGCTGGAGTACAATGGTGTGATCTCAGCTCACTGCAAACTCTGCCTCCTGGGTTCAAGTGATTCTCCTGCCTCAGCCTCCTGAGTAGCTGGGATTACAGCTGCCCACCACCATGTCTGGCTAATTTTTGTATTTTTAGCAGAGACAGGGTTTTGCTATGTTGGCCAGGCTGGTCTTGAACTCCTG
The DNA here is from genome assembly GCF_009828535.3 of Hylobates moloch. Taxonomy (NCBI): domain Eukaryota; kingdom Metazoa; phylum Chordata; class Mammalia; order Primates; family Hylobatidae; genus Hylobates; species Hylobates moloch. The sequence goes on from NW_026652282.1 coordinate 66,429,941, forward strand.
ACCACAGGTGATCCACCCACCTTGGCCTCCCAAACTGTTGGGATTACAGGGGTGAGCCACCGTGCCTGGCAATCTGAGGGTTTTATAAAGGGAAGTTCTCCTGCACACGCTCTCTTACCTGCCACCATGTAAGATGTGCATTTGCTCCTCCTCCACCTTCCGCCATGATTGTGAGTCCTCTTCAGCCATGTGGAACTCCCAAATCTCATGTTGTTTTCATATTTCAAAACCAATCATGCCTTCCCAGCAGTCCCCCGTTTTAACTTATTCCAGCATTAACTCGAAAGTCCATGTTTAAAGTATCATCTGAGACAAGGCAAGTCACTTGTTCCTATGCGCCTGTAAAATCAAAAGCAAGTTAGTTACTTCTAAGAATCACTGAGAGTACAGGAATTAGATAAATGTTCCCATTTCAATTGGAAGAACTTGGCCAAAAACTAAGGAGCTAGAGAGGTCCCATGCAAGTCCAAAATGCAGCTGGGCAGTCATTAAATCTTAAAGCTCCAAAATTTCCTTTGACTCCATGTCTCACATCCAGGGCATGCTGATGCAAGGGGTAGGCTCCCATGGCTTTGGGCAGCTCCACCCCTGTGGCTTTGCAGACTACAGTCCCTGCAGCTGCCTTTACAGGCTGGCATTAAGTGCATGGGGCTTTTCCAGGTGCATGGTGCAAGCTGTTGGTGGATCTACCATTCTGGAGTTGGGAGGGTGGTGGCCTTCCTTTCACACCTTTACTAGGCAGTGCCCCAGTGAGGACTCTGTGTGAGTGCTCCAGCCCCATATTTTCCTTCCTTACTGCCCTAGCAGAGGTTTTCCATTAGGGCTCCACCTCTGCATCAGATTTCTGCCTGGAGATCCAGGTGTTTCCATATAGCCTCTGAAATCTAGGCAGAGGTTCCCAAACCTCATCTCTTGTCTTCTGCACAACTGAAGGCACAACACCATATGGAAGCCACCAGGGCCTGTGGCTTGCACTCTCTGAAAAAATTGCCTAAGCTGTACCTTGGCCCCTTTTAGCCACAGCTGGAACTGAAGCAGCTGAGATGCAGGGTGCCATGTTCCAGGGCTGCACAGAGCAGCAAGGCTCTGGGCACAGCCCATGAAGCCATTTTTCCCTCCTAGGCCTCTGGGCATGTGATGGGAGGGGCTGCTATGAAGATCTCTGACATGCCCCGGGACATTTTCCCCATTGTGTTGGCTATTAACATTTGGCTCCTTGTTACTTACACAACTTTCTGCAGCAGGCTTGAATTCCTTTCCAGAAAATGAGTTTTTCTTTTCTACCTCATAGTCGGGCTACAAATTTTCCTAACTTTTATGCCCTGCTTCCCTTTTAAACATACAACCATCTCTTTGTTAATGCATGTAACTGAATGCTTTCAGAATAAGTCATGTCACCTCTTGAATGCCTTGCTGCTTGTAGTGAGCTGAGATCGTGCCACTGAACTCCAGCCTGAGTGACAGTGTGAGACTCCATCTCAAAAAAAAAACTATTTAAAAAAATCTGGATTCATTGATATTTTGAATGGGTTTTTTTGTGTCTTGATATCCTTCAGTGTAGCTATGATTTTGGTTATTTCTTTTCTCCTGCTAGCTTGGGGGTTAATTTGTTCTTGCTTCTCTAATTCTTTCAGTTGTGAATTTAAGTTTTTAATTTGGGATATTTCTAACTTTTTGATGTGGGCATTTAGTGCTATGAACTTCTCTGTTAAAACTGCCTTAGCTGTGTCCCAGAGATTCTGAAATGTTGTATCTTTGTTCTCATTAATTTCAAAGAACTATTAGATTTGGTGTCTTAATTTTGTTCTTTCCCCAAAAATCATTCTGGAGTATGTTGTTTAATT
>NW_026652282.1:66461675-66497500 GCF_009828535.3 Hylobates moloch
CGAAGGATAGCTGTATTATGTTAGGCTTAATTATGACTTTATTATCGTCTTTATTTGAAGATTTTGTATGATCTCAGGAGATGTGTATGGGTTCATGTTGACAAGGGGCAGACTTGTGATGGTTAATAGTAAGTGTCAACTCAATTGGATTGAGAGATACAAAGTATTAATCCTGGATGTGTCTGTTTGGGTGTTGCTAAAAGAGATTAACATTTGAGTCAGTGGGCTGAGGAAGGCAGATCCACCCTTAATCTGGTGGGCACAATCTACTTAGCTTCCACCAAATATAAGGCAGGCAGAATAATGTGAAAAAGGGAGATGGGCCTAGTATCCCAGTCTACATCTTTCTGCTGTGCTGGATGCTTCCTGTCCTCGAACATCAGACTCCAAGTTCTTCAGTTTTGGGACTCTGACTGGCTCTCCTTGCTCCTCAGCTTGTAGACAGCCTATTGTGGGACCTTGTGATCATGTAAGTTAATACTTAATAAACTCTCTCTTTCTCTCTCTCGCTCTCACTATATATATATGTATATATACTCAATTCAATAAATGTGATTTATCTCAATAGATGCAAAAAAAAATTTGATAAAAAATTTGCATCCCTTCATGATAAAATCCCTCAAAAAACTAGTCATAGAAGGAATATACCTCAAACATTCCAATTATTACACTGTAATTTTACTAAAGTACAGTAGATTCTGTTATCTGATGCAGTTTGAGAAGGGATCAATTGATAGTTGAAAAATTTGTTTAAAATCTGAATTAGATTGAGAAATAATAAAAAGAAAGTGGCTTAAATGTTTTATTTCAACTTAAAACATATAAATGCTCATTGAATAATTGATCGTTTGTTCTAGCACATGAACTTTCCTTGATTGTGGGTATCCTGAAGGAGTTCCATGTCAACTTTCTCACATAAACTATATCTATTCCAGTTTAAATTTTCTTAAAATGAATCAAGAAATTAAAAAGATGTTTGCAAAGTAATCTGAGTGCAAATAGTATATTATAATGATGTTTCTTCAATCATTTACACTGGTGTTACTCACACTTAGATATCAAATTTTTCTAAGACACTTAATGAGTAACCCTTAAACCAGGTAGAAATAAAAACCATAAACAGGCCAATAACAAGCAGTTAGATTGAAATGGTAATAAAACAATTGCCATCTAAAAGAAAGTGCAGGACAAGATGGATTCACAGCTGAATTCTGTAAGAACTTCAAGGAAGATTTGGTAAAAATCCTACTGAAACTATTCCAAAAGATAAAGGAAGAGAAATCCTTCCTAAATTATTCTATGAAGCCAGTATCACCCTAATACTAAAACCAGAAAAGAACTTTCCTTGATTGTGGGTATCCTGAAGGAGTTCCATGTCAACTTTCTCACATAAACTATATCTATTGTGAATCAAGAATTAAAAAGTTTTGAAAGTAATCTAGTGCAATAGTATTTATAATGATTTTTTCAATCTTTACAGGATTTGAAGTCCCAAGGATATTGGTCTGTTGCTTTCTTTTTTGTTGTTCTTGTCCAGCTTTGGTATCAGGGTGATACTGGCTTCATAACTGAGTTGGGGAGAATTTCACCTTTTTTATTTTTTGGAGCAATTTCATGAGAACTGGTACCAGTTACCCTTTGCATGTTTGGTAGAATTTGGCTGTTGATCTATCTAATTCTGGGCTTTTTATTTTGTTGGAAAAAATCATCTTACTGATTAATTCTCACTATTTTATCACTTTGTTCAGGATTTCTATTTCTTCTTGGTTCAATCATGGGAGTTTATACATTTCCAAGAATTTATTTACTTTAGATTTTCTAGTTTGTGGGTGCATTATTGTTCATTTTTGTCTCTAAAGATCTTGTGTAAAGACCATATATGACAAATCCACAGACACATCATACTGAATGGGAAAAAGCTGAAAACATCCCCCCTAACAACTGGAACAAGACAAGGATATCCATTTTCATCACTCTTATTCAACATAGTATTGGAAGTTCTAGCAAAAGCAACCCAGCAAGAGAAAGAAATAAAAGACATCCAAAGTGGAAATGAGGACTATCTCTATATTCTGATGATATGATCTTATACCAAGAAAACCCTAAAGACTTGATATGGTTTGGATGTTCCCTCCAAGTCTCATGTTGAAATGTGATTCTTAATATTGAAGGTGAAGCCTTGTGGAAGATAATTAGATCATGGAGGCAAATCATTCATGAATGGCTTAGCACCATCTTCTTGGTGATAAGTGAGTTGCTCAGTTAGTTCACATGAGATTTTGAGTGTTTAAAGGAGTCAGGGGCTTGCCCTTTTTTTCTCTTGCTCCCATTCTCACCACCTAACATACTGGCTTTCCTTTTCTTTCCAACATGATTGTAAGCTTCCTGAGGCCCTCACCAGAAGCAGATGCTGCCACTATGCTTTGTGTACAGCCTGTAGAACCATAAACCAATTAAATCTAATTTCTTTAAAAATTACCCAGTCTCAGGTACTTCTTTATAGCAACTCAAAAATAGATTAACATGAGACTTTTCCAAAAGAATCCAGGATTTCATAAATAAATTTAGTAAACCTTCAGGATATAAAATCAATGTACCAAAATATGCAGCATTTCTATACATCAACAACAATTAAGCTGAGAACAAAACCAATAAGTCAATTCTACCTGTAATATCTGCAAAAATATAAAATACCTCGTGTTACATTTAAACAAGAAGGTAAAAATCTCTACAAGGAATATTAAAAAATACTGATGAAAGAAATTGTAGATGACACAAACAAATGGAGAAACATCCTATGCTCATGGATAAGAAGAATCAATATTGTTAAAATGACCATACTACCCAAAGCAATTTAAAGAGTCAATGTAATTCCCATCACAGTACCAATTACATTTTTCAAAGAATTAGAAAAAAATCCTAAAATTTATATGGAACCAAATAGAGCTTGAATAGCCAAAGCAATTCTAAGCAAAAAGAACAATACTGGAGGCATTATATTACCTGACTTCAAATTACGTTACTACAAGGCTACTGTAACCAAAACAGCAGCGTATCAGTATAAAAATAGGTACATAAATCAGTGAAGCAAAATAGAGAACCCAGAAATAAAGCCACGTGCCTACAGCCAACTGATCTTTGACAAGGTTGACAAAAACATGCACTGAGAAAGAACATTCTATTCAATAAATGGTGCTGAGAAAATTGGATTGCCATATGCAGAAAAATGAAACTGGTCCTATACCTCTCATTATATACAAAAATTAACTCAAGCCAAGTTAAAGACTTAAATGTAAAACCTAAAACTATAAAATTCCTAGAAGAAAACCTAGGAAAAGCTCTTCTGGATATTGGCCTGTGCAAAGAATTTATGACTAAGACTTCAAAAGAAAATGCAAATAAAACAAAAATAGACAAATGATACTTAATTAAACAAAACAGCTTCTGAACCACAAAAAAAAATAATCAGCAGAGTGAACAGAAAACCTGCAGACCGGAAGAAAGTATTTGCAATCTAAGCATCCAACAAAGAACTAATATCCAGAATCTACAAGGAATTCAAACAACTCAATGAATAATCCAATTAGAATGTAGGCAAAGAATATGAACAGACGTTTGTCAAAAGAAGACATATAAAATATCCAACAAGCATATAAAAAATGCTCAACATCACTGAAATTCAGAGAAATGCAAATTTAAACTATGATGAAATGTCATCTTATACCAGTCAGAAGGGCTATTACTAAAAAGTCAAAAATAACATGTTGGTGAGGATGTGTAGAAAAGGGATCTCTTATATGCTCTTTGTGGGAATTCAAAATAGTACAACCTTTATGGAGAACAGTATAGAGATTTCTGAAAGAACCAAAAATAAATACCATTTTATCCATCAACTCCACTACTGAGTATACACCCAAATGAAAAGAAATTATTATATCAAAAAGATACCTACACACATACATTTATAGCGGCACTATTCACAACAGTGAAGATATGGAATCAACCTAAATGTCTATCAGTGGATGATTGAATAAAGAAAATGTGGTAGTATTATACACACACATACCATGAAATACTACTCGGCCATAAATAGGAACACAATTATATTTTTTGAAGCAATGTGTATGAAACTGGAGGCTAACTCAGAAACAGAAAGTCAAATACTGTATGTTCTCACTTATAAGTGGGAGCTACATAATGTGTACACAGGGACATAGAGTGTAGAATAATAGACATTGGAGACTTGGAAGGGTGGGGGAGTGAGAGAGAAGATGAGATGAGTAATTTCATTATGGGTGCAATGTACAATATTTAGGTGATGGTTACACTAAAAGCTTAGGCTTTACCAATATGCAATATATTCATGTAACGAAACTGCTCTTGTACCCTCTAAATTTATACAAATTTAATGAAAATAAAATAATTGAAATGTTTGGGCTCAAAACAAAATAGGCAAGATGAATTTAAATGAAGTCTTGTTGAGGTATTCAGTTGCATATCTAATTTAATTTCAATAAAATAGCATCATAAGTCATATTCCTGTTGGTATTCAAATTTTATTGGATTTGTTCTTATGTTTGTAGATAAGATGTAAATATTTTTATTTAGTCATGGCATGACTGGTATATTGAGTCAGCATAACTCAGAGCGTAATAAAAATACAACTTTATTATTATTTTATTTTCCCCTGTCCCTTCAATATTTATTTAGAGGAAGTAATCTTCTTCCTTCCTTAAAAACCTTACAAGTCCCAAACTTTTCCAATCATCCTTAGGGGAGTAGATCGTCTAGTTATGACTTTAAGTCACAAATTCAGTTTATTGAAAAATAAGAGTATTCAATATATAACACAAGTTGAACTCTGAAATTGAATTATTCAAATCTACCCTTCCTCAGCTTAAGATTACTTCAAGCTGGAAGCCTTTAATGGGAAGCATATATGGCTATCTTGTATTCTATTTCTCTGCTTTGCGCTTAACCTCTCCACCTTTTACTCTATCCATTCCGTTTGCTAGCAAATTTCTGACTCATCCAGGTTCACAGTGGTTGAAAGAAGAGATAGGTATGAAGATAAATGAGTCTCAATTGGACTTATTCTGTCCCGGACTGGCTTTGTATTCTCTGGAGCCAACTGATATTTAAAGCTAACTCTTTTATTTCAAAGCTTTTTTGGGTCCTTTAGAACATCTCTCCTGCGATTCTCTTGATATGATGACAGGCATATATCTCCATTAATGGTTGGTGAACTCTTCCACAGTTTATATGACTCCCACATTCACTTCTAGGTCTTTGCTGCTGAAATTCTCATGGCCACTACACTAGGAAATCCTATCAAAGACATCCAAGGTGACCTACTTCTAACTTTTCCATGTGGCCAACATTGGATCCACAAAAAAGTTTATGAATCATTTGCTCAAATCCAATATTGTCACCTCTATCCAGCTTCTATAGCTTTCTCTAGCTTTCTAATGAGTGAGCAAATTACTAGTCCTCTGTATTCTCCCAACTGTAGGGAAAATATTTTAAGCTCTAAAACTCTACAAGTTGTCCCATGGATGCCTCATTAGTAAGTTCTATGGGAAGAAGTAGAACCTTCACAATTCTCCCCCATTAAGAGGATGTGGGGACTCATAGCAGTACAAAACTCTCTCTCAAAAAAAAAATCCTCATAAATTATTCTCTTTCTCTATTCCCTTTTCAATTCTTCAACGAGTCAGGAGATTCAAGAGTGAAAGAACCATGACACTAACAATTTACATAGAGCAATCTGTCTTGCAATCATTTTGGTACCTAATACCTCTTGTATTGAGGCCAGAATTCAAAGTGAGATGAGGTTCTTCTATATTAACAATTTGTTGCAGCTGTATGAGAGCTAGATTTATGTTTTTCAAATCTATCAAAATCCCTAATCCATTGATTCTACCACATTTTCACTGTCTGTCAACTTCATAATGTTACTTATCACCTTACCCAGCTAGATTCCATGGTCCATCATTTAGGCCTCATTTTTCTGTCTATCTTACTCATCTAACAAACCACCAAATCTAGTTAACCCCCATTTGTACCTGTTGTACACCTGAACCGAGCAGCAGAATATAGCTGGAAAACAATACAAATTCATACTGGCTGCTCTAACTTTATAATTATGTCCATTACCAGTCTTCGAAATCCTGTTACATTTATTTCATCGTTCTCTTTTCCCCTCTCTTCAAGACAAATGTTTTATAACTCCTCTACTCTCCTCAAAATTCTAATACTGCTCTCTTGTCTTCACTCTTTCTGATCACATTACCTCTTATTTAATTAAGAAGATAGAAGCACACAGACAAGATCAATGTCATTTTTCCAACATTAAATCTACCAAACTACCTGCACATGTGTTCAAATACTTCAACTTCTAGATTTCTCCACTTCCAAGCTGTGTGACCTTGAAGAAATCACTTAGCATCTCCGTGCCTCAGTTTTTTTATATAGAAAACTGGAAAAAGACTGTTTCCTTCATTAAGTTGTCAGGAGAATAAAATGAGTTAATAACCCTTAGAATAGTTTCCTGCATGTAGTATATTTGGAAGAAATTGTAGTTTTCATTATTATTCAAATTTTTGTTCCTGAGATCAATTGCTCTATTTGGCAACAGATTTGTATCCCCATGCCTGCACAAGAACTTTGACAATTAACTGCTATTTTTCCCGTATCATTAATTTATTCATCATTATTTATTATTTCTATAATGATACAAACATGCTATAATATCTCTCATCTATAAGAACTATTGTCTAGTTTACACGTTACTCTTCAGCTGACTACCCCATTTCTCTGCTCTTCTTAACAAAACTTTTGAGCAACATGGCCAACTAGATGCTCCTAATACCCCCAAAAAACAAAACAGAAAACAATAAATAAACAATAATGTTTTTACCAAAATAACAAAAAGAGAGCACCAGAGAACAGCAAAGAAACAGCAGAATTCCTGAAGAGCAAAAAACCCAGGATGGCCACATTTACAGAAAGGAAACATCACCTCTCTCACTCCATTCCCCCAGTCAGATCAGCTCAAAACAAGGAGGGTCTTCTTCCTGCAGGGAAAAGGTAAGCAAGAGGATTCCAGCAGCCACCATTGCCACCACAGCCACCTTCAGTTGTTGCTACTGGAAACTCTTGAAGTCCTCTGAGGCTCTGAGACCAGCTGAGGGAGCTCTCCATAATCCACACACAGCTTTCCCAAGAGAAGAAGCCAATACTCTTCCTCACCTGCTTCCATCTCATACCCCATGTTGCTATTGCTCTACCCCATCTTGGAACCAGAGCCACTGTCAGAATATATACATTACAGGGGTGAGTAGCCATTATGTCCCTCCATCCCACAGGCTCAGCCACCACTGCATCATGTCCACCCAGTTGTGCACTAGTCATCCCCAAGTAGAGCTGCTTCTATGCCCTACCCCCTGGGACCAAGCAACAGCAGAGCCACTCCAACCTTCTTTCCAGTCTCTGGTGCATCCTGCTCTTAGGCCTGAGGTGAAGTTCTGCACCACCTCCAGGGATCTGGAGCCTTGAACTACAAGGGCAGTTGAACCTCCTGCACCATAGCCAAAGCAGCACCCTGTCGCCCTGGGAACTTCAGGCCTTTGGCACACTGGTGCTTTCTGAGGCTAAGAGACCATGGCACACTTGTGTCCTAGGGAATCAAAGCCTTGGCTGAGATGTGCCCCCTACCCTTCAGACCAAGTAGCCACAGTATCCTGCCTACGTAGAACTGGACTAGTCCCCCACAATTTGAGCTGCTGAGGCACTCTGTCCCTCTGGGAAGTGAGATTATTGCTTCACTGCTTTCTGCCCCCTAGGGCCCAAGGCACATCAGCATATTGCCATTTCTGTGTTCTTGCTTCTGCTGAACCTAATCTTACAGAGCCTAAACTACTGCTGTACCCTATCATCCCAGGGTCCAGAGTCACGACTGTGTGGTACCTCATCCCCCAGAAAGAGCCTGAGCTGCTGCATTGCCCTGTTGGTTCTGGGTTCTGAATTGCAGCTGTGACCTGCTCCTAATGGCCCAAGCCTCTGGACCCCTCTTCATCCTCAGAGCCATGCCAGTAGTGTGACTTGTTCCCACAGGATTAGAATCACAGCACTTTCTCACCATTTGAGCCCAAACTTCTGAGGTTTGCCTCAGAGCAACAGATCCTGGCTAGTAGAAGAACTGCACCCACTTGTGTCTTGGAGAGTAAACCTATGCTTCAAGTTCCAGGAAGTTTTCCAAGAAACTGAGCCCAGAAATATGGCTCCACAGCCACTCTGAACACCTGTGCCATGGATCTCAGTGCACCATGGCTGCCTATGAGTCATGTCAGACCCAATTCCAAAAGAGATTTCCTCAGCTAAATCTCCCATCTGTAAGGAATACAAGAAAAAACATCCCTAAAACCCTGGCCTTAATAATCTACACAGCTACTGGCACTGCTGCAGCCTAGAATACTAAGCACATGCAGTTATCACTAATGTTTGTCACAATTGAAAAAGCTGCACAGAGGCTACACCACTGCACACACATGAAACCAGAGCCACCACACCATACCCAAGCAGCATCTTCAGGACCATTTGCAGGTGAAAATCTTCCCCTATGAAAGCCACTTTGTAAAATTTGGAAGAGGCCACTACACCACCAGATGCAGAGATATTAATGCAAGGACATCAGAAACGTAAAAAGGCAAGAAAACATGACACCACCAAATGAATATGATAATGCTCCAGTAACTCAAAGAAATGGAAATGTATGAATTGCCCGAAAAAAGAATTCAAAATAATAATCTTGAGGAAACTCAACAAGACACAAGAGAATACACATAGACAATTTACTGAAATCGGAAATACAATTCATGATCTGAATGAGAAATTCAACAAAGGGATATATATCACTAAAAGAAAACCCAGAAATCTTGAAGCTGAAAAATTCAATCAATAAAATAAGAAATACAACTGAGAGCTTCAGAAGCAGACTGGGTGAAGCCAAAGGAAAAAAAATCTATGAACTTGAAGACAGGCCTCTTGAAATGACTCAGTCAGGAAAAAAGAATGAAACAAATGTGAGGACATCCTATGCAACTTATGGGGCACCATTAAGTAAACAAGTATTTGCATTATGGGGATTTCAGAGGAAAAGAGACAGAGAAATGGACAGAATGCTTATTTAATAAAATAATTGCTGAAAGCTTCTTAAGTCTCAAGAGAGATATGAACATTTAGATCCATGAAGCTAAAAAGTTTCCAAATAGATTCAGCTCAAAGAGGTTCCCTCTGAAATACACAATAAGCAAACTGTCAAAAATCAAACACAAAGAGAATTTTAAAAGAAGCAAGTGTGGCTTCACAGCTGAATTCTATCAAACATTCAAAGCAAAGTTAATACCAATATTTCTTTAACTCTTTCAAAAAATAGAGCTGGAGGAAATACTACCAAACACATTTCATAAGGCCAGCATCACCTTGATACTGCAGCTGAAAAAAGACATAATTTAAAAAAGTAAGCATTACAGGCAAATTTCTCTAATGAGCAATAATAACACAAATCTTCAATAAAATATTAGCTGACAAAATCCACCTCATAAAAAATACTAGCTGACCAATCCACTTCATAAAAAATATTAGCTCACCAAATCCACCTCATAAAAAAACAAATCCCAACTGGGATTTATTGATGGCTTGCAAGTCTCATTTAACATGCACAAATCAATCAATGTGATACACCACATTAATGGGATGGAATATAGAAATCACATGATTATCTCAATTGACATAAAGAAAGCATTTGGCAAAGTCCAACATCTTTTCTTGATAAAAGCTCTCAACAGATTAGGTATAGAAGATTTCCTCAACATGATAAAGGTCACTTATGAAAAACCAACAGCTGACATTACAACCAATGGGGGAAAACTGAAAGCTTTTCCACTAAGATATGGTACAACAAAAGAACGCCCACACTCACCAATTCTATTCAACATAGTACTGAAAGTACTTGCAATAGCAATCAAAGAAGAAAAAGAAATAAAATGTATCTAAATTAGAAACCAAAAAGTAAAACTATCTGTATTTGCAGATCATATAATCCTATATTTAAAAAAAACTCCAAAGATTGCACAAGAAAAATTGTTAGAACTAATCATGACTTCAATAATATTGCAGAATACAAAATTGAAATACAAAAATCTGTAGCATTTTATATACAAATAACAATCTAACAGAAAAAAGAAATAAAGAAAATAATTCCATTTATAATTGCATCAAAAATACCTAGGTTTAATCAAGGATGTAAAATAAATTGAAATATACTTTGTGCTCACAGCTCAGAATGATTATTATTATTAAAATGTCCATATTACCAAAATTAATACACAGATTCAATGAAGTCCCTATCAGAATCCCAGTCATTCTTCACAAAAATTAAAAAAAAATTCTAAAATTTGTATAGAGCCATAAAAGACTCCAAATAGCCAAAACAATTCTGAGAAAGAAAGCAAAGTTGGACGCATCATACCTCCTAATTTAAATTATACTGCAAACCTATAGCAATCAAAACAGTATGAAACTGGCATAAAAACAGACATACAGACTAGTGGAACAGTACAGAGGGCCCAGAAATAAACCCAAACATATGTGGTCAACTAATTTTTCACAAGGGCATCAAGAGGACACAATAAGGAAAGGATCATCTCTTCAATAAATGGTGCTGGGAAAACTGGATTTCCACATGCAAAAGTATAAAATTGCACCCTTATCTTGTGCCATACACAAAAATCAACTAAAAATAGATAAAAGACCTAAATATAAGATCAGAAACTATAAAACTCCTACAAGAAAACATAAGAAAAAAGCTCCTGGACGTTGGCCTTGACAACGATTTTTGGATATTACACCAAAAGCTCAGGCCATTAAGGCAAAAATAAATGGGACTACATCAAACTAAAAACTTTGTGCACAGCAAGGGAAACAATAAACAAAATGAAACATCAGTCTATTGATTGAGAAAAAAAATTGCAAACCATTTATCTGATAAGGGTGTTACATAACCAAAATTCATAAAGAACTCTAAGAACTCAATGGTGGAAAAACAAATAACTAAATTTTTTTAATGAACAAAAGACCTGAATAGATATTTCTCCAAAGAAGACAGAAAAAATGGCCAACAGTTATATGAAAAAAGTGCTCAACGTCATTAATCATAAGGGAAATGAAATCAAAACCATAATGATATATCGCCTCACACCTGTTAGGATGGCTATTATCAAAAAGTCAAAAGTTAACAAATTTTGGCAAGACTGTGGATAAAAGAGAACTCTTGTACACTGTTGGTGCAAATGTAGATTAGTACAGCCATCATGGAAAACATTATGAAGGTTCCTTAAAAAACTGAAAAGAGAACTATCATATGACCCAGCAATCTGTCATTTCGGCACATACTCAAAGAAAATGAAACCACCACCTCATAAAAATATCTGCAATCTCATGTTTGTTGCAGCACTAGCCACAAGGGGCAAGATATGAAAGCAATCTAAATATTCATCATTTAACAAATGGATAAAGAAACTGCTGTTAAGTATATACAAAGGGATATTACTCAGCTCTAAAAAGGAACAAGATGTTTCCACAACACAGATGAGCCTGGAGGACATTATGCTAAGTGAAATAAGCTAAGCTAGACACAGAAAGAAAAATACTGCATAATCTCACTTACATGTGGAATCTTATAAAAATTCAAATATATAGAGATAAAAAAAAAACAGTTACCAGGGATGGTGGTGTTGAGGGCAGAGAATGGCTATGTAGGATGAACAAGTCTAGAGATCTAATGTACAACACAAGGACTATAAGTAACAAAATTATAATATGGGATTTATGCTAAATGAGTAGATTTTATCTGCTCATGCAACATAAACAAAACGGGTAACAATGTGAGATAATGGTATGTTAATTTGCTTCACTATGTAACCTTCTTACTATCTATATATATCCCATAACAAACATATTGTATACCCTAAATATGCACAACAAAACATATTCTTTAAAAAAAGAACAAAAGTCTTTAAAAGAGTTTTGTTTTTACTTGCCTACGTCACCATTGACTCCTCCATCTACCCAGTAAAGATTTTTCCACATCACTCCATTAAAAAGTCTCTTGTTAAAGTCACTAATAACCTACATCTTACCAAATTTGATGTTCAGTTCTTAGTCCTCATCTACGTGTTACTAAATTTGATGTTCGGTTCTTAGTCCTCATCCAATTCTACCCATCAGCAGCATTTGACACAGCTGATTACCCACTTCTGCTTTAAACACTTTGTTTACTTGGTTTGTTTTTTGAGACATCTAGCACATTATAAGTTCTTAATATTTAATGAATTAGTAAATAAATGATGGAAAATTATAACATAGTGTTTCTCATACTTGAGAACTCAAGAACGCCTAAGAATATACCTTTAGATGTCTCAGTTTTTTAAAAATCACAATAAAATTTAAAAATTGTCAATTTATGTGATCTTTTGGTGCTAATTCTATCACTAAACAACTGTAAACATGAATCCTGAAATCAATGAAATCATACAGCACTTTCGATTACAAGAGGGTTATTCAAATGATTCAAAATATACTTGTACTGACTCTATTCTAAATTATCAACAAAATAAAAATACAAACCTTACTCTCATAGAGGACTCTTAGACTTTGAAAATACATTGGTGGATCCCCAGAGATAACAGAAACTCTGCAGTTTGAGAAACAGTGGCACAGTAGTGATAACTCTCAAAGTCAGAAAACAATAATTTCATATTCCATCTCCACTAGTTGTGTGACTTTTCAGTGATTTTACTTATCTAATGATCTGTTTTCTTATTTTAAAATTGAAAAATTATGGTCATTGTTATTTACCTCATATGGAAGTTGTATGGATTACATGAGCTAATTTATGTAGAGAGCTAAGCACCTAGTAAATGGTCAAATAATGTCATCTCATTCTGACTCTGCCTCTATCTATCATCTCTCTCTTTTAAAATTATCAATATGTAAATTAATAAAGTTTTATCTCATATCTTAACTTTTTGGAATTACAGTCTGATGTAGTTTGGATATTTGTTCCTGCCAAAATCTCATGTTGAACTACAATCCCCAGTTATGAAGATGGGTCTTGTGAGAAATGTTTGGATCATGGCAACGAATCCCTCATGGTTTGCTGCTGTCTTCGTGATAATGAGTTCTCATGATATCTGGTCATTTTAAAGTATGTGGCACCTCATCGCCCTACTCTCTCTCTATTGCCCCTGTTGTTGGCATGTGACATACCTTATCCCCCTTCACCTCCTGCCATGATATTAAGCTTCCTGAGGCCTCCCTAGAAGTGAGAAGCTAAGCAAATGCCAGTACCATGCTTCCTGTAAAACCCGCAGAACCATGAGCCAATTAAACCTCTTTTCTTTATAAATTACCCAGTCTCAGGTATTTCTTTATAGCAATGCAAGAATGGCTTTACACACAGTCCTTTTGAAAATCTGATGATTGTTAGACACCCTCTGTCCTAAAAATGCACATTTGCACAAAATCTGAATAATCTTTGCCATAATTCTGAATCCCGTAAAGTTGTTCATAACTTCCTCCCAGGAAGCTCTCAAATTTCTAATGTAACTAGAATATAAAATAAATATTAAATTGTGACCCACAGAAGCCAGTTTTTTCCTGAATTTACACATCTAAATGATGACAGAAGTCTAGCACTCAGGTTGTCAACATCAGGGATGCCCACTAAGAAATGACAGAGACTTGGACATTGGAGATTAGGGTACAAAAGAAACTCAATTATCAAGGTCAGAGTGGCACCTGTAGCAGATATAAGAAATGTAGCCAATAAGTTACTGTCATAAGCTTCCTTCTCTTCACCCTTCATTTACTCAAGGTTGCCCTGGAACTTGGGACTGAACTAAGTTCAAGTTATCCACAGACAAACGTTTAGTAGTCAACATTTGGAAAAGTGGGAAATTTGGAAAATCAGTCATGTTATTTCATTGTACTTAAAAAAAAATTAGTGGTTTAATTTGTTCTATATTGGAAAATGTTTAAATTCTTCAAAATACAAAAAAAAATCAAGTATCTCATAATGTCACTGGCCAGGGATGCCCAATGTTAACATTTTCGTCTATTTTATTTCATTTTTGTTTGCAAACATAAATAATTTTACATCATGTAGTCTCTAAACTGAAATTGATGTTTACCTTTGAGTCATGAAGAACATGAATTATGGTTAATACCAATGGCATGGATATAATTTTTCTAAGGAATAAAATATTATTTAAATCTGACTAGTGATTTTAAGTCAATTTAACTTAAGAAAAAATAGCCCTAGTAGTAATTAAATTGATTTTAATTTATTCTCACATTTTTCTGGGGAAAATTATTACATAATAGCCATAGTCAGTACCCAAGAAATCATAAAGATCATCCCCATGGCAGTTACTAAGTTAAGACAGTGCAATCCTTACCTTCCAAGATCCTAATAATTGCGAATACTAATATATCAGCCTCCTTTGCATATTTTCACCATTAACATCACACCAATTGTCTGATATTAATTTAGTCTAACGGAAGTCTTCTGCAAAAACATATTGAAGAAAAATGGAAAGTACAGATGAGGATAGAAGCTGAATTTTGTAGAACATATGAAATCAGTATCTTATCTGCAAATCAGCCTACATTTGTAATAGGTAATGTTAATATTATTATTTATTTCAATTGTTAGAATATATAATAGTAGTAAATCAAGTCAGATTAACAGGCTGGTTATTCAGTTAAATATTAACAGAAACAAAAATAAATGTCGACTGGAACTACAGTGATATGTACATTTAGGAGATTCAAATGCACTAAATTAAAAGTAAAGAGGATTTAAAACAATATATCTATAATGATTTCTGTGATTTACAAGAAGGTGAAAACATACATCAAAGTTAAATTTGATGATTTGGGAAAACAATCACACATAAACATTTCTCTTTGGAAAACTATAACTTTGATGTGATTCTCATTCCTCGTAAGAAACAAGTGCAACATGAAGGGTTTAGTCAAACGACACACAGTTTTGTACAGCATAGTGCATGTGCAATACTATAGTTATCAATACTATATTGTACACTTAACCATACTATATTGTACACTGTAGTTAACAATATGGTATTGTGCACTTAAAGATTTCCTAAGAGGGCAGTAAATTTTATGTGAAGTTTTCATATCACAAAACAACTAACAGTAATAATAATGAATAAAGAAATCAGGGGCCCTTTGGGTAAAGACGGCAGAGCGCGGGTACAGCTTTTCGCTGACTACATTCAGGTGAGAAAACAGGCACAGAAAACTTAGAGTGAAAAGAAGCAACAGTAATACCACTGCTCCATGTGGCAGACAAAATCAACCAAAGAGAAAGTAGTGCTTCAGTAGGACCCATCTGGTAAACTTGTCCAGATTGAATATGCTTTGGCTGCTGTAGCTGGAGGAGCCCCGTCCGTGGGAATTAAAGCTGCAAATGGTGTGGTATTAGCAACTGAGAAAAAACAGAAATCCATTCTGTATGATGAGCGAAGTGTGCACAAAGTAGAACCAATTACCAAGTATATAGGTTTGGTGTACAGTGGCATGGGCTCCGATTACAGAGTGCTTGTGCACAGAGCTTGAAAACTAGCTCAACAATACTATCTTGTGTACCAAGAACCCATTCCTACAGCTCAGCTGGTACAGAGAGTAGCTTCTGTGATGCAAGAATATACTCAGTCAGGTGGTGTTCGTCCATTTGGAGTTTCTTTACTTATTTGTGGTTGGAATGAGGGACGACCATATTTATTTCAGTCAGATCCATCTGGAGCTTACTTTGCCTGGAAAGCTACAGCAATGGGAAAGACCTATGTGAATGGGAAAACTTTCTTTGAGAAAAGATACAATGAAGATCTGGAACTTGAAGATGCCATTCATACAGCCATCTTAACCCTAAAGGAAAGCTTTGAAGGGCAAATGACAGAGGATAACATAGAAGTTGGAATCTGCAATGAAGCTGGATTTAGGAGACTTATTCCAAATGAAGTTAAGGATTACTTGGCTGCCATAGCATAACAATGAAGTGACTGAAAAATCCAGAATTTCAGATAATCTATCTACTTAAACATGTTTAAAGTATGTTTTGTTTTGCAGACTTTTTGCATACTTATTTCTACATGGTTTAAATCGACTGTTTTTAAAATGACACTTATAAATCGTAATAAACTGTTAAACCCCCCCCCCCCAAAAAAAAAGAAATCAGAAGGCCGGGTGCGGTTGCTCATGACTGTAATCCCAGCACTTTGGGAGGTCAAGGCAGGCGGATCACAAAGTCAGGAGTTCGAGATCAGCCTGGACAATATGGTGAAATCCCGTTTCTACTAAAAATACAAAAAAAAAAAAAAAAAAAAAATTAGCCGGGCATGGTGGCACTCGCCTGTAGTCCCAGTTACTCTGGAGGCTGCGGCAGCAGAATCTCCTGAACCCAGGAGGTGGAGATGGAAGTGAGCCAAGATGGCGCCACTGCATTCCAGCCTGGGTGACACAGTGAAACTCCATCTCAAAAAAAGAAAAAAGGAAAAAAGAAAGAAATCAGAAAAAAAATTTTGGAAGTGATGAATACATTTATGGCATAGACTGTGATGATGGTTTCAGAGCTTATACATAGTCACAAACTTATCAAGTTATATGCATTAAATATATACAACATTTTGTATGTCAATCATACCTCAATAAATTTTTAAAGAAATAGGGTGTTAATGGCTTTGTAGAATGAGTAAGAGAGGAGTCATTTCCACAATTTTTTAGAAAAGTTTCAGGAGGATTTGTATCTGGTCTTCTTTGTAAATCTGATAGAATTAGAATGTGAATCCATTTAATCCTGTTTTTGTTTCATTGAGGGAATTTTTACTACTGCTTCTATCTCACTACGTGTTATTTGTGTGTTCGGGATTTCTATTTCTTCCTGATTCAATCTTGGAGAGTTGTATGTTTCCAGGAATTTATCCATTTCCTCTAAGCTTTCAAGTTGTGAATATAGAGTTGCTCATAGTAGTCTAGAATAATCTTTTTTAATTTGTGTAGTATCAGTTATAACGTCCTCTTTTTCATTTCGTTTTTAATACAAATAAATTTAAAAGTTTTTTACTTTTATTTTATTTTATTTTTATGGATACATAGTAGGTTATATATTTATGGAATACATGAGATGTTTTGATACAGGCATGCAATGTGAAATAAGCACATCATGGAGCATGGGGTATCCATCCCTTCAAGCATTTATTATTTGAGTTGGAAACGATCCAATTGCACTCTTTGAGTTATTTTAAAATGTACAATTCAGGTATTATTGACTATATTTGTGCTATAAAATAGTAGGTTTTATTCATTCTAATTATTTTATACCCATTAACCATTCCTGCACACCCCTCAACCCCATACTACTCTTCCTAGGCTCTGGTTACCTTTTTTCTACTCTCTTTGTCCATTACTTTAATTGATTTAATTTTTAGATCTGAAGAATAAGTGAAAACATGCAATGTTTATCTTTCTCCACCTGGCTTATTGCACTTAACATAATGAT
Source organism: Hylobates moloch (assembly GCF_009828535.3). Lineage (NCBI taxonomy): Eukaryota > Metazoa > Chordata > Mammalia > Primates > Hylobatidae > Hylobates > Hylobates moloch. Next base: position 66,479,320 of record NW_026652282.1, read on the forward strand.
TTCCCATTCCATCCATGTTGTTGTGAATGACTGAATCTTATATTTTTATGGCTGAATATTACTCCATTGTGTATATGTACCACAATTTCTTTATCCATTCATCAGTTGATAGAAACTTAGGTTGCTTCCAAATCTTAGCTATTGTAAACAGTGCTGCAACAAACATAGGAGTGCAGATATCTCTTTGATATACAGATTTCCTTTCTTCTGGGTATACACCCAGCAGTGAGATTGCTGGAATCATATGGTAGCTCAACTTTCAGTTTTTATTAAAAACCTCCAAACTCTTCTTCATAGTAGTTGTACTAATTTACACTCCCACTAACTGTATACATTGCATCCCTTTCCCCCATCTCCTTGCCAGCATGTTATTGCCTGTCTATTAAATATAAGCCACTTTAACTGGAGTGAGGTGATTTTTCATTGTAGTTTTGACTTGTGTTTCTCTGATAATCAATGATGCTGAGCACCTTTTCATATACCTGTTTTCCAGTATGTATGTCTTCTTTTGATAAATGTCTATTTAAATTTTTGCCCATTTTTTATCAAATTATTAGACTTTTTCCTCTAGAGCTATTCAAGCTCTTTATATATTCTGGTTAGAACTCCCTTGTCACATGAGTATCTTGTAAATATTTTCCCCATTCTGTACATTTACTTTTCACGTTGTTGGTTGTATTTTTTGCAGTGCAGAAGCTTTTTAAGTTGATGTGATCCCATTTGTCTATTTTTGCTTTGATTGGTGGTGCTTGTGGGCTATTGCTCAAGAAACCTTTGCCCAGCCCAATCTCCTTGAGAGCTTCCACAAAGTTTTTTGTAGTAGTTTCATACTTTGAGGTCCTAGGTTTAAGTCTCTAATCCAGTTCCATTAGACTTTTGTATATTTTGATATATAGGAGTCAAGCTTTATTGTTCTGCATATGGATATCCAGTTTTTCCAGCACCATTTATCTTAGAGACTGTGTTTTACCCAATGTATGTTCTCAGCACTTTTGTCAAAAATGAGTTCACATTAGGTGTGTAGATTTGTTTCTGGGTTCTCTGTTGTTTTCCATTGCTCTATGTGTCTGTTTTTATGAAAGTACCATGTTGTTTTGGTTACTATAGCTCTGTAGTATGATTTAAAGTTAGGTAATATGATTTCTCCAGTTATGTTCTTTTTGCTCAGGATAGCTTAGGCTATTCTGGGTCTTTTGTTGTTTCATATAAATCTTAGAATAGTTTTCTTCTATTTCTGTGAAGAATGTCATTGGTATTTTGATAGGAATTGCATTGAATCTGTATATTGCTTTGAAAAGTAAGGCCATTTAAACAATATCTATTCTTGCAATCCATATACATAATTTTTTTTCTTTTTTCTTGGTGTCCTCTTCATTTTCTTTCATCAGTGTTTTAGTTTTTACTATAAAGATAATTTACTTCTTTGGTTAATTCTTTGATATTAAATTTTATTAGTAAACTTTATTGTAAATAGGATTACTTTCTTGATTTCTTTTTCACATTGTTCACTGTTGGCATAAAGAAATGTTACTGTTTTTTAATGTTAATTTTGTATCCTGCAACTTTATTAAATTTGTCAGTTCCAATGATTTTCCTGTGGAGTCTTTAAGATTTTGCAAATATAAGATCACATTATCTAGATAATTTTAGTATTTAGTTTTCAATTTGGATGTCCTTTATATATTCCTCTTATTATGTTGAATAACAATGTTGACTTTGGGTATCCTTGTCATGTCCCAGAACTTAGAAAAAAAATTTACGTTTTTCCCCATTCAGTAGGATAGATACTAGCTGTGGGTCTGCTGTATTTCTCTTTTATTATGTTGAGTTAAGTTCCTTCTATACCCAGTTTTTGAGGGTTTTTATCATGAAAAGATGTTGAATTTTATCAAATTTTATCAAATGCTTCTTCAGCATCAATTGAATGATTATACAGTTTCTATCTTTCATTTTGTTGATACGACGTATCCCATTCATTTATTTGCATATGTTAAACCATCCTTGCATTATAGGAATAAATCCTACTTGGTCTTTCTAATATGTTGTTGAATTCAGTTTCTTAGTATTTTGTTGAGAATTTTTGCATCAATATCATCAGAGATATTGGTCTGTAGTTTACTTTTCTTGATGTGTCTTTGTCTGGTTTTGGTATCAGGATAACACTGGCTTCATAGAAAGGGTTTGGTTTTCTTCTAGGGTTTTTATGGTTTTAGGTTTTACATTTAAGTCTTTAATCCATCTTGAGTTAATTTTTGTGTAACATGTAAGAAAGGAGCCCAGCTTCAGTTTTCTGCATATGGGTACCCAGTTTCTTGGACTTCTACAAGAAAAACTATAAAACACTGCTCAAAGAAATCATAGATAACACAAACAAATGAAAACACATCTCATGCTCATGTATGGGTAGGATCCATATTGTGAAAATGACCATGCTGCCAAAAGCAATCTATAAATTCAATTCAATTCCCATCAAAATACCATCACCATTCTTCACAGAACTAGAAAAAAATCTTAAAATTTTTATGGAACAAAAAGAGCCCACATAGCCAAAGCAAGACTAAGCAAAAGAACAAGTCTGGAGGGACCACATTATCTGACTTCAAACTATACCAAGAGGCTATAGTCACTAAAACAGTATGATATTGGTATAAAAATAGACACATAGACAAATGCAACAGAAAAGAGAACCCAAAAATAAAGCCAAATACTTACAGCCAACTGAACTTTGACAAAGCAAACAAAAACATAAAGTAGGGAAAGGACATCCTATTCAACAAATGGTGCTGGGATAATTGACAAGCCACATGTAGAAGAATGAAACTATATCCTCATCTTTCACCTTATACAAAAATCAAATCAAGATGGATCAAAGACTTAAATCTAAGATATGAAGCCATACAAAATTCTAGGATATGACATCAAAAAAACTCTTCTAAACATTGGCTTAGGCAAAGAGTTTATGACCAAGAACCCAAAAGGAAATGCAACAAAAACAAAAATAAATAGATGGGACTTAATTAAACTAAAAAGCTTCTTCACAGCAAAAGAAATAATCAGCAGAGTAGACAGACAATCCACAGAGTGGGAGAAGTTCTTTCCAAACTGCATCTGAAAAAAGACTAGTGTCCAGAATCTACAAGGAATTCAAATCAGCAAGAAAATATAAAACAATCCCATCAAAAGTTGGCTAAGGACATGAATAGACAATTCTCATAAAAAGATATACACATGGTCAATAAACATATGAAAAAATGCTCAACATCACTAATTATCAGGGAAATGTAAATCAAAACCAGAATGTTTTACCACCTTACTACTGCAAGAATGTTCATAATTAAAAAATCAAAAAAGAATAGATGTTGACATAGAGGTAGTGAAAAGATAACACTTTTACACTGCTGGTGGGAATGTAAACTACTACCACTATGGAAAACAGTATGGGGATTTCTTAAGGAACTAAAAGTAGAACTACCATTTGATCCAGCAATCCCACTACTGGGTATTTATCCAGAGGAAAAGAAGTTGTTACATGAAAAAGACATTTGCACATGCATGTTTGTAACAGAACAATTCACAATTGCACAAATATGGACCCAGCCGAAACGCCCATAATTCGAGTGTATAAAGAAAATGTGGTATATATACACCATGCAATACTACCCAGCCATAAAAATGAATGAAATAATGGCATTCACAGCAACCTGAATGGAGATGAAAGCCATTATGCTAAGTGAAGTAACTCAGGAATGTAAAACCAAATATAGTATGTTCTCACTTATAAGTGGGAGCTAAAGTTATGACTACACAAAGGCCTGGGAATGAGATAATGGACTTGGGGGACTCAAGGGAAAGGGTGGGAGGGGTTGTGGGATACAAGACTACACACTGGGTACAGCGTACACTGCTTGGGTAATGGATGCACCAAAATCTCACAAATCACCACTAAAGAACTTATCCATGTAACCGAACACCATCTGTTCCCCCAAAACTGACCACTTTACTATTTTGTCTTATTTTTATTATTCCAGCAATTATATGAGATAATTTTTACTATCACATTTCACAGATGAGGAAACAGAATAGATAGTTTAAATCTCTTGCCAGAAATTAAATTGTTGATAAATAGTTGAACCTAGATATAAACTCAGATCTGTTTAAGTCTGAAATCTATACTCTTTCCAGTGTGTTTTTCTGCTTCTCATAATTTAGGGTTGTGAAATTACGACAAAAGTTACAGAAGAGGAAATGAAAGTAGCTAGGTTCAGAAGTCACGAATTTACTAATAACAATATTATATATTGAGCAGTTACTATAAGACAGGCACTCTTTAATGCATATTTCGTTACACTTTTACAATCCCAAGAGAATGGTATCATTATTACTGTTTTATAGATGAAGAAACTGAGGGAGAAAACAGTCATGCCTGAACTTTAGGTTGTACAACTAGCAAACAGTAATAGCAGAGTTTTAAACCTAAGTTTGACAGAATCTAGAGACCACGCTCTGTAGAAAAAAAAAGTGCTTCACTGGAAAACAATCTATTTTCTAGACTCTAGAGAAACACCTCCCTGAGTTTTCTGATTCTAGAAGCTATTTTATAACTCTGTAAACTGTAAACAAATGGTAACAATAAAAAATAACTCTTATTTATGGATTTGCAAATTCTGTCTATTCAGAAGTCCAAATAACTTCTCTTTTTCGGTCCCTCATCCTACTAGAAAAAAGCAGTTTTGCTTCCATTTGAATATTTATTTTAATTTTTCTGATCTTTAAATTTATTTGTTCTTCAGAGTCTCTTTTGAACCAGTAGTCATATCTGTGTTGTTTCCTCATGGCTAAATGAAATATATAACATATTTGTATGACAGTCATGATTTTACTTTTTTTTTTTAAATTGTCTTTTAACAGTTTTCCAGAGATGCCTAGTGAATTCTTCTAATGGAACCAAGTAAACTTAATGAGAGAAGTGCACCTCATAAGCAGTTTAAACTCAGACCAGTCTTTCTTGGCTTCTAGAAGTGACTCCAAATTGGCAATATAGCACTGTTGACTTTCTTTTTGTTGTTATTGTTGTTTTGAGACAGAGTCTCACTCTGTCACCCACGCTGGAGTGCAGTGGTGTGATCTCAGCTCACTGAAACCTCCACTTCCCAAGCTCAAGCGATTCTCCAGCCCCAGCCTCCAGAGTAGCTGGAATTACAGGCATGAGCCACCAAAGCCTGGCTAATTTTTGTATTTTTTGTAGAGATGGGGTTTCACCATGTTGCCCAGGCTGGTATCGTACCCCTGAGCTCAAAGAAATCCTTCTGCCATGGCCTCCCAATGTGCTGGGATTACAGGCGTGAGCCAACACTCCTCGCCAGCACTGCTGACTTTCTATTTATCTAGTTTTGATGTTCATCTTTACTAATTTTGTGTTTTGATTTTATGTGTTTTTGTTCATTTGTGGCTAATAAGTTATGTAACATAGCTAGGAGTAATTACTGGGAATTTGGTTTTATAGTCTGACCATACATGAGGAATTTGATTTTGCACTCTTATCAATGATATGTGTAAGTGGATTAAATGTTTATAATATCTATGTTGGGTGAGAGACAGTAGGGAATTGTATTTGTTAGTTTTTTTTTTAATTTGTTGTCTTGTCTATTTTAATTAAGCTCAAATAATTAGGAATTTTTTTGTCTAACAGGAAGGGGACTAGCTCTTTGATATCTGGACTGGCGATTTTGTGTGTTTCTGTGCTTATTCTTAATTAATATCTGAAACTCTTGTTTATTTATTTGTTTTTTTTTTTGAGACAGGGTTTTTCTCTGTTTCCCAGGCTGGAGTGGTGTGGCACAATCACGGCTCACTGCAGCCTCGATCTCCTGGGCTCAAGCAATCCTCAGCCACCTAAGTAGCTGAGATTACAGGTGTGCACCATCAAGCCAGGCTAATTAAAAAATTTTTTTGTAGAGTTGTGGTATCACTATGTTGCCCAGGCTGTTCTCAAACTTCTGAGCTCAAGTGATTCTCTTGCCTTGGTCTCCCACAGTGCTAGAATTATAGGTGTGAGCCACTGCTTTTGGCCACATGGCTGAAATTTTGGAATAGAAGCTGTAAACCCCTGTGTCTGTATATTTATGTGCCTAAAGATCTTGACCTCCTATGTAAGCATGTGATTTTCTACCTTCAGATGTTGTTAATAAATTATTATATTATTTCTAACACAGTAAATAAAAGCAAGTAATGTTTACCTCAAAAAATAAATTATATCATAAAGTTACTTAAATTAAAAGGATCTCCCTGCCTCTGCGCTGCAGCCCCCGCCGTAGCAGCCTCTGAGCCCGCCGCCACCGCCTCTGAGAAGAAGATGGCTGTGCCACCTACGTATGCCGATCTTGGCAAATCTGCCAGGGATGTCTTCACCAAGGGCTATGGATTTGGCTTAATAAAGCTTGATTTGAAAACAAAATGTGAGAATGGATTGGAATTTACAAGCTCAGGCTCAGCCAACACTGAGACCACCAAAGTGACGGGCAGTCTGGAAACCAAGTACAGATGGACTGAGTACGGCCTCACGTTTACAGAGAAATGGAACACCGACAATACACTAGGCACTGAGATTACTGTGGAAGATCAGCTTGCACGTGGACTGAAGCTGACCTTCGATTCATCCTTCTCACCTAACACTGGGGAAAAAAATGCTAAAATCAAGACAGGGTACAAGCGGGAGCACATTAACCTGGGCTGCTACATGGATTTCGACATTGCTGGGCCTTCCATCCGGGGTGCTCTGGTGCTGGGTTACGAGGGCTGGCTGGCCGGCTACCAGATGAATTTTGAGACTGCAAAATCCCGAGTGACCCAGAGCAACTTTGCAGTTGGCTACAAGACTGATGAATTCCAGCTTCACACTAATGTGAATGACGGGACAGAGTTTGGCGGCTCCATTTACCAGAAAGTGAACAAGAAGTTGGAGACCACTGTCAATCTTGCCCGGACAGCAGGAAACAGTAACAGGTGCTTCGGAATAGCAGCCAAGTATCAGATTGACCCTGACGCCTGCTTCTCCGCTAACGTGAACAACTCCAGCCTGATAGGTTTAGGATACACTCAGACTCTAAAGCCAGGTATCAAACTGACACTGTCAGCAATTCTGGATGGCAAGAACGTCAATGCTGGTGGCCACAAGCTTGGTCTAGGACTGGAATTTCAAGCATAAAGGAATACTGTATAATTGTTTAATTTTAAGTTATTTTGCAGCATAGCTACCTTCAGAATTTAGTGTTATCTTTTAATGTTGTATGTCTGGGATGCAAGTATTGCTAAATATGTTAGCCCTTCAGGTTAAAGATGATTCAGCTTTAAGATGTTACCCTTCCAGAGGTACAGAAGAAACCCATTTCTAAAAAAGGTCCTTTCAGTGGTAGACTCGGGGGGAACTTGGTGGCCCCTTTGAGATGCCAGGTTTCTTTTTTATCTAGAAATGGCTGCAAGTGGAAGCTGATAATATGTAGGCACTTTGTATATTCATACTGAGTAAATGAATGAAATTGTGATTTCCTGAGAATCGAACCATGGTTTCCTAACCCTAATTGATGAGAGGCTCGCTGCTTGATGGTGTGTACAAACTCACCTGAATGGGACTTTTTTAGACAGATCTTCCTGACCTGTTCCCACCCCAGTTCATCATCACCTTTTTTACACCAAAAGGTCTTCAGGGTGTGGTCACTGTTTCTTTTGTGCCATTTTGTGGTGGAGGAGGTAGATGTGATGAAACCAATCATTCAGGACTTATTCCTTCTTGTGTTGTGTTTTTTTGCTCTTGCACCAGAGTATGAAATAGCTTCCAGAAGCTCCAGCTATAGGCTTGGGAGTGTCTGTGTGATTGTAATCACATGGTGACAACACTCAGAATCTAAATTGGACTTCTGTTGTATTCTCACCACTCAATTTGTTTTTTAGCAGTTTAATGGGTACATTTTAGAGTCTTCCATTTTGTGTGGAATTAGATCCTCCCCTTCAAATGCTGTAATTAACATCACTTAAAAAAACTTGAATAAAACGTTGAAACCTCAAAAAAAATAAATAAATAAAAGGACCTCTATTCTATATGGCTTACATAGATAAATAAATGCTTATATAAATTAAATATTTCTAAAATTCCAAGAAATTAAGGAAACAGTATTTAAGATTTTCAATGTGCTAAAAATGCATGCTTGAAGAATCCAACTTAGAAACATTTTACAAATTGTAGCTTCTGCACCACTGAATCATGCTTGACAGGTGGAGAGCTCCAGTGTGGTGGTCCCTACAGCTGTGCACCAGCCTACATGTTCCCTCCCTATACTGCAGGTTCCCCTGAACCCACAGCGAATCCCCACATCAGTTTGCTGGTGTGTGTCCGCACAGGTGGGTTTTGCTTTACTTGCCCTGCCAGCACGCGGGAGTGCAGTAGCCCCATGACCCCTGCAGACCGCCATTGTAGATGGAGCCTTGGTGGACACAGAGCCAGCAAGCCCCGCCCCACCAGTTCCCCAATCTTGTGGCTAATGCTGCCCAGAGAACAGGGTCTCCTCCCACACCCTGAGCCATCACTCATATTTGCAGGGCACAGAAAAGGCACCCAGACCTGAGCTAGCCAGCAGCCTGCCCCAAACCAACATCACCTCCAGTGCAACAGCACACACAGTCTCCCTCAGAGGCCCCCCACTCCTCCTTAACTGCCTTCCCTTTGTCACTGTGATGAACTCCCTCAGGGAGGCTGGCACCCCTGCATTCACTAACATTGGGCTAGAGCTCCTGCACCTCAGTCCTCCAGCTGCAGTAGCCCCCAAACCTTGAGTAGTCAGAGAACAATGCCGGGGACCAATACAAGTCCCCTAGAGTTAGAGCATGCAGTCCAGGAGTTGGAAGCTGAACGTTGGCCCCATAAGATCTTCGAGAAATGAAGCCAGTTGGCTGAATCCACCTTATACAACAATCAGACTCTGAAGATCATCAAATAGGATAAAATTTTAAAGACCATCTAAAGGTCAACAACCTCAAAAATGGAAGGTAAATAAGCCTACAAAGATGAGAAAGAATCAGTGCAAGAACGCTGAAAACTCAAAAAGTCAGAGTACTTTCTTTATTCCAAATGACCGCATTACCTCTCTACCAAGGGTTTGGAACCTGGCTGAGTCTGAGATGACTGAAATGACAGAAGTAGAATTCAGAATAAGTGATAAGAAAGGAGTTCACTGAATTACAGGAGTGAATGGTAACCCAATGCAGGAAAGCTAAAAATCATGGTAAAACACGGCAGGAGCTGACATACAAAATAGCCAGTATAGAGAACATAACCAACCTGATAGAGCTGAAGAACACACTACAGAACTTCATAATGCAATCACAAGTATTATTGCAGAATAAACCAAGTGTAGGAAAGAATCTCAGAGCTTGAGCACTGTCTTTTTAAAATAAGACAAGCAGACAAGAATAGAGAAAGAAAGAGAGAGAATTCAAATAAACACAGTTAGAAATGACAAGAGGGATATTACCACTGACCCCACAGAAATACAAACTACTATTGAAGAATATTACGAATACCCGTATGCACATAAACTAGAAAATCTAGAAGAAATGGATAAATTCCTGGACACATAAACCTTCCTAAGACTAAACCAGAAATAAATTGAATCCTTGGACACACCAATAATGAGCTTTGAAATTAAGGCACTAATAAGTAGCCTACCAACAGCAGCAAAAAAGAGGTCAGGACAAGACAGATTCACAGCTAAATTTTACCAGATGTTCAAAGAAGAGCTGGTACCATTCCTACTGAAACTATTCCAAAAAATTGAAGAGGAGGGACTTTTCCCTAACTCATTCTAAGAGACCAGCATCATCTTGATACCAAAACCTGGCAGAGATACAAAAAAAAAAAAAAAAAAAAAAAAAAACTTCAGGCCAATATATTCGATAAACATCAATGCAAAAATTCTCAAAAGACTATTTGCAAACCACATCCAACAGCGCATCAAAAAGCTAATTCACCATGATCAAGTAGGCTTCATCCCTGGGATGCAAAGTTGATTTAACATGTGCAAATCAATAAATGTGATTCATCACATAAGCAGAACTAAAGACAAAACCACATAATTATCTCAGTAGATGCAGAAAAGGCTTTTAATAAAATTCAACCTCTTTATGTTAAAAACTCTCAATAAACTATTAAAAGAATATACCACAAAATAATAAGAGACATATATGACAAATCCACAGCCAACATCACACTGAATGGGCAAAAGCTGGAAGCATTCCTCTTGAAAACCTGCACAAGACAAGGATGTCCTGTCTTACCACTCCTTCAACATAGTATTGGAAGTTCTGGCTAGGGCAATCAGACAGAAAAAAAAGACATCCAAACAGGAAGAGAGGAATTCAAACTATCTCTGTTTGCAGATGACATGATCCTATATCTAAAAAACCTCATTGTCTTGTCCCAAAAGCTCCTCCAGCTGATAAACAACTTCAGCAAAGTTGCCCGATACAAAATCAATGTACAAAAATCACTAGCATCCTTATACACTAACAACAGCGAAACTGAGAGCCAAATCAGGAATGAACTCCCATTCATATTTGTCACACATACACACAAATTACCTAGTAATACAGCTAACTAAGGAAGTGAAAGATTTCTACAAGGAGAACTACAAACCACTGCTCCAAGAAATCAGAGATGACACAAACAGCTGGTAAAACATTCAATATTATTAAAATGCCCATACTGCCCAAACAAATTTATAGATTCAATGCTATGTCTATGAATCTACCAATGACATTCTTCACAGAACTAGAAAAGACTATTTTAAAATTCATATAGAAACAAAAAAAGGCCTAATACCCAAAGCAATCTTAGCAAAAAGAACAAAGCTGGAGGCAACAATTTACCTAACTTCAAACTACACTACAGAGCTACAGTAACCAAAAACGGCATGGTACTGATGCAAAACCAGACACATAAACCAATAGAACAGAATAGAGAACCCAGAAATAAGAACACACACATACAACCATAAGATCTTTAACAAACCTGACAAAGACAAGTAATGGGGATAGGATTCCTATGCAATAAATGGTGCAGCAATAAATGGCTAGTCATATGCAGAAGACTAAAACTGGATACAAATCCAAGTTTACATAATTTAGCTAATACTTTGGCAAACCAGAGCAGTTTAATAATTTTGCCTGTATAAAAATAGCCATGTCTTTTTCTCTGATTAATCAGTGTTAAGTATAATATAAGTATACATTTCCATTCTACATGGGTACGTTTTTCCTAGACTTATACAGGTTTACTGATCAATTAAACTAGCATTACTTAATGTTTAAGATTATGAAATATGTAAATTTGCATTTAACCAAATTGAATCATTATTCTGATGAACTATGTTTCAATAGTATTTATGCTTTGCAGTATGTCAGCTTCCAGATAATTTTCTAGATATTTAGGTAACTTAAAACCTTGGACTCATACTGAATTGAGTTAATCAATGGATTCACTAGATGTCTGCATCATTTCTAAAGAAAATAAAACATACCCCACTAACGTTTTTATTTTTTATTTTATAGATATGGGTTCTCACTGTGGTGCCAAGGCTGGGCTCAAATTCCTGGGCTCAAGTGCTCCTCTCACCTTGGCCTCCCAAAGTGCTGAGATCACAAGTGTGAGCCATTGCACGTGACTGCAAAACTATATCTTTAGGTCATGATAATATGTTCATTCTTGCCACTTTAAAATGCTGTATATGGGACGTGGGTGGCTTTAAAATGTGTGTTATGCATATCCATGAACTCTCCTAGTCTGCTATATGCTGGTGTGTGGCAGGCCATTCTCAGTTACCCACCCATTAGTTTCCTTTGTGAAATAGAAGTTACTTTGGTTAAAAATGATAATTAATAGAAATGTTTGAGACTATATTTAAGAACAATAATTTTAGAAAAATATGATTGTGTACATGCTTCTGTTTCTCATGGACACTATTAATATTATCCCAAAGCAGCAGTTCTCAGAGGATTTTTGTTTTGTTTTATTTTTGTTTCTAAACTTCTTTATACTCTTTGTGATGGTTAATATTGACTATCAACTTGATTGAATTGAAGAATGTATTGTTCCTGGGTGTATCTGGGAGGGTGTTGCCAAAGTAGATTAGCATTTGAGTTAGTGACTTCAAGAGGCAGACCCACCCTCAGTCCAGGTGGGCACTATCTAATCAGCTGCCAGCACGGCTAGGATAAAAGTAGGCCGAGGAATGTGGAAGGACTAGACTGGCTTGAGTCTTCTGTCCTCCATCTTCCTCCCGTGTTGGATACTTCCTGTCCTTGAACATCAGACTCCAAGTTCTTCAGTTTTTGGACTCTTGGACTGACATCAGTGATTTGCCAGGGCCTTCTCTGGCCTTCAGCCACAAACTGAAGGCTACACTATTGGCTTCCTTAATTTTGAGGTTTTGTGACTTGGACTGTTTTCCTGGTTCCTCAGCTTGCAGACACCCCATTGTGGGACTTCACCTTGTAATCATGAGTCAATTTTCCTAATCAACTTCCTTGTATATATTCATCTATCCTGTTAGTTCTGTCTCTTTAAAGAACCCTGACTAATACACTCTTTGAATGTATTGAGGTCTCCAAGGAACGTTGTTATATGAGTTATTTCTTCAAATATTTACCATATTAAAAATTGAAACTAAGAAAAAATTTAATTGCTTCTTTATTGATTCATTTGAAGTTATCAATGATGAATATATTGCATGCTAATAACATCTTAGTAATATTATGAAATTAGTCCTGACCTCACAGATCTCCAAAATAAAGTACAGTGTCAGTCTGTTCCAGAAAATGAAACAGTATAATGAAAGTGCAAACTTGGAAGGCAATTTTTGTTTGACTTGTTTTATAATGTCTGAGTCTGAAAAGCTATTACATGTTTTAATATCTCAGCAACGTTTTCTCAATTTTGATGGGTCTCATTTCCTTGGTTTGCTATTTATTGTCTTTAACCTAGATAGGAAAGATTTTGCGTCTTACTAAAATAATTCTCTGTGCTTTTTGTTGATTTGATAAATTTTTATAAGACATACTATTTTATTTTAACTGTTTTTAAGTGTACAATAGGAAGTCATATTTTTTAACCATATAATTTTTGGCGGTATCCATTCCCTCAAGCATTTATTCTTTGTGTTACAAACAATCCATTTACACTCTCTATTTTAAAATGTACAATTACGTTGTTATTGACTATATTGTGCTTGCTTTGGCAGCACGTATACTAAGATTGGAATGCTACAGAGAAAATTAGTGTGGTCCCTGTGCAAGGATGACATGCAACTTCATGAAGTGTTGAATATTTGTAGTTTAAAATCTTTTTAAAAAGTTATTATAGACTATAGTCACCCTGTTGTGCTATCAAATGGTAGGTCTTATTTATTCTATTTTTTGTACCCATTAACCTTCCCCACCTTCCCACAGCTCCCAACTACCCTTCCCAGCCTCTGATAACCATCCTTGTACTATGTTTATGAGCTTAATTGTTTTGATTTTTAGATACCACAAATAAGTGAGAACATGCGATGTTTATCTTTCTGTGTCTGTATTACTTCACTTAACATAATGATCTCCAGTTCTATTCATGTTGTTGCAAATGACAGAATCTCATTCTTTTTTATGGCTGAATAGTGCTCCATTGTGTGCTTTATGTTGACTTTATAACATCTTTGCTTATTTTTCTCAGAAGAAAGTGCTGTTTCCTTACAATCATGTCTATTTTTATTTTTAAAATTGGTATTGTCACTTTCAAATAGGGAGACAAATATTATTTCTCAGGCATCCGTGATCCTATCTTAAGTGTTCAAATTTTGTGAACACTTTGGATTTTTGCTCTCACAAAGTTGAATCCTTAAATGTAAAATAAACTAAAATAAAATTTGGGGATATGTTTTACATCTAAAACTATCTTTAACATTTTCAAGAAGGTAAACTCATAAAGGATCTGTTTCTTTCTTTGTAAAAAGAGAAGGGCTAGAAATAATAAAATTTGTTTAGTATATTATTGTTAATGAGTTGTATGGGAATAATTATCAAATAAAAAATGTTCAGCTTTCCCTAGGTTAAATTTGTATGAATAAAATTTTATTAATATAAGTATTTTGGAAATTGTGTGCTTAATTGGAAGTCCCTGAAGATTTGTAAATGCTTCCACTTTTCACAATAGATTTTAATCTCAGGGAAAACATTGAAACAGTACTTCAAGGTTATGTTGAGTTTTCCTTTATTTGTGAGTCCTGAAGGTGCTGTGTCTGATGTTAGGCAACAGTATAGAGTATTATTTAAAATATTTATCTTGTCTCAATCTTACTTCTTTAATGTGAACCTAGGATCTTCTAGGTCAATGGTTCTCAACTGGGGGGTTCACATAACTTACCTATGGAATTTTATTATAATAGAGATATTTAGGTCTTATTCTTTACTTGATACTTTACTGGATTTCTTTACTTAATATTTTGTATATATTATTGGTATATTCATATTATGTTTTATATTTTATGACATATTATGAATCAGGATTATAATATATTATATCTCCATTTTTTTCTCTGGAAAACATGTTTATCCATTTTTATAAATCAGATATAACATTCATTATATTCTTTGAAAATAGACTTAAGCATTATCATTGTGGACATTTTGTTTAAAACTTTTTGGATTCCAAAAGACTCCCAGGACTTAACAGCCATGTGTGTTTTGAGAAGAATTTTGGAGGCCTATTTAGAAATCGAAGGTGGAGCCAAGATGGCCAAATAGGAACAGCTCCGGTCTACAGCTCCCAGCATGAGCGACACAGAAGACGGGTGATTTATGCATTTCCATCTGAGATACCAGATTCATCTCACTAGGGAGTGCCAGACAGTGGGCGCAGGACAGTGGATGCAGCACACTGTGCAAGAGTCGAAGCAGGGCGAGGCATTGGCTCACTCAGGAAGCGCAAGGGGTCAGGGAGTTCCCTTTCCTAGTCAAAGAAAGGGGTGAAAGGTGGCACCTGGAAAATCGGGTCACTCCCATCCTAATACTGCACTTTTCTGACGGGCTTAAAAAATGGCACACCAGGAGATTATATCCTGCACCTGGCTTGGAGGGTCCTACGCCCACGGAGTCTCACTGATTGCTAGCACAGCAGTCTGAGATCAAACTACAAGGTGGCAGTGAGGCTGGGGGAGAGGCGCCCACCATTGCCTAGGCCTGCTTAGGTAAACAAAGCGGCTGGGAAGCTCGAACTGGGTGGAGCTCACCACAGCTCAAGGAGGCCTGCCTGCCTCTGTAGGCTCCACTTCTGGGGGCAGGGCACAGACAAACAAAAAGACAGCAATAACCTCTGCAGACGTAAATGTCCCTGTCTGACAGCTTTGAAGAGAGTAGTGGTTCTCCCAGCACGCAGCTGGAGATCTGAGAACTGGCAGACTGCCTCCTCAAGTGGGTCCCTGACCCCCGAGCAGCCTAACTGGGAGACACCCCCCAGTAGGGGCAGACTGACACCTCACACAGCCAGTACTCCTCTGAGACAAAACTTCCAGAGGAACGATCAGGCAGCAGCATTCGTGGTTCACAAAAATCTGCTGTTCTGCAGCCACTGCTGCTGATACCCAGGCAAACAGGGTCTGGAGTGGACCTCTAGCAAACTCCAACAGACCTGCAGCTGAGGATTCTGTCTGGTAGAAGGAAAACTAACAAACAGAAAGGACATCCACACCAAAAACCCATCTGTACGTCACCATCATCAAAGACCAAAAGTAGATAAAACCACAAAGATGGGGAAAAAACAGAGCAGAAAAACTGGAAACTCTAAAAAGCAGAGTGCCTCTCTTCCTCCAAAGGAATGCAGTTCCTCACCAGCAACGGAACAATGCTGGATGGAGAATGACTTTGACGAGTTGAGAGAAGAAGGCTTCAGATGATCAAACTACTCCTAGCTACAGGAGGAAATTCAAACCAATGGCAAAGAAGTTAAAAACTTTGAAAAAAAATTAGATGAATGTATAACTAGAATACCCAATACAGAGAAGTGCTTAAAGGAGCTGGTGGAGCTAAAAGCCAAGGCTCGAGAACTACGTGAAGAATGCAGAAGCCTCAGGAGCTGATGAGATCAACTAGAAGAAAGGGTATCAGTGATGGAAGATGAAAGGAATGAAAGGAAGCTAGAAGAGAAGTTTAGAGAAAAAAGAATAAAAAGGAACGAACAAAGCCTCCAAGAAATATGGGACTATGTGAAAAGACCAAATCGACAACTGATTGGTGTACTTGAAAGTGATGCGGAGAATGGAACCAAGTTAGAAAACACTCTGAAAGATATTATCCAGGAGAACTTCCCCAATCTAGCAAAGCAGGCCAACATTCAGATTCAGGAAATACAGAGAACGCCACAAATATACTCCTCAAGAAGAGCAACTCCAAGACACATAATTGTCAGATTCACCAAAGTTGAAATGAAGGAAAAAATGTTAAGAGCAGCCAGAGAGAAAGGTCGGGTTACTCACAAAGGGAAGCCCATCAGACTAACAGCTGATCTCTCAGCAGAAACTCTACAAGCCAGAAGAGAGTGGGGGCCAAAATTCAACATTCTTAAAGGAAAGAATTTTCAACCCAGAATTTCATATCAAGCCAAACTAAGCTTCATCAGTGAAGGAGAAATAAAATCCTTTACAAACAAGCAAATGCTGAGAGATTTTGTCACCACCAGGCCTGCCCTAAAAGAGCTCCTGAAGGAAGCACTAAACATGGAAAGGAACAACCAGTACCAGTCACTGCAAAAACATGCCAAATGGTAAAGACCATTGAGGCTAGGAAGAAACTGCATCAACTAACGAGCAAAATAACCAACTAACATCATAATGACAGGATCAAATTCACACATAACAATATTAACTTTAAATGTAAATGGGCCAAATGTTCCAATTAAAAGACACAGAATGGCAAATTGGATAAAGAGTCAAGACCCATCAGTGTGCTGTATTCAGGAAACCCATCTCACATGCAGAGACACACATAGGCTCAAAATAAAGGGATGGAGGAAGATCTACCAAGCAAATGGAAAACAAAAAAAGGCAGGGGTTGCAATCCTAGTCTGTGATAAAACAGACTTTAAACCAACAAAGATCAAAAGAGACAAAGAAGGCCATTACATAATGGTAAAGGGATCACTTCAATAAGAAGAGCTAACTATCCTAAATATATATGCACCCAATACAGAAGCACCCAGATTCATAAAGCAAGTCCTCAGTGACCTACAAAGAGACTTAGACTCCCAAACAATAATAGTGGGAGACTTTAACACCCCACTGTCAACATTAGACAGATCAAAGAGACAGAAAGTTGACAAGGATACCCAGGAATTGAACTCAGCTCTGCACCAAGCGGACCTAATAGACATCTACAGAACTCTCCACCCCAAATCAACAGATTATACATTTTTTTCAGCACCACACCACACCTATTCCAAAATTGACCACATAGTTGGAAGTAAAGCTCTCCTCAGCAAATGTAAAAGAACAGAAATTATAATAGACTGTCTCTCAGACCACAGTGCAATCAAATTAGAACTCAGGATTAAGAAACTCACACAAAACTGCTCAACTACATGGAAACTGAAAAACCTGCTCCTGAATGACTACTGGGTACATAACGAAATGAAGGCAGAAATGAAGATGTTCTTTGAAACCAACGAGAACAAAGACACAACATACCAGAATCTCTGGGACACATTCAAAGCAGTGTGTAGAGGGAAATTTATAGCACTAAATGCCCACAAGAGAAAGCAGGAAAGATCTAAAATTGACACCCTAACATCACAATTAAAAGACCTAGAAAAGCAAGAGCAAAGACATTCAAAAGCAAGCAGACGGCAAGAAATAACTAAAATCAGAGCAGAACTGAAGGAAATAGAGACACAAAAAAAACCCTTCAAAAAATTAATGAATCCAGGAGCTGGTTTTTTGAAAAGATCAACAAAATTGATAGACCGCTAGCAAGACTAATAAAGAAGAAAAGAGAGAAGAATCAAATAGATGCAATAAAAAATGATAAAGGGGATATCACCACCGATCCCACAGAAATACAAACTACCATCAGAGAATACTACAAACACGTCTATGCAAATAAACTAGAA
>NW_026652282.1:66501298-66526545 GCF_009828535.3 Hylobates moloch
GTTACTCACAAAGGGAAGCCCATCAGACTAACAGCTGATCTCTCAGCAGAAACTCTACAAGCCAGAAGAGAGTGGGGGCCAAAATTCAACATTCTTAAAGGAAAGAATTTTCAACCCAGAATTTCATATCAAGCCAAACTAAGCTTCATCAGTGAAGGAGAAATAAAATCCTTTACAAACAAGCAAATGCTGAGAGATTTTGTCACCACCAGGCCTGCCCTAAAAGAGCTCCTGAAGGAAGCACTAAACATGGAAAGGAACAACCAGTACCAGTCACTGCAAAAACATGCCAAATGGTAAAGACCATTGAGGCTAGGAAGAAACTGCATCAACTAACGAGCAAAATAACCAACTAACATCATAATGACAGGATCAAATTCACACATAACAATATTAACTTTAAATGTAAATGGGCCAAATGTTCCAATTAAAAGACACAGAATGGCAAATTGGATAAAGAGTCAAGACCCATCAGTGTGCTGTATTCAGGAAACCCATCTCACATGCAGAGACACACATAGGCTCAAAATAAAGGGATGGAGGAAGATCTACCAAGCAAATGGAAAACAAAAAAAGGCAGGGGTTGCAATCCTAGTCTGTGATAAAACAGACTTTAAACCAACAAAGATCAAAAGAGACAAAGAAGGCCATTACATAATGGTAAAGGGATCACTTCAATAAGAAGAGCTAACTATCCTAAATATATATGCACCCAATACAGAAGCACCCAGATTCATAAAGCAAGTCCTCAGTGACCTACAAAGAGACTTAGACTCCCAAACAATAATAGTGGGAGACTTTAACACCCCACTGTCAACATTAGACAGATCAAAGAGACAGAAAGTTGACAAGGATACCCAGGAATTGAACTCAGCTCTGCACCAAGCGGACCTAATAGACATCTACAGAACTCTCCACCCCAAATCAACAGATTATACATTTTTTTCAGCACCACACCACACCTATTCCAAAATTGACCACATAGTTGGAAGTAAAGCTCTCCTCAGCAAATGTAAAAGAACAGAAATTATAATAGACTGTCTCTCAGACCACAGTGCAATCAAATTAGAACTCAGGATTAAGAAACTCACACAAAACTGCTCAACTACATGGAAACTGAAAAACCTGCTCCTGAATGACTACTGGGTACATAACGAAATGAAGGCAGAAATGAAGATGTTCTTTGAAACCAACGAGAACAAAGACACAACATACCAGAATCTCTGGGACACATTCAAAGCAGTGTGTAGAGGGAAATTTATAGCACTAAATGCCCACAAGAGAAAGCAGGAAAGATCTAAAATTGACACCCTAACATCACAATTAAAAGACCTAGAAAAGCAAGAGCAAAGACATTCAAAAGCAAGCAGACGGCAAGAAATAACTAAAATCAGAGCAGAACTGAAGGAAATAGAGACACAAAAAAAACCCTTCAAAAAATTAATGAATCCAGGAGCTGGTTTTTTGAAAAGATCAACAAAATTGATAGACCGCTAGCAAGACTAATAAAGAAGAAAAGAGAGAAGAATCAAATAGATGCAATAAAAAATGAAAAAGGGGATATCACCACCGATCCCACAGAAATACAATCTACCATCAGAGAATACTACAAACACCTCTATGCAAATAAACTAGAAAATCTAGAAGAAATGGATAAATTCCTTGACACATACGCCCTCCCAAGACTAAGCCAGGAAGAAGTTGAATCTCTGAATAGACCAATAACAGGCTCTGAAATTGTGGCAATAATCAATAGCTTACCAACCAAAAAGAGTCCAGGACCAGATGGATTCACAGCCGAATTCTACCAGAGGTAGAAGGAGGAACTGGTACCATTCCTTCTGAAACTATTCCAATCAATAGAAAAAGAGGGAATCCTCCCTAACTCATTTTATGAGGCCAGCATCATCCTGATACCAAAGCCTGGCAGAGACACAAACAAAAAACAGAATTTTAGACAAACATCCTTGATGATCATCGATGCAAAAATCCTCAGTAAAATACTGGCAAACTGAATCCAGCAGCATATCAAAAAGCTTATCCACCACGATCAAGTGGGCTTCATCCCTGGGATGCAAGTCTGGTTCAACATACGAAAATCAATAAATGTAATCCAGCATATAAACAGAACCAAAGAAAAAAACCACATGATTATCTCAATATATGCAGAAAAGGCCTTTGACAAAATTCAACAACCCTTCATGCTAAAAACTCCCAATAAATTAGGTATTGATGGAATGTATCTCAAAATAATAAGAGCTATCTATGACAAACCCACAGCCAATATCATACTGAATGGGCAAAAACTGGAAGCATTCCCTTTGAAAACCGGCACAAGACAGGGATGCCCTCTCTCACCAATCCTATTCAACATAGTGTTGGAAGTTCTGGTCAGGGCAATCAGGCAGGAGAAGGAAATAAAGGGTATTCAATTAGGAAAAGAGGAAGTCAAATTGTCCCTGTTTGCAGATGACATGATTGTATATCTAGAAAACCCCATTGTCTCAGCCCAAAATCTCCTTAAGCTGATATGCAACTTCAGCAAAGTCTCAGGATACAAAATCAATGTACAAAAATCACAAGCATTCTTATACACCAATAACAGACAAACAGAGAGCCAAATCATGAGTGAACTCCCATTCACAATTGCTTCAAAGAGAATTAAACACCTACGAATCCAACTTACAAGGGACAAGTTGGAAAGACCTCTTCAAGGAGAACTACAAACCACTGCTCAATGAAATAAAAGAGGATACAAACAAATGGAAGAACATTCCATGCTCATGGGTTGGAAGAATCAGTGTCATGAAAATGGCCATACTGCCCAAGGTAATTTATAGATTCATGCCATCCCCATCAAGCTACCAATGACTTTCTTCACAGAAATGGAAAAAATAAAGTTCATATGGAACCAAAAAACATCCCGCATCACCGTGTCAATCCTAAGCCAAAAGAACAAAGCTGGAGGCATCACGCTACCTGACTTCAAACTATACTACAAGGCTACAGTAACCAAAACAGCAAGGTACTGGTACCAAAACAGAGACATAGATCAATGGAACAGAACAGAGCCCTCAGAAATAATGCTGCATATCTACAACTATCTGATCTTTGACAAACCTGACAAAAACAAGCAATGAGGAAAGGATTCCCTATGTAATAAATGATGCTGTGAAAACTGGCTAGCCATATGTAGAAAACTGAAACTGGATCCCTTCCTTACATCTTATACAAAAATTAATTCAAGATGGATTAAAGACTTACATGTTAGACCTAAAACCATAAAAACCCTAGAAGAAAACCCAGGTATTACCATTCAGGATATAGGCATGGGCAAGGACTTCACGTCTAAAACACCAATAGCAATGTCAACAAAAGCCAAGGTTGACAAATGGGATCTAATTAAACTAAAGAGCTTCTGCACAGCAAAAGAAACTACCATTAGAGTGAACAGGCAACCTACAAAATGGGAGAAAGTTTTCGCAACCTACTCATCTGACAAAGGGCTAATATCCAGAATCTACAATGAACTCAAACAAATTTACAAGAAAAAAACCAACAACCCTATCAAAAATGGGCAAAGGACATGAACAGACACTTCTCAAAAGAAGACATCTATGCAGCCAAAAAACACATGATAAAATGCTCATCATCACTGGCCATCAGAGATATGCAAATCCAAACCACAATGAGATACCATCTCACACCAGTTAGAATGGCCATCATTAAAAAGTCAGGAAACAACAGGTGCTGGAGAGGATGTGGAGAAATAGGAACACTTTTACGCTGTTGATGGGACTGTAAACTAGTTCAACCATTGTGGAAGTCAGTGTGGAGATTCCTCAGGGATCTAGAACTAGAAATACCATTTGACCTAGCCATCCCATTACTGGGTATATACCCAAAGGACTATAAATCATGCTGCCATAAAGACACATGCACACGTATGTTTATTGCAGCACTATTCACAATAGCAAAGAGTTGGAACCAACCCAAATGTCCAACAACGATAGACTGGTTTAAGAAAATGTGGCACATATACACCATGGAATACTATGCAGCCATAAAAAATGATGAGTTCATGTCCTTTGTAGGGACATGGATGAAACTGGAAATCATCATTCTCAGTAAACTATCCCAAGGACAAAAAACCAAACACCATGTGTTCTCATTCATAGATGGGAATTGAACAATGAGAACACATGGACACAGGAAGGGGAACATGACACTCTGGGGACTGTTGTGGTGTGGGGGTAGGGGGTAGGGACAGGATTAGGAAATATACCTAATGCTAAATGACAAGTTAATGGGTGCAGCACACCAACATGGCACATGGATACATATGTAACAAACCTGCACATTTTGCACGTGTACCCTAAAGCTTAAAGTATTATAATAATAAAATAAAATAAAATAAAAAACTTTGTGGTTGACTTTATTATCTCATTTTGCATACCACAGAAACAACTATATTTCCCTGTCAGTTACATTATTCATTATGATCTTTCATCAGCTCTCTCAGGCTTGAAAATTATCAGTAAGAAATTAGCCACTGCAACTTTAAGTCACTGTTACTTATAGATAATTACTATTTTAATCTGATGCTTTCCGGAAAATTCTACAATCAGCTACAGTTCAGAATTCTTGTCTTCAACCAAGTAGTGTCTCAGAGCCCTGTGGAAAAGGAGTGCACCAGATACTTCAAAGTGTTGACACTTCAAAGAATACTCTGGGGTACTTCTGATGGCATCCTTTCAAAAATTTAAAACTAGATCAGTGTGTTGAGTCAAGATTTTCAGGACTCTTTAATTGTGAAGCAGATGGGTTCATGTGACTGCTAATCCAAGATGCAGAGGAACAGGAATTAATTAAATGGAACCGAATAAACTAATGAAGGATGATTGCAAATCATTAGAAAGGCACTGCAAGGAAGTGGGAGAGAGTGCTTAATGCTTAATGGATAAATATAAAAGCATAGTTCTGTTTTAGGGACTTTGAGAAACAGGAGTTTGTGGTAGCACTGATTTTAATGCTTGTTTAAGTTTCTCCAGTGTCTCTGAGGGCAGATCTAAGGAATAGGAATAGTTGAATTGATCATAATTTTTTTCTAGATTAGGTTTTGATCAGCATAGCCTCAGAAGAAAGATAAAGAGGAAAAGAAGTTGAAGTAGCTAATGAGAGAGTGGTTGACTTCATGTACTATGAAGTCTAGTTTCATCTATTTCCTGCCTCCACATCCAACTCTGATTGTTTTGAAGCAAATCTCAGAGTTATATATCACCTGTAAATAATTATTTATTTCTAAAAGATAAGAACTATATTTAACATATTTGTTAAAATTATGTTAAATATACCAAAATGCCATACAGTTATCACACTTAAAAATTCATCACTCCTTGAAATAGGAATGCTTTTACACTGTTGGTGGGAGGGTAAACTAGTTCAATCATTGTGGAAGACAGTGTGGCGATTCCTCAGGGATCTAGAACCAGAAATACCATTTGACCCAGCCATCCCATTACTGAGTATATACCCAAAGGATTATAAATCATGTTACTATAAAGAAACATGCACACGTGTGTTTATTACGGCACTATTTGCAATAGCAAAGACTTGGAACCAATCCAAATGTCCATCAGTGAAAGACTGGATTAAGAAAATGTGGCACATATACACCATGGAATACTATGCAGCCATAAAAAAGGATGAGTTCATGTCCTTTGTAGCGACATGGATGAAGCTGGAAACCATCATTCTGAGCAAACTATCGCAAGGACAGAAAACCAAACACTGCATGCTCTCACTCATAGGTGGGAATTGAACAATGAGAACACTCGGACACAGAGTGGGGAACATCACACACTGGGGCCTGTCATGGGGTGGGGGGAGGGGGGAGGGATAGGATTAGGAGAAATACCTAATGTAAATGATGAGTTAATGGGTGCAGCAAACCAACATGGCACATGTATACATATGTGACAAACCTGCACGGTGTGCACATGCATCCTAGAACTTAAAGTATAATAAAAAAATTCATCACTCCTTAAAATTACCAAATATCTAATGTTGAATTTCCAGTTATCTCATAAATACTATAATATTCTTTTAGCAACTGTTTGTTTGAATCAGGATCCAAATAAGGTCCCCACATTAGGACTGAATGGTAAACTATTGTCTGTTTTAATTTGTAAATTTCTTCTCCATTTTTCCCTTTTGTAATGTATTTATTGAAGAAACTAGGTCATTTGTCTTATAAAATTTTCTAAGGTCTGAATTTTGATGATTGCGTCTCAGAGATACCATTTACATTTCACTGCCCCCTGCATTTCCCATAAATAGGTAGTTGTATCCAAAGGCTTGATCAGATTCATGTATGACTTTTCTTAGGAGGAGTAGGAATACTTCATTGGGTGATGTAGCATTGTTCCATCAGGGGCCTATTGTATGTGTGGCTGTTTCTTTTTGAGATGTTTGTAGCAGTTGATGTAAAATGTGTAGATGCATTAATTAATTTGGGTTGCAAAATGGTAATATCCTAATTGTAACATTCCTTCTTAATTTATTATCTGGACTACTTCTATAAAGGGAAACTTCACCTGATCAACTATTTGGTTACTATAAGATACATATTATATTCAGGAGAGGCAAGGCAAGTGTTGAGTTTTTTCCTTTACCAAGTTTCAAAATGGTGTTGTTCACTAGCAGCTTCCAATGGTGACCAATTTATTTACTTAAACCTTCATTATGATTAGAATGATTGATATGTTTCCGTCCCTGACAGTTATTATCTTTATGGGTGCTCAAATTGTTCCTCTTTGACCTGTAGTAGTCTGTTCAAGTTGGCTCCTGAGTTTTTTGACATGGCCCCCAGTAGTCTAATAATAGCTTCTTTATTTCTAATATGACAAGGTGTTCCAGGCTCATCTTGTACCTTTTCTGCCCAAAACCTTGAATTTCAGCAAGTGACACTGCTTCAGTTTAGAGGGAATGGTTTTTTCAAGACTACAATCAGGGTACTAGGAGTGCTCTTTGTTTCTGGGATGATCATTATTTTTAGGTGTTTTCAGTAGACAGAGTTAAAGTTAAGAACTTATTTAAAAGATAAAATACTTTATGAGTTCATACTGACACTTAAAATTCAAATCCCAGAACACAAGTTTCAAATTAACCTCTTTGATCTTACTTCTGTATCTGTTTTCTCCAATGTTGTGAATCTCAATTCTCAGTCACCAGGAATGACATAAATAAGAGATGTGTGAATTTCTTTTTCTGTGACTGCATTGTTCATTTCTCTAGTCCATTTATAAAGGGTAGTTATTCTTCCCTTTGTTAAAAGCACTTTTATATGTTAGGCGTGTTAACCTTTTGTTGAAAATTGTTTTTCCAATTTTGCCATTATTTTTTCTTTGCTTATGGAGCGTCTTTTGTCATGCAAATTAAAAATATATAATAAAATTTATCTACCTTTTCTCTTTTTGCTTTTAGATTTCAAGTCATAGTTAGGAAATTTTTTCCTATTCCTAAGTTATAATGTAATTTACCCATATATCTTTTCGTATATGTATGTTTTCATTTTTTACACTGAAATCTTTTTATCTATGTAAAGTTTGCTTTATTGTATGGTTTGAGGAATAGATATAATGTTTTCTTTCCCCCATGTGGCTTTTTAGTTATTCTTATGCCAATTATTAAGAGGTTTATATTTTCTTTACTGACTTCAACTGCAGCCTGAATCGAAAGCTGTAGGTGCCCTGTCTGTACCCCTTTACCCTTATCACTTCAGTGCATGTCCACAGGACTTCCAATTACCATCAACTTCCTTTCTTTACCTAAGGTGTTTTCTCTTGCTACCAGAACCTGCTTTGCCCATACATGGTGGGCTAGAAGTACTTGGAAACACACCGGTAAAGCAGCCTACAACTAATGACTAATAAAAGTTGATTACAAAATAAGCCTTAGGAGGGATAACCCTGAGGCATGCGTTCTGCCCAGAATAACTAGCAGAAGTAAGCTCTAAATACACACAGAGATAACTTCCTTGATGATAAACCCTTTATTGGCTACCTTTTTTGTTTGTTTGTTTCAATTCCCCACTCTCTTGTTGGTATTTCCTAGGATCACTACACAAATAAACTGTACTCTAAATCCCCATTTCAGGAGCTCCTTCTGGGGAAACCCAAACTAAGACACTTAGTTTATCATATACTATATTTGCATATTGTAATCGAATTTTCTACTATTTTCCATTAGTCTGTATGTTTTTTCATGCTCCAACACCATATTGTTTTAGTTATAGAAGCTTTATAATGAGTGTTAAAATCAGGCACTAACAGCTTCTCCTTGCTCTTTTGTCTCAGGGTTTCCCTAGCTATGCTTCAATTGTTTGTTTTTTTTTCTGTGAACTTTGTAATTACCTTTTCAAGCTTCAGGAAAAAAAAATTATATTGAGAATGCATTAAATTAATGATTTTCAAGTAATTGAATTATTATGATTTTCTTTCTTCCTATCTGTATTAGTCAGCTTGGGCTGCTATAACAAAATACCATAAACTGAGTGGCTTAAACAACAGACGTGTATTTCTCCCAGTTCTGGAGACTGGGAAGTCTGAAATCAAAGTGACAGCTGATTCAGTTACTAGTGAGGGCCACCTTCCTGATCTGCAGGAACTGCCTTCTTTCTGTGTTCTCGTTTGGTGTAGGGAGTTTCCTCTTCTTATAAAGCTGCTGCTCATTCCATCATGAGGGCTCTACCATTATGATCCCATGTTACTCTAATTACTTCCCAAAGACCCCATCTCTAAACACCATTACATTTCGGATTTGGGCTTTGACTATGAATTTTGGGGGAACACAGTTTAGTCCATAGCATTCTGCCTCCAGTCTTCCAAAATTTATATTTATGTCTTTCTCACATGCAAAATGCATTCATTCCATCCTAACAACCCCAGAAGTCTTAACTCATTCCTGTATCAGCTCTAAAGTCCAAAGTCTCATCTAAATATCACCTAAATCAGTTATGGGTAAAATTTAAGGTACAAGTGAATCTGAGGCATAATTTCCCTCCAGCTGTGAGCCTGCAAAACTAAATAATTTATGTGCTTTCAAAATAAGTGGTGAGACAGGCATGGGATAGATATTCCCATTTCAAAGGGAGATATGGGAGGAAAGAAAGGCATGATGGGTTCCAAGCAAGCCCAAAATTTAACAATGTAAATTCTATTAGATCTTAAGGCTTGAGAATAATCCTCCTTGGTTCAATGTTTTGCCTTCCAGACCCACCAGGGCTGTAGTCCTGCTTACTAGTCTCTGCTCAGTAGAGGTCATGCTCTCAAAGTTCTGGGTTACCACAATCCCAAGGCTCCACAAGGTGGTCCTGGCCCCAGATTTATCTCAGTTTTCAAACTTACTTGAACAAAATTATGCAAAGTAGTTACATGATTTAAAAAGAGTTCCTTTATTTTAGTTTATTTCTCTTTTGTAATTTCTAATTTTGTATATTTCAGCTTTCTCTCTTTCATATTTGATTTGATTAACTGTGTCATGTGCTAGCATATTTTGTGACTTTTTAAAAAGAATTACATTTAGGATTTATTTATTATTTCTACCATTTTTATTCGAACTCATTGATTTCTGCTTCACATTAGTTAAGTTTTTCCATTTCCTCTTAGTTTACTTCGTTTTTGTTTTCTTGCTTTCCTTTTAACTTTTATTTCAGATTTAGTGGTACATGTACATGTTTGTTACATAGGTAAATTGTATGTTCCAGGGGTTTGATGTACAAATTATTGCATCACTCAGGTAATCAGCAGAGTACCTGATAAGTAGTTTTTCAATCATCTCTCCTCTCACTCTCCACCCTCAAGTAGGCCCGTGTCTGTTGTCACCTTCTTTATGTAAATATGTACTGAATGTTATGTTCCCCCTAGTAAGTGAGAACATGAAGTATTTTGTTTTCTGTTTCTGCATTAGTTCACTTAGGATAATGGACTCCAGCTCCATCCGTGTTGCTGTAACAGAAATGATCTAATCTTTTTTATGGCTGCATAGTATTCCATAATGTATGTGTACCACATTTTCTTCATCCAGTCTACCATTGATGGACATTTAGGCTGATTCCATGTCTTTGCTATTGCGAATATTGCTGCAATGAACATAAGCGTACATGTGTCTTTATGGTAGGACAATTTATATTCCTTTGGGTATATACCCAATAATGGAATGGTGGAGTTTAATAATAATTATGTTTTAAGTTCTTTGAGAAATCGCCAAACTGCTTTCCACAGTAGCTGAACTAATTTACATTCCCACCAGAAGTGTATAAGCTTTTTGAATCTGAGTGCTCCTGTGTTTGGTGTGTATATATTTAGGATAGTTAGGTCTTCTTGTTATGTAATGTCTTTGTTTGTATTCTTTGATCTTTGCTGATTTAAAGTCTGTTTTGTCTCAAATTAGAATAGCACCCCCTGCTTTTTTCTGTTTTCCACTTTCTTGTTGGATTTTTCTTCATCCCTTTACTTTGAGCCTATGGATATCATTGCATGTATGATGGGTCTCTTGAAGGCACTATACTGTTGGTTCTTGCTTTTTTATCCAACTTGCTACTCTGTGCCTTTCACTGGGGACTTTTAGATCATTTACATTCAAAGTTAGCATAGATATATGTGAATTTGATCCTGCCAGCCTATTTTTAGCTGGTTATTATGCATACTTGTTTGTGTGACTGCCTTATAGTTTCAATGAACTATGTACTTAAGTATATTTTTGTAGTGGCTAGAAACAGCCTTTCTTTTCCATAGTTAGCACTTCCTTCAGGACCTCATAAAGCATGTCTGGTGGTAACAAATTCCCTTAACATTTGTTTGTCTAAAAATGATTTTGTTTCTCCTTCACTTATAAATCTTAGTTTGGTGGATATAAGATTCTTGGTTGAAAGTTGTTTTCTTTAAGAATGCAGAGCCCCTTTTGGCTCTCTGACTAGCATCATGGCAGTTGGCAAGAACAAGCGCATTATGAAAGGTGGCAAAAAGGGAGCCAAGAAGAAAGTGGTTGATCCATTTTCTAAGAAAGATTGGTATGATGTGAAAGCACCTGCTATGTTCAATATAAGAAATATTGGAAAGATGCTCGTCACCAGGACCCAAGGAACCAAAATTGCAATTGATGGTCTCAAGGGTTGTGTGTTTGAAGTGAGTCTTGCTGATTTGCAGAATGATGAAGTTGCATTTAGAAAATTCAAGCTGATTACTGAAGATGTTCAGGGTAAAAATTGCCTGACTAACTTCCATGGCATGGATCTTACCCGTGACAAAATGTGTTCCATGGTCAAAAAATGGCAGACAATGATTGAAGCTCATGTTGATGTCAAGACTACCGATGGTTACTTGCTTCATCTTTTCTGTGTTGGTTTTACTAAAAAATGTAACAATCAGATATGGAAGACCTTTTATGCTCAGCACCAACAGGTCCGCCAAATCCAGAAGAAGATGATGGAAATCATGACCCGAGAGGTGCAGACAAATGACTTGAAAGAAGTGGTCAATAAATTGATTCCAGACAGCATTGGAAAAGACGTAGAAAAGGCTTGCCAATCTATTTATCCTCTTCATGATGTCTTAGTTAGAAAAGTAAAAATTCTGAAGAAGCCCAAGTTTGAATTGGGAAAGCTCATGGAGCTTCATGGTGAAGGCAGTAGTTCTGGAAAAGCCACTGGGGACGAGACAGGTGCTAAAGTTGAACGAGTTGATGGATATGAACCACCAGTCCAAGAATCTGTTTAAAGTTCAGACTTCAAATAGTGGCAAATAAAAAGTGTTATTTGTAAAAAAAAAAAAATGCAGAATATAGGATTCTAATCTCTTCTGGCTTATAGTGTTTCTGCTGAAAGGTCTGCTGTTAGCCTGAGAAGTTTCCTTTGTAGTAGGCCTTCTCCCTCTTTCTAGCTGCCTTTAACATTTTTTCTTTCATTTTGGCCTCAGAGAATCTGTTTACTATGTGTCTTGGGGATGGTCTTCTTGTGTAGTATTTCACAGGAATCCCTGCATTTCCTGAATTTAAGTGTTGGCATCTCTAATGAGGTTGGAGAAGTTTTCATGAATGATATCCTGAAATATGTTCTTCAAGTTGCTTGCTTTCTCTCCCCCTCTTTCAGGGACACCAATGAGTCATAGAGTTGGTTGCGTTACACAATCTCATGTTTCTCAGAGGTTTTATACATTCTTCTTTATTTTTTCTTTATTTTTGTCTAAGTTATTTTAGAAAGCCAGTCTTTGAACTCTGAGATACTTTCCTCACATTTGCTGATTCTGCTATTAATACTTGTGATTGTATTCTGAAATTCCTGAAGTGAGTTTTTAAGCTCTATGGGATCAGTTTGGTTCTTTCTTAAAACAACCATTTTGTCTTTTATCTTATATTATTTTACTGAATTCCTTAGAATCATGGGTTTGGGTTTTGACTTTATCCTGAATCTTGATAATCTTTGTTTCTGTTTATATTCTTACTAATATTTGTGCCATTTCAGCCTGGTTAAGAACCATTGTTGGGTTACTAGTGCAGTTGTTTGGATTTCAGAAGACACTCTGGCTTCTTGAGTTGCCAATATTCTCACACTAGTACTTTCTCATTTTTGTGGGCTAATGTTCCTTCAGTCTTTGAAGTTGCTGTCTTTTTTTTTTTTAATTTTGTTTGGTGTCCTTGGACGTTTGATTGTGGTATAAGATGTGTTTAGTCAACTGGCTTCATTTATGCAAGATTTTAGGGAACCAAGGCTCAGCTCAAAACTCCTCGACTGTGTGCTCTAACTCTGCAGGCCTGGTATTGAGATCCCAGCTTTGTTCTCTGGCTCTTCAGGTTAGTGGCCTGTTGCACTGGCGGGGCCAAGGTGTTCCTGGACTGCTGGTTACAAAGCTCTAATGTGTGGTATCAGCCAAAATGCTTCATTGGGCAGTGCCAGTGGGATCTGTGCTCATATGCATGTGCTAGCAACAGCAATGTGGTAGGGTGCATGCTTGTCAACTGTGCTGGTGGGCATGGTGGTGCTGGCCTCCATGTGGGCATTCACAGTGATGGCAGTGGTGGTTCAGCACATGGTGGGGTGGGGCTCTAGCATAGTGCATGTGTTCACCCTGGTGATGGTGTCAGCTTGGTGTAGGGAGCTGGTGGGTTCAGGGCAGGTGCTCTCCATGCACCCATTCATGCTGGTGGCAGTGGTGGTACAGGGTGGGGTGAAGGGCCCCTGGGTTCCGTGTGCAGATTCATATTAGTAGCAGTGTCAGTGTGGGAGTGAGGCACTGATGGCCATGGGGCTAGAGCTCTCCAACAGTCAGGCACACTCTGCCAGCACAGGAGCTATAATATAGGCCCTCAGGAGGCACCCAGGCTCAGTATCTGAGGCTGCACTGCAAGCAACCATGTTCAGGCTGGGGCCCTAGGAGAGGCCAGCAGACAGGGTTGTGCACAGGTTGGACCTGCCCCATCTCATGTAACAGATTTTCCTGCTTTGTTCAAGTCCAACAGTTCCCCTGAAGCTAAAGTCTCTGAGGGGAACAAGACTAGCTTTAGGGGATGGGCGTCCCTAGCTGTGCTTCACTACAGATGCTCCCACACCAAGACCCCTGGGTTCTACATCAGCTGGAGTTCTGTCCCTACCACCTCCTTAAGCAAATCTGCCTGCCAGCTCTAGTGTCTGTGGGGGTTGTGGGATCTCCGGCTGTCAAGATTCTAGATATCCGTGGGGAGAATCTGCCATTTCTTGCCTGCTCAACTCACCCCTTCCCCAGGAGTCACTGAGGGCCAGGAATGAGTCCTGATGTGTTCTAGCCCCATGCAGGGTTTCTAGCTTCTTCCTGCTTTAGAACAACACCTGTGTCTTTCTTTCATCCACTCTTAATGCATTCCCTCCAAATCTCTGCTTAGGGTGTGCCAGTCTTCCCGTTGTTCTTCCAGATGTTTCTCCTGGTTGTATCTAGTCGGCCATCTTATCTGTCTTTTCTAGCCTTTTGAAAAGTGTTTAATTTATTTTTAATTTTTATTGATGTTGGTGTTTTTATATAGGTATTTAATATTATAAAATTTCATCTGATATCTGGTTAGCCATATAACATAGGGTTCGATATTTCATGTTTTCTTTATTATTAAATTTAATACATTATGTCATTTTACTTTCTATTTCCCACTTGACTAAAAGGTTGTTTAGTACTATGTTTTGTCTTAATTTTCTAGGTAGAAAAACCATTTTTTGGTGGTGGGATGACTGTTAATTTCTTGTTTTATTGCATTATAGTCAAAGAATGCAGTTTGTATAATATTTATTCTTAGAAATTTATTGAGATTTTCTTTGGGGCTAAAATATGGGTAGTTTTGTGAATGATTTATGGTCATTTAAAAAGAAAGTACAGTTTCTATGAGTGTGGTTTATGAGTTGAAGTTATATTACATATATTTTATTGATTATCCTGTTTAGTTGTTCTGCATTGTTACTATATTTTCCACTTGATATGTACTGAACAGAATGAGGTGTGTCAAAGTCCTCTATTATTAATTCTTATTTCTATTACTTCTTGTATCCCTTATAGTTTCTGTTTTATTAAATTGTTGCTCCTATTGTGTGTACAAATAATAATAGTAGTAATAATAAAGATAATTATCATAACATTGTGAATTTTAGTTACATTTTAAAGCATCCTTGTTCTTTTTGAGGCTTTTTGTTCTGAATTAGGTGTCAAAATTGTGAGTCTTGCTTTGTTATTTTATTTCTATTTACCTGATATCACTCCATATGTCCTTATTTGTTGTTTTCTGCCTTTCCCTCTCTATCCTTTCCTTGTGGTGTTCCAATTTTGTGTATATAGATTGGAATAATCCTACCATTCAGTGATACTCTCTTCAGTTTTAAAAGTTTTTTTCTCTATGTTTTATTTTTATAGTTTCTATAGCTGTGTAATTAAGGTTTTACTGGGTTTTCCCTCCCTGCACTTCAGCTTGGAAACACTGAAGGCTGTATGCTGCATTTGTCAAAACTCCTAGAACTCTACACCATAAACAAACAACTTTTTTGTATATAAATTGTAGTGGAAATTATAGGGCTCATCTTATTTGTTTTCCTTCTCTGAGGGATCACGGTCTTTTGTTGCCTGATGCCTCAAATCTTGGAAACTATTGTTTAATACACTTTGATTATTGATTTAGTTGTTTCATGTAGGAGAGTAAATCTCCTTTCTGTTACTTCATCTTGGCCCAAAATGGAAATTCTCTATGTACATTTCAAAATCAGCTTGATGGTATCTGCAAAACCTTGCTGGAATTTTGATCAATTACATTGAATCTAAAGATCAATTTGGGAAAATTGACATCTTACCACCAGTATTGAGTCTCCCAATATAAACTTGGTAAAGCTATCCTTACATTTGTATCTTCTTAGATTTCTTTCAAGTCTTTTGTAGTTTTCAACATATATATATATATTATACAACACGCATGTGCATGTGTGTATATATATATGTTTGTGTGTATATATATATATATGCACACACACACATTCTGCACACATGTTTAAAAGGTTTACTCCCAAGTAGTTCATTTTTGGATAATTCTCTATTGCACTGTACTTAAGGAAAGAAACTGGATTTAAAAGGCTAAATTCTGTATGATCCTTTTTATTTGATATTTTGGAAAGGCAAAATATAGTGATGGAGAACAGATCTGACAAGGGCTAAGGGTGGGTGGAGAATTTGACCATAAAAAGTAACACAGGGAAATATTTTGGTACGTTACTTAACTGTTCAGTACCTTGGCTGTGGTGGTGGTTCCACGATTCTCTGCATTTGTCACAACTCATAGAAAAATACACCAAAAAGAAAAAAAAAGTCTATATGTCAATTAAAAAAAAAAAACTCTCTGGTGAACATTTGTTTCAGCAGGCCATCAATACAGTTAGGTTCATAGTGTAAGTTCTGTCGTCACACTTTTTGGATAGTGGTGTCAATATTCAGTTTAGTAATAAAAGCTTTTGCTTATGCCAATTTGGGTTTCTATCACGTTTACGCAGCTTTGAAATAACCCCAGGCCTTTTGCAGGTTTATAAACAGTATTAGAAGATCCTCGCTTCAGCTGTCTCCCCTCCTACTCTCTTCAGCCTGAAGAATTTTCTTTTCCTTGTTCTCTGGCCAGAAAGACATTATTTCTCTCAGAGTTTTAGCTTCCTGAGATGCTGCTGGGCTGTTCTGCAAATGGGGCAACCCATATGAGTCAAAGATATAAGATAAAAGCAAAAAAAAAAAAATGGAATGACTCCCTATATATGGATTATTTATTCACTTTGACACTTCCCAGTTTGCTTGTTTTTGTTTACTTTCCAGGTTCTTCATATAGTTGCTTTTTGTTGTTGTTTCAAATTTTTCACTTACATTCAGCAGGAGAAACAGGATATATTGGGCTTATGTTTAAAAATTCTTCTTTGTGACTCCTTCCATGTGAATGTAGGATTTTATTTGCCATCTCCTATATATGTCACTTTCTCTTAAATATTTCTTGTCCCTTTTTTATTCAGAAGTTGTTTACTTAGCTTCTGACTTTCTCCTTAAAAACTGGAATTCTTCAATGAGAACACATGGACACAGGGAAGGGAACATCACACACCAGGGCTTGTCAGGGGGTGGGGGGCTAGGGGAGGGATAGCATTAGGAGAAACAACTAATGTAGATGATTAATTGAAGGGTGCAGCAAACCACCATGGCACGTGTATACCTATGT
This sequence comes from Hylobates moloch, assembly GCF_009828535.3. Lineage (NCBI taxonomy): Eukaryota > Metazoa > Chordata > Mammalia > Primates > Hylobatidae > Hylobates > Hylobates moloch. The sequence goes on from NW_026652282.1 coordinate 66,518,048, forward strand.
AATGAACCTACATGTTCAACACATGCACCCCAGAACTTAAAGTATAATAAAAAAGGAAAAAAAGAAAATAAACTGGAGTTCTTCTAATGCTTATATATTTAACTTTTTTTATAGTATTAAGAACCTCTGAATTTTCAAAGCCTGTAGTTATTTGAAACAGTATGCAGAAAATTACATAGGTCAAAAAGCACTGACTTTTATATAAGGCAAGAATGTATTAAGAATTATGTTATTTGATATAAGAATCAGTGATGTATTTACTAAGATTTTCCTAAAGTTAAACTGTGTATCTAAGCCACATAAGTGCTTAGTAAGTTATGATGGCACTGAAATAAATATTTAAGATTATTTTTACTCTGAAAACACAGCGACTTCTAATTTTCATTGAAAACTTAAAAATTAGTAAAGTAAAAATCTTCCTACTTTTTACCTTCTATTTCTCAATATCACTTATGCGTTTCTTCTAATTTTGAATTGATTTTTGAAATACTTTTGATTAATTTCTAATTCTTTTCTGAGTTATATTGTCTCATTTTTCTGAGTTGTCTTATTTTTATTTTATATTTTATATAATTTTCTTAATGTATTTTAGCTTATCTTGAAATATTAGATTATAATTTTAATCTATTTTGTGGGAATGTCTTTCTGATATACTTTTTTCTGTTAGTTCTTATTCTGTTTTTCATATTCACTCTTTATTTCTCTCTAGCAATCTTGTATGAGATTCATCCACAATACTTTTCTGTTGCTTGTTTCAATATGCCATTATTTTTTCGAGCTTTCAATAGGAAGGGTGGGTAGCAAGAGCTTTTCTAGCTTCAGAGCTGTAGAGTTCCTTCTGTTGTTTTCACAAAATTATTTTTGAAAATGGCCCTTTCTTTGAAAACTTCTGCTTCTTTACTCTAACCTCAATTTAGTTTAGACTTTCTCTCTTTCGCTCAGTTTGGAGATTCTTCTGTCTTTGGAATATCTCCTGGTCAATTTTGGGGATTTTACTCAATGTGGGCCTTGTCCTGGGAGTTTCAGATGATTATTTTCAAGAATTGTTAGGGCGCAGACTGTTTCAACTCCTTCAACCTTTTTACGGATCACTTAACTCCCCTGAAAATTGGAAGCATTCCCAGTCTCAGCTGCTATTCTCAAATTAGTTTACTAAAATTTCCAGTGAGTAATTGTTTGCTGCTTTGGGGCTTTCTAGTTCCCATATGTGTTAGCTGCTGTGTCACTTCCTGCTATGGTTTGGACATTTGACCCTCCAAACCTCATGTGGAGATTTGATTCCCAATATTGGAAGTAGGACCTAGTGGGAGGTGTTCGGGTCATGGAAGCAAATCCCTCATAAATAGATTAAAGGACCTCAGAGTTGAAGGCAAACTAGATGAGTGAGTTTTTGCTCTGTTAGTTTCTTTCAGAGCTGGTTGTTAAAAAGTGCCTGGCATCCTCCCTCCCTTCTCTTGCTCTCGCTTCCCACCACGTGATCTCTACACACCTGCTCCCCTTTGTCTTCCACCAAGAGTGGAAGCAGCCTGAGGCCCTCACCAGATGCCAATACCTTATTTCTCATACAATCTGGAAAACCATGAGCCTAATAAACTTATTTTCATTATAAATTACTCAGTTTTAGGTATTCCTTTATATCAACACAAACAGACTATTAGTTCCTAGCAGAGCCGATTTTTAAAAAGAACCTGGTCACTCCCTCCCTTCTCTCTCACTTCTGTTAAAAGAAAACTTCAGACAAGTTGAAATTAATGGAGTTTAATTGAGTGAGGAAAAGAAACGATTCACAAATCAGGCAGCCTCCAGAATCACAGCAGATTCAGAGAGATTCCAGGGTGCCTTGTGGTCAGAACAAATTTACAGACAAAAAAGTAAAGTGATGTACAGAAACAGTGAGATTGGTTACAGCTCGGTGTTTGCCTTACTTGAACGTAGTTTAAACACTCAGCAGTCTATGAGTGATTGAAGTATGGCCACTGGGATTGGCCAACACTCAGCTATTATAACAGATCCATACTATTAAGTTAGGTTTTCAATTCTGTCTGCTTATTAAGCTGGGTTATGGTTCATCCACAAGCACTCAATTATAGAAGTATGGAGTCCTTCTCAGGCCATATTTAGTTCCCTTTAACAATTCCCCACTTTTGGTCAATTTATAGAGATTGGCCAAAAGTTTAGGCATTGATGCCACTCTCTGCCACCATCATAAAAACTTATTTGGTCTCAGTGTGGAATTCATTAGTCTTCTTTAGTTTCAGTTTGGAGTCTCACAAGTCTTCTTTGGTGTTAATATGAAATTCACAAGTCACAGCTAAATGATTCTTTAGGTTCTTGCTGACCTAGTTGGAGTGAGACCATCCAACTCTCAATGGATGGCTGTATACAAAACATTTAAGACTTGAGAGGATACAGCATGACGGGGGACTATCATTATGACTATCAAGAGGATACTATCAAAATGCCAAGGCGTACTCCTTAATAAGAGTTCTTATGAAACAAACCAAACCAAATTAGCCAAGGTAAGGTTCAGACAATATAGGTAGTTTAACAGTATTAGGGTCTAATTTGTCAGAGTCTTCCTTTGTAGTATGATAATGATTAAGGACCATAGTTCGCTGTAAAGTAGCTTGACTTAAAGAGGTACTCATTTTCATTGTTACCTTGGTAATACAAGTCATAATAACTTGGAAACCTACTAAAAAAAATATAAACATCAGAAACCCTTGGAAAACACAAGCTTGCCATCCACCACTTAGGATGCCTGCAAACCAACTGTTAGTTGCTCCTATAAACACATCATGGGTTCCTTTCTCTTGAGAGATTTTTTAAATGTATTTGGTGGCAGTGTCTAAGGAAACAGCAGTATCAGCCACCATTTTAATTAACCTTTCTGTAGTAACGAAATCAGGGGAGAGATAAGTATAACATTCAGTTTTGTTGAAGAACAAACATAGGCCTCCAGCTTGAGCAAAAGAAAGATCTAAAGCTGCATGATGTTTCATTAAGTGTTTTTGTTGAATATGTATGTTGTCATCTACCTTTCTAAGAGTAACTTCTACATGTCTGAAACCCTGGGAGGTTTAATTGATTACAAAATCCAAGAATTTTCCCACTTTACAAATTAGCTTTAAATTCTACACAACTGGTACCCCACTACCACCAAGAGTGAGCCCCCAGGAACCCCAATGGAAATTTTCCTCAGTAGAAGCTTGCTTATCCTCATCTATTTCAAGGCTAGTGCTTATTTCAGTTATTGATTGTTTTGGCCTCCAATTATAAGGGCTACCATGAGAATTTTCAGGGGAAACTATTCGAAAGGCAGGAGCAATCCAGGCCAAATAACATGAACCAAACCAACGAGGGGGCAGAATAGAATATGCAGATTCTCCAGAGACCCAATATAGACCCTCAGGGGTTGGAAAATAGGGTCACCTAGTTGCATTTGAGCAGGAATCTTTCAGGTATGTTCGACCATAAATCCGCATAGTTCCTGAACAATGTTCAGTGGGAAATTTACTTTCTGCTGCCCCTTTATAGCAGGTTCTAAGAGTGTATAACCACATCTAGTAAAAAGAGACCAAACTGGATTTAATCCGGTTACATTATACAAGCGATCACTTGTACCAACATAAGTAATTCCCAAATCTTGAGTGCATGATGCCTGGAAGCACAATATATCTTTTGCAGACATCACTTGGATTGGTTTTTTATATTTGGTAATGATCGAGTTATCAATTGAAAAAGTTAAAGTGTTGTTTTCAGTGAGTGTAGGAAAGCAAGTCGCAGTGATGTTTAGAATATCAAGAATAAATTTCCATTCTTCCCTTGGAGTTTCAGGGTGATTCTCATTGGGAACACAGAGGGGCATTGGCACCAGGGGAATCGTTTCCTGATTTTTTGGCATTAGCCCACAAACCCAACAATTACTCTGCTTTTGTGCTAGAGCATAAGCTTGAGCTAGAGCCATCCACTGATTATGGTCCCATGGATTTTCCTATAGGGAAAAGGAAAGGATTAGGGCAAAAAATGAAGAAAACAGAAAAACACATAAGGCTTTCATGATGGTAGAGAAGTGTTGATCTGTGATCTTGATCTTGGGAAAGCTGTCTACAACTAGGATGCCATCTGCTTCTTGGGAGAGATTTTCCTAGTCAGCTTTACCTTAAAGTCTTCAACAGATGTACAGTTCCAGGAGTCTGAAGGGGCTCTTTTGAGTTGTGAGATGTGGACTCAAGGCAAAAGGCCCTGAAGCTTCACTGCAGTGTGTGTGGTGAGAAGAACTTGATATGGTCCCTTCCAACCAAGATCAAGAGCAGTCTTCCTCTGATATCATTTCCAGAAGACCCAGTCTCCTGGTTCCAGACCATGGAGGGTTTGATTGTGCTCAGTTGGTGGATCTCAAAAAGCTTCCTTTACTGGGCAGAAGTATGCTTTGGCATAATATATTAAAGCCTTGCAGTATTTAGTCATATCAGAGTTTAAGAGAGCAGAAGAAGCATGAGGTGCTATTACTGGGGACATAGGCCTTCCAGTGACTATTTCATAAGGGATCAATTTATGTTTTCTAATGGGAGTGGATATTATTGCAATTAAAGCCAAATGTAATACCTTTGGCCAAGGCAACCCAATTGATTCAGTTAACTTTGCCAATTTCAGTTTTAATATGCCACTGTGTCAGTAACATCTTATTTAACTGTTTTAAAACTAGCCCAGTAAAATGAGTTCCTCTATCATTGGAGATTTTTTAGAAGGATTCCCCATAAAGGAAAAATATTTTCAAAATTATTAATTTCATAGCTGCAATCACAGCATCAGCGTTCCTACATGGAACCAGAAAACATGCAACCAGAAAGCATGCAAACTATTACAAGAACATACAATATCCCATTGAGGGTGGCAACTGAATGAAGTCTATCTGTAAATGCTCAAATGGTCCATCAAGTGGTGGAAATATACAACCAAAGTTTTGATTGTTTTTCCAGGATTATGAGTTTGACAAGTCAAACATAGAGTATAAACCATTTTGGCAATTTTGGAACAGTCACTCCACCAGTATTTTTTCATAACTTGTATCGTTTTTTCTATTCCATGATGAGTTGTGGAATGCAGAGCTTTCAATTATGGAAGCTTCAAAGACTCAGGAAGGACCAGGCAGCTGTCCAGGCCTTCTGTGAGTCTTCACTTCACATTAAATTTACATTGTTTTAGATACCAACTTTGTTTTTCAAAATCATGTGCATCACACGGTTTGGAACTTGGCTTGGGTTAATCTTATGGAATTTATTCAGATTGCATATTTTGACAGTTTCAGCACTAGCTGATTTGGCATAAAAAATAAGCTAAAGCATTTCCTTGATATTAAGGTTCAGTTCCACACGTATGAGCTTCAATCTTAATAACAGCAATCTGCAATGGTAACAGGATAGCAGAAAGGAGCTTATCTACTTGGAGTCCATTTTTGGTGGGGGTCCCACTAGTGGTAAGAAACCCTCATAGTTTCCATATCATGCAAAAATAATATACCACTCTGAAAGCATATCTACTATCTGTACAAATATTTACTGACTTGTCCTTAGCTATATGATATGCTCAGGTAAGGGCAAAAAGCTCTGCAGGATGTGCTGACCTAAATTGAAGAAGAGTTTTCTTCTCTATTAACTCATTTTGCATGGTAACAGCATATCCAGCCTGATATTTTCCTTCTGAGTTTTTGGCATAAGACCCATCAACCAAAAGTGTTAATTCAGGATCATCCAGTGGAGTATCTTGCAAATCAACACAAGGGCCACTATTTCTGACATTACACTTACACAATTATGGTCTTCACCATCGTCAGGCAGAGGTAACAGAGTAGCAGGATTAAGTAGATTATGGTGTTTTAGATGAAGATTAGAAGATAGGAGAAGTAATTCGTAAGATGTTAGTCTACTCACTGAAAAATGCTGGGTTCAGTTGGAATTTAATAGACTTTCCCCAGTGTGTGGAACTTGCAAATTAAGTTCATTTGCTAAAACCAGATCTCATGAAGTTTCTACCAGGTTGGCCGCTGCTGCTATTGCTTTTAAACAATTAGGATATGCCTTAGTGGCTGGGCCTAATTGCAGGCTACAGTATGCAATAGGTTTATGTTTACCGCCATGTTCTTGAGCAAGGACTCCTAATGCCTGATTGTTATGCTCATGAACAAACACGTTGAAAGGTTTAGTGTAATTTGGAAGTCCTAAAGCTGGGGGCTGTTGTCAGGCCAAATTTATTAGGCTAAAAGCCTGCTCATGACTATCTTTCTGAGGTAAAGGCTCTGGTACAGGATTTTTAGTGAGCTCATACAAAGGTGAAGCTATTAAGGAAAATTTGGAACCCAGGATCTGCAATATCCTGTAAGTCCAAGAAAGCCTCTTAATTGTCTTTTGGTTGTAGATTGAGGAAAACTTTGAATAGTTTTTATCCTCTCAGGTGAGAGGGAATTCTCTTGAGCAGTAAAGTCATGTGCCAAATAGTGGACTTTTTCTTTTAAAAATTGAAGTTTGTGGGGTGGTCCTGGCAACATGTCTGAATAGGAACAGCTCCAGTCTGCAGCTCCCAGTGAGATGGACCCAGAAGATGGGCGATTTCTGCATTTCCAACTGAGGTACGTGGTTCATCTCACTGGGACTTGTTGGACAGTGGGTGCAGCCCACGGAGGGCAAGCCAAAGCAGGGCAGAGTGTCACCTCACTGGGGAAGCACAAGGGGTCTGGGGATTTCCCTTTCCTAGCCAAGGGAAGCCGTGAGAGACTGTACCAGGAGGAACAGTACACTCCTGCCCAAATACTGCTCTTTTCTCATGGTCTTCACAACCTTCAGACAAGGAGATTCCCTCTGGTGCCTGGCTTGGCAGGTCTCACACCCACAGAGCCCAGCAAGCTAAGATCCATTGGCTTGAAATTCTTGTTGCTAGTGCAGCAGTCTGAGATCAACCTGGGACACTGGAGCTAGATTGGGGGAGGAGTGTCTGCCATTGCTGAGGCTTGAGTAGGAGGTTTTATGCTCACAGTGTAAACAAAGCCTCTGGGAAATTTGAACTGGGCAGAGCCCACCGCAGCTCAGCAAGGCCAGCTGCCTCTCTAGATTTCACCTCTGTGAGCAGGGCATCTCTGAACAAAAGGCAGCAGGCCCAGACAGGGACTTATAGATAAATCTCCCATCTCCCTGGGACAGAGCACCTTGGGGAAGGGGCAGCTGTGGGCACGGCTTCAGCAGACTTAAACGTCCCTGCATGACAGCTCTGAAGAGAGCAGTGGCTCTCCCAGAACAGCGTTCAAGCTCTGATAATGGACAGACTGCCACCTCAAGTGGGTCCCTGACCCCCATGTAGCCTGACTGGGAGACACCTCCCAGTAGGGGCCAACTGACACCTCATACAGGAGAGCTCTGGCTGGCATCTGGTGGATGTCCCTCTGGGACAAAGCTTCCAGAGGAAGGATCAGGCAGCAACATTTGCTGTTATGCAGCCTCTGCTGGTGATACCCAGGCAAACAGGGTCTGGAGTGGACCTCCAGAAAACTCCAACAGACCTGCAGCAGAGAGGCCTAACTGTTAGAAGGAAAACTAACAAACAGAAAGGAATAGCATCAACATCAACACAAAGGATGTCCACACCAAAACCCCATCCATAGGTCACTAACATCAAAGACCAAAGGTAGATAAAACCACAAAGATGGGGAGAAACCAGCAGAGAAAGGCTGAAAATTCCAAAAACCAGAATGCCTCTTCTCCTCCAAAGGATCACAACTCCTTGCCAGCAATGGGAAAAAACTGGATGGAGAATGAGTTTGATGAATTGACAGAAGTAGACTTCAGAAGGTGGGTATACCAAACTCCTCTGACCTAAAGGAGCATGTTCTAACCCAATGCAAGGAAGCTAAGAACCTTGAAAAAAGGTTAGATGAATTGGTAACCAGAATAACCAATGTAGAGAAGAACATAAATGCCATGATGGAGCAGAAAAACACAGCACGAGAACTTCGTGAAGCATACACAAGCTTCAATAGCCAAATCAATCAAGCAGAAGAAAGGATATCAGTGATTGAGGTTAAAATTAATAAAATAAAGTGAGAAGACAAGATTAGAGAAAAAAGAGTGAAAAGAAAAGAACAAAGCTTCCAAGAAATATGGGACTGTGTGAAAAGACCAAACCTACATTTGACGGGTGTACTTGAAAGTGAGGGGAAAATGGAACCAAGTTGGAAAACACTCTTCAGGATATTATCCAGGAGAACTTCCTCAACCTAGCAAGGCAGGCCAACATTGAAATTCAGGAAATACAGAGAACACCACAAAGATGTTCCTCGAGAAGAGGAGCCCCAAGACAAGTAATCGTCAGATTCACCAAGGTTGAAATGAAGGATAAAATGTTAAGAGCAGCCAGAGAGAAAGGTCGAGTTATCCAAAAAGGGAAGCCCATCAGACTAACAGCAGATCTCTTGACAGAAACCCTACAGGCTAGCAGAGTGGGAGCCA
>NW_026652282.1:66526555-66541829 GCF_009828535.3 Hylobates moloch
ACGGAGTCTCACTCTGTCACCAGGCTGGAGTGCAGTGGTGCGATCTCGGCTCACTGCAACCTCCACCTCCCGAGTTCAAGCGATTCTCCTGACTCAGCCTCCCAAGTAGCTGGGACTACAGGTGGGCGCCACCACAACCAGCTAATTTTTGTATTTTTAGTAGAGATGGGGTTTCACCATGTTGGCCAGGATGGTCTCCATCTCTTGACCTTGTGATCTGCCCGCCTTGGCCTCCCAAAGTGTTGGGATTACTGGTGTGAGCCACTGCGCCAGGCCGTTGTGCACTTTTTTTTTTTTTTGAGACGGAGTCTCGCTCTATCGCCCAGGCTGGAGTGCAATGGCGCAATCTCGGCTCACTGCAAGCTCCGCCTCCCGGGTTCACGCCATTCTCCTGCCTCAGCCTCTCCGAGTAGCTGGGACTACAGGCGCCCGCCACCACGCCCGGCTAATTTTTTTTTTTTTTTTTTTTGTATTTTTAGTAGAGACGGGGTTTCACTGTGGTCTCGATCTCCTGACCTCGTGATCCGCCCGCCTCGGCCTCCCAAAGTGCTGGGATTACAAGCGTGAGCCACCGCGCCCGGCCGTTGTGCACTTTTAAACACCTAGAAAGACTAGATGTTTCAAACTGGACTTAAGTTTTCCATTATATACACAGTAGCATTGAATAAATGGTATACATACATAACACAGACAGTAATTTGAGTGTCTTTTAAATGGGAACATTCTGGCCTAGAACCCTTATTTTCCAACCTCTACCAACCCCGTGGACAGCTATAAGCCATCTGTAATGCTTAGGGGGGATTTTAACAATTTCACTTCTGTTTTTAAGAAGTCTTTCCTGTGAATTTTAACACAAAGTGTACTCAATGCATTAGTTTACTAATTCTACTTTTGTCATACACTGGCAACCTCTTTAACATCGGCTAGATGTAAATTAGGACTCCTATGTCCGCTTATATACACTATATACACAGCACAGTAAATGAAAATGCAGACATAAGGGACAATGGTCAATGTGCCTCATCATAAACACAGTGGACACTGGTAGAAAGCCCTTTGCACTTTGTGCTCCTCCTTTCCCCTGAACCAGCACAAATATCATAATGTGTACTGCTCAGAGAATTGATCAATTTCCAAGACAATATTTCATATCAAAAGGAAAGCTACAAAATGTGTTATTTACTATCTCTACTTTTAACATACTTTGTGCACTTCTAAACATCTAGAAAGACCAGTTGTTTCAAATAAGGACTTAAGTTTGTCCGCTATATACACAGTAGTGTTGAATAAACTACACACATGTAACAATAGTTATATCTGAAAGTGTCTTCTAAATAGGAACATTCTGGTATAGAACCCTTCATTCCTTCCAACTCCTCTCCACCACCAACCTGGTGGATATAGGCACGTGTCCCTTAGAGCTGATGTTATCATTTCTCTTCCAAAAGTCCTTTTCAGAAGACAGCCTTTCTATGAATTTTAACAAAGTGTACAAAGTGTATTAGTTTACTAACTCTACTTCTGTCACACATTGGCAACCTCTTTAATATCTAGAGACTAGATATTATAAAATCGGGACTCATTTGTCCAGTATATACACAATATATAGAGTGTAGCAAAGTTAAATGAAATGCATGTAACATATAGGTAATGGATTAAGCGGAAATTTTCTAATAAACAATGGCAAAACACCTTTTGCAACTTCTTCCCTCCCACCTCCCAAGTGGTTCAACAATTCCACTTCCAAACAGCATTTTTCATCAGTTTTTTTTTTTGGCCTTTTATTATATTTAGTTATATTTGCTTTATCATATTTTGGTGTCCCTCATTATGTTCCTCTTATTCTTTTTTTTTAAATTTTATTATTATTATACTTTAAGTTTTAGGGTACATGTGTACAATGTGCATGTGCCATGTTGGTGTGCTGCACCCATTAACTCGTCATTTAGCATTAGGTATATCTCCTAATGCTATCCCTACCCCCACCCCACAACAGTCCCCGTTGTGTGATGTTCCCCTTCCTATGTCCATGTATTCTCATTGTTCAATTCCCACCTATGAGTGAGAACATGCGGTGTTTGGTTTTTTGTCCTTGTGATAGTTTGCTGAGAATGATGGTTTCCAGTTTCATCCACGTCCCTACAAAGGACATGAACTCATCATTTTTTATGGCTGCATAGTATTTCATGGTGTATATGTGCCACATTTTCTTAATCCAGTCTATCGTTGGACATTTGGGTTGGTTCCAAGTCTTTGCTATTGTGAATAGCTCCGCAATAAATATACGTGTGCATGTGTCTTTATAGCTGCATGTTTTATAATCCTTTCGGTATATATCCAGTAATGGGATGGCTGGGTCAAATGGTATTTCTAGTTCTAGATCCCTGAGGAATCGCCTCACTGACTTCCACAATGGTTGAACTAGTTTACATTCCCACCAACAGTGTAAAAGCATTCCTATTTCTCCACATCCTCTCCAGCACCTGTTGTTTCCTGACTTTTTAATGATGGCCATTCTAACTGGTGTGAGATGGTATCTCACTGCGGTTTTGATTTGCATTTCTCTGATGGCCAGTGATGATGAGCATTTTTTCATGTGTTTTTTGGCTGCATAAATGTCTTTTTTTGAGAAGTGTCTGTTCATATCCTTTGCCCACTTTTTGATGGGACTCATTCCCATCAGTTTTTAAAAGCTATTTACAAAAATTGTTATTCTACTACTTTTAAAGACATCAAGCACTTCCAAATATCTAGAAAGACTAGAAATTTCATACAACTTGTCCACCACGTACACAGCAATGTTAAATAAAATTGCACACACATAACAATGGTTATCATCTGAGCTATCTTCTAAATGTGACCATTTTGGCCTCGAATCATTCCCTCCCCTCTTCCTTCTCTGCCTTCAATCCAGGGTAAGTACAGGCACGTGTAATGCTTAGAGATGGTTGAACAGATTCCTATGCAAAAGTCATTTACAGAAGACAAGTTTTCCTATGAATTTCAACACAAAGCATACAAAATATGCTAATTTTGCTACTTTGTCATACACTGGCAACCTCTTTAACATCTAGAAACTAAATGTTGAAAAATTAGGACTATTTGTCCATTATATACACTATATACAGAGCAAAACAAAATGCACAAAACATACAGAAAAATGGTGTCTGAAAATGTTCAAGTATGAACACACTACTATATTACCTTTTGCAATTTCTTTCCTCCCACCTCCTCTAAACCACTGAACAAGTATAGACATTACTATACTGCTCACAAAGGTGGCTTCAAAATTCAATTTCCAAAAGTATTTCCTATGAATTTTAGCAAAAAGATATTTACAAAGTGGTATTTCACTACCTCTACATTTAACACACATCGGGCACTTCTAAACATCTAGATAGACTAGATGTTTCAAGTAAAGAGTTAATTTGTCCACTATGTACACAGCAGTCTTGAATAAACTGCAAACATATAACGACAGTTATAATTTGAAAGAGTCTTCCAAATGTGAACATTCTGGCCTAGAACCCTTCCCATCTCCATCAACCCAGTGGGCAAGAATGCTCAAATTTTCAGAAGACAATCTTTCCTAGGACTTGTAAAACAAAATGTACAAAATATATTAGTTTTCCTAGGACTTGTAAAACAAAATGTACAAAAGATATTACTCTACTTTTGTCATACACTGGCAACCTCTTTAACATCCAGAAAGACTAGATGTTGTCAGTTAGGACTCGTTTGTCCTTTATGTACACTATATACACAGATAAGTAAAACAAAATGCACAGAGATAATGATTCATCTTGTAAAAAGGATGGCATAGAGCTCTCTGCACCTCCCCTTCCTCTCTCCTCCCCTGAACCACTGCACAAACACAATGAGCATTACTCCACAGGTGATTTGGCCATTCCCCTCAAAAAAATTTCCTATGAATTGTAACAAAAAGATATTTACGAAATGTGATTTTGCTACCTCTAATTTTAACATGTATCAGTACTTCAGAGCATCTAAAAAGAACAGACATTTCAAAAAAGCTTAGCATTGTCAGCTATGTACACAGTAGTGAGGAATAAAATGCACACAAAACAATGGATAGAATACGAAAATGTCTTCTAAATATGACCAATCTAGGAAATAACCTTATTCTCTTCCTTCTCAGGTCTTCCAGCTCCTTGTCATCTAACCCACCGAAAAAACGTGGACGTACAGCTTCCAGAGCCCGTCTAACAACTCCATTTCCAAAAGTCACCTCCGGAAGACATGTATTTTCTATTACTTATTTTAAACAAATGAGAATTTACAAGACGTGTGACTTTCTAACTCTACTTTATCATACGTCGGCAACCTCTTTCCATCTAGAAGGGCTAGATGTGACAAATGTTTTCTATTAAAAGGTTGGGGTGGAGTTGAGAGCAGCTTTCTCATATTATATACACAGGCCTTCCATAAACGGCCAGTAAATCTTCCCAGAGGGTGGTGGGCATTTCCAACGGGCCAAACGTGGCCTGTCATTCTACCATTTCTCTCTTCTGACAGCAAGGTCTGGTAGAACGAAGACCAACCACCCGATGGCCATTAACCGTTCCACCCGTCGCTGTCTGGGACTTCGCTCACCTCACAGGCCGGTTAAGGCCTTTGTCCGTTGTCGTCAGGACTAGGTAGGTCTCGCCCAATGGCGACGGAGTGGTCACCTGGGACTCGGATCTGAGCGGCTCCGTGGCCTAAAGAGGCGACCGAGCCTGTCTGCGTCCCTAGGCCGCCTTCCCGGGCCTTCCACGCCCTAACAGCCTCCGCCGCGCGGCGTTCGAGCAGCCGCCATGCTTCCTGGCCCTCCACTCCTGCAGCCGCCCAAAGGTGCTGCGTCCCGAGGGCTCTGCGGAGGTTTAGTTGAGGCCCGGCAGGATTGGGCCAGGACACCTGGCGGCCGGCGGGGTTCGGGCTGGGAGAGGCCGCCCCCGCCATCAGTCACCGAGGTGCAGTGGGGAAGAGGGGTTCGCTGCGGCTTCAAGGCCTGGGCACAGCCAGTGGGCAGCCACAGCAGAGGCCTCCAGTATCTGCAGGGCAGAGGGCTTAGCCTGTCCTGGGGCCCCCCAGTTCACCCGCCGGCCAGGGGCCGAAGGGCCTAGAGGTCCCTGGAGTAGCAGGTCGCGTTCTTGTCTCTCCGCACTCTCTGCCGGACCGGAACTCACAAAAGGGAACTTTTTATAAATAGAAGTAAAAGCCAAAAATAAAATGTGACCTTATTTTACACACAGACACACACACAACCACACAAGGCAGACAGCTGCAGAATTTTTTGCTCTAAATGGGTGATGTAAAGAGTTTTGTTGGCCAATGCTATAATGATTGTAAATCTCGACCCTAAAATCATTCAGGCTTTGAGTGAAATTTATTAGATCTAGTAAATTTTCAAATATCTTTCTGTGTAAATTAACTCAATGAAAAAAAGATACAATAATATCCCTTCTTGTTTTTTTATATTTTTACTTGATTTGGCTTAGCAGGAAATGTTTTCCAAAGATTTTGGTAGGGTGAGTGCAGTTCAATTAGGTTTTGGAATTGTTGCACAAAGATATGGTAGAACAGGTCAATGCCTTACAATTATAGACATTTTGATTCTGACTATAAATTATGAGATTTAATCTAGAATTTATATTAATGTTTAAGGCAACATACACAGCATTGTGGTGATCAGTGTGTATGTATGGCAACTGTTACACATTGTTACTTTGGAAATGTGGTTATTTTTAAAAAGCTGTATGTTCAAATAAGCGTAAGTTTCTTGTCTATCGTTTCACCCCAAGAAACATGGTATTCAGTAAAATCAATCATACTTGGCTGGCTGTTTTATTTGGTTTTAGTCATTAATATTTTTCACCCACAATTCATATAACCACTTAAAATTGTGTGCTATTAACATGTAATAAAAATAATATCTGCGCCTCCTGGGCTCAAAAGTTAGCAGCAGGATGTCCTGACTCAATAGCAGGCTTTTCTGCATTAAAATTCCATTCTTTTTCTTAAGTGGATAAAACCAGGTTCAGAAAGCTGGAGCTGGTCTTTAGAACAATATACAGTTTGTCATGAGATCATGAGAATGCTATAAGCCAAAGTAGCTTATATCCCATGAGGATATGTAAAATCAGTCATTAAAGAAATGGCTTCTTTTGGTATCTTCAGAAATTAAAAAAAAAAAAAAAAGGATAGTTAAAAATCCCTCCCCAAGATCCATGGTGTCCCTGGCCTTAATTAGGGTATCTGAGAAATAAACTGACCTGATTAACACAGCACTACACCATTCTAATTGCCATAGTATTGCCAGACAAGTGTCTTTTATAAAAAAAAGCATGCCTCAGTTTCATCACATTTAACATTTTTTAGTGTACTGTAACAAACATCCCATTTGCAAACCTTGCTAGGAGATTTTAGACACTCAAGTTTCAAAGACAATGTGTAGTGACAAGAATATGGGAAAAGGGTTCAATGCTGGATTAATGAAAGTGAGAACAATATGTTATTCATGTTTATATCCATGGCTTCTGTAACAAGGCTGGCATGTGGCAGGTATCAAATAAAAATATGTCAGTGACTTTCAATAAGTACCACCCTCTTTCTGTGCTTCAGTTTCCTCCTCTGGAAAATGAAAGAAATGGATGAGCTAAGCTTTAACTCTCACAATACATTCTAAGCAGATGTTCTTTAAACTGTTCAAAAATTTTATTTTACCTGATCAGAGCTATTAGCAGATTATCAGGATCTGCAACATACTACTAAGCAATGGAACAAATTTTCCTCAGGAAGAAACATAATCTAGAATGAGAGACTTGGAGACATTTTGGACAAAATTAATTTAAAAACTTAAAAAAGTCTAAAATGGTGCTTAGATAATAAAAGTTTTGCTATGGACAGAATGACAGCCCTCGCTAGAACCTGACCATGATGGCATGCTGATCTTGGGTTTCATGAGCTTCAAAACTATGACAAATAAATGCTTGCTGCTTAAGCCACCCAATTTGTAGTATTTTTTAAATTTCAATACTTTTTAGAAAACAGGTGGTTTTTTATTACATGGACAAGTTCTTTCGTGGTAATTTCTGAGATTTTGGTGAATCTGTTAGCCGAGCAGTGTATACTGTACCCAATGTGTAATCTTTTATCCCTCACCACTTTCCCTATTCCCCCAGAGTCCCCGAAGTCCACTATTTCATTCTATATCGTATGTCTTTTCATCCTCACCGCTTAGTTCCCACTTATAAGTGAGAACATACGAAATTTGTTTTCTGCTTCTGAGTTGCTTTACTTAATGGTCTTCAACTCATCCAGGTTGCTGTGAATGCCTTTAGTTCATTTCTTTTAATGGCTGAGTAGTATTCCATGGTGTATATATGCCACATTTTCTTTATCCACTCGTTGGTTGATGGGCATGTACGTTCCATATTTTTTCAATTGTGAATTGCGCCACTGTAAGCATGTGTGTGCAAGTGTCTTTTTCATATAATGACTTCTTTTTCTCTGGGTAGATACTCAGTAGTGGAATTGCTGGATCAAATGGTAGTTCTACTTTTAGTCCTTTAAGGAATCTCCATACCATATTCCATAGTGGTTGTACTAGTTTACATTCCCATCGGCAATGTAAAAGTGTTCTCTTTTCATTACATTCACATCAACATCTATTTTTTTTATTATTTTATTATGGCCATTCTTGCAGGAGTAAGGTGGTATCACATTGTGGTTTTGATTTTCATTTCCCTGATAATTAGTGATGTTAATAATTTTTTCATGTTTCTTGATCATTTGTAGTATATGTTCTTTTGAGAATTGTCTATCCTTGTCCTTTCTCCACTTTTTGATGGGGCTGGGATTTTTTCTAACTTATTTGTTTGAGTTCCTTGTAGATTCTGGATATTAGTCCTTTGATGCACAGTTTGTGAAGATGTCCTTGCATTCTCTGTGTTGTAAGTTTACTCTGCTAATTATTTCTTTTGCTATGCAGAAACTTTGTAGGTAAATTGGGTGCCATGTATTTATTTTTGTTTTTGCTGCATTTTCTTTTGGGTTTTTGGTCATGAAATCTTTACATAAGCCAACATCTAGGAGAACTTTGCCAATGTTTCCTTGTAGAATTTTTCATGGTTTCAGGTCTTAGATTTAAGTCCTTGATCCATCTTGAGTTGATTTTTGTATAAAATGAGAGATGGGGATTCAGTTTTATTCTTTTACATGTGGCTTGCCAATTATTCCAGCACCATTCGTTGAATAGGGTTTCCTTTCCTCACTTTATGTTTTTGATGCTTTGTCAAAGATCGGTTGGCTATAATTATTTGGGTTTATTTCTGGGTTCTCTATTCTTTTCCATTGGTCTACATGCCTACTTTTATATCAGTACCATGCTGTTTTGGTAACTGTAGACTGTAGGATAGTTTGAAGTCAGGTAATGTGACGCCTCCAAATTTGTTCCTTTTGTTTAGTCGTGCTTTGGCTGTGCAGAATCTTTTCTGGTTCCATATAAATTTTAGGATTTTTTTCTAGTTCTGTGAAGAATGATGATGGTACTTTAATGGGAATTGCATTGAATCTGTAGATTGCTTTTGGCAGTATGGTCATTTTTATAGTACTGATTCTACCCATCCATGAGCATGGGATGTGTTTTTATTTGTACGTGTCATCTATGATTTCTTTCAGCAGTGTTTTGTAGATTTTCTTGTAGAGATCTTTCTCCTCCTTGGTTAGGTATATTTCTATGTATTTTATTATTTTTGCAGCTGTTGTGAAAGGGGTTGAGTTCTTTATTTGTTTCTCAGCTTTGCCATTGTTGGTGTATAGCAGTGCTACTTATTTGTGAGCATTGATTTTGTATCTTGAAACTTTACTGAATTCATTTATCAGATCTGTAAGTCTTTGGATGAGTCTTTAGGATTTTCTAGGTATACAAACATATCATTAGTGAACAGTGACAGTTGTCTTCCTCTTTACCAATGTGGATGCTTTTTATTTTTTTCTCTTGTCTGATTGGTCTGGCTAGAACTTCCAGTACGATGCTGAATAGAAGCAGTGAAAGTGGGCATCCTTGTATTGTTCGAGATCTCAGGGGGAATGCTTTTAACTCTTCCTCATTTAATATAATGTTGGCTGTGTGTTTGTCATGGATGGCTTTTATTACCTTGAGGTATGTCCCTTCTATGCCAATTTTGCTGAGGGTTTTAATCATAAAGAGAGGCTGGATTTGATCAAATGCTTTTTCTGCATCTATTGAGATAATCATATGATTCTTGTTTTTAATTCTCTTTATGTGATGTATTACACTTATTGACTTGCATATGTTAAACCACCCCTGCACCCCTGGTATGAAACCCACTTGATTATTGTGTATTATCTTTTTGACATGCTGTTGGATTTGGTTAGCTAGTGTGTTGAGTATTTTTTGCATATATTCATCAGGAATATTGCTTTGTAGTTTTTTTTTTCTTTTTTTGTAAGTCCTTCCTGGTTTTGGAATTAGGGTGATACTGGCTTCCAAGATTGATTTGTGGGGGGGGTGGATTTTGTCTTTCTCTCTCTTTTGTAATAGTTTCAGTAAAATTGATACCAATTTTTCTTTGAATGTCACAAAGAATTCAGCTGTGAATCCACCTTGTCCTGGAGTTCTTTCTGTTGACAATTTTTAAATTACTGTTTCAATATCGCTACTTGTTACTGGTCTGTTCAGAGTTTCTATTTCTTCCTGATTTAACCTGGGAGGATTGTATATTTCCAGGAATTTATTCATATCCTGTAGATTTTCTAGTTTTTCTGTAAAAAGGTGTTCACAGTAGCCTCGAGTAAGCTTTTGTATTTCTGTGGTATCGGTTGTAAGATATCATGTTTTATTTCTAATTGAGCTTATTTGGATTTTTCTCTTTTCTTGGTTAATCTCACTAATGGTCTATCAATTTTGTTTATCTTTTCAAATAACGGTTTTTTTTGTTAGTTAACTCTTATTTTTTTGTTTCAATTTCATTTAGTTCTGCTCTGATCTTTGTTATTTCTTTTCTTCTGCTGAGATTGAGTTTCGTTTGTTTGTTTCTCTAGTTATTTGTGGTGTGACCTTGGATTGTCTATTTGTGCTCTTTAAGACATTTTAATGTAGCCATATATATTAGTTAGCTCTTCTTGTTGCATCGATACCTTTACCATTATATAGTGCCCTTCTTTGTCTTTTTTGATCTTTGTTGGTTGAAAGTCTGTATTATCAGAGACTGGTATTGAAACCTCTGCATTTTTTTTGCTTACCATTTCCTTGGTAAATATTTCTCCGTACTTTTATTTTGAACCTATATGTTTCTTTGCACATGAGTTGGGTCTCCTGAATACAGCATACTGATGAGTCCTGGCTCTTTATCCAATTTCCCAGCCTCTGTCTTTTAATAGGGGCATTTAGGCCATTTACATTTAAGGTTAATATTTTTATGTGTGAATTTGATCCTGTCGTCATTTTGCTAGCTAGTTATTTTGCACACTAGTTGATGCAGTTTCTTCATTGTCATTGGTCTTTCTATTTTGGTGTGGTATTGAAGTGGTTGGTACTGATTTTTCCTTTCCATATTTAGTGCTTCCTTCAGGAGCTCTTGCAAGGCAGGTCTGATGATGACAAAATCCCTTAGCATTTGCTTGTCTGAAAAAGATTTTTTTTCTCCTTCACTTATGAAGTTTAGTTTGGCTGGATATGAAATTCTGGGTTGAAAATTCTTTTCTTTAATAATGTTGAGTATTGGCCCCCACTCTCTTCTGGCTTGTAGGGTTTCTGCTGACAGATCTGCTGTTAGTCTGGTGGACTTCTCTTTGTAGATGACCTGACGTTGCTCTCTGGCTGCCCCTAACATTTTCTTCTTCACTTCTTCCTTGGAGAATCTGATGATTATATGTCTTGGGGTTCATCCTCTCATGGAGTATCTTAGTGATGTTCTCTGTATTTTCTGAATTTGCATGTTCATCTGTCTTGTTAGGTTGGGGAGGTTCTCCTGGATAATCATCCCAGATCCATTCCAGACTGCTGTGCTGGCAGTGAGAATTTCAAGCCAGTGGTTCTTAACTTGCTGGGCTCTTTGAGAGTGGGACCTGCTGAGCAAGACCCCTTGGCTCCCTAGCTTCAGCCCCCTTTCCAGGGGAGTGAAAGTTTCTGTCTTGCTGGGGTTCCAGGTGACACTGAGGTATGAGAAATAAACAAACAAACTCCTCCAGCTATCTCGGTGTCTTCCCAACAGCCGCCCAGTTTTGTTCTTGAAACCCAGTGCCCTGGTCATGTAGGCACGCGAGGGAATCTCCTGGTCTGAGAGTAGCAAAAACCATGGGAAAAGCATAGTATCCTGGCTGGATAGCACAGTTCCTCAAGGCTTCCCTTGGCTGGGGGAGGGAGGCCCCAGGTTCTTTGCACTTCCTGGGTGAGGTGATGCCCCACTCTGCTTCTGCTCACCCTCTGTGGGCTGCACCCACTGCCTAACCAGTCCCAATGAGATGAACAGGGTACCTCAGTTGGAAATGCAGAAATGACCTGCCTTCTGCGTTGGTCTCGCTGGGAGCTGCAGACTGGAGCTGTTCCTATTTGGATCTCTTGCTAGATCCCCTCTGTTTTTATTTCTAAGTAATATTCCATAGTATGAATGTACCACAGTATGTTTAATCTTTCACACGTTGAAAGACATATGAATTGTTTCCATTGTTTGGCTATCATAAATAAAGCTGCCATGAACACTTTGTATAGGTTTTTGTGTAAACATGTTTTATTTCTTTGGGATGAATGCTCAGAAGTGTAATTGCTGAGTAGTATTGTAAGTGCATGTTTAATTTTACCAAAAACTGCTGAACTATTTTCCAAAGAGATACCTGTGTTCTGTTCCAGAGTGAACTGATACTGTATTTTTCTGTAGTCTTTTTTTCGGTGTGTTTCATTTTGTATAGTTTCTATTGGTATGTCTTCAAGGTCACTAATATTTTCTTCTGTGATATCAAATCTGCTGTTCATTATATTTTGGTGTTTTTCATTTCAAACATCTAAAAAGAAAAGTCTTTAGAAACTTGAATTGTTTTTATATCTTCCATGTTTCTACTTAAGTTTTTGAATATTTAGAACACATTCATACTTAATAACTGCTTTAATGTCCTTGTTTATTGTTTCTAACATTTGTGTCAGTTCTGGATTTATTTCAAAAGATTGATTTTTCTTTTCATTTTGAATTATGTTTCTTCTTCACATAACTGGTAATTTTTTATTGAATGCCAAATGTAAATTTTATCATCTGGTGCTTAAAATTTTTGCATTGTTGTAAGTGGTTTTGAGCTTTGTTGAGGGATACTGTGAAAATTTCTTGGAAAATTTTGATCATTTTGTGTCATGCTTTTTAATATTTGTTAGGTGGGTCCAGAGCCAAGTTTAGTGTAATGATAATTATTTTCAGGTACAAAGACAAGACCTTTCTGAATTTTCTACCTCATGTCTCAAGAAAAATGAGGTTTTCCATTTGGCTGGTGGGAACAGATGCCATTACTACGTGTGTGTGTGTGTGTGTGTGTGTGTGTGTGTGTGTGTTGTGTGTTTGTGTGTGCTGGTTATTGTTTCCTTTAATCCTTTTTAGGTGGTTTTTTACCTGCACACAGGTAGTAGTTCTCTCCCATGCATGCAGTGATTAAGTTTATACCCTAAAACTTAAAGTATAAAAAAAGAAAAAAAATTTACCTTATGATTTTATTTTATTGTTATTCATAACAAAATTATTTTACTCCTACATACCAATATAAAGACAGAGATGGTAACTACTTACTTCACCTTATAAAAGATAAGATGTAGAATACCTTACTCATTACCTCTCTCTCATTATCCTATCACTTCCCAGTTTCAATAAATAATTCTGGAATGTTCTGATCAAGAAAATTTTCAAATAATAAAATCCATGTCACAAAAATCCCAGATACATTCAGTTTCATAATTATATTACACCTCCTTTCAAAGATTTCATTATTTCACCTATTTTATAGCTCACCATCACTTCTTCTATAACCCGTTTTATCTGTTAATTTCTTAGTTCCAATGTATTTCTCAATAATTTTAACATTTGATTAAGCAAATATCTATTAAGAATTTAATATGAGCCAAGTGTTCAGGCAGGATCTGGGGATATAGTAATGGAGAGGATTAATTTCCATACATACAATGTACAATGGTTATTGTATATTAAATGAATGGGCATTGTATTTGAACTTTAGCATTCTTACATATGGAATGAAATTTTCAGGAATGGTAAGAACTACGTGTTGTATATTCTATTTGTTATTATTATTATTTTTTAATTTAGGAGGTTCATTAGGCTGGGTAGTTCCAGTGCTTTAAGTAAGCAAACTGAAGCTCAATGTAAACAGTAAAATGAAACAACGGACTTTACCAGTCAGAAAACAGCAACTAGCCTCTAACTAGGGTCTTTTCACTCTAACCAATCAAATTGGTTTTCTTTTTTTTTTAATACTTTAAGTTCTAGGGTACATGTGCAGAACGTACAGGTTTGTTACATATGTATACATGTGCCATTTTGGTTTGCTGCACCCATTAACTCGTCACTGACATTAGGTATATCTCCTAATGCTATCCCTTCCCCCTCCCCCCACCCCATGACAGGCCCCGATGTGTGATGTTCCCCTTCGTGTGTCCAAGTGTTCTCATTGTTCAATTCCCACCTGTGAGTGAGAACATGCGGTGTTTGGTTTTTTGTCCCTGCGATAGTTTGCTGAGAGTGATGGCTTCCAGCTTCATCCACGTCCCTATAAAGGACATGAACTCATCCTTTTTCATGGCTGCATAGTATTCCATGGTGTATATGTGCCACATTTTCTTAATCCAGTCTATCATTGATGGACATTTGAGTTGGTTCCAAGTCTTTGCTATTGTGAATAGTGTCGCAATAAACACACGTGTGCATGTGTCTTTATAGCAGCATGATTTATAATCCTTTGGGTATATACCCAGTAATGGGATGGCTGGGTCAAATGGTATTTCTAGTTCTAGATCCTTGAGGAATTGCCACACTGTCTTCCACAATGGTTGAACCAGTTTACAGTCCCATCAGCAGTGTAAAGCAATGGCAACAAATGGGATCTAATTAAACTAAAGAGCTTCTGCACAGCAAAAGAAACTACGATCAGAGTGAACAGGCAACCTACAGAATGGGAGAAAATTTTTGCAATCTACTCATCTGACAAAGGGCTAATATCCAGAAACTACAAAGAACTCAAACAAATTTACAAGAAAAAAACAGACAACCCTATCAAAAAGTGGGCAAAGGATAAGAACAGACACTTCTCAAAAGAAGACATTTATGCAGCCAGCAGACACATGAAAAATTGCTCATCATCACTGGTCGTTAGAGAAATGCAAATCAAAACAAGGAGATACCATCTCACACCAGTTAGAATGGCGATCATTAAAAAGTTAGGAAACAACAGGTGCTGGAGAGGATGTGGAGAAATAGGAACACTTTTACACTGTTCGTGGGTCTGTAAGGTACCTTTTAGTTTCGTTAATTATATGCTTTGCAATGCAGAAACTTTTTAATTTGAAAAGACATAGACTGGCAAATTGGATAAATAATCAAGACTCATTGGTGTGCTGTATTCAAGAGATCCATCTCATGTGCAAGACATACATAGGCTCAAAATAAAGAGATGGAGAGATAATTATCAAGCAAATGAAAAGCAATAAAAAGCAGGGGTTACAGTCTTATTTTCTGACAAAACATACTTTAAACCAATGAAGATCAAGAAAGAAAAAGAATAGCATTACATAATTGTAAAGGGATCAATTCAACAAGTTCCTAAATATACAGACATCCAATACAGGAGCACCCAGATTTATAAAACAAGTTCTTAGGGACCTAAAAAGAGACTTAAACTCCCACACAACAATAATGGAAGACTTTAACACCCCACTGTAAATATTAGAAAGATCAACAAAACAGAAAATTAACAAGGATATTCGGGACTTGAACTCAGCTCTGGATCAAGTAAACCTATTAGATATTGACAGAACTCTCCATCCCAAAACAACAGAATATACATTCTTCTCAGTACCACATGGCACTTATTCTAAAATTGAGCACATAATTGGAAGTAAAACACTCCTCAGCTAATGTAAAATTACTGATATAATAAGAAACAGTCTGTCAGACCACAGTGCAATCAAATTGGGACTCAAGAATAAGAAACTCACTCAAAACCAGACAACTACATGGAAATTGAACAACTGCTCCTGAAT
>NW_026652282.1:66541839-66542066 GCF_009828535.3 Hylobates moloch
AGGGAATCCTTTCCCCATTTCTTGTTTTTGTCAGGTTTGTCAAAGATCAGATAGTTGTAGCTATGCGGCATCATTTCTGAGGGCTCTGTTCTGTTCCATTGATCTATGTCTCTGTTGTGGTACCAGTACCATGCTGTTTTGGTTACTGTAGCCTTGTAGTATAGTTTGAAGTCAGGTAGCGTGATGCCTCCAGCTTTGTTCTTTTGGCTTAGGATTGACTTGGCGAT
>NW_026652282.1:66542166-66543075 GCF_009828535.3 Hylobates moloch
AATGACCTTGGGCAGTATGGCCATTTTCACGATATTGATTCTTCCAACCCATGAGCATGGAATGTTCTTCCATTTGTTTGTATCCTCTTTTATTTCATTGAGCAGTGGTTTGTAGTTCTCCTTGAAGAGGTCCTTCACATCCCTTGTAAGTTGGATTCCTAGGTATTTTATTCTCTTTGAAGCAATTGTGAATGGGAGTTCGCTCATGATTTGGCTCTCTGTTTGTCTGTTATTGGTGTACAAGAATGCTTGTGATTTTTGTACATTAATTTTGTATCCTGAGACTTTGCTGAAGTTGCTAATCAGCTTAAGGAGATTTCGGGCTGAGACAATGGGGTTTTCTAGATATACAATCATGTCATCTGCAAACAGGGACAATTTGACTTCCTCTTTTCCTAATTGAATACCCTTTATTTCCTTCTCCTGCCTGATTGCTCTGGCCAGAACTTCCAGCACTATGTTGAAAAGGAGCGGTGAGAGAGGGCATCCCTGTCTTGTGCCAGTTTTCAGAGGGAATGCTTCCAGTTTTTGCCCATTCAGTATGATATTGGCTGTGGGTTTGTCATAGATAGCTCTTATTATTTTGAGATACGTCCCATCAATACCTAATTTATTGAGAGTTTTTAGCATGAAGAGATGTTGAATTTTGTCAAAGGCCTTTTCTGCATCTATTGAGATAATCATGTGGTTTTTGTCTTTGGTTCTGTTTATATGCTGGATTACATTTATTGATTTGCGTATGTTGAACCAGCCTTGCATCCCAGGGATGAAGCCCACTTGATCATGGTGGATAAGCTTTTTGATGTGCTGCTGGATTCGGTTTGCCAGTATTTTATTGAGGATTTTTGCATCAATGTTCATCAAGGATATTGGTCTGAAATTCTCTTTTTTGGTTATGTCTCTGCCAGG
>NW_026652282.1:66543175-66563063 GCF_009828535.3 Hylobates moloch
TTTTGGTTGGTAAGCTATTGATTATTGCCACAATTTCAGAAGCTGTTATTGGTCTATTCAGAGATTCAACTTCTTCCTGGTTTAGTCTTGGGAGGGTGTATTTGTCGAGGAATTTATCCATTTCTTCTAGATTTTCTAGCTTATTTGCATAGAGGTGTTTGTAGTATTCTCTGATGGTAGATTGTATTTCTGTGGGATCGGTGGTGATATCCCCTTTTTCGTTTTTTATTGCATCTATTTGATTCTTCTCTCTTTTCTTCTTTATTAGTCTTGCTAGCGGTCCATCAATTTTGTTGATCTTTTCAAAAAACCAGCTCCTGGATTCATTAATTTTTTGAAGGGTTTTTTGTGTCTCTATTTCCTTCAGTTCTGCTCTGATTTTAGTTATTTCTAGCCTTCTGCTAGCTTTTGAATGTGTTTGCTCTTGCTTTTCTAGTTCTTTTAATTGTGATGTTAGGGTGTCAATTTTGGATCTTTCCTGCTTTCTCTTGTGGGCATTTAGTGCTATAAATTTCCCTCTACACACTGCTTTGAATGTGTCCCAGAGATTCTGGTATGTTGTGTCTTTGTTCTCGTTGGTTTCAAAGAACATCTTTATTTCTGCCTTCATTTCATTATGTACCCAATAGTCATTCAGGAGCAGGTTGTTCAGTTTCCATGTAGTTGAGCGGTTTTGAGTGAGTTTCTTAATCCTGAGTTCTAGTTTGATTGCACTGTGGTCTGAGAGACAGTTTGTTATAATTTCTGTTGTTTTACATTTGCTGAGGAGAGCTTTACTTCCAACTATGTGGTCAATTTTGGAATAGGTGTGGTGTGGTGCTGAAAAAAATGTATATTCTGTTGACTTGGGGTGGAGAGTTCTGTAGATGTCTATTAGGTCTGCTTGGTGCAGAGCTGAGTTCAATTCCTGGATATCCTTGTTAACTTTCTGTCTCGTTGATCTGTCTAATGCTGACAGTGGGGTGTTAAAATCTCCCATTATTATTGTGTGGGAGTTTAAGTCCCTTTGTAGGTCACTCAGGACTTGCTTTATGAATCTGGGTGCTCCTGTGTTGGGTGCATATATATTTAGGATATTTAGCTCTTCTTGTTGAATTGATCCCTTTACCATTATGTAATGGCCTTCTTTGTCTCTTATGATCTTTGTTGGTTTAAAGTCTATTTTATCACAGACTAGGATTGCAACCCCTGCCTTTTTTTGTTTTCCAGTTGCTTGATAGATCTTCCTCCATCCCTTTATTTTGAGTCTATGTGTGTCTCTGCACGTGAGATGGGTTTCCTGAATACAGCACACTGATGGGTCCTGACTCCTTATCCAGTTTGCCAGTCTGTGTCTTTTGATTGGAGCATTTAGCCCATTTACATTTAACGTTAATATTGTTATGTGTGAATCTGATCCTGTCATTATGATGTTAGTTGGTTATTTTGCTCGTTAGTTGCTATAGTTTCTTCCTAGCCTCGATGGTCTTTACAATTTGGCATGTTTTTGCAGTGGCTGGAACCGGTTGTTCCTTTCCATGTTTAGTGCTTCCTTCAGGAGCTCTTTTAGGGCAGGCCTGGTGGTGACAAAATCACTCAGCGTTTGCTTGTCTGTAAAGTATTTTATTTCTCCTTCACTTATGAAGCTTAGTTTGGCGGGATAGGAAATTCTGGGTTGAAAATTCTTTTCTTTAAGAATGTTGAATATCGGCCCCCACTCTCTTCTGGCTTGTAGAGTTTCTGCTGAGAGATCAGCTGTTAGTCTGATGGGCTTCCCTTTGTGGGTAACCCGACCTTTCTCTCTGGCTGCCCTTAACATTTTTTCCTTCATTTCAACTTTGGTGAATCTGACAATTATGTGTCTTGGAGTTGCCCTTCTCGAGGAGTATCTTTGTGGCGTTCTCTGTATTTCCTGAATCTGAATGCTGGCCTGCCTTGCTAGATTGGGGAAGTTCTCCTGGATAATATCTTGCAGAGTGTTTTCCAACTTGGTTCCATTCTCCCCATCATTTTCAGGTACACCAATCAGACGTAGGTTTGGTCTTTTCACATAGTCCCAAATTTCTTGGAGGCTTTGTTCATTTCTTTTTATTCTTTTTTCTCTAAACTTCCCTTCTCTCTTCATTTCATTCATTTCATCTTCCATCAGGGATACCCTTTCTTCCAGTTGATCGCATCTGCTACTGAGGCTTCTGCAATCTTCGCATAGTTCTCGAAACTTGGCTTTCAGCTCCATCAGCTCCTTTAAGCCCTTCTCTCCATTGGTTATTCTAGTTATCCATCCTTCTAATTTTTTTTCAAAGTTTTTAACTTCTTTGCTATTGTTTTGAATTTCCTCTCGTAGCTCAGAGTAGTTTGATCGTCTGAAGCCTTCTTCTCTCAACTCATCAAAGTCATCCTCCATCCAGCTTTGTTCCATTGCTGGTGAGGAACTGCATTCCTTTGGAGGAGGAGAGGTGCTCTGTTGTTTAGAGTTTCCAGTTTTTCTGCTCTGTTTTTTCCCCATCTTTGTGGTTTTATCTACTTTTTGTCTTTGGTGATGGTGATGTACAGATGGGTTTTTGGTGTTGAAGTCCTTTCTGTTTGTTAGTTTTCCTTCTACCAGACAGGACCCTCAGCTGCAGGTCTGTTGGAGTTTACTAGAGGTCCACTCCAGACCCTGTTTGGCTGGGTGTCAGCAGCGGTGGCTGCAGAACAGCGGATTTTCGTGAGACCACAAATTCAGCTGTCTGATAGTTCCTCTGAAAGTTTTGTCTCAGGGGAGTACCCGGTTGAATGAGGTGTCAGTCTGACCCTACTGGGGGGGGTGCCTCCCAGTTAGGCTGCTCAGGGGTGAGGGACCCACTTTAGGAGGCAGTCTGTCTGTTCTCAGATCTCCAGCTGCGTGCTGGGAGAACCACTACTCTCTTCAAAGCTGTCAGTCAGACAGGGGCATTTAAGTCTGTGGAGGTTCTTTGCTGAGTTTTTGTTTGTCTGTGCCCTGCCCCCAGAGGTGGAGCCTACAGAGGCAGGCAGGCCTCCTTGAGCTATGGTGGGCTCCACCCAGTTCGAGCTTCCTGGCTGCTTTGTTTACCTAAGCAAGCCTGGGCAATGGCGGGCGCCCCTCCCCCAGCCTCGCTGCCACCTTGCAGCTTGATCTCAGACTGCTGTGCTAGCAATCAGCGAGACTCCGTGGGCATAGGACCCTCAGAGCCAGGTGCGGGACACAATCTCCTAGTGTGCCGTTTTCCAGGCCCGTTGGAGAAGCGC
Source organism: Hylobates moloch (assembly GCF_009828535.3). NCBI lineage: Eukaryota > Metazoa > Chordata > Mammalia > Primates > Hylobatidae > Hylobates > Hylobates moloch. Next base: position 66,546,404 of record NW_026652282.1, read on the forward strand.
AGTATTAGGATGGGACTGACCCGATATTCCAGGTGCCGTCTGTTTCCCCTTTCTTTGACTAGGAAAGGGAACTCCCTGACCCCTTGCACTTCCCGAGTGAGGCAATGCCTCGCCCTGCTTCGGCTCGCGCACAGTGCGCTTCACCGTCTGTCCTGCACCCACTGTTAGGCACTCCCTAGTGAGATGAAACCGGTACCTCAAGCAGAAATGCAGAAATCACCAGTCTTCTGTGTCGCTGGGGCTGGGAGCTGGAGACCGGAGCTGTTCCTATTCGGCCATCTTGGCTCCACCCTGGCTTTTCATTTTTAACAAGCTTTCTTGATTCTGATGCAAGTGGTCAGCACACCACACTTTGACAAACATTGTAACTTACAATTAAGGCTTACAAAGGAACTGTTTTCTCCTGCCTGTTGTCATATTATTTGGCTGCTACTTCAAAATTAAACTTAGAGATTAAAGGACTGGTTCTGTATGTATTCTACTGCCTGACATACAAGTTGTTTTTACCTGTGAGGTATGCTGAGACCTCAAAAGCTGGATTCTGAATGAAAAGAGAGTAAGCAGAAGATGGAAAGGACCAGGCTCTGGTTCCAGAATTGGACCCCGTATGGGTGGCTTGAAGTTAAAATCACACTTTCCAAGGATGCATAGTAAATGAGCTCTATTTGAGTATGACCTGACAGGTACTGCTTAGTAGCTGCAGTTTTCAGCCAGAGACAATACTTGCATTACTTGCATTAAGGCATAAAGATTTTTGGTAATTTTCGTTTTTTTTTTTTTTTTTGCCATCTGTGCAGTTTTGGGACGATATCTAGCCAATAGCTGGGGATATAAAAAGTAAGGTCTGGCTTTTGAAATAAATACATTTTCAAGAACTAAGTAGGTGTTTTTGAAAAGGCCAAGAATACTGCTCAAGAGAGCATGGGAAAGCTAGAAAATATTCAGCATCATGGATATTTGTTGGTTTAGGCTGACAGCATTAATTTCCCTTTCTTATTTAGTACCTTAATTTAATTGTGTGGAATCACCTCTTCCCCACTGCATACAGTCTGGTGGGTCTATAGTTATGCCCCACTTCCTCCTCTAAGGGATGAACAAGTGACCAAAATGAGGCTAACTTAAGACCTCCTTCCTGAAATTTGAAACTGGAAGAAAATAACAAACAAACAAATCTTAGTGTATTTTATTCAAGCAAAGGGTCCAGTGCATACTCTGTTGTTTGTGACCAAAAGTCCTAACTGATAAATTAAAAAGAATAAGGCAGAAGCTAAGACAGAAGGACTGAGTAGCTATAATACAAGCTTGGGGTGAGGTGGTTCTGAGGAGGAAGATAAGCATTTTGGAGGACTTGTGTGGGTCCAGGATTTGGTCTAGAAACACCAGCATTAAAAATGAGAATAAGACAACTAGTTTTAGATTTTACCTGTTGGTGATAATGGATTACTAATTTATTAGCAAGGTTGAGCCCACAATTTGAAGTTCTTTTGTATCTGCCGAGACCAGCTTGGTCGTGCAGACCTTAACCCAGTGGCGCTAGAGGAATTAAAGACACAGACACAGAAATATAGAGTGTGGAGTGGGAAATCAGGGGTCTCACAGCCTTCAGAGCTGAGAGCCTTGAACAGAGGTTTACTCACATATTTACTAACAGCAAGCCAGTCATAAGATTTACTCAAAGTATTCCTTATGGGAAATAAAGGGATGGGCCAAAATAACGGGATGGGATCTGGCTAGTTATCTGCAGCATGAACATGTACTTAAGGCACAGATCGCTCATGCTATTGTTTGTGGTTTAAGAATGACTTAAGTGGTTTTCTGCCCTGGGTGGGCCAGGTGTTCCTTGCCCTCATTCCTGTAAACCAAAAGCCTTCAGCGTGGGCGTCAAGGCCATCGTGAACATGTCACAGTGCTGCAGAGATTTTGTTTATGGCCAGTTTTGGGGGCCTGTTCCCAAGAGTACCTACAAAGAAATGGCTGGAAAAGGCAGAGACAGACAGGATCTAGCTTACCCTGATGAGCAGCTCTATCTGGCTCCTTCTAATCATCTTTACTCACTTCTAGAAATCAAGCTATTCTGGATGGTATACTGAAATATGACTCTAGGAACAATAAGCAGAATGTGAAGATGGGAACAGAAATACTGATTTGGGTCTTATAATCTATTCCTTATGAAATATGGTTGACACGCTGAATTTTTTTCTGTGGGGGTGGAGGTTAAGATAGGGAATAAATAGATCTTAAAAATTGTGTTTATATTTATATATTCTGAGTAAAATTTATTGGCATTGCCCAACATGAGATATTGTTACGGCACAATGAAATGGTAGATCTAGAGATAAATGAGTTTTCATGTATGATTTTGTTTTGTTTGAAGTGAATAATTCCTACCAGTAAAGATCAAAAAAAGTTTAAGAGAAATTTTGAATAATTATTGAGAGATATAAAATATTTTGTAATTGATTTTATAATTCATATATCACTCTTCTTTTTACTAAAACTATATGTGTATAATACACTATTATATTTTTAAGCTATTTTTATAGATATTTTACTGTAGATGTATATATAAGTTAGAAATTTTAATGTAATTTTTCTCCCTTGTTGAATTATAAGAATGAATATAGATGATCCAGAAAACCTTCTTCAGTTGTAGAAGCTTTGTGATATTAAAGCACAACTATTACTTGTATTCTAAATACAGCCTCTGTTTTAAGGACAAGCCATTCATGTGCACAAAGCCACAGATATTGAAGCAGGGGAAATAGGATGTAGTTCCTTGTCACTTCAGAATCTGAGGGTTTTGATGTATAAAGTCACTTGAATAGTGCTTTCTGCTCCTTAAGGAAAAGTTATAATTTGCCTTACCTTCAGTTTAATTTCCCTGCTTGAACCTAGACTCAGATATTAAAATAATGTTTCAGAGCCCAGACCTTGCCTTTGTACCATCTGCTCTTTCATGGCTTTGTTCCTTCATGCCTCCCGAGATTCACTGGATACATCTGACCACACACACACACACACACACACACACACACACACACCCTTGTTTTCCAAGGAAACATAATAAACTAAAAGTCATTTGGGCATTTTTTTCTTCCTAGGACTTTTTAGCAGGTAGTTTTCTTCAATTAAAAGGAAACTTTTTAGGTGGAGTAAGATGGCAGAATAGAAGGCTACATAATTTATCCCCCTTCAGGAAGACCAAATTTTAACAACTAACTACACACAAAAAACGTCATCAAGAACCAAAAGTCAGGTGAACAATCACAGTACCCGGTTTTAACTTTATATCACTGAAAGAGACACTGGAAAGGGTAGGAAAGATTGTCTGGAAGTGCCAACACCAACCGTCCTCCATCCCCTTGCAGTGGCCACATGACATGGATATTCCATGTGCTTAGGAGATGGAGAGCACAGCAATTGTGAGGATTTGCATTGAACTTTGTGCTGTCCTATCACAGCGGAAAGCAGAACCAGGCTGTATTCACCTAACATCCACTCGTGGAAGGAGCATTTTGATCAGCCCTAGCCAGAGGGAAATTACCCATCTCAGCACTGGAGCTTAAGTTTCCACAAGCCTCACCACTGCAAGCTGGAGTGCTCTGGTGCCCTAAGTGAACTTGAGAGACGTCTGCTGAGCTGGGCTCACAGCCAGTGGACTGGGGGGACATGTGACCTTCTTAGACACCAACCAGGGTTGCTAATGGAGTAATTGTGTCACTCCTCATTCACTCTTTGGCAGCAGCCACATAGTGGGAAGAAATCTGTGTTTGTGAGAAGGAGAATACAGCAAATGTGAGATTTTACATTGACCTCAGTGCTGCCTTGTCACAGATAAGACCTGGCAGGATTCATCGCCTGATAACTAAAAAGCCCCTGGGCCCTTAATAACCAACAGAAATACCCAGGTAACATGCCATGGACATTGGGCTTTGAGTGTGTGGGCTCCAGGTGTGACCCAACACGTTCCCAGATGTGGTGGCTATGGAGACTCCTGTTTGAGAAAACATGGGAAAAGTAAATAAAAATCTGTCTTGCACCTTAGGAACTAGCTCAGCCACAGTGGGGTAGAGCACCAACAAGATACTTGGGGTCACTGAGCCCAGGTTTAGGCTTTTCGTCAACATTTCTAGACCTGCCCTGAGTCAAAGAGTAACTCCCAGGCCTGGCAGCATTTATCACAAACTGACTGAAGAGCCCTAAGGCTTTAAGTGCACGTTGATGATGGCCTGGCAGAAACCCCATGGGCTAGTAGTGGTGGCAGTCATAGGGAAAGATTCCTCTACCTGTGGAAAAAGGAGGAAAGAGTAGGAAGGAATTTATTTTGCTGTTTGAGTGCCACCTTAGTCACACTAGAGTAGAACACCAGGTAAACTTCTAAGATTTTTATCTTTAATGTCTGGCTCCCAGACAGACTCTCTGGACCCACCTAGGGCCTAAGGGAATTCACTTCCCTGAAGAAAGGGACAAAAACCTGGCTGGCTTTGCCACTTGCTGATTGTAGAGTCCTAGGGGCTTAAGTGAACTTAGGTGGTAGCCATGTAGTGTTTACAATGGTGGGCCTTGGGTGAAATTCAGTGTTGTGCTGGCTTCAGTTTTGAACCAGTGCAATCCCTGTGGTGGTCACAGTGACGTTTGTGTTACCCCCACTACACATCCAGGTGGCTCATCTCAGAGAGAGAGAATCCATTTGTTTGGAAGAAATTAAGGGAAGAAAAAAAGAAACTGTGCTTGGTATTCCAGTTAATTCTTCTAGATATTATCCAAGACCACCAAGGTGGTACCTGAACAAGCAAGAACCACAGTGTTGTTGATTTTATGCCTCAAATCTCTCCAAACACCTGAAAAACCTTCCCAAGAAGGATGAGCATGAACAAGACCAGGATGTGAAGACTACAATAAATACCTAACTCTGCAATGCCCAGACATAGATGGACATCTTCAAGCATTTAGATCATCTAGGTAGATAAGACCTCAGCAGACAAAGTAAGGCACCAAGGACAAGTACTGGAAGAACAGAGATATGTGACCTTTCAGATAGTAAACTCAAAATAGCTGTTTTGATGAAATTCAAAGAAATTCAAGATAATAGAGAAGGAATTCAGAATTTTATGAGATAAATTTCACAAGGAGATTGAAATAATTAAAGAATCAAGAAAAAATTCTGGAGTTGAAAAATGCCATTGACATACTCTAGAATGCATCAGTCTCTTAATAGCAGAATTGATCAAGCAGAAGAATTAATGAGCTTGAATATAGGCTATTTGAAAACACACAGTAAGAGGAGACAAAAAAAGGAATAACAAACAGTGAAGTATACTTACAAGACCTAGAGAATAGTCTCAAAAGGGCAAATTTAAGAATTATTTTCCTTAAAGAGAAGGAAGAGAAATGGGGGTAGAAAGTTTATTAAAAGGGATACTAGCAGACAACTTTAGAAACCTAGAGAAAGTTATTAACATCTAAGCACAAGAGCATTATAAACCATAAGCAGATTTAACTCAAAGAAAACTACCTTAAGGCATTTAATAATCAAAGTCACAAAGGTCGAGGATAAAGAAAGAATCCTAAAAGTAGCAAGAGAAAAGAAACAAATAACATACAATGGAGCTCCAATACACCTGGCAGCAGACTTTTCAGTAGAAACCTTTCAAGCCAGGATAGAGTTGCATGACGTATTTAAAGTGCTAAAGAAATAAAAATATTTTACACTAGAATTATGTATGCAGTGAAAATATCCTTTAAGTATGAAGGAGAAATAAAGATCTCCCAGATAAACAAAATCTGAGGAATTTCACTAAGGCTAGATCTGTCTTACAAGAAATGCTAACAGGAGTTATTAAATCAGAAGATAAAGGATGTTAATGAGCAACAATAATTCATCTGAAGGTACAAAACTCACAGCACACAGAAAAACACAGAATATTACAACACTGTTATGGTAGTGTGTACTCTTAAATTAAAAGACCGAATGATAAACCAATCAAAAATAATACGTGCAACATGTTTTCTAGACATAGACAGTACAATAAGACATAAAGAGAAACATTACAAAGTAAAAAAGTAGGGAGATAAGGTTAAGATACAGAGTTTTTGTTAGTTTTATCTTTGCTTATTTATTTATTTTGCATGCAATTAGTGTTAAGTTCTTGTCAATTTAAAATAATGTGTTACAAGATAGTACTTACAAGCCTCATGGTAACCTTAAATCAGAAAACATACAACAAATTCAAAAATAAAATAAAAAGCAAAACATTGAATAATACCACCAGAGAAAATCACCTTCACTAAAAGGAAGATAGAAAGAATGGAAAAAAGGAAAGGAAGACTAGGAAACAACCAGAAAACAAATAACAAGACAGCAGGAGTAAGTGCTTACTTATCAATAACACTGAATGTAAATGGACTAAACTCTCCAATCAAGACATAGAGTGGCTCAATGGACAAAAAAGCAAGACCCAATGATTGGTTGTCTACAAGAAACACACTTCACCTATAATCACACACATAGGTTGAAAATAAAGTGATGGAAAAAGATATCCCATGCCAAATGAAACCAAAAAAGAGCAAGAGTGTCTACCTATCTGTGTATCTATGTATCCACCTATCTATCATCTATATATTTTTTTTGTGACAGGGTCTTGCTCTGTCACTCAGACTGGAGTGCAATGGCACAAACATGGCTCACTGCAGCCTTGACTTCTATGCTCAAAAGATTCTCCCACCTCAGCCTCTTGTGTAGCTGGGACTACAGGTGTTCACTACCACACCCAAAGAAGTAGCTTTATATATATCAGACAAAATAGATTTACAGACAAAAACTATATAAAATGTCAAAGAGGGTAATTATGTAATAATAAAGGGGTAAATTCAGCAAGAGGATATAAAAATTACAAATATATATGGACCAACATTGGAGCACCCAGCTATATAAAGCAAATATTATTAGAGCTAAAGAAAGCTAGATCTGAATACAATAATAGCTGCAGTCTTCACCAACTGACTTTCAGCATCGGACAGTACTTTCAGGCAAAAAATTAACTAAGAAACAGCAGTCTTAATCTGCACTATAGATCAAATGGATCTAAATAGATATTTACAGAACATTTTATCCAACAACAGCAAAATGCACATCCTTCTCAGCACATGGATCATTCTCAAGCATAGACCATATGTGAGGTAAACAAGTCTTTAAAAATTCAAAACAATTGACATAATATTAAGCATCTTCTCTGACCACAATGGAATAAAACTGCAAATCAAAAAAGAGAAATTTTGGAAACTCTACAAACACACAGATATTAAACAATATGCTCCTGAATGATCAGTGGGTTGATTAAGAAATTAAGAAGAAAATTAAAAAATTTCTTGAAACAAATAGTAATGGAAACACAACATACCAAACCTACAGGGTACAGCAAATGCAATACTAAGAGAAAAATTTATAGCTGTAAGTGCCTACATCAAAAAAGAAAAAAAAAAACTTTCCAATATATAACCTAATGATGCATCTTAAAGAAACTGGAAAAGCAAGAGAAAACTAAACCCAAAATTAGTAGAAGGAAAGAAATAATAAAGATCAGAACAGAAATAAATGAATTTAAAATGAAGAAAACAATGCAAAAGATCAATGAAACAAAAAGTTGGGTTTCTTAAAAGTTAAACAAAATAGACAAAACTTTAGCCAGACTGAGAAAAAAAGAGAGAAGATCAAAATGAATAAAATCAGAGATGAAAAAAAGACATTATAGCTGATACTGTAGAAATTCAAAGGATCATTACTGGCTACTATCAGCAACTGTACACAAAAAAATTTGGCAAATCTAGAGGGGATGTATAAATTTCTAGACACCTACAACCTACCAACACTGAACCAGGCTGAAATCCAAAATCTGAACAGGCCAATAACAAGTAATGAAATTTAAGCCATAATAAAAAGTCTCCTAGTAAAAAAAAAAAAAAAAAAAAGCCTGGAATCTGATGCTTTCACTGTTTCACTGCTGAATTCTACCAAACATTTAAAGAAAAGCTAATACCAATATCACTCAAACTATTCCAAAAATAGAGAAGAGGATATTTTCAAACTCATCTTATTAGACCAGCATTACCCTGACACCCAAAGTAGACAAAGGCACATCAAAAAAAAGAAAACTACAGGTGAATATCTCTGATGAATATTGATGCAAAAATGCTCAACAAAATACTAACAAACTGAACACAACAATACACTAAAAAGATTGTTAATCTTGACAAAGTGGGATTTATCCCAGGGATGCAAAGATAGGTAAACATATGCAAATCAATTAATGTGATACATCATATCAACAGAATGAAGGTCAAAGCCATATCATCATTTAAATTGATGCCAAAGAAGCATTTGATAAAATTTAACACACTTTCATGATAAGAACTCCAAAAATCTTGATATACAAGGAACATATGTCAACATAATAAAAGCCATATATGTCGGATCCTCAGCTAGTATCACAATGAATGAGGAAAAACTAAAAGCCTGTCCTCTAAGGTATGGAACAAGGCAAGAATGCCCACTTTTGCACTGTTGTTCAACATAGTTCTGGAAGTTCTAGCTAGAGCAATCAGACAAGAGAAGGAAAAAATGTTTATGCAAATTGGAAAGGAAGAAGTCAGATTATCTTTGTTTGCAGATTGTGTGATCTTATATTTGAAAATATGAAGACTTCAACAAAAACTATTAGAGCTAATAAACAAATTTAGTAAATTTGTAGATACAAAATCAACATAAAATATCACTAGCATTTCTATATGCCAGCAGTGAACAATCTAAAACAGAAACAAAGTAATCCCATTTACAATAGCCACAAATAAAATTAAATACATAAAAATTAACCAATGACGTGAAAGAGCTCTACAAAAAAACCCCTGCAAAATACTGATGAAAGAATTTGAAGAGAACACAAAAAATGAAAAGACATTTTATGCTCATGGACTGGAAGAATCAATATTGTTAAAATGTCGAGACAACCAAAAGCAATCTACAGTGCCTTTGCAACCTCTATCAATATACCAATACATCTTCACAGAAAAAGACAAAACAATTTTAAAATTTATATTAGATGACAAAAGAAACACAGTACCCAAAGCTATCCTGACCAAAAGATCAAAACTGGAGACATCAGATTACCTGACTTCAAATTATACTACAGAGTTAGAGTAACCAAAACAGCATGGTACTTGCATAAAAAGACACACATAGATAAATGGAACAAAATAGAGATCCCAGAAACAAATCCACACACCTACAGTGGATTCCATCTTTGACAAACGTGCTAGGAACACAAATTTGAGAAAGGATAGTCTCTTCAATAAATGGTACTGGGAAAACTAGATATCCATATGCAGAAGAATAAAACTTGACATATATCTTTTGCCATATACAAAAATAAGATAAAATTTGATTATAAACTTAAGCCCAAGACCTCAAACTTTGAAACGACTACAGGAAAACTTTGGGAAACTCTCCAGGACATTGATTTGGGCTAAAATTTCTTGAGTAATACCCAACAACCAGCACAGGCAAACAAAGCAAAAATAGAAAAATGGGATCACATGAAGTTAAAAAGCTTCTGCACCGCAAAAAAAGCAATCAACAACATGAAGAGACCACTCACAAAATAGGAAAAATCTATTTTCAAACTACCCATCTGACAAGGATCAGAATATAAAAGGAGCTCAAACATTTCAATTGGAAAAAAAATCTAATAATAATATTAAAAAATGGGCTGAATATTTTAATGGAAATTTCTCAACAGAGGACATACAAATTGCAGATTGATCCATAAAAAGGTGCTCAACATCGCTGATCATCAGAGAAATGCAAATAAAAACTACAATGCTACATTATCTCACTCCATTTAAAATGACTTTTATACAAAAGATAGGCAATAACAAATGCTGGATGAGGATGTGGAGAAAGGGAATCCTTGTACACTGCTGCTGGGAATGTAAACTAGTATAACCACTATGAAGAACAATTTGTATGTTTCTTAAAAAACTAAAAAGAGAGCTGACATATAATCCAGAAATCCCACTGCTGGGTATATACTTCACCCCTCAAATAAAAGAAAATCAGTATATCAAAAAGATATCTGCATTCTCACGTTTGTTGCAGCACTGTTTACAATAGTAAAAATTAGAAGCAACCTAAGTGCCCGTCAACAGATGAATGGATAATGAAAATGTGGTACATCAAAAAGCGAATCCACCACAATCCAGTAGCGTTCATCCCTGGATGCAAGTTTGGTTCAACAAACACAAATCAACAAATGAGATCAGATAAAGAGAACTACAAACAAAAAACACATGATTATTTCAGTAGATGCAGAAAAAACTTTCGATAAAATTCAACGTCTTTTCATGTTAAAAACTTTCAATAAACTAGGCATTGAAGAAACATTCCTCAAAATAATAAAAGCCATGTATGACAAACCCACAGCCAATATAATATTGAATTTTCAAAAGTTTGAAGCATTCGCCTTGAAAACTAGCACAAGATAATGATGCCCTCTCTCACCACTCCTATTCAGCATAGTATTGGAAGTCATGGCCAGAACAATTAGGCAAAAGAAAGAAATAAAGAGCATTCAAATAGGAATACAGGAAGTCAAACTATCCCTATTTGCAGACAACATGATTCTTTATGTAGAAAACCACAGTCTCAGCCTCAAACCTCCTTCAGCTGATAAACAAGTTCAGCAAAGTCTCAGGATACAAAATCATTGTACGAAAATCACTAGCATTTCTTTACACCAGCAATAGCCAAGCCAAGAGCAAACCAGGAACGCAATCTCATTCACGGTTGCCACAAAAAGAATAAAATACCTAGGAATACAACTAACCAGGGCAGTGAAATATTTCTACAGCAAGAATTATAGAACACTGCTTGATGAAATCAGAGATGACACAAATAAATGAAAAAACATTCCATATTCCAATATTGTTAAAATAGCCTTACAACCCAAAGCAATTTCTAGATCCAATGCTTTTCCTATTAAACTATTTTACCAATGCCATTCTTTACAGAACTAGAAATAAGTATTTTAAAATTCATATAAAACAAAAAACAGCCCAAATAGCCATGGAAGTCCTAATCAAAAAGAACAAAGCTGGAGGCATCATGAAACTCAACTTCAAACTACTACAGGGCTACAGTTACTGAAACTGCATGGTACTGATACCAAAACAGACACATTGATCAATGAAACAGAATAGAGAGCCCAGAAATAAGGCTGCACACCTACAACTATCTGATCTTTGACAAAGCTTACAAAAACAAGCAATGGGGAAAGGGTACCCTATTTAATAAATGATGCTGGAATAACTGGCTGGCAATATGCAGAAGATTGAAACTGGACCCCTTCCTTACACTATGTACAGAAATTAACTCAAGATGGATTAAAGACTTAAATTTAAAAACGCAAACTATAAAAACTATGAAAGACAAACTAGATATTTTGGATATAGGAACGAGCAAAGATTTAATGGTGAAGATGCCAAAAACAGTTGCAACAAAAGCAAAAATTGACAAATGAGATCTATTTAAACTATAGAGCTTCTGCCCAGGCATAAAAACTGTTAGCACAGTACACAGACAACCTACACAACGGGAGAAATTTTTTGCAAACTATGCATCTGATAAAGGTCTAATATCCAGCATCTATAAGAAACTTAACCAAATATACAAGAAAAAGAAAACCCATTAAAAACTGGACAAAGGACATGAGCAGACACTTCTCAAAAGAAAACATACAAGTGGCCAATAAGCATATGAAAAAAAGCTCAACATCATTGATCATTAGAGAAATGCAAATCAAAACCATAATAAGATGCTATCTCAAACAAGTCAGAAGGGCTGTTATTTGAAATTTAAAAAATAACAGATGCTGGCACGGTTGTGGAGAAAAAAGATTGCTTATACATTATTGGTAGGAATGTAAATTAGTTAAACCCTTGTGGAAAACAGTGTAAATAATCTTCAAAGACCTAAAAACAGAATTACCATTTGACCCAGCAATCCCATTACTGGATATATATCCAGAGGACTATAAATCATTCTACTAATAAAGACACATACACGCAAGTGTCCATAGCAGCACTATTCACAACAGCAAAGAGATAAAATCAACCTAAAAAATGCCCATAAGTGGCAGAGTGAATCAAAAAAATGTGGTGTATGTACACCATGGAACACTATGCAGCCATAAAAAATGAGATCATGTCTTTTGCAGGAACATGGATAGAGCTGGAAGCCATTATCCTCAGCAAACTAATGCAGGAAGAGAAAACCAAATACCACATGTTCTCACTTATAACTAGGAGGTAAATGATGAGAACTCATGGATACAAAGTGTAGAACAACAGACACTGGGGCCTACTTGAGGGTGGCAGATTTGAGGAAGAAAAGTATCTGAAAAAATAACTATTGGGCACTAGGATTAGTACCTGGGTGATGATCTGTACAGCAAACCCCCATGACACAAGTCTACCTAAATAACAAATCTGCACATATACCACTGAACCTAATATAAAAGTTTTTTAAAAAGCAAATATGGTACATATACACAATGGATTACTATTCTGCAGTAGAAAGGAATGACATCTTTTCATTTGCAACAACATGAATGGAACTGGAGGTCTTTCTGTTAATTAAAATAAGTCAGGCATGGAAAGACTAACTTCATATGCTGTCACTTATTTGTGAGTGCTAAAAATCAAAACAATTCAACTCATAGAGATCGAGAGTAGGATGGTTACCAGAGGCTGGAAGGTATATGAGGGTTTGAGGGGAAGTGGAGGTAGTTAATGGGCACACAAACAAAAAAATAGTTAAAGAGTGAATAAGACCTAGTATTTGATAGCACAGCAGGGTGACTAAATACTCAATAATCATTTAATTGTACATTTTATAATAACTATAATGGTATAATTGGATTTTTAGTAACACAAAGGATAAATCCTTGAGGGGATGTATACCTCATTTTCCATGATGTGATTATTACATATTACATGCCTGCATCAAAGCACCTCATGTACCCCATAAATATATACACCAACTATGTACCCACAAAAATAATGAAAGAAAAATAAATAAATAAAAAACAAAAGGGAAGTTTTTTTGAGTATTAAGACTTGTTTATCCTTTAATACATAATATTAACTAAAATGCACGTATAGAACAATGGTTAGACCATCTGAACTAATCTCAGGAGCACAGAACCCTTCTCCCTGCATACCTCCTCCCTGCTGCCCCGACAACCGCCCAATGAATAGTCTGCATTCACTTATGCAACCACTCCTAGGAAGTACTGAAAACAAATGCTTAGAGGGGTGTTACTTTAGCCCTCTACTTATAACCTATGTTGTACACCTTTTTGTTGTTGTTGCTGAAACGGAGTCTCACTCTGTCACCAGGCTGGAGTGCAGTGGTGCGATCTCGGCTCACTGCAACCTCCACCTCCCGAGTTCAAGCGATTCTCCTGACTCAGCCTCCCAAGTAGCTGGGACTACAGGTGGGCGCCACCACAACCAGCTAATTTTTGTATTTTTAGTAGAGATGGGGTTTCACCATGTTGGCCAGGATGGTCTCCATCTCTTGACCTTGTGATCTGCCCGCCTTGGCCTCCCAAAGTGTTGGGATTACTGGTGTGAGCCACTGCGCCAGGCCGTTGTGCACTTTTTTTTTTTTTTGAGACGGAGTCTCGCTCTATCGCCCAGGCTGGAGTGCAATGGCGCAATCTCGGCTCACTGCAAGCTCCGCCTCCCGGGTTCACGCCATTCTCCTGCCTCAGCCTCTCCGAGTAGCTGGGACTACAGGCGCCCGCCACCACGCCCGGCTAATTTTTTTTTTTTTTTGTATTTTTAGTAGAGACGGGGTTTCACTGTGGTCTCGATCTCCTGACCTCGTGATCCGCCCGCCTCGGCCTCCCAAAGTGCTGGGATTACAAGCGTGAGCCACCGCGCCCGGCCGTTGTGCACTTTTAAACACCTAGAAAGACTAGATGTTTCAAACTGGACTTAAGTTTTCCATTATATACACAGTAGCATTGAATAAATGGTATACATACATAACACAGACAGTAATTTGAGTGTCTTTTAAATGGGAACATTCTGGCCTAGAACCCTTATTTTCCAACCTCTACCAACCCCGTGGACAGCTATAAGCCATCTGTAATGCTTAGGGGGGATTTTAACAATTTCACTTCTGTTTTTAAGAAGTCTTTCCTGTGAATTTTAACACAAAGTGTACTCAATGCATTAGTTTACTAATTCTACTTTTGTCATACACTGGCAACCTCTTTAACATCGGCTAGATGTAAATTAGGACTCCTATGTCCGCTTATATACACTATATACACAGCACAGTAAATGAAAATGCAGACATAAGGGACAATGGTCAATGTGCCTCATCATAAACACAGTGGACACTGGTAGAAAGCCCTTTGCACTTTGTGCTCCTCCTTTCCCCTGAACCAGCACAAATATCATAATGTGTACTGCTCAGAGAATTGATCAATTTCCAAGACAATATTTCATATCAAAAGGAAAGCTACAAAATGTGTTATTTACTATCTCTACTTTTAACATACTTTGTGCACTTCTAAACATCTAGAAAGACCAGTTGTTTCAAATAAGGACTTAAGTTTGTCCGCTATATACACAGTAGTGTTGAATAAACTACACACATGTAACAATAGTTATATCTGAAAGTGTCTTCTAAATAGGAACATTCTGGTATAGAACCCTTCATTCCTTCCAACTCCTCTCCACCACCAACCTGGTGGATATAGGCACGTGTCCCTTAGAGCTGATGTTATCATTTCTCTTCCAAAAGTCCTTTTCAGAAGACAGCCTTTCTATGAATTTTAACAAAGTGTACAAAGTGTATTAGTTTACTAACTCTACTTCTGTCACACATTGGCAACCTCTTTAATATCTAGAGACTAGATATTATAAAATCGGGACTCATTTGTCCAGTATATACACAATATATAGAGTGTAGCAAAGTTAAATGAAATGCATGTAACATATAGGTAATGGATTAAGCGGAAATTTTCTAATAAACAATGGCAAAACACCTTTTGCAACTTCTTCCCTCCCACCTCCCAAGTGGTTCAACAATTCCACTTCCAAACAGCATTTTTCATCAGTTTTTTTTTTTGGCCTTTTATTATATTTAGTTATATTTGCTTTATCATATTTTGGTGTCCCTCATTATGTTCCTCTTATTCTTTTTTTTTAAATTTTATTATTATTATACTTTAAGTTTTAGGGTACATGTGTACAATGTGCATGTGCCATGTTGGTGTGCTGCACCCATTAACTCGTCATTTAGCATTAGGTATATCTCCTAATGCTATCCCTACCCCCACCCCACAACAGTCCCCGTTGTGTGATGTTCCCCTTCCTATGTCCATGTATTCTCATTGTTCAATTCCCACCTATGAGTGAGAACATGCGGTGTTTGGTTTTTTGTCCTTGTGATAGTTTGCTGAGAATGATGGTTTCCAGTTTCATCCACGTCCCTACAAAGGACATGAACTCATCATTTTTTATGGCTGCATAGTATTTCATGGTGTATATGTGCCACATTTTCTTAATCCAGTCTATCGTTGGACATTTGGGTTGGTTCCAAGTCTTTGCTATTGTGAATAGCTCCGCAATAAATATACGTGTGCATGTGTCTTTATAGCTGCATGTTTTATAATCCTTTCGGTATATATCCAGTAATGGGATGGCTGGGTCAAATGGTATTTCTAGTTCTAGATCCCTGAGGAATCGCCTCACTGACTTCCACAATGGTTGAACTAGTTTACATTCCCACCAACAGTGTAAAAGCATTCCTATTTCTCCACATCCTCTCCAGCACCTGTTGTTTCCTGACTTTTTAATGATGGCCATTCTAACTGGTGTGAGATGATATCTCACTGCGGTTTTGATTTGCATTTCTCTGATGGCCAGTGATGATGAGCATTTTTTCATGTGTTTTTTGGCTGCATAAATGTCTTCTTTTGAGAAGTGTCTGTTCATGTCCTTCGCCCACTTTTTGATGGGGTTGTTTGTTTTTTTCTTGTAAATTTGTTTGAGTTCATTGTAGATTCTGGATATTAGCCCTTTGTCAGATGAGTAGGTTGCAAAAATTTTCTCCCATTCTGTAGGTTGCCTGTTCACTCTGATGGTAGTTTCTTTTGCTGTGCAGAAGCTCTTTAATTTAATTAGATCCCATTTGTCAGTTTTGGATTTTGTTGCCATTGCTTTTGGTGTTTTAGTCATGAAGTCCTTGCCCATGCCTATGTCCTGAATGGTATTGCCTAGGTTTTCTTCTAGGGTTTTTATGGTTTTAGGTCTAACATGTAAGTCTTTAATCCATCTTGAATTAATTTTTGTATAAGGTGTAAGGAAGGGATCCAGTTTCAGCTTTCTACATATGGCTAGCCAGTTTTCCCAGCACCATTTATTAAATAGGGAATCCTTTCCCCATTGCTTGTTTTTGTCAGGTTGGTCAAAGATCAGATAGTTGTAGATATGCGGCATTATTTCTGAGGGCTCTGTTCTGTTCCATCAATCTATGTCTCTGTTTTGGTACCAGTACCATGCTGTTTTGGTTACTGTAGCCTTGTAGTAT
>NW_026652282.1:66563122-66586068 GCF_009828535.3 Hylobates moloch
CATTTGTTTGTATCTTTTATTTCATTGAGCAGTGGTTTGTAGTTCTCCTTGAAGAGGTCCTTCATGTCCCTTGTAAGTTGGATTCCTAGATATTTTATTCTCTTCGAAGCAATTGTGAATGGGAGTTCACTCATGATTTGGCTCTCTGTTTGTCTGTTATTGGTGTACCTACAAAGAGACTTAGACTCCCACACAATCATAATGGGAGATTTTAACACCCCACTGTCAACGTTAGACAGATCAACGAGACAGAAAGTTAACAAGGATACCCATTAATTGAACTCAGCTCTGCACCAAACGGACCTAATAGACATCTACAGGACTCTCCACCCCAAATCAACAGAACATACATTTTCAGCACCACACCACACCTATTCCAAAATTGATCACATAGTTGGAAGTAAAGCTCTCCTCAGCAAATGTAAAAGAACAGAAATGATAACAAACTGTCTCTCAGACCACAGTGCAATCAAACTAGAACTCAGGATTAAAAAACTCACTCAAAACCGCTCAACTACATGGAAACTGAACAACCTGCTCCTGAATGACTATTGGGTACATAACGAAATGAAGGCAGAAATAAAGACGTTCTTTGAAACCAATGAGAACAAAGACACAACATACCAGAATCTCTGGGACACATTCAAAGCAGTGTGTAGAGGGAAATTTATGGCACTAAATGCCCACAAGAGAAAGCAGGAAAGATCCAAAATTGACACCCTAACATCACAATTAAAAGAACTAGAAAAGCAAGAGCAAACACATTCAAAAGCTAGCAGAAGGCAAGAAATAACTAAAATCAGAGCAGAACTGAAGGAAATAGAGACACAAAAAACCCTTCAAAAAATTAATGAATCCAGGAGCTGGTTTTTTGAAAAGATCAACAAAATTGATAGACCGCTAGCAAGACTAATAAAGAAGAAAAGAGAGAAGAATCAAATAGACACAATAAAAAATGACAAAGGGGATATCACCACCAATCCCAGAGAAATACAATCTACCATCAGAGAATACTATAAACACCTCTATGCAAATAAACTAGAAAATATAGAAGAAATGGATAGATTCCTCGACACATACACCCTCCCAAGACTCAACCAGGAAGAAGTTGAATCTCTGAATAGACCAATAACAGGCTCTGAAATTGTGGGAATAATCAATAGCTTACCAACCAAAAAGAGTCCAGGACCTGATGGATTCACAGCTGAATTCTACTAGAGGTACAAGGAGGAACTGGTACCATTCCTTCTGAAACTATTGCAAACAATAGAAAAAGAGGGAATCCTCCCTAACACTGTTTATGAGGCCAGCATCATCCTGATACAAAAGCCTGGCAGAGACACAACCAAAAAAGAGAATTTCAGACCAATATCCTTGATGAACACTGATGCAAAAATCCTCAATAAAATACTGGCAAACCAGCAGCATATCAAAAAGCTTATCCACCATGATCAAGTGGGCTTCATCCCTGGGATGCAAGGCTGGTTCAACATACGCAAATCAACAAATGTAATCCAGCATATAAACAGAACCAAAGAAAAAAACCACATGATTATCTCAATAGATGCAGAAAAGGCCTTTGACAAAATTCAACAACGCTTCATGCTAAAAACTCTCAATAAATTAGGTATTGATGGGACGTATCTCAATATAATAAGAGCTATCTATGACAAACCCACAGCCGATATCATACTGAATGGGCAAAAACTGGAAGCATTCCCTTTGAAAACTGGCACAAGACAGGGATGCCCTCTCTCACCACTCCTATTCAACATAATGTTGGAAGTTCTGGCCAGGGCAATCAGGCAGGAGAAGGAAATAAAGGGTATTCAATTAGGAAAAGAGGAAGTCAAATTGTCCCTGTTTGCAGATGACATGATTGTATATCTAGAAAACCCCATAGTCTCAGCCCAAAATCTCCTTAAGCTGGTAAGCAACTTCAGCAAAGTCTCAGGATACAAAATCAATGTACAAAAATCACAAGCATTCTTGTACAGAAAGCTAGAAAGATCTTAAATCAACACCCTAACATCACAATTAATCAAACTAGAGAAGCAAGAGCAAAAAAATCCAAAAGCTAGCAAAAGGCAAAAAATAAGATCAGAGAGGAACCGAAGGAGATAGAGACACAAAAAAACCCCTTCAAAAAATTAACAAATTCAAGAACTGAATTTTAAAAAATAATAATAAAACAGATACACCACTAGCTAGACTAATAAAGAAGAAAAGAGAGAAGAATAAAATAGACACAATAGAAAACAACAGAGGGAATATTACCTCTGACCCAACAGAGATATAAACTGCCATCAGCGAATACTATAAATGCCTCTATGCAAATAAACCAGAAAATCTAGAAGAAATGGATAAATTCCTGGACACATACACTCTCCGAAGACTAAACCAGGAATAAGTCAAATCCCTGAATAGGCCAATAATATGCTCTGAGATTGAGGCAGTAATAAATAACCCATCAACCAAAAACAAAGCCCAGAAACAGATGGATTCACAGCCAAATTGTAACAGAGATACAAGGAGGAGCTGGTACTGAAAGGGGAACCTATCCCTTATCCCCCTCACAGGGTATGCGATGGGGGTGTGGCTCACTTTGTCAGTGCCCCACTGCTCAAACCTCTAGAGGAGCTTACAGATGGGCAGGCTGTAGGGCTCCAACCCCACAGCAGTGTCTAGGGGTGAATGTTTACAGCTGAAGCTCCAGTGGCCATGTGTTACAGGTGGTTCTTTTAGTTTAGCCATCTGTAGGCGGCTTGTGTTAGTCAACTAAATTAGACCACCCTGTCTTATCACAGGGACAGAGGGCTTTCTGTATCTCAGGGTTCTTGCCTCGGTGTGCTTGGAGAATCGGATCACACGTGGGCTTGGAGAATGAGTGCCAGGTTTAATTGAGTGGAAATAGCTCTCAGCAGATGGGGGAGCCAGAAGTTAGATAGTTTTCCCCGGAGTCAGGCTGCTTGGTGGCCCAAGCTCTCTTTCAACTATGTCAGCCAAACTCGACATCATTCTGCCAGTTGGTGGCCTGCTGGTGGGCCAGTGCCTGTCTGTGTGTTCCTCTCGACATCCAGCCTCATGTGTGTTCCTCTGCTGATGTGTTCCTCTCGACATCCAGCCACCTGTGTCTTCTTTTACCGATGTGTTCCTCTTGATGTCTAGCTACTTGTGTGTCTGCTTGTTAGGGTCTTGGGGTTTTTTTAATAGGCACAGGAAGGGGGCGTGGCAGGCTAGATTGGTCTTGGAAAATGCAACATTTGGGCAGAAAAACAAAAACTGCCTGTCCTCACCTAGATCTGTGTGCACAGGCCCGGGGGTGGAGCTCTAGCCAGGGACTATGCCCTCCCAGCACTTTCCTTCCCTCCTTCTGTATTATTTAAAGTGACCATTCCCTTCCCTTCCCCCCACTTCCCTTCCGTATCAGTACCATACCTTCTGAAACTATTCCAAACAATTAAAAAGGAGGAACTCCTCCCTAACTCATTTTATGAGGCCAGCATCATCCTGATACCAAAACTTGGCAGAGACATAACAAAAAAAAGAAAACTTCAGGCCAATATTCCTGATGAACATCAATGCAAAAATCCTCAACAAAATACTGGCAAACCGAACCCAGCAGCACATCAAAAAGCTTATCTACAATGATCAAGTTGGCTTTCTACCTGGGATGCAAGGCCGATTCTACATATTCAAATTAATAAACGTAATTTATCACATAAACAGAACCAATGACAAAAAATCTATGAATATCTCATTAGATGCAGAAAAGGCCTCCTATAAAATTCAACATCCCTTCATGTTAAAAACTCCCAATGAACTAGGTATTGATGGAACATATCTCAAAATAATAAGAGCTATTTATGATAAACCCACAGCCAATATCATACTGAATGGGAACAAACTGGAAGCATTCTTTTTTAAAGCTTGCAAAAAACAAAAATGCCCTCTCTCACCACTCATATTAAACAAAGTATTGGAAGTTCTGCCCAGGGCAATCAAGCAAGAGAAATAAATAAGGGATATTCAAATAGGAAGACAGAAAGTCAAATTGTCTCTGTTGGCAGATGACAGGATTTTATATGTAGAAAACTCCATCGTCTCAGCCCAAATGTTCCTTAAGCTGATAAGCAACTTCAGTAAAATCTCAGGATACAAAATCAATGTGCAAAAATCTCAATAATTCTTAAACACAACAATAGACAAGCAGAGAGCCAAATCATGAATGAACTTCTATTTACAATTGTTACAAAGAGAATAAAATACCTAGGAATACAGCTAACAAGAGATATGAAGGAACTCTTCAAGGAGAACTATGAACCATTGCTCAAGGAAATAAGAGAAGACACAAACAAATGGGAAAAGATTCCATCCTTATAAATAGAAATAATTAATATTGTGAAAATGACCATGATGCCCGAAGTAATTTATAGATTCAAGGCTATTCCCATCAAATTACCATTGACATTCTTCACAGAATTAGAAAAAACAAGCTACTTAAAAACTCATATGGAACCAGAAAAGAGCCTGTGTAGCCAAGACAATCCTAAACCAAAAGAACAAAGCTGGGGGCATCACACTACCTGACTTCAAACTACCCTACAAGCCTACAGTAACCGAAACAGCATGGTACTGGTACAAAAACAGACACATTGACCAATGGAATAGAATAGAGACTTTAGAAATAAGACTGCACATCTACAGCTATCTGATCTTTGACAAACCTGACAAAAACAAGCAATGGGGAAAGGATTCCCTATTTAATAAATGATGATGGAAAAACTAGCTAGCCATGTGCAGAAAACTAAAACTGGACCCCTTCCTTAAACCTTATAGAAAATTTAACTCAAGATATATTAAAGACAAATATAAAACCAAAAACCATAAAAGCCCTAGAAGAATACCTAGGTAATACCATTCAGGACATAGGCATGTGCAAATATTTTATGATGAAGTCATCAAAAGCAATTGTAACAAAAGCAAATATTGAAAAATGGGATTTAATTAAACTAAAGAGCTTCTGCACAGCCAAACAAACTATCATCAGAGTGAATAGGCAACGTATAGAATGGGAGAAAAGGTTTGCAATCTATCCATCTGACAAAGGTCTAATATCCAAAATCTACAAGGAACTTAAACAAATTTACAAGAAGAAAACCAAACAACCGCATTAAAAAAGTGCACAAAGGATGTGAACAGACAATTCTCAAAAGACGACATGTGGTCAACAAACATATGAAAATAAGCTCAACATCACTAATTATTAGAGAAATGAAAATCAAAAAGTCAATGAGATACCATCTCACATCAGTGAGAATGGCGATTACTAAAAAGTCAAGAAACAGCAGATGCTCATGAGGCTATGGAGAAATAGGAATGCTTTTACACTGTTGGGGGGAATGTAAATTAATTCAATCATTGTGGAAGACAGTGTGGCAATTCCTCAAGAATCTAGAACCAGAAATACCATTTGACCCAGCAATCCCATTACTGGGTATATACCCAAAGGAATATAAGCCATTCCATTATAAAGATACATGCACAAATATGATTATTGCAACACTATTCACAATAACAAAGACATGGAACTAACCCAAATGCCCAGCAATGATAGACTGGATAAAGAAAATGTGGTACACATATACCATGGAATACTCTGCAGCCATGAATAGGAATGAGATTATGTCCCTTGCAGGGACATGGATTAAGCTGGAAGCCATCATCCTCAGCAAACTAACACAGGAACAGAAAACCAAACACCACATGTTCTCACTCATAAATGTGAGTTAAACAATGAGAACACATGGGCAGAAGGAGAGAAACAACACACACCAGGGCCTGTCAGGGAAGGGGCAATGAGAGGAGGGACAGCATCAGGACAAATACCTCATCCCTGCAGAGCTTAAAACCTAGGTGATGGGTTGATAGATGCAGCAAGCCACCATGGCACACAAATACCTATGCAACGAACCTGCACCTTCTGCACATGTATCCCAGAATTTAAAGTAAAATAAAAAAATAAATAAAAAGGGATGGAAATACCATTTGACCCAACAACTCCATAACTGTATATACCCAAAGGAATATAAATCATTCGATTATAAAGACACACACATATGTGTGTTCACTGCAACATTATTCACAATAGCAAAGACATGGAATCAACCTAAATGCCCATCAATGATAAACTGGATAAAGAAAATGTGGTACATATACAACATGGAATACTATACAGCCATAAAAAAGAACTAGATTATGTCCTTTTCAGAGACATGGATGGAGTTGGAGGCCATTATTTTTAGCAAACTAATGCAGAAACAGAAAACCAAATACTGCATGTTCTCATTATATGTGGGAGCTAAATGAGAAGAACACAAGAACAAATAAGAGTGGAATAACACACTCAGGGGCCTATTGGAGGGTGGAGAGTTGGAGGAGGGAGAGGATCAGGAAAAATAACTAATGTGTACTAGGCTTAATACTCAAGCAATGAAATAGTCTGTACAATAGACCCCCATGACACATGTTTATCTGTGTAACAAACCTGCACACGTACCCCGAACTTAAAATAAAAGTTAAAAAATTTGCTTTTTAAATAATAAACTTTTTAATTTGATGTAGTTCCACTTGTTTATTTTGCTTTTGCTGCCTGTGTTTTTTATTTCATATTCAAAAAATTATTGCCAAGATCAACATCAAGGGGGTTTTTATTTACAGATAATATTTGCACATATTTATGAGGACATGTGATTTTTATTACATGCATATAATGTTTAATGATAAGTTAAGGTATTTACAGTATTCATCAACTTGAATATTCATCATTTTTATGCATTGGAAAGATGTCAAGCTCCTCCCTTTTAGCTATTTTGAAGTGTACAGTACATTGTTCTTAACTATAGTTACCCTACTCTGCTATCATGTATTAGAGCACAATTCTTCTATCTAACATAATGGAAATAATTGTACCCATTAACCAACCACTCTTTATTCCCCACCCCCAACACACACACCTTTCCCAGCCTCTGGTATTCGTCATTTTACTCTCTACCTCCATGACATCAACTTTATTTAATCTCCCACATATGAGTGACAACACGTCATATTTGTTTTTCTGTGCCTGGCTTATCTCACTTAACATAACTTCCAGTTCCACACATGTTGCTACAAATGACATGATTTCATTCTATTTTACTGGCCAAATAGTATTCCATTGTGTATATATATCACAGTCTGTTTATCAATTTGTCTGTTGATTGACACGTTTATTCCATATATTTTCCTTTGTGAGTAGTGCTGTAATAAACATGAGAGTGCAGCTGTCTTTTTAAATTTAATTTTTATTTTTATAGATTTCGGGGTACAAGTACAGTTATGTTACATGGATATATTGTGTAGTGGTGAAATCTAGGCTTTTAGTGTACCCCTCACCTGAATACTGTACGTTATTCCCCAATAGGTAGTATTTCATCCTTTATCCCTCCCACTCTCCCACCTTTTGGAGTGTACAGTGTCTATTATTCCACTTGTATGTACGTGTGTACCCATTGTTTTGCTCCCACGTATAAGTGAGAACATGCAGGTTTTAACTTTCCATTTCTGAGTCATTTAACTAAAGATAATAGCCTCCAGTTCCATCCATGTTGTTGCAACAGACATTATTTCATTCTTGTTTATAACTGAGTAGTATTACATGGTAGATATATACCACGTTTTCTTTATTTTATCATTGATTAATGAATAATTAGGTTGATTCCATAACTTTGCTATTGTGAATAGTGGTGCAGTGAACATACCAGTTCAAGTGTCTTTTCGATAAAAAAAAAATGACGTATTTTCCTTTGGGTAGATACCCAGTAGTGGGATTGTTGAGTTGAAGGGTAGTTCTTTTTGTAGTTTTTTGAGAAATTTTCATACTATTTTCCATAGGTTGCTCTAATTCACATTACACCAACAGTGTATAAGCATTCCCTTTTCTATACATCCTTGCCAACATCTGTGCAGCTATTTGATATACTGATTTTTTCCCCCTTGGATATATACCCAGTAGTAGGAATGCTGAAACATAGGGTAGTTTTACTTTTAGTTCTTTGAGAAATCTCGATACCATTTTTCATAGTGGCTGTACCAATTTATATTCCCCTCTACAGTGTATAAGAGTCTCTCTCTTCATCCTCACCAGCATTTGTTGTTTTTCGTCTTTTTGGTAATAGCCATTTTAACTGGAGTAAGAGGATATCTCATTGTGGCTTTGATTTGCATTGTCTTGATGGTGAATCATAATTAAGCATTTTTTTATACTTGTTGGCCATTAGTATTTCTTCTTTTGAGAAATGTATATTAATGTATTTTTTTCAATTTTTAATGAGATTATTAGTGTTTTTACTTGAGTTGTTTGAATTTCCTATATATTCTAGATATTAGTCCATTGTCAGATGAATGTCAGAGTTTTCAAATAATCCCTCCTATTATGTGGCTTTTCTCTTTACTCTGTTGATTGTTCCCTTTGCTGTGCAAAAGCTTTTTAGTTTAGTGTAGTTCCAATTCTCTATGCTTCAGTTGCCTATGCTTTTGACATCTTAGCCATAAAATCTTTCTTTAGGCCAGTCTTTGAAGTATTTCCCTATGTATTATTCTAGTTGTTGTATACTTTGGGGTCTCACTTTTAAGCTTTTTAATCTATCTTGAGTTGATTTTTTGTGTATGGTGAGAGATAAGGGTCTAATTTCATTGTCCTGCACATGAATATCGATTTTTCTCAGTACTCTTTATTGAAGAGTGTGTCGATTCTGCAATGCATGCTTTTGGCACCTTAGTCAAAAATCAGTTGGATGTAAATATGTAGATTTATTTCTGTGTTCTCAATTCTGTTCTGTTGGTTTATGTGTATTTTTTATAACAATATCATACTATTTTGTTTACTATAGCTTTTTCATATATTTTGAATTCACTCAATGTAGTGCCTCCAGCTTTATTTTTTTCTATTCAGAATTGCTTTGGCTATTCAGGCTCTTTTTTTTTTGGTTTTATACAAAATTTTTAAGATTTCTATTTCTGTGAAAAATTACTTCAGTTTTTTTGTAAGAATTGCTTTGAATCTGTAGATTTCTATGGGTAGTATGGCCATTTTTGCAATATTAATTCTGCTAATCCACGAGCATGGGATGTATTTCTATTTGTTTGTGTCCTCTTCAATTTATTTCATCAGTGTTTTGTAGTTTTTCTTGTAGAGGTCTTTCACCTCCTTGGTTAAATTTATTCCTAGGTATATTCTTGTAGCCATTACAAATCGGATTGCCTTCTTGATTTCTTTCTTTGCAAGTTCACTATTGGTGTATAAAAATGTTACTGATTATTGTATATTGATTTTGTATCCTGCAACTTTAAGGAATTTGTTTATCAGGTCCAAGAGGTTTTTGTGTGTGTGTGTGTGTGAAGTCTTAAGGTTTTTCTAGATGTATGATCATGTCATCTGCAAAGAGGGACAATTTTATTTTTTTCAATTTGGATGCATTTTATGTTGTGAGTCACATTTATTGATTCACATATGCTAAACTATTTTTGACTATTGAATAGAAGTTCCTGTTTTCTTGCTAGCTATCAGGCAGGGGCTATTCTTATTTCCTGGATACCACCATCCATATTACTTACCATGTGGCTCCCTTTAGATGTGGCCCCCTTCATCTAGCAACCAAAAACCTCCCTTGTACTGAATCTCTCTCACACTTTATCTGACTTCTTTGTTTCTGACATCTAGACCCAGATTTAAAGGGACCATGTGATTAGGTCAGGTCCACCCATATAGTCTCTGTTTTTTAAAGTCAACTGTGACATATACATAACCTAATCAGGAAAGTAAAATCCATTATATTCATATTCCCTGGAATCACATAGGGCATGTTCTCCAGAGGAAATCAATTCTAGACATCATCTTATAATTACCTATCTTAGAGGTAAAACATATGTGATTTGAAAAACACAGCTCCTGAATATATTCCATGTGTTCTAACAAATGCATTGATCCCATGAAGTTCCTCTGTTAACTTTCTCAATAAATCTGTGTCTGCATAGTCCTCAGAGGCAACCATTGTTCTAACTTTATTCTGTAATGTATTAGTTTTGCTTGTTCTGTATCAGGAGTCATCAAACTATAGTCCACGGTCCAAATCCAGCCCACCACCTGTTTTTATAAATAAAGTTTTATTGAAACACAGCTATGCTTGTTTACCTATTTCTACAACTGCTTTCTTAATACAACAGCAGATTTAAGTAGTTACAACTACTTAATGACCCAGAAAGTTTAAACATTTACTATCTAGCTCTTTACACACAATTTGTATAAATTCTTCATGTAAATAGAATCATACAGTGTGTATTCCTTTGTGTAAAACTTCTTTCAACATAATGTTTTTTGGATTCTTCTATTGTGTCTATTGGTAGTTAAAAAAAATTAATCGTACTCAATTGTATGGGCACACCACAGTTTATCTAGTCTTATGTTGATGGATACCTGCCCTGTTTCCAGTTTTGAACTATTATGAGTAATCTTCAGTGATTATTCTTGTACAAGTCTTTCTATAAATGTATGCTTTTATTTCTCTTATGTAAATATTTAGTGGTGAAATTGCTGGATTATAAGTTGAACATATATTTAATTTTATAAAAATCTGCCAGAAATTGTTTCAAAGTGGTTGTATCACTTTATACTCCCAGTTTCACTTTCAGTTGCTTTAATTCCTTGTTAACATTTTATGCTACCAGACCTTAATTTTTGCCATTCTGGTAGGTTCTAGTAGTATTTCACTGTGATTTTATTTTTCACTCTTTCGATAAATATTTTGTAGATAATTTTTTGTTATTGATCATTCTCTTTGTGAAGTGTCTGTTCAAATTTTTGCATATTTTATTATTTTAATCAATTTATTATATATTTAGGGGGTACAAATGCAGTTTTCTTACATGTGTATATTGCATAGTGGTGAAGTCTAGGCTTTTAGTGTACCCATTACCCCAATAGTGAACAATGCACCCAATAAGTAACTTTTCAATCCTCAATCCCCTCCCACTCTCCCACATTTTATAGTCTCACATGTCATTATTACACTCTGTATGTCCAGGTGTACCCTTTGTTTAGCTCCCACTTACAAGTGAGAACATGGAGTATTCAAATTCTGTTTCTGAGTTATTTCACTTAGTACAATGGCCTCCAGTTCCATTTATGATGCTGCAAAGGACATGATATCATAAAATATTTTCTTTATTCAATCATCTATTGATGAGTGCTTAGGTTAATTCCATATCTTTACAATCATGAATCATGCTGCTATAAACATACAAGTGCAGACATCTTTTTGATATAATGCTTCCTTTTCTTTGCATATATACCTGGTAGCAGGATTGCTGGATCAAATGATCATTCCATTTTTAGTCCTTTTTAATCCTTCAGAAAATCTCCATACTGTTTTCCAAAAAGGTTGTACTAATTTACATCCCCATCAAAAGTGTATAAACATTTCTCTTTCTCCATATCCTCACCAACATCTGCTGTTTTTAGACTTTTTAGTAATAGCCATTCTAACTGGTATTAGATGATATCTCATTGTGGTTTTGATTTGCATTACTTTGATGATTCGTAATAATGAGCATTTCTTCTTGTTTGTTGGTCACCTGTATGTCTCCTTTAGAAAGTGCCTGTTCATGTCTTTTGCCCACTTTTTAATGGGATTATTTATTGTTTTCTTGTAGAATTGTTTGAGTTTCTTGTAGATTCTGGATATTAACCCTTGGTCAGATGTATAGCTTGCAAAAATTTTCTTCCATTCTATAGGTTGGCTGTTTATTGATTGTTTCTTTTGCTATGGAAAAGCTTTTTAGTTTAATTAAGTCCCATTTGTCTATTTCTGGTTTTGTTCCATTTGCTTTTGGGGTCTTGGTCATAAATTCTTTACCTAGGTCAATGTTCAGGAGAGTTTTCCTAGGTTTCCTTCTAGGATATTTGTAGTTCCAAGTCTTATATTTAAAACTTTAATTCATCTTGAGTTAATATTTTATATGGTGAAAGGTATGCATCCAGTTTCATCCTTCTGCATATGGTTAATGTCTGCACATGGCAAATTTTCTTCACACCATTTATTGAATAGGATGCCATTTATTCAGTGTATATTTTTATTGACTTTGCCAAAGATAAGTTCATTATAAGTATGTAGCCTTATTTCTGGGTTCTCCATTCTATTCCACTTTTCTATGTGTCTAATTTAATGCCAGTAGCTTGCTGTTTTGGTTACTATAGCCTGGTAGTATGATTTGAAGTCAGATAATGTGATGTCTCCAGCTTTGTTTTTTTTTTTTTTTTTTTTTTTTTATCAGGATTGCTTTGGCTATTTTGTCTACTTTTTTGGTCTATATGAATTTTAGGAATTTTTTTCTAACTCTGTGTAAAACAATGCTGGCAATTTGATAGGGATTGCATTGAATCTGTAGTTTGCTTTGGGAAGTATAGTTATTTTAACAATATTGGCTCTTCCAATCCATGTGCATGGATTTTTCCATTTGTTGATATTGTCTCCGATTTCTGTTATCTGTGTTTTGTAGTTCTCCTTATAGAGGTCTTTCACATCCTTGGTTAAATACATTCCTAAGTTTTAAAAAAGTGTGTTGTAAATGAGATTGACTTCTTGATTAAGTCCTTGGTTAGATCATTGTTGGTGTACAGAAATGCTACTGACTTCTGAATGGCAATTGTGTATCCTAAAACTTTACTAAATTTATTGATCAAATGTAAGAGTATTTTTATTGGAGTCTTCGGATATTTCTGGATACAAAATCATATCATCAGTTAACGGGATTAATTTGACTTCTTTTTCAATCTAAATGCTTTTTTTTATTCTTTCCTGATTGCTCTGGCAAGCACTTCCAGTGCTATGTTGAATAGAGTGGTGAAAGTGGGCATCCTTGTCTTGTTCTAGTTCACAGAGAAAATGCTTTAAACTTTTCTCTATTAAGTAAGATGTTGACTGTGGCTTTGTTATATATAGCCTTTTTTATGTTGAGGTATGTTTCTTTTATGCCTAATTTGTTGAGGATATTTCTCATAAAGGGGTGCTAAATTTTATTGAGTGCTTTTTCTCTCTCTATTTAGATGATCATAACATTTTTGTCCTTAATTCTGTTTATGTAATGCATCATATTTATTGATTTGCACATGCTGAAACATTACATCCCTGGGATAAATCCCACCTGATCATGGTGTATTATCTTTTTGATGTGCTATTTGATTCTACTTGCTAGTATTTTGATGAGAATTTTTGTATCTATGTTCCTCGGGGATATTGATCTGTAGTTTTCTTTTTTTCTTGTGTCCTTGTCTGGTTGTGGTATCAGGGTGATACTGACCATGTAGAATAAGTTAAAGAGAATTTCCTCCTGCTTGATTTATTTAGAATAGTTTCAGAAGGATTGGTGTTACTCTTCGCGTATTTGGTAGAATTTTGCTGTAAATACATCTGTTTCTGAGCAATTTTTTTCTTGGGAGATTTTTTATTACTAATTCAATCTTGCTACTCATTATTGATCTGTTCAGGAATTCTATTTCTTTTTGGTTCAGCCCCAGGAGATTGTGTGGTTCTAGTAGCTTATTCATTTTCTCTGGGTTTTCTAGTTTATGACTATACAGCTGTTTGTAATTGTCTCTGATGATCTTTTGTATTTCTATTGCATCACTTGTAATGTCTCATTTTGATTTCTGATTATGTTTATATGGATTTTTTATTTTCTTGCTTAGTCTAAGCTAGCTGTTTATCAAATTTTTTTATTTTTTTTAAAAAAACCAACTGTTTGTTTTATTGATTCTTTGTATTTTTTTGTCTCCATTTCATTTAGTTCCCTTTTGATTTTTGTTGTTTCTTTTATACTGCTAACTCCAGGTTTGATTTGTTCTTCTTTTTCCTGGTTTCTTGGTGTTTTTGTCCATTTTACATTGGGTCTTTCTATAATTGTATTGGAGGAATTCTTTATATATTCTGGATTCCAGTCCTTTCTCAGATATATGTTTTGCAAATATTTCTCCTAGTCTGTAGTTTAAATATTTTCTTAATGATGCCTTTTCATGAAAAGTTTTTAATTTAGATAATGTCTAATTTTTATTTTCAGCACAATGCCACTATGGGTAAGGAAGGAGGGGGCAGGCAGCATAAGGAAGCAACATGTTGCTAGCATAGACAGGAAATACCAGCAGTTATGTGGCACATTTTTGCCATGTTAGGGAATAATGCTACTCAAAATTATGAGATCAAATATTTACCTATAATTCCAGAAATAAAAGGACAGGTAATTAGACTGAGGAAGAGTGCTGTGGACACTCAAGTCCTATAATGGTCTTATGACCAAACTAGAGAAAAGCTTATTACATAATTATTTTCTTATATATAAAATATTATCTAATATGTCTTTATACCATATGGAGATTCTCTACTTTGCTTAATTACTTTTCACAGGCAGACAACCAATTGTAGGTATTGATTTTGGTTCATACATCAGCATGACACACAGATTGAGATAAGGCTTGCTAGTCACCTAGTGAGAGTGAGATGAGTTTTTCTGCTTGTCGGGTATCAGTGCTTCCTATAGCTGATCAAAGTACACTTAATCCTACTTATTAAGAGTTGATGTAACAAAAAATAAGCAATATATTAAGTCTATGTATACAGTAATAATATTTGATTGCTTTGTTTTGTATTTATGTACACGGTGTTTAAAATACTGTGTGGATATAAACTCAAAAAAGGAGTTGTTTCTTCCTTTGTAGAAAGATCAGAAAAAGTTCTGAGACTCTTATGAGGATCTGTGAAATAAAATGATCTTCCTAATAATTCTACAAAATTATTTGCCATTTTCATTCCCATTCTTTTATTGTGTGGAGTTTTTCAAAAGTTATAACATGTGTTGTGTCACAACAGACTGAATGCAGAAGCAGATTGAGAACCTAGCTGTCCTCTATTAAGCTAAACATTAAGGGGATTTGCAAAATTAGAAACAATATCACTCTTCTTACTGTTTTTAGATATATAAATATTTTTTATAAAATGTTATACATACTACCATATAATGGATTTTTGTTACTATTTTTAAATAAATTCTTATTGACTGAAAAGTTATTATCAGTTTTAAACAAAAGCTCTTTGGGCTTCTCAATAAGTTTTGAATGTAAAGAAGTCCTGAGAGCAAATGTTTCAGAATTGCTGGACTAAATTACCTTGTAAGTCTTGTTCAGCTAAAATTTTCTGTGTCTTTCTGACTCCAGCAGAACAGACCACTGTGTTAGGCCCATAAATACTGTTTCAATCATGGTTTTTACTGCTTTGCCCATTAATTTTCAAAAAGCTGAAAAACACTGTATAAAGGAGAAGCTCTTGATTTTTTTATCTGTAGGAAACTGACTACAGTGTTAGCCTTTTAAATCTCTTCTCTTTATGCTTCCAACTTTCCTCCTGCTAAGTCTCCTTTCTCCCTCTTCTTCTATTCTGTGTATTGAGTGGTTTCTTATTTGATATTTATGGGCTGCATACAAAATCAATTGAAATGTAAGCCCCCATAGGGAAATTCTTCTCAAAGAAAGCACAAATCATGAAAAAAGGCCCCTTCTGGACTTTCGTAATCTTTAACGCCTTGTCAGAATTCATAGATTTATTATGTATTCTCTAAGGAGAAAAGCACTACATGGAAGAATGAATAGTTAAAGGAATACATTGTATTTTCTTAACCCTAAATATGTGAATATCTTAATATATAATATGTGTAATTCTATAATTTGATAAATGAAATAATTTGGTATATATATACATATATATAATCTTGAGTTTATATGTATTAAATGCACAGTATTCACTGCAATTGCTTATCTAACTTCAACATTTGTGAAATGTCCTACTATGTGTCTATGAGTACACAGTGCTTTGTATCAGTGTCAAATGAATATGCATGCATGCAAATTCAAAAAGAGCATCTTGCTAGTTTCTTCTAGTATGGTGGTTCTTCTCAAGTTTTAACTTATCCTATAATGCTTCTCTTTTAGCCAAAGTGGTAACCTAACCAAAGTAGCATGATATAAGAATACACAGATATTACCACCATCTATAGGCACATTATTAAATTTAGTTTTTAAAATAAAAAAAATTCAAGATGTCTTTGGCTTTCTCTAGACCCAGAGATATATAAAGAGGTCTCTATATACCTTGACACAGTGCAACCGTTCTATAATACTATCGGAGCAGCTTATAGAGAACTTCTAATACCTCGATTCCTATGTGAATCTCTTTTACAACATCCACTGTCAACACAAATAACAATTAGTAATTATACTTAGGATGTCTATAATTTACATCCAATTAAACAACAGCAAAACTTATCTCTAGCCATTACCATGTGAAAATTATAAAATAATAAATTACTATCCAGTGATGACTACTATTGTTAAGTAGGCTTTGAATACAGAGGGCACAGAGAACATTGAAAACAAAGTTTTTATGTGAATAAATACACTTATATTAAAGTGGGAATGAATATAGACGTAATGATCTGCTGAGAGGAGGTTAAAATAATCATCTTAGCAAAAAAAAATTTCATCAAGTTTTGACACATTCCAAATCTTAGGTATTTTAAATAGTGCTGCAGCAAACAAAGGAGTGTAGATATCTTTTTGATATATTCGTTTCCTTTCTTTTGGACATGTACCCACAAAAATTAAAATAATAATAATAGTAATAAAACATTTGGCACATTCCTCACTCATGCTTAGCCTTAAGAAACCTGTAAAGAAAGAACACAACAACATCAGGTCATTTCATTTAGAACATTTTTGCTAACACTTAATTTTCCACAGTGTACCAAGCACCATGTTAGGCACTTTTCATATGTTATCTAATTTAATTCTCATAATTTTCTTAAAAGGTTGTTATTAGTATCCCTGTTTTACAGTTGATGGAACTATGACTCACAGTAAGTAAATGTCTTATCCAGTGCAACTCAGTTAGTAAGGGGCAGAACTGGGATTCAAATCCATCCTGTTTGAGGAACAAAAGATAGTCTTCATGTCATTTATATTTAGCTTTTGAACATGTTATCGTTTATACCAATATGTCCCAGTTCTTTGTACAATCTCTGGCACATAGTAGATAATATTTTTTTGAATTAAATGAGTGTATATACGATTATTTATCATTTTACATTTGTCTTAGAAAATATTAAAATTAGTTTATTTTATAAACACAGTGGAGAAGGCTGGCCCAGTATATTGGGGAAGAAAGAATGCTGTCTGGCATTTTGAGAGAAGATTGATGTTTAATTTCATGTGCTCAGTAAAGCTGATAGTTGGAAAACTTAGCCTCCATTTTTTTGCACTAATTTGGTATGCTTTTTTATTTGCCTAATCATAATGTATTTCTGCTTGGATACAAACATAGCAACAGTAATCATGCTTTACTTCATACTTCTAATTGACTTTCAACCAATAATGACATGCTTTTACTGAGTGATTCCCATAGAGTGTACATAACATTCTGTAGCATTCCATTTGTCTTATAACATTATCACCTGTGGCTTCCTTTGTTCTCTTATTAGTGAAGCCAATTTTATTCTCATGTGCTTGATTTGAAGCTTCATTTTTAGACTGACCTACTCCCACATCATATTGCTAAGACACTGTGTGAATTTTGTTTCCTTTCTACCTGGGTTATCAGATACTGTATAAATTTTTATTTCCTTTCTACCTGAGTTGTCAGCCTTGAAATTGTTAAATGCATTCTATTCCTTTTTGCTAATCCACAGTTTGCCAAGGATTAAAAAAAAGTTCCTGTGGATTAAGTCATATGGGGGATAATTTAAATAAATATGTCTGTATAGGCTTTATTCAAAGCCTATCCATAGTTGTTTGAGCAAATATTAAAAATCATTGCGAATACTTTGAGTGGCTGTTCAGGACTGCTGTACTTTGCAGTGAAAATGCCGAATGCTAGTCCAGACTCTGACATCTGCTGTTTCTTTTACCTTCAACAGGTCTTCCTCTTTGGGCCTCAGTTTGTTTATCTCAAAACTGAATGTGTTGAGTTTTAAAGATTTCAAGCCCCTCATAAGACCTTTTGCCACTGATGGTAATGATGATAATGATGATGATGTGTTTATGCATATATTAATGTATACTTATATAGTTATTTAATACTGTTGATTTCCTCCCCCAAACTTAAGACAAAACTTCCAAAAAATAGAATTGTAAAGAATTCACACTTCTTTAAAAATATAATTTAAGTTCTGAGATATATGTGCAGAATGTTCATGTTTGTTACATAGGTATACATGTGCCATGGTGGTTTGCTGCACCTATCAACCTGTCATCTACATTAGGTATTTCTCCTAATGCTATCCTTCCTCTTGCCCCTCACTCCCAGCAGGCCCTGGTGTGTGATGTTCCCTTCCCTGCGCCCATGTGTTCTCATTATTCAACTCTCACTTATGAGTGAGAACGTGTGGTGTTTGGTTTTCTGTTCCTGTGTTAGTTTGCTGAAAATGATGGTTTCCAGCTTCATTCATGTCCCTGCAAAGGACATGAACTCATCCTTTTTATGGCTGCATATTGTTCCATGGTGTATATGTGCCACCTTTTCTTTATCCAGTCTATCATTGATGGGCATTTTGGTTGGTTCCAAGTCTTTGCTATTGTGAATAGTGCTGCAGTAAACACATGTGTGCATGTATCTTTATAGTAGAATGATTTATAATCCTTTTGATATATACCCGTAATGAGATTGCTGGGTCAAATGGTATTTCTAGTTCTAGATCGTTGGGGAATTGCCACACTGTCTTCCACAATGGTTGAACTAATTTACACCTCCACCAACAGTGTAAAAGTGTTCCTACTTCTCCACAGCCTTGCCAGCATCTGTTGTTTCCTGACTTTTTAATGATCACAATTCTAACTGGCATGAGATGGTATCTCATTGACGTTTTGCATTTATCTACTTTTCACACATATTTTAAGACCATTAAAATTACAATATATAGGAAAGAAAATAAAAGAAACCTAAAATAGAGGTAAGAAGTACCCTGTGTTTTCACTACTTTCAGAGGATATAAAACAGTAGTGCAATGGTAACAAACACATATTTTCTAGGATTGTGGGAAAAAGTAATAAGGCAGTGATCCTTAGGCATTTTGAATACCCAGTGTAATAGTCCTTGGAGATGTATAAAGATTGTGCTTATTTTCATTAAGCTACCTTTCTGATTTTTAACAATTTGCAAAATCAGAAAATATTTAATTTCCTTTTCTAGAAAATTACTAAAATCAGGCAGAGAGAGACAAGATGGCTGACTAGATGCAGCTATGAGAGCCACTGGGAGACTGGATCATTGGGAAAACTGGCACACTTTGAGCAGATCATTGAAGGGAAGGCATTGAGGGTGAATGGGGAGAGGACACAGACACCAGACTGAAGGTGGAGGAAGCTGGGAACCCTGCACCTGTCTGTCCAGCACTGGCACCCACTCCTGGCCCCCAGTGACTCCTGGGGAAGGAGTAAGTTGAACAGGTGAGCAGCAGTCTGCTTTCACCACAGACCTCTGGAATCCTAGCTACAGGACACCTCATGACCACAGACACTTCAGCTGGCAAGTAGAGTTGCTTAGAGCGGTGGCAAAAAAAGGACTCCAGTCTGTGTGGAGATCAGAGGATTTGGCACAGGAATGGCTGAAGTGGAACATGGCCAGTGTTGTTCATCATCTGAGGCTTGCCAACTCCTCAATGTGGCTTTACCCTTTGGATGACTGTTGGGCCTACACAGAGTAGTGTAATCTTGCCTGTGGGACAGAGCCAGTCCAATCTGATCAACCCCCTGTCAGCCAGCCTCTCCTGCGGTCACAGCCTAGTCACACTCACTTGCAGCACAGCCTCAGATAACCAACCACAGTGCTTGCAGGGGGCCCTCATCATAGTTCTTTCACTGACAGACCATGCCTACCCCTCAGAGAACACCAACAAATCAGTGTTGTGGCCGGCAGACAGGGAACACCTTGGCCCCTCCAGTGTAGTAGGTTCCTAAGCTCAAGGGGACAGAGAATAATCCTGTGGGCCTCATACCTGACACCAAAATTAGAGTATGAATTCCAGAAGTGCTGAACAGAAACTTGGCCCCTTGAAGTCTTCTAAAATCAAGGCCAGTAGACTGAACCTACCTTATACCAAAATCAGAACCATAAGGGCATCAAAGATGATAAAAGCAAATAAACCCATCCAAAAGAAAGGAATTTCAAAACTTAAAGCAACATCAGCCTGCAAAGATGAGAATTAACCAGTGCAAGAATGTTGACAACTCTAAAAGCCAGAGTGTCTGATTACCACCAAATGACCACACTAGTTATCCAGCAATAGTTCTTGACTAGGGTGAAATGGATCAAATGTCAAAAATTGAATTCAGAACATAGATAGGAAAGAAGACCATCAACATTCAGGAGAAAGTTGAAACACAATTCAACAAATCTAAAAAAAAATATGATACAAGAGATAAAAGATAATATGGCCATTTTAAGAAAGAACAAACTGATCTGATAGAGCTGAAAAACACATGATAATAAGTTCATAATGTAATTATAAGTATTAACAGCAGAATAGACTAAGCTGAGGAAAAAATGTAAGGGCTCAAAGACTGATTCCTCAAATTAACTCAGAAAAAGAATAAAGAAAAGTAATTTTAAAAAATTCACAAAATTTCAAAAAATATTGGATTATTTAAGATCAAATTTATGACCCATTGTTGTCCCTCAAAGAGAAGAGGAGAAAGCAAGCAACTTGAAAAACATATTTGATGATATCATCAACCAAAATTTCTATAACCTCACTAGAGAAGCCAACTCAAATTCAGGAAATGTAGAGAACCCCTGCAAGATATAATATAAGATGACCATTTCCAGCACAAAGAGTCATCATATTCTCTAAGGTTGAAATAAAAGAAAAAATGTTAAAGGCAGTTAGAGAGAAGGGGCAGGTCACCTACAAAAGGAGCCCCATCAGGCTAACAGCAAACTTTCAGAAACTTCAAATGCCAGAACAGATTGGGGGCTTATATTCAGCATACTTAAAGAAAATAAACTTCAAGAAAGATTGTCATACCCAGCCAAACTATGTGTCGTAAATGAAAAAGTAATCAGACCTTTTTCAGAAAAGTAAATGCTAAGGGAATTCATTACTATCAGACCTGCCCTACAAGAGGTCCTTAAGGGAGTGCTAAATATAAAAACAGAAGACCATTACTGGCCACCACAAAAACATATTTAAGTACATAGACCATTTATACTATAAAATAACCACACAATTAAGCCTCCATAACAACCAACAACACGATGACAGAATTAAATCCAACGTATTAATAGTAACTTTGAATGTAAATGGGCTAAATGCTTCAATTAAAAACACAAGAGTGGCAAGTTGGATAAAGAAGCAAGACTCAACTATATTCTGTCTTCCAGAGATCCATCTCACATGCAATGACACCCATAGGCATAAAGTAAAGGAATGGAGAAAGTATACCAAGGAAGCAGAAAACAGAAAAAAGCAAGGGTTGCTATTCTAGTTTCAGACAGAACAGACTTTGAACTAACAATGATCAAAACTGA
This sequence comes from Hylobates moloch, assembly GCF_009828535.3. Classification (NCBI taxonomy): domain Eukaryota; kingdom Metazoa; phylum Chordata; class Mammalia; order Primates; family Hylobatidae; genus Hylobates; species Hylobates moloch. The sequence continues at coordinate 66,584,782 of NW_026652282.1, forward strand.
CAAAGAAGGACATTACATAATGATAATGGATTCAATTCAACAAGAAGACCTTACTATCTTAAATATATATGCACCTAACACAGGAGGACCTGTACTCATAAAACAAGTTCTTAGAGACCTATGAAGAGACTTAGATAACCCTGCAATAATAGTGAGAGACTTCAACATCCCACTGGCACTATAAGACAGATCACTGAGGCAGAAAACTAACAAAGATATTCAGGACCTCAACTATACACTTCATCAAATAAACCTAACAGACATCTACTGAACTCACCACCCCAAAACAACAGAAGGCACATACTCAACACATGGCTCATACTCTAAAATTGACCACACAATTCACCATAGAACAACTCTCAGAAAATTAAAAAACTGAAAACATACTGTGTTAGTCCATTATTACACTGCTATAAAGGAATACCGGAGACTGGGTAATTTATTTAAAAAAAAGGCTTTATTGGCTCATGGTTCCACAGGCTGTACAAGAAGCATAGCAGCATCTGGTACTGGGGAGGCCTTAGGAAGCTTTTACTCATGGTGGAAGGCAAAGCAGGAGCAGGCATCTTATGTGGCAAGAGCAGGACCAAGAGAGGGAGAAAGAAGGTGCCACTCACTTTTAAACAACCAGATCTCATGAAAACTCTATCACAAGAGCAGCACCAAGGGGATGGTGCTAAACCATTCATGAAGGATCCACCCCCCTGAGCCAATCACCTCTCACCAGGCCTCACCTCCAACATTGGGGTATATATTTCAACATGAGATTTGGGCGGGGACCCAGATCCAAACTGTATCACATAACAAACACACTCTTCAACCACAGTGCAATAAAAATAGAAATGAATACTAAGCAAACTTCTCAAAACCATTCAATTACATAGAAATAAAACAATCTTCTCCTGAATGACTTCTGAGTAAACAATGAATCAAGGTAGAAATCAAGAAATTCCTTGAAATTCACTATTTACAATAACAAAGATATGGAAACAACCTAAATACCCATCAATGGTAGACTGGATAAAGAAAATGTGGTACATATACACCATGGAATACTATGTAGTTATAAAAAATGGTATCATGTTCCTTGCAGCAACATGGATAGAGCTGGAGGACATTATTTTAAGCAAGCTAATGCACAAACGGAAAACTAAATACTGCATATTATTACAAGTAGGAGCTAAACAATGAGAACACATGGATTCTAGGAAGGGAATGTTCTTCACCCACTTTTTGATCGGGTTGTTTTTTTCTTGTAAATTTGTTTGAGTTCATTGTAGATTCTGG
>NW_026652282.1:66590902-66617850 GCF_009828535.3 Hylobates moloch
TATTATTTTGAGATACATCCCATCGATACCTAATTTATTGAGAGTTTTTAGCATGAAGCGTTGTTGAATTTTGTCAAAGGCCTTTTCTGCGTCATTTCCTCATCTTGTTATAGCAGTGTGTTGCAGTGGCTTCCCAGCATGATATCTAATTTTAAAATAGTAAGAAACTCTGTGAAATGTCTTTATGAATAAATATTAAATCTACGTAACAATTTTAAAACTCAGATAGATGGCATATTATCTCATTTTCTGATTAGAGAAGACCCATCATTTTATTATTGGACAGATAGTAGTCATCAGTTTCTGGACTTGCATAAATGACAGAAGTGAGGCATTCTAGCCATTGGCTATTTTGGATTGAGAGAAATGCTTGCCTCAATTATGACTATTTCAGATAAAGAGTATTCTCTCTAAATTAGTGAGAAAAATCACTTCATTTATCTACCTCACTCTGAAGTCAGATAATTAATCTCTCTGAAACTTTAGTTAAAACACCTGGCATATAATGAATTAAAAGCTAGTGTTTGTTTTATGAAAATACTTGATTGAAGGATGGCCACTCTAGTACACTTGCCAGTTAGTGAATCAAATGGATTACCTGATGTGTACAATTGTGTGGGAAATGATTATTTTGACAGAATAAGCCAAGATTTGATTGAATAATTGATGAATCATTTATTCATACCAATTGTAGCTAATTGAGAGAATGGTGGACTGGGTGGTATGGTTTGGCTCTGTGTCCCCACGCAAATCACATCTTGAATTGTACTCCCATAATTCCTGTGTGTTGTAGAAGGGACCCAGTAAGAGATAATATGAATCATGGGGGTGGTTCCCCCATACTGTACTCGGGCAGTGAATAAGACTCACAAGGTCTGATGGTTTTATCAGGGGTTTTTGCTTTTGAATCTTTCTCATTTTCTCTTGCCGCCACCATGTTAGAAGTGCCTTTCATCTCCTGCCATGATTCTGAGGCTTCCCCAGCCATGTGGAACTGTGAGTCCAATTAAACGATTTTTTTCTTCCCAGTCTTGGGTATGTCTTTATCAGCAGCATGAAAACAGACTAATACACCGGGAATCAAAATTTCTAGGTGCAAGTCCCCAATGCTGCCATTTAAGAGCTGTAGAATCTTGGATAATCTACTTACACTCTGTGGACCTCAGTTTTCTCATATGTAAAATAAAAGTATTGAACTAAATATCCTCCATTTTCTTTATAGCTGTAAAAGTCCATCTCTAAGTTGGTCGGGCATGGTAGCTTACACCTGTAATCCTGCTGCTTTGGGAGGATGAGGCAAGAGAATTGCTTGAGCTCAGAAGTTTGAGACCACCCTGGGCAGCACAGCAAGAGCCCATCTCTACCAAAAATAAAAAAAAAATTAGCCAGACATGGTGGCACATGCCTGTAGTCTTAGCCACTTCAGAAGCTGAGGCAGGAGGATCGCTTGAGCCCAGGAGTTTGAGGCTGCAATGAGCTATGATTGTACCACTGCACTCTAGCCTGTGTGACTAAATGAGACCCTCTCTTTTAAAAAATAAAATGTAAAAAAAAATCTAAATATAAAATTGAAATCTAGTGGATGTATTCCAGAACTCATGAAACTTTAAACACCTTTGAGTTGTGTATTCTCACACTGATTTTATTCTGAAAACTTATTAAAATAAGATGCCATATTCAGTGAGTTAAACATTACATATAAGATAAATATGTAATTACACAGAATTTAGTCAATATTTTGATGTTTCAAATGTATTCAAGTTTTTTCGTTTCTATTTAGATATTTCAAAAATAATTATCTCTAAAACCTAATAATTTCAAATTTACTCATCAGTGCAAGCAAACAAACCCACCCATAATTGTGCCTTGTCAAACAAATAATTAAAAATATTTTAAAATTGGATGATGAACATGAATAGAGCATTGATTTTTTATGCACATTTAAGCAAATATTTTGTATGCATAATCATGTGAAAAGATGAAACTGTTTGAAAATGTTTAATCCTGTGAGCATGTGTCTCATGGAAAATCTGTTTACTTTCAGAATACTCATACATTTATTAGGAGCAACATTTATCTTTGTTTTTCCATTTATCTCCTACATAAAAATTTATGAAATATTTAAGCAAATGATGTAAGAGAGCAAAATAGTGCTGTTACACCTGAATAGGTGCCCTCTAGGGTGAATAAATTCTAGGTATTAAAGTATGTTGCATTGAAAGGATACCACATGATAATCATTTAGTGTAGATAATCAAAGCAGATTATCTATACTAGCAATGAACATGAAAACTGAAATTAAAAATACTTTTACATTGATTCCAAAAATAATAAACCTGAGTATTAATATAGTAAAATATATATAGGATCTGTGTGATAAAAATTACAAAATGCTAATGAAAGAAATAAAGTAATATAAATGGAGAAGCATATTGTGTTTATAAATTGGAAGACTCAACACAGTAAATATGTCAATTCTCAATTCTCAAATTGATCCATAGGTTTAATGTAATGCCTATCAAAGTCTATGAAAGATTTTTGGTAGACATTGAGAAGCTTACTCTAAAATATATATGAAAAGTAAAATAGCATAGCTAAAATATTCAAATTGAATACATTTGAATATTCTATACATTGTGCTCAACAGTTAATTTTTTAACGCTCAGCCCCTCCCACCCACCCTGCTTTGTAGCCTCCAATGTCTATTACTCCACTCTGTGTGTCCATATGAACCCTTTGTTTAGCTTCCACTTACAAGTGAGGACATGCAGTAGCTGACTTTCTGTTTCTGAGTTGTTTCACTTAGGAGAAGGACCTCCAGCTTCATTTATGTTGCTGAAAAGGACATTATTTCATTATTTAATATAGCAGGGTAGTATGCCATGATGTGTGTAATGGTCTGTGAGATATGTATAAATATATATATACATACACACATATATATACATATATATAATTTTCTTTATCTAATCATCTATTAATACACACTTAGGATGAATCCGTATCTCTGCTATTGTGAATAGTTTTGTAATAAAATATGAGTACAGATGTCTTTTTGATATAATGATTTTTTTCCTTTGGGCAGATACTCAATAGTGGGAATGTTGTATCGACTGGTAGTTACATTTTTAGTTCTTTGAGAAATCTCCATGCTGTTTTTCATAGAATTGGTACTAATTTACATACCCACCTTTAGTGGATGAGTTCCCTTTTCTCCACATCCTCACCAACATCTGTTGGTTTTTTACTTTTCAATAACAGCCTTTCTGGTTGGTGTGAGATGACACCACATTGTGGTTTTGATTTGCATTTCTGTGATGATTAGTGACATTGAGAACTTTTACAAATGCTTGTATGCCACTTGTATGTCTTTTTTAGGAAAATGTCTGTTCATGTCTTTTGCCTGCTTTTTAATAGGGTTATCTGTTTTAGTCTCTTGTTGAGGTGTCAGATGCAGAGTATGCAAATATTCTCTCCTAATCTGAAGGTTATCTGTTTACTCTATTTATTGTTTTGCTATGCAGAAGCTTTTTAATTTAATCAAGTCTCATTTGTTTATTTTTGTTTATATTGCATTTGCTTTTGAGGAATAGGTCATAAATTCTTCACCTAAGCCAATGTTTAGAAGGCATTTTCCTAGGTTTTCTTCTAGGATGTTCACAGGTCTTACATATAAGTCTTTAATCCATCTTGAGTTAGTTTTTTATATAGAGATATGGATCCAGATATTTTTTTGTATAAGGCTCTTAAAATGGACCACTTTAAAAAAAAAAAACAACTTTTCACAGATCCTCAGAGTTAGCATAAATGATTTTTATTATCATCATGTTACTTAAATACAAACAAACATAAACAAATTTTCTTATCTTACAACCAAATTAAATCAAAGAATGAAATAATAATAAGAAAACTGAATCTACAGTGAGATGCCATTTCTTACCAGTTAGAATAGCTATTAAAAAGTTAATAAATAACAGATGCTGGCTAGATTGCAGAGAAAAAGGAATGCTTATGCACTATTGGTAGAAGGATAAATTAGTCAATCATTCTGGAAGACAGTGTGGCAATTCCTCAAAGACCTAAAAACAGAAATACCATTAGACTCAGCAATCCCATTACGGGGTATACACACTAAAAAGTATAAATTGTCCTATCATAAAGTTACATGCACACATATATTCATTGCAACACTATTCACAATAGCAAAGACATGGAATCAACCTAAATGTTCATCAGTCATAGACTGGTTAGGGTCCATTACAAGATGGCCGAATAGGAACAGCTCCGGACTGCATCTCTCAGCGTGATTGACACAGAAGATGGGTGATTTCTGCATTTCCAACTGCAGTACCTGGTTCATCTCATTGGGACTGGTTGGACAGTGGGTGTAGCCCACGGAGGGTGAGGCAAAGCAGGGCGGGGCATCACCTCACCCAGGAAGCACAAGGAGTCAGGATATTTCCCTTTCCTAGCCAAGGGAAGCCATGACAGATGGTACCTGGAAAAATGGGACACTCCTACCCAAATATTGAGCTTTTCCAATGGTCTTAGCAAATGGCACACCAGGAGATTATATCTCCGCCTGGCTCGGCAGATCCCAAACCCAAGGAGCCTTGTTCGCTGCTAGTGCAGCAGCCTGAGACCGACCTGTGAGGCAGCAGCCTGGCAGGGGCAGGGGCACCCGCCTATGCTGAGTCTTGAGTAGGTAAACAAAGCTACCAGGGAAGCTCAAACTGGGCAGAGCCCACTGCAGCAGAGCAAGGCCAGCTGCCTCTGTAGTCTCCACATCTGTGGGCAGGGCATAGCTGAATAAAAGGCAGCAGAAACTTCTGTAGACTTAAACGTCCCAGCATGGTGTTTGAGCTCAGAGAATGGACAGACTGCCTCCTCCAGTGGGTCCCTGACCCCCATGTAACCTAACTGGGAGACACCTCCCAGTAGGGGCCAACTGACACCTCATACAGGCTGGTGCTTATCTGGGACAAAGCTTCCAGAAGAAGGATCAGGCAGCAATATTTGCTGTTCTGCAGCCTTTGCTGGTGATACCCAGGCAAACAGGGTCTGTAGTGGACCTCCAGTAAATTCCAACAGACCTGCAGCTGAGGGACCTGACTGTTAGAAGGAAAACTAACAAACAGAAAAGAATACCATCAACATCAACAAAAAGGAAATCCACACCAAAACTCCATCTGTAGGTCACCAACATGAAAGACCAAAAGTAGATAAAACCACAAAGATAGGGAGAAACCAGAGCAGAAAAGCTGAAAATTCTAAAAACCAGAGACCCTCTTCTCCTCTAAAGGATTGCAGCTTCTCACCAACAATGGAACAAAGCTGGAAGGAGAATGACTCTGATGAGCTGACAGAAGTAGGCTTCAGAAGGTTGGTAGTAACTACTCCGAGCTAAAGGAGGAAGTTCAAACCCATTGCAAGGAAGCTAAAAACCTCAAAAAAAGATTAAACAAACGACTAACCAGAATAAACAGTGTAGATAAGACCTTAAATGACTTGATGGAGCTGAAAACCATGGCAAAGGAACTACGTGATATACACACAAGCTTCAAGAGCCGATTCGATCAAGTGGAAGAAAGGGTATCAGTGATTGAAGATCAAATTAATGAAATAAAGCAAGAAGAGAAGCTTAGAGAAAAAAGAGTAAAAAGAAATGAACAAACCTCCAAGAAATATGGGACTAAGTGAAAAGACCAAATCTGTGTCTGACTGGTGTACCTGAAAATGATGGGGAGAATGGAACCAAGTTGGAAAACACTCTTCAGGATATGATCTAGGAGAACTCCCACAACCTAGCAAGGCAGGCCAACATTCAAATTCAGGAAATACAGAGAACACCACAAAGATACTTCTCGAGAAGAGCAACCCCAAGACACATAATTATCAGGTCCACTAAGGTTGAAATGAAGGAAAAATTATTAAGGGCAGCCAGAGAGAAAGGTTGGGCTACCCACAAAGGGAAGCCCATCAGACTAACGGCTGATCTCTCGACAGAAACCCTACAAGCCAGAAGAAAGTGGGGGCCAATATTCAACATTCTTAAAGAAAACAATTTTTAACCCAGAATTTCATATCCAGCCAAACTAAGCTTCATAAGTGAAGGAGAAATAAAATTCTTTACAGACGAGCAAACACTGAGAGATTTTGTCACCATTAGGCCTGCCTTACAAGAGCTCCTGAAGGAAGCACTAAACATGGAAAGGAACAACCAGTACCAACCACTGCAAAAACATGCCAAATTGTAAAGACCATAGAGGCTAGGAAGAAACTGCATCAACTAATAGGCAAAATAAACAGCTAACATCATAATGACAGGATCAAATTCACACATAACAATATTAACCTTAAATGTAAAGGGGCCAAATGCCCCAATTAAAAGACACAGACTGGCAAATTGGATAAAGACTCAAGACCCATCAGTGTGCTGTATTCAGGAGACCTATCTCATGTGCAGAGACACACATAGGCTCAAAACAAAGGGATGGAGGAAGTTCTACCAAGCAAATGGAAAACAAAAAAAAGCAGGGGTTGCAATCCTAGTCTCTGATAAAACAGACTTTAAACCAACAGAGATCAAAAGAGACAAGGAAGGCCATTATATAATGGTAAAGGGATCAATTCAACAAGAAGAGCTAACTATCCTAAATATATATGCACCCAATACAGGAGCACCCAGATTCATAAAGCAAGTCCTTAGAGATCTACAAATACACTTAGACTCCTGCACAATAATAATGGGAGACTTTAACACCCCACTGTCAATATTAGACAGATCAACAAGACAGAAGGTTAAAAAGGATATCCAGGACTTGAACGCAGCTCTGCACCAAGTGGACCTAATAGACATGTACAGAACTCTCCACCCCAAATCAACAGAATATACAGTCTTCTCAGCATCACATCGCACTTATTCCAAAATTGACCACATAGTTGGAAGTAAAGCACTCTTCAGCAAATGTAAAAGAACAGAAATTACAAGAAACTGTCTCTCAGACCACAGTGCAATCAAATTAGAACTCAGGATTAAGAAACTTACTCAAAACCACACAACTACATGGAAACTGAACAACCTGCCTCTCAGTGACTACTGGGTAAATAACGAAATGAAGGCAGAAATAATGATGTTCTTTGAAACCAATGAGAACAAAGACACAACGTACCAGAATCTCCGTGACACATTTAAAGCAGTGTGTAGAGGGAAATTTATAGCACTAAATGCCCACAAGAGAAAGTAGGAAAGATCTAAAATTGACACCCTAACATCACAATTAAAAGAACTAGAGAAGCGAGAGCAAAAAAATTCAAAAGCTAGCAGAAGGCAAGAAATAACTAAGATCAGAGCAGAACTGAAGGAAATAGAGACACAAAAAACCCTTCAAAAAATCAATGAATCCAGGAGCTGGTTTTTTTGAAAAGATCAACAAAATTGATAGACCACTAGCAAGACTAATAAAGAAGAAAAGAGAGAAGAATCAAATAGACACAATAAAAAAATGACAAAGGGGATATCACCACCGATCCCACAGAAATACAAACTACCATCAGAGAATACTATAAACACCTCTATGCAAATAAACTAGAAAATCTAGGAGAGATGGATAAATTCCTGGACACATACACACTCTCAAGACTAAACAAGGAAGAACTTGTGTCTCTAAATAGACCAATAACAGGCTCTGCAATTGAGGCAATAATTAATAGCCTACCAACCAAAAAAAAAACTCCAGGACCAGACAGACTCACAGCTGAATTCTACCAGAGGTGCAAAGAGGAGCTGGTATCATTCCTTCTGAAACTAGTCCAATCAATAGAAAAAGAGGGAATCCTCCCTAAATCATTTTATGAGGCCAGCATCATCCTGATACCAAAGCTTGGCAGAGAAACAACAAAAAAAGAGAATTGTAGACCAATATCCCTGATCAACATCGATGCAAAAATCCTCAATAAAATACTGGCAAATTGAACCCAGCAGCACATCAAAAAGCTTATCCACCACAATCAAGTCAGCTTCATCCCTGGGATACAAGGCTGGTTCAACATAGGCAAATCAATAAACATAATCCATCACATAAACAGAATGAACAACAAAAACCACATGATTATCTCAATAGATGCAGAAAAGGCCTTTGACAAAATTCAACAGTCCTTCATGCTAAAAACTCAATAAACTAGGTGTTCATGGAACGTCTCTCAAAATAATAAGAGTTATTTATGACAAACCCACAGCCAATATCATACTGAATGGGCAATAACTAGATGCATTTCCTTTGAAAACTGGCACAAGACAAAGATGCCCTTGCTCACCACTCCTATTCAACATAGTGTTGGACGTTCTTGCCAGGGCAATCAGGCAAGAGAAAGAAATAAAGGATATTCAATTAGGAAAAAAGGAATTCAAATTGTCTCTGTTGGCAGATGACATGATTGTATCTTTAGAAAACCCCATAGTCTCAGCCCAAAACCTCCTTAAGCTAATAAGCTTCAGCAAAGTCTCAGGATACAAAGTCAATGTGCAGAAATCACAAGCATTCCTATTCACCAATCACAGACAAACAGAGAGCCAAATCATGATTGAACTCCCATTCACAATTGCTACAAAGAGAATAAAATACCTAGGAATCCAATTTACAAGGGATGTGAAGGACCTCTTCAAGGAGAACTACAAACCACTGCTCAACTAAATAAAAGAGGACACAAACAAATGGAAGAACATTCCATGCTCATGGATAGGAAGAATCAATATCATGAAAACAGCCATACCACCCAAGGTAATTTATAGATTCAATGCCATCCCCATCAAGCTACCAATGACTTTCTTCACAGAATTGGAAAAAACTACTTTAAAGTTCATATGGAACCAAAAGAGAGTCCGCATTGCCGAGACAATCCTAAGCAAAAAGAGCAAAGCTGGAGGCATCATGCTACCTGACTTCAAACTATACTACAAGGCTACAGTAACCAAAACAGCATGGTACTGGTACCAAAACAGAGATATAGACCAATGGAACAGAACAGAAGCCTCAGAAATAACACCACACACCTACAACCATCTGATCCTTGACAAACCTGACAAAAACAAGAAATGGGGAAAGGATTCTCTATTTAATAAATGGCACTGGTAAAACGGGCTAGCCATATGTAGAAAGCTGAAACTGGATCCCTTCCTTACACTTTATACAAAAATTAATTCAAGATGGATTAAAGACTTAAATTTTAGACCTAAAACCATAAAAACCCTAGAAGAAAACCTAGGCAATACCATTCAGGACATAGGCATGGGCAAGGACTTCATGTCTAAAACACCAAAAGAAATGGCAACAAAAGCCAAAATTGACAAATCAGGTCTAATTAAACTCAAGAGCTTCTGCACAGCAAATAAACTACCATCAGAGTGAACAGGCAACCTATAGAATGGGAGAAAATTTTTGCAATCTATCCATCTGACAAAGGGCTAATATCCAGAATCTACAAAGAACTTAAACAAATTTACAAGAAAAAAACAAACAACCCCATCAAAAAGTGGGCAAAGGAAGTGAACAGACATGTCTCAAAAGCAGACATTTATGCAGCCAAGAGGCACATGAAGAAATGCTCATCATCACTGGTCATCAGAGAAATGCAAATCAAAACCACAATGAGATAGCATCTCACACCAGTTAGAATGGCGATCATTGAAAAGTCAGGAAACAACAGGTGCTGGAGAGGATGTGGAGAAATAGGAATGCTTTTACATTGTTGGTGGGAGTGTAAACTAGTTCAACCATTGTAGAGTCAATGTGGCGATTCCTCAAGGATCTAGAACTAGAAAGACCATTTGACCCAGCCATCCCATTACTGGGTATATACCCAAAAGATTATAAATCATGCTACTATAAAGACACATGCACATGTATGTTTATTGTGGCACTATTAACAATAGCAAAGACTTGGAACCAACCCAAATGTCCATCAATGATAGACTGGATTAAGAAAATGTAGCACATATACACCATGGAATACTGTGCAGCCATAAAAAAGGATGAGTTCATGTCCTTTGCAGGAACTTGCGTGCAGCTGGGAAGCATCATTCTGAGCAAACTATCATAAGGACAGAAAACCAAACACTGCATGTTCTCACTCATGGGTGGGAATTGAACAATGAGCACACTTGGACACAGGGCGGGGAACATCACGTCGCAGGTCCTGTCATGGGGTGGGGGGCAGGGGGAGGGATAACATTAGGAGAAACACCTAATATAAATGGTGAGTTAATGGGTGCAGCAAACCAACATGGCACATGTATACCTATGTGACAAACCTGTTTGTTGTCCACATGTACCTTAGACCTTAAAGTATAATTTAAAAAAATTAAAAATAAATCATAGACCGGATACAGAAAATGTGGTACATATACACCATGCAATACTATGCAGCCATAAAAATGAGTTCATGTCCTTTGCAGGGACATGGATGGAGCTGGAGGCCATTATCCCTAGAAAACTAATACAGGACAGAAAACCAAATACCTTGTGTTCTCACATGTAAGTGGGAGCTAAATGATGACAACACATGGACACGTAGATGGGAACAACACACACTGGGGCCTATCAGAAGGAGGAGGATGGAGGGTGGGAGGAGGGAGAGGATCAGGAAAAATAAGTAATAGGTATCAGGTTTAATACCTGTGTAACAAAATAATTTGTACAACAAACCCCCATGACACAAGTTTACTTACATAACAAACTTGGTCATGTACCCCTGAACTCAAAAAAAAAATGAAATTTGTATTAGAAAACAGGTAAGATGAAGCATATTCTTTGCCTCACCCTAAATTTTTGACAGTGAACTTAACAATAGAAATATATATTAATGATTTTTGTCTTTTTACCTGTCATCTTTATTCTTCTGATATTTTGTACATAAGGAACTATCATTTGAGTCATTGTTAATGTTGTGTGTATGTGTTGTTTTTCTCTCCTTTTTTTTTTGTGGTAACAGCATCCTGCTTTTATTTTCAGAAATGGCCTTTCCGCTTTCTGTGTGATCTTAAAGGGACTGTGAATCATAGTGTTTCAAAACTGCTGGTCATGGGCGCATTACATAAACTGGATCAATCAGTCTTGCTATTCTGAAAATTTGGCTGTGTAGGAGGTCACAAGGATTAAGTTAGTTAGATTTGAGTGTACATTGTCTTCATTGTTATATGGCAAATACCATATTAATTGCATTGTGTAGATCTTTGGAACTTCCTTTGTGCTTGTACTTGCTGAGGCTTGGTTGCTCAGCTTTTCCTTTTTTCCTCTACTTGTATTTTCATTTCAGAGGTACATGTGCAGATTTGTTACATGGGTAAATTGCATGTTGCTATGGTTTCTCAGATTCTCATTTGATTCTGTGAGAGACCCATTATCCTCACAATAGATTCTTCTTTTGCTTAAGTTAGCCAGAGTTGATTTCTATTATTTGCAACTAACTAACACAAAGTGATATAGAAACTGGTTCTAAAAAGTAGCTTGTAGGCAACGGAATCTCAAGGAAACTTAGAGTATTTGAAATTGCTTATCTAGCTGAGATGAGGAATAAGATTGTGAGACACCCATTTATATTCCAGCTCATACCATGCAGTAATAAAACAGCTAGTTAGTTTATTATATGTGGTAACTTAAAACCAAGTACTCACTGAAAGCAAACATCTAGGGCATTTGTTATGGAATAATATCAAGAAAATGAGAAACACTGAAACTCCAAAATATTTTGGTTACTTCTGCTGGTATGGATGATTTAATGTAAGATAACTAAAATCTTAAATCCTGAGATTTTCAGCTCAAAAAAAAAAAAAAATGAATTCCAGAAATTTCAGAGTGTTTTTGTTACTACCTGAAACTGTAGTGCTGAGACTGCTAACAATCAAACTCCAAGTCAGATTTTGTTAGTTAAATTAAAATACCATTTAAGTTATCAATTCTGTTTGTTTGCTTTTTTATATGGAAGTTAGAGAATTACTTAGAAAAGATCCTGACAAAAGGAATAGCAATATTTACTTGATTTTAGAGGACTTAGAAAATTGAAACTTCCCTAACCCTCTGATACTTTCCTCACTATGTCTACCTTGGCTGGGGAAGTGGTACCTTATTTGAACTAGAGGTGCACTGACCAAGGAAGAAGGTAGATTGATGTCTACAGAAAAGGCCATCTTGTCTTTTGGGTTGTTAAAAATCTTCTGCTGCAGAGTCAACTTTCTATGAGCATTTACATGGAACTTGAGTATTCTATGACTCTCAACCTATTTGGAGGAGTTAACCCCCGACCCTTCCTCAATTAGTCTTATCACCAGTTGTATTCCTTCCAAATCTCTGACTTTTGTGGCCAGACCATTAATCACTGCTTATGAATTAGTGTATATTCTGAACTTAGGTGTTCTTTCCTTCTAGGCTAAGTATACAGAATGACATGCTGCTTAAAGCTCTGCCCATTGTGAGGGTTTCTTTTCTTTGTTGGTCTTTCTATTTCCCCTGAGTGGGTGTATGAAGCCACATCTGTCAACTTTGGACAGGCATTATTATGTAGAGCCATATATGTGAAAACAATCTCATCTTAGGTGAACACTTCATAAGGCCATGGATGAAAATCAAGAGAGAGATAACAGTGTGGCCGAAGCAAGTATTCTAAAAAGTGTAAGCAAACAGTGTGTGTCACTTATTTGGGCCTTTAGGGCTTGCTTGGGGTAAGTATCTTATGTAACACCTCCATTTGATAATGGAGTAGTACTTTTTGGCTATGTGGATCTGATTCCATATAATTAATAATGGGTAATTCAGGTCATTTGGTTAGCTGAAGAGCAATATTCAACATTCAGTTTATTCAGTCTTCACCAGAGTTCAGTAGCAAATCAGGATCTGTCTTCCTTTTCAACTGGATAACATTTATTTCTTTCTCTTGCCTAATTTCTCTGGCCTGGACTTCTAGTTCTATGTTGAATAACAGTGGTAACAGTGGCCATCTTTGTCATGTTCCAGATCTTCGAGGAAACACTTTTAATATTTATCCATTCAATACAATAACAATGTTAGCTGTGGGTTTCTTCTATGTGACCTTTATTGTTTTGAGATGTCTTTTTTTCTATACTCAGTTTGTTGAGAGCTTTTGTCATTAAGAGATGTTAAATTTATATTGAATGCTTTTTTAGCCTGTATTAAAATGATCATATGGGTTTTGTCCTTGATTCTGTTAACATAATGTATCACATTTATTGGTTTGCATGTGTTCAATCACCTTTGCATCTTGGGGATTAATTCCACTTGATCATGGCAAACTATTTTTCTAATGTGTTGTTGAATTAAGTTTGCTAGTATCAATTGCAACAAAATCAAAAATTGACAAGTGAGATCAAATTAAACTGAAGAGCTTCTGCACAGCAGAAGAAACTATCTACAGAGTAAACAGACAACCTACAGGATGGGAGAAAACATTTGCAAATAATGCATTTGTTATATAGTTTACATATATAACAAACCTGCATTTGTACCCTTGAACTTAAAAGTTAAAAAAAAGTTTGCTAGTATTTTGTTCAGGATTTTGCATCTATGTTTATGAGTGATATTTATTGGCCTGTTGTTTTCCTTTTTTGTTGTGTTCTTGTCTGGTTTTGGTATCAAGATAATGCTGGCATCACAGAGTGAGCTTGGAAGTATTCTCTCCTCTTCACCGTTTTTGAAGAGCTTGAGTAGGCTTGGCATTAGTTATTCTTTAAATGTTTTTAGGATTCAGTGGTAAAGCCATCAGATCCTGGGTTTTTCTTTAATGGAAGACTTTTTATTACAGCTGCAGTCTCATTAATCATTATTGGTTTGTTAAGGTTTTCTATTTCTTAATGGTTCCATCTTAGTGGGTCCAGGAATTTATTTCTTTTAGGTTGCCCAATGTGTTGGTATATAGTTGTTCATCATAGTTTCTAATCACTCTTTATATTCCTGAAGTCACAGTTGTTATGTCTTTTGTTTGCTTGTTTGTTTCTGATTTTATTTGGGTCTTCTCTCCTGTTTTTTAGGTCTAACTAAAGATTTGTCCATTTTCTTTTTTTTCTTCAGATAAACAGCTTTTATTTTGTTAATCTTTTGTGTTGTTTTCTATTTATTTTATTCATTTTATTCATTTCTGCTCTGATCTTTATCATTTCTTTTCTTTTACTAATCTTGGGTTTGATTTGTTCTAGTTTTCCTAGTTCCTCGAAATAAATTGTTAGATTGTTTATTTGAAGGCTTTCTCCTTTTTTGGTTTAGCTTTTTATTGCTAAAAACTAATCTCTTGCTAGTGCTTTTGCTATGTCTCGTAGATTTAAGTATGTTGTACTTCCGTTTTCATTTATTTCAAGAAAAGATTAAATTTTCTTTTTAATTTCTTTATTGACTCAATAATTGTTCAGAAGCAAGTTATTTAATTTCCATGTGTTTTTGCATTTTTCATAGTTCCTATTGTTATTGATTTCTAGTTTTATTTTATTGTGGCCAGAAAACATACTTGATATGATTTGTACTTTTTAAAATATATCGAGATTTGTTTTCTGGCCTATGATATGGTCCATTCTGGTGGATGTTCCATGTGCTGATGAAAAGAATGTGTATTCTTTGGCAGTTTGTTGAAATGTTCTGCAAATGTCAGTTAAGCCTATTTGATCTAGCATGTATGTTAATGCTGATGTTTCCTTGTTGATTTTCTGTCTGGATGGTCTGTTCACTACTGAGAGTGGGCAGTTGAGGCTCTTAACTT
Organism: Hylobates moloch; assembly: GCF_009828535.3. Classification (NCBI taxonomy): domain Eukaryota; kingdom Metazoa; phylum Chordata; class Mammalia; order Primates; family Hylobatidae; genus Hylobates; species Hylobates moloch. The sequence continues at coordinate 66,605,660 of NW_026652282.1, forward strand.
TTATTTTATTGGAGTCAACCTCTCCCTTTAGAGATAATAATATTTGCTTTGTATATCTGGGTGCTCCAGTTTTGGGTGCATATATATTTAGAATTAGTATATAATCTTGCTGAATTGATGTTTTCATTGTTATATAGTGGCCTTCTTAGTCTCTCTTTGTAGAATTTTATTTAGTTCACTTACATTCAGTGTTATTATTGATAGGTAAAGACTTACTACTGCCATTTTTTTGTGCCTGTTTTCTGATTGTTTTGTAACCCCGCTCTTCCTTTCCTACTGTCCTTTGTGGTTGTGTGATTTTGTCTGATAGTATGTTTTCATTAGTTGCTTTTTATTTTTAGTGAATCTATTATAGGTTTTTATACTGTGGTTACCATGAGGTTTGCAAAAAACGATATATAGATATAGCAAAATATTTTAAAGAAATGACAAGTTATTTTAGATCACAGATAAATAGAAACAAACAAACCAGAAACTGAAAACACCCTCCATATTTCTATTTCATCTCCGCATATTTTTACTTTACATTGTCTCAATGTACATATTTTTAAATTTTCTATCTCTTAACAGATTGCTGTAGGTATTTTTGTTTTTGATAAATTTGTCATTTGGGCTTTATATTAGAATGGAATGCACAACTCAATTCCAGTATTAGAATATTTTGGATTTGATTTTACTTAATTTTATCAGTAGGTTTTATACTTTTAAATGTGTGTTTTTTTGTTTTTTTTTTTGCACTTAGTGGTTTTGTTTTTCAGATTGAAGTACTCCCTTTAGCATTTCTTGTAGGATGTTTCTGGTGGTGGCGAATTCTCTCAGTGTTTGTTTTTCTGGGAAAGACTTTATCTCTCCTTAATAGTTGAAGGATAGCTACTCTGGACACAGTATTTTTGAATGACAGGTTTTTTTCTTTCAGCACTTTGAACACGTTGTCCCACTCTTTCCTGGCCTGTTTGGTTTACATTGAAAAGTCTGTTGCCAGATGAATTGAAGCTCCTTTACATGTTATTTCCTTATTTTCTTTTGCTGCTTTTAGGATCCTCTTTCTGTGCTTGACATATGAGAGTCTGATTATTATATGTCTTAGGGTAGTGTTATTTGGATCAAATCTGTTTGGTGTTGTCTGATCTTCCTGTACATGGATAATCACCCCTTTCTAAAATTTTCAAAAGTTTTCTCTTACTATTTACTTGAATAAGCTTTCTACCCCTTGCACTTGCTCAACTCCTTTATGAAGACCAATAATTCTTTGATTTGGTTTTTTGAGGTAATTTTCGAGGTATTGCAGGCAATCTTCATTTCTTTTCATTCCTTTTTTCCACCTCTGTGTATTTTAAAATAGCCTGTATTCAAGCTCACTGATTCTTTTCTATGCTTGATCTGTTGTGCTGTTGAGAGACTCTGATAAACTTTTCAGTTCAGCAAATGTATTTCTTAGTTCAAATATTCTATTTTTTATTAATTTTTTGTTAATTTTCTCTGATAAATTTCTGAATTGCATTTCTGTGCTATCTTGGAGATCACTGAGTTTCCTTTAAATTGATATTGTAAATTATTGGTCAGAGTTCACATACAGCCATCTCATTAGGGTCAGTCACTGGTCCCTTGTTTTGTTCATTTGGAGAGGTCATGGTTCTTTGTTTCCTGTTCTGTCTTGTGAATCTACATCTATGTTTCTGCATTGAAGGGTTGATTATTTATTCCCACCTTTTGTCTTTTTTTTTCCACTTTTCATTGGATATGTTTGTTTAGACATTCTTTGTAATGTATCTGTTGATTTTCTTTTTTTTCTATATTTTTTTCTCTAAGTTGCTTCCTCCTTTTCATAACTAGATGGTGACTTAAGTCCAGGTTTGCCTCAGTTTCAGTAAACAACCATATTGCTGTCCATCCCAAATGGCAGAGTTCTCAAAGGAGATATTCTGGCAGTGCAGGAAGGCTTTATTGACAAAATGAAGTCTGCACACTTGACATAATGAAATATTTTTTCCGTTATTTTTCTGAAAGAGTGCATGGAGGATAAATTAATTTTGAAGCTTTACATTATGAAAATGTTCTAATTTTACTTCCATACCTGATTGATAAATTGCCTAGAAATAGAAATTTAGGTTACAAATTACTTTATCTCGTAATTTTGAAGATATGACGCATCTTCAAGCTTCTAGTCTTATTGTTGGGAAGTCCTGTGTCACTCTTTTGTTTAACCTAATTTCTGTGGGACATGTGTGAAACAGAAAGAGAATATAAATGTGTACACTTTTAGATTGCTCTTTTAATCCATCATGTTTTAAGTTTTTGGATACTGTGTATCCCTTGGCATACTTCCTTTTTGAAAAGATCATTGTGCTAAGTAATTGATGGATTCTTTTAATATAAAATTTTAATTACTTTAATCTTATAAATGTTCTTGCATTATTACTTTGATAATTTCTTTTCCACTTACTATGTTGTAACAAACTATTCCAAAATTTAATGGCTTAAAATAAAAATAAAATAAATTTTAATTTTAACTCATTGCAATAAAGCCATAGGTTGTCAAGAATCAGCTTCTCATTTGGAGTCCTTCATGTGGTTACAGTTAAATGGTGACAGGAGATAGGGCTAGAATAATCTAAAACTTTACTGGCTATTTAGGCTCTTTTTTGGTTACATATGAGTTTTAGGATAGTTGTTTGCTAATTCTGTATAAAATGACATTGGAAGTTTGATGGAGATAATGTTGAATCTGAAATTACTTTGGACACTATGGTCATTTTAATGACATTGATTCTTCCAATCCATTAGCATGAAATATTTTTCCATTTATTTGTGTCAACTCTAATTTCTTTCTGAAGTGTTCTGTAGTTCTCCTTGTAGAGATCTTTCACTTCCTTGATTAGCTGCATTCATACATATTTCAATATTTTTGGCTATTTTGAATGGAATTGTTTCCTTTATTTTACTCTCACTTTGAACGTTATTCATGTATAGAAAGGCTACTGATTTTGAATATTGATTTTGTATCCTGAAACTGTACTGAAGTCGTTTATCAGTTCTAGAAGCCTTTTATTGGAATATTTAGGGTTTTCCAGTTATAGAATCATATTGTCCATGAAAAGAGATAGTTTGACTTCTTCACTTTCTAGCTGGATACTTTTTATTTTTATTCTTTCTCTTGCCTGATTGCTCTGGCTAGGTCTTCCAGGACTATGTTGAGTAGGGTAGTGAGAGTGGACATTCTTGTTTTGTTCCAGTTCTCAAGGTGAATGGTTTCGGTTTTTGTGCATTTGTGTTGGCTGTGGATTTGTTATAGATGGCTCTTATTATTTTGAGGTATGATTCCTCGATGTCTAGTCTGTTGAGGGTTTTTATCATAAAGGAAGGTTGGTTTTTATTGAAAGCTTTTTCTGCATCTATTGTGATGATAATGTGGCTTTTGCTTGTAACTCTGTTTGTGTGGTGAATCACATTTCTTTTTTTTTTTTTTTGATGTTGTAACGGGACATAAATGGATTGTTTATTGCACCTTTCTTTCTGCAGCCACTTCCAAGGTCCTTTTGTTCTTCATAATAAGACAAAAATAAAAGTTTAATCAATAGGAATGAGCTTGGTTCCAAGATAAGAGTTAACCTTGGATTTGAATGATTCTATTGATTTGGCGTTATGAACCTGAGGCAGGATTTCATCTAAGGATTGGGGTGTACTTTAGTTTAAAATGAGTGCTTCTTAAGTTATTGGCAAATAGACTGGAATTGCTAATAAACTTGGCTGAGACAGGCTCAAACAATGGCTAAGCTCATAGAAAGATAATAACTCAGATAAATATAGGAGTCAGAAAATGTTCCCTTTAAAAAAACCTTTCTACACTCTAATTATCAAAATAAATATCACCAGTTATGAGAAGTGAAGCTAACTAAAATACCTTAAGGACACTTATGACCTTCACTGTGGAAAATAGGAGCATAGTTTCAATCTTTTCTTTCCCTTAAGAACTATATTCTTCTTTTTATCTACTCTCACTTTCAATTTCTATAATCTAAAACATCAAATTCACCTGCAGGAAAGGCATGTTTTTGACAAATTCTTAACTTCTTAAATAACTTGTTTAAGAGGTTCTGGCCCTGAAAACTTAGACAATGACAGTGGTTAGTTGATTAGGCATAGGGGTGTGGAGGGCAGGGGGAAGACGACACAAAACCATTGTAACCTCATGCCCACTCCTCCCTCCCCTTCCCCAATTCCCCATTTATCATACCACCCCATTGTAGATCTAGTTCAACCAATGAAATAATCAGCTTATTGCAGAGGGAAGGAAGTTTACTACTGGAAATAATGCAGGTTTGTTTTAAATGTTTTGATGAAGCTCACTGAGGTTTTAATTCAAGTTGATAGTATATTCTATTTTGCTTTATTTTATTGCCTGCTAGAGGTTAGGGATACAATGTTGAATAAGGTGTGGCCCCTATTCTTAATTTTTTAAAATACTTTAAGTTCTAGGGTACATGTGCACAACGTGCAGGTTTGTTACATATGTATACATGTGCCATGTTGGTGTGCTGCACCCATTAACTCATCATTTACATTAGGTATATCTCCTAATGCTATCCCTCTCCCCTCCCCCCACCCCATGACAGGCCACGGTGTGTGATGTTCCCCTTCCTGTGTCCAAGTGTTCTCAGTGTTCAATTCCCACCTATGAGTGAGAACATATGGTGTTTGGTTTTCTGTCCTTGCGATAGTTTGCTAAGAATACACATTTCTTGATTTGTGTATGATGAACCAGCTTTGCATCCCAGGAATAAAGACTATTTGATTACAGTGGATTAGCTTTTTGGTTTGCTGTTGTATTTGGTTTGCTGGTATTTTGTTGAAGATTTTTGCATCTATGTTCATCAGGGATATTGGCCTGAAGTTTTCTTTTTTTGTTATTGCATCTCTCCCAGATTTTGGCATCAGGCTGATGCTGGCTTCATAGAATGAGTTAGGGAAGAGTCCTTCCTCCTCAATTTTTTGCAATGTCTGGTAGAATTCAGCTGTGAATCTATCTGATCAAGGGTTTTTTATGATTGATAAATTTTCTAAATTACTTTTTCAATTTCAGAACTTGTTATTGGTCTTTTCAGGTTCTCATGTTCTCCTGGTTCAATCTTGGGAGCTTATGTGTTCTCAGAAATTTATGCTTTCCCTCTAGATTTGTAAAGTTGTGTGCATAGAGTTGTTGATAATAGTCTCTGAGGACCTTTCGTATTTCTGAATGTTTGGTTGTAATGTCACCTTTGTTGTTCCTGATTAAACTTATCTGGATCTTCTCATGTTTATCTTTGTTAACCTACCTAGCAGATTACCAACATAGAAAAATAAATTCAAGGTAGATTAATGATTTAAATGTAAGAACACATACTATAAAAACCCTAGAAGAAAACCAAGGAAATAATCTTCTCGACCTCAGCCTGGGCAAAAAATATTATTGGCTAAGTTCTCAGAAACAATTGCAACAAAAACAAAAATTGACAAGTAGGACCTAATTAAAATAAAGAGCTTCTGTACAGGAAAAGAAACTATCAACAGAGTAAACAGACAACCTACAGAATGGAAAAAATATATTTGCAAGTTATGCATCTGACAAAGGTCTAATATTCAGAATCAATAAGAAACTTAAACAAATCAACAAAATACAACCAAATAGCTCCATTTAAAAAAAAGGGGGGGGGGAAGGACATGAACAAGGACTTTTCAAAAGAAAACATACAAGTGGCAAAAAAATGCATGAGAAAAACTCAACATCACTAATCATCAGAGGAATGCAAATGAAAACCACAATGAGATACCTTTTCAAATCATTCAGAGTGGCTACTACTAAAAAGTAAAAAAAAAAAAATAAGATGTTGGAGAGACTAAGGAGAAAAACGAATAGTTATACACTGTTGGTGAGAATGTAAATTAGTTTGGCCACTGTGGAAAGCAGTTTGAATATTTCTCAAAGAACTGAAAACAGAGCTGTTATTTGACCCAGTATTACATTAGTGGGTATATGCCCAAAAGAAAATAAATTGTTCTATCAATAAGAAACATACACTAGTATATTCTTTAGAGCACTATTCACAATAGCAAAGACATGAATCAGCCTAGGTGCCCATCACTGGTGAATTGGATAAAGAAAATATGGTACACAAGCACTTTGGAATACTATGTAGCCATGAAAAAGAATGATATAATATTCTTTGCAGCAACATGGATGCAACTGGAGGTCATCATCCTAAGTTAATTAATGCAGGAAAAGAAAATCAATATCATATATTCTCATTTATAAGTGGGAGATAAACATTGGGTACTCATGGACATAAAGATGGAAACAATAGACACTCTGGACTCCAAGAGGGAATAGGCAGGGAGGGAAGACATGGGTCAAAAAATTAGTTTTTAGGTACTATCCTCACTATATAAGTGACAGGATCCTTACCCCAAACCTCAGCATCACACAGTATACCCATGTAAAAAACCTGCACATGTACCCCTTGTACCCAAAAGTTGAAAATATCCTTAAAAATAATAAATAAATAAATAAATAAATAAATAAATAAATAAATAAATAAATAAAACTTTACTGGCTGACCATCCAGGATGGCTTTTTAATGTACATGTCTGTCACCTGGGCTGGGATAATCAGAATAGCTGAGGGACAAGCAGGCATCTCTTTCCATATGTGGGCTTCCTAATAGCATGATTATTTCAGGATAGTCAGACTGGCTTTCCCCAGAGCACATATTAAGTGTTCCACTAAAAAGAAAGCAGAAGCCACTAATCTTTTAAAATTAGTGGTTTTCAACTGGATGATATTTTGCACCAGAGTATATTTCACAATGTTTAAAGATAACTTTTAGTTGTCACAACTGGAAAGAGAGTGCAACTGACATCTGGTTAGACTTTATAGATGTTAAATATGTGAAGAAATTATTTAATGCTTGATTTGAAAGCCTAATCTATATGACAATAGTAACCATTTAAGCCAATAATATTAAAACATTTCAAAGTCATTCATCTCACTTTACAATTAATTCTTTCCCTCTCCTATAGAAAACAAAAACACACATAGACTCCCTTCCCCATTATATAACCTGGAACTACATCTCTAAAATTTTTGTGTTAATTCATTTTATTTAGTACATTTCACAAAACCTGGAGTGTATAATCCCAGGTGATTAAATGCATGTTTTAAAATATTTTATTTGTAATAATTAGGATTTAAAAGGCATATACTGTCAAGTGAGATATAATAAATCATTGTTTGGGTTCTTAAGGGCTATTTAATTTTTAATGTTTAACTCTTTTGAAGAAATAAAATCCATTTTGACTTACACTACTAAGTGGCACTTGATATAAATATGTACAGACAATATTCATGAGAAATAACACTTTTTCAAAAAAGATATTTTTTAAACTACTAATAAACAATCAGAATGAACAACTCTAGTTAGAGAGATAATATGTGAGAGAAAATGATTATTACTTCATATAAAATTGGACTTTTGCTCCTTACTATAGTAAGGTAGTTAACATAATCTGAAAGACTATTGTATTTCTGAGATGCAAATACAGTATTATTAATAAGAGGTAATAGCCTTAAATCCATGTATTTTAAGATAAAAAGTTAATAATATATTTTGTGTAAACATCACAGTAGAAACCCATTCTCCATTCTTCTTTTTTTGTGCTGATCACAATGTTTTATTTAGATTTGTTTTAAGTGTATCTCTGAAATTGGTAAATTAATGTTTTCTATTAAATTTTAACTATATTTACTAATGAAATGGCCCTGTTCTCTTTTTCTTTTCTAAAATTTTATGATATTGGAGTTAAGGTTACATTTCCATCATATAAAAGGCCAGGAAGCTTCTATTTTCTATTTTCTGAAAAAATGTGTATGTTAGAAATCAAGTATTTCTTAAAATTATGTTATAATTCACCCATAAAACTATGTGTGTGAGAACCTCTTTAAATGTATTAATTTTTATTTTATGTTCGGGGTACATATGTAGATTTGTTATATAGGTAAATTACATGTCACCAGAATTTGGTTTATAGATTATTTCATCACACAGGTAATAAACATAGTATCTAATAGGTAGCTTTTCAATCTTCTTCCTCCTTCAAACCTCCACCCTCAAGTAGGTCCCAGTGTCTATTATTCTCATCTTTGTGAAAATGTGTACTCAATGTTTAGCTCCCACTTATAAGTGAGAATGTGCAGTATTTGCTTTTCTTTTTCTGCACTAGTTAACTTAGGATTATGGCCTCCAACTCCATCCATGCTGATGCAAGGGCATGATCTCAACTCTTATATGACTGTGTAGTACTCTATGGTGTATATGTACCACATTTTCTTTATCCAGTCCACTGTTGTTGGGCATTAGTGTTAATTCCATGACTTTGCTATTGTTGAGTAGCGCTACAATGAATGTACGTGTGCATTTGTCTTTGTGGTAGAATGATTTATGTTCCTTTGGGTATATATCCAATAATGGAATTGCTGGGTTAAATGTTACTTCTGTTTTAAATTCTTTGAGGAATCACCAAACTGCTTTCCACAGTGATGGAACTAATTTATGTTCTCACCAGCAGTGTATAAGAATTCTGTTTTCTCTGCAACCCCACCAGCATCTGTTATTTTTTGACTTTTTAATAATAGCCATTCTGACTGATGTGAGATAGTATTGCATTGTGGTTTTGATTTGCATTTCTCTAACGATTAGTGATGTTCAGTGTTTTTTCATATACCTGGTGGCCATGTGTATGTCTTCTTTTGAAAAGTGTCTGGTCATATTCTTTGTCACTTTTTAACGGGGTGTTTGTTTTTTGCATGTAAATTTGTTTAAGTTTCTTATAAATTCTGACTAGGCCTTTGTCAGATGTGTAATTTACAAATGTTTTCTCCAGTTATGTAGGTAATGTTTTCTTCTCCCATTATGTAGGTTACTATCTGTTGATAGTTTCTTTTGCTGTGCAGAAGCCATTTAGTTTAATTAGATCCCGTTTGTCAATTTTTGTTTTTGTTGCAATTGCTTTGACATCTTTATCATGGTATCTTTCCAGGGCCTATGTCCAGAATAGTATTTCCTAGGTTATCTTCCAGGGTTCTTATAGTTTTAGGTTTTACATTGAAGTCTTTAATTCATCTTGAGTTGATTTTTGTATATGGTGCAAAGATGGGGTCTAACTTCAATCTTTGCATATGGCAACCCAGTTATCTCAGCATAATTTACTGGCTAGGGTGTCCTTTCCTCATTGCTCATTTTTCATGACTATCAAAGATCAGATGGTTATAGGCGTGTGGCTTTATTTCTGGGTCCTCTATTCTGTTCCATTTGTCTTTGTGTCTGTTTTGGTACCAGCACCACGGTTGTTTGGTTACTGTGGCCTTGTAGTATAGCTTGAAGTTGGGTAATGTGATGCCTACAGTTTTGTTCTTTTTGCTTAGAATTGACTATTTGAGCTCTTTTTCGGTTTCATATAAATTTTAAAATAGTTTTTTTCTAATTCTATGAAGAATGCCATTACTAGTTTGATAGGAATAGCATTAGATATGTAAATTGCTTTGGGCAATATGACCATTTAAAGATAGTGATTCTTTCTATCCATGAGTATGGTATATTTTTCCATTTGATTGTGTCATCTCTTATTTATTTCAGCAGTGTTTTGTAATTCTTGTTATAGAGATCTTTTATCTTCCTGATTAGTTGTATTCCTAGGCACTTTTCTGTGGCTATTAGGAATGGAATTGTATTTGTATTTGGTTCTCAGCTTGGACATTGTTGGTGCATAGAAATGCTATCAATTTTTATGCATTGATTTTGTATTTTGAAACTTTGCTGAAGGTGTTTATCAGATCTAGGAGCTTTTGGCCAGAGGCTATGGAGTTTTCTAGATATAAAATCATACCATCTACAAACAGAGATAGTTTTACTTGCTTGCTTCCTATTTGTGTGCATTTCATTTTTTTTTTCTCTTGCCTCACTGCTCTGGCTAGGATTTCCAATACTATGTTGAATAGAAGTGGTGAAAGTGGGCATCCTAGTCTTGTTCTGGTTTTCAAGGGGAGTAATTCCAGCTTTTGCCCATTCAGTATGATTTTGGCTTTGTGTTTGTCATAGATGGCTCACATGAGTTTGAAGCATATTCCTTCAATGCCTAGTGTGCTAAGGTTTGTTAACACAAATAAATGTTGAATATTATTAAATAGCTTTTTTGCATCTATTGAGATGATCATGTTGTTTTTGCTTTTAGTTATGTTTATGTAGTAAATCACATTTATTGATTTGCATATATTGAGCCAACCTTGCACCCCAGGGATAAAGCCTACTTGTTTGTGATGGATTAGCTTTTTGTGTCCTGCTAGATATGGTTTTCTAGTATTCTGTTAAAAAATTTTGCCTCTATGTTCATCAAGGATATTGCCCTGAAAGTTTTGTTTGTTTGTTTCCCTGCCAGATTTTGTTATAAAGATGATGATGGCCTAATAGAATGAGTTAGAGAGGAGTCCCTGTTCCTCAATTTTTTGGAATAGTTTTTGTAGAAATGGTAGCAGCTCTTTATACATCTGGTAGAATTCAACTGTGAAGCTGTCTGGTCCTTGGCTTCTTCTCATTGGTAACCTTTTCATTACTAATTCAATTTCAGACCAAGTTATTGGTCTGTTCAGAAATTTAATTTCTTGCTGGTTCAATCTTGGGAGGTTGTATGTTTCCAGAAAAGTATCTATTTCTTCTAGGTTTTCTACTTCTTGTGCATAGAGATGTTCATAATACTCTCTGGGGGATTTTTATATTTCTTTGGAGGTGGTGGTTATTTTAACATTTTCATTTCTGATTGTGCTTATTTAGATTTTTTCTCCTTTTTTTCTTTATTAGGGCAGCTTGTGGTTTATCAATCATATTTTTTCATAGAGCCAACACCTAAATTTGTTGGTCTTTTGTAACATTTTCCACATCTTAATTTACTTCAGTTCAGCTCTGATTTTGGTTATTTCTTGTCTTCTGCTAGCTTTGGGGTTGGTTTGCTCTTGCTTCTCTGGTTCCTCTAGGTGTAATTTTAAGTTGTTAATTTGAGATCTTTCTAACTTTTCACTGTGGGTGTTTAGCATTCTAAACTTCCCTGTTAACACTGCTTTAGCTGTATCCCAGAAATTCTGGTATGTTTTATCTTTGTTTTCATGCATTTCAAAGAATTCCTTGATTTCTGCCTTTATTTCTTTGTTTATGTACAAGTCATTCAGGAAATGGTTGTTTAATTTTGATGCAATTGTATTGTTTTGAGTGATTTTCTTCGGATTTATTTTTCTTTTTATTGTGCTGTGGTCCAATAGTGTGTTTTTTAAATCATTTTAATTTTTTTGAATTTGCTGAGGATTGTTTTATGGCTGATTCTGTGGTTGATTTTAGAATACATGCTATGTGCAGATAAGAAGAATGTATATCCTGTTGTTTTTGCATGGTGAGTTCTGCAGATGTCTGTTTTGCTAATTTGGTTAAACATTGAGTTCAGACCCTGAATACTTTGTCAGTTTTCTGCCTCAGTGATCTATCTGATACTGTTAATGAGGTGTTGAAATCTCCCACTATCATTTAGTGGTTATCTAAACCTCTTCATAGGTCTCTAAGAACCTGCATTATGAATCTGGGTGCTCCTGTGTTGGATGGATATATATTTGGGATAGTTAGGTCTTCTTGTTGAATTGAACCCTTTACCATTATGCAATGCCCTTTTTTCTTTTCTTTTCATTTCTTTTTGATCATTGTCAGTTTAATGTCTGTTTTGCCTGAAATTAGCATACGGACCCCTGATTTTTTATGTTGTCCATTTGCTTGTTAGATTTTTCTCTATCCCTTTACTTCGAGCCTGTGAGTGTCATTGCATGTGTGCGGGGCTCTTGTAGACAGCAAACAGTTGTGTCTTACTAACCTATTTACCACTCTGTGCCTTTTAATTGGGGAATTTAGCCTGGTTACACTCACGGCTAATATTAATACATTTAGGTTTGGGCTGGGTGTGGTGGCTCACACCTGCAATCTCAGCACTTTGGGAGGCCAAGGCAGGTGGATTGCTTGAGGCCAGGAATTTGAGACCAGCCTGGTCAACATGGTGAACCCCTGCCTCTATTAAAAATACAAAAATTAGCTGGGCATAGTGGCATGTGCCTGTAATCCCAGCTACTTGGC
>NW_026652282.1:66618240-66654153 GCF_009828535.3 Hylobates moloch
TGTAGGTTTGATCCTGTCATCGTGTTGTTAGCTGGTTACTAAGGATACTTGATTGTGTGACTGCTATATAGTGCCAATGGTCTATGTACTGAAGTGTGCATGCATTTCTGGTTGCTGGCAACAATCTTTTTTTTCATATTTAGCATTTCCTTAAGGACCTCTTATAAGGCAGGTCTGGTGGCAACAAATGCCCTCGGTATTTTGTTGTCTGAAAAGAATTGTATTTCTCCTTCACTTACAAAGATTAGTTTGGCTCAGTATGAAATTCTTGGTTGGAATTTCTTTTCTTTATGAATGCTTCCGTTTGTAGAGTTTCCGCTGAAAGGTCTTCTATTAGCCTGATGTGGTTTCATTTTCACATGAAAATGTCCCTTTTCTTTAGATGTCTTTAACATTTTTTTTCTTTCATTTTGACCTCATAGAATCTTATGACTACGTGTCTTGTGGATGGCATATGTATAGTATTTTACAGGGGTTCTCTACATTTCCTCCATTTGACTGTCTCTGTAGCGAGGTTGGGAAAATTTTTATGGGTGATATTCTCAAATATGTTTTAGAAGTTGCTTGCTTTTTTTCCCTCTCTTTCAGGGATGCCAATGTGTCATATATTTGGTCTCTTTACAGATTTCCATATTTCTTGGAGGTTTTATTTATTCTTCTTTATTGATTTTTCTTTATTTTTTAAGGCTGTGTTATTTTAATGAATCAGTCTACAAACTCTGAGATTCTTTTCTCAGCTATGTTGATTCTGGTGTTAATTATAATTTTATTATGAAATTTTTGAAGTGTGTTTTTCAGCTCTATCAGTTCAGTGTGGTTCTTTCTTAAAATGACCATTTCATCTTTGATTTTCTGTATTATTTTATTGTATCTCTTAAATTCCTTGAATTGAATTTTGACTTTCTCTTGAATGTTGATGATCTTCATTCCTATCCATATTCTTAATTATATTTATGATATTTCAGCCATTTCACCCTGGTTAAAAGCCACTACTGGGGAACAAGTGTGGCTGTTTGAAGGTAAGAAGAGTCTGAATTTTTGAGTTGCTGGAGTTCTTGTGCTGTTTTTTTCTAATCTACATGGGCTGATGTCCCTTCCTTTGAAGTGGCTGTCCTTAGGATTTTTTTGTTGTTTATTTATTTTTTTATGCCCTTCAGTGTTTGATTGTGGCATAGGGTGGGTTCAGTCAACTGGCTTTTATTCTAGTCCAATCCTAGGGCTCGGAGGAGCTCCCTCCAATTTCTGCCTCCATGGCCTCATTTTGTTTTTGTGTGTTCTGGTCCATAAGACTTTCTTAACAGGTGCTGCAGTTGGCAGAGTGGTCATATCCTTGCTGGGTTGGCCTTAATCTGCTGTCTGAGTGTTTCTCTGGGGAACACAGGATTGCACCTGCCTGCTGAGTTCAGGCAGATTCAGGCCCACTGGGCTGGAGGCTCTAGTGGGTGTAGCCTGTCTGCCTATGGGAGCTGGGGTTGGGGGGAGTTGTCCACCCTGTTGATCCAGTATTTCCATGGCTGCACCTCTTGGCAAATTTAGGCAGAATTAGTACCACTGGGCTGGAAGCTCTAGCAGGCATGGATTGCCTGGCTGTGAGAGTTGGGAAAAACATCTTCTGTCCAGGTGTTTTCTGGGACAATAAGAGGCTTCATCAATGGACTAACTTCTGATAGAAGCAATATCACTGGGCTGGAAAGTCTAGCTAGCATTGCCTGCCTGGCTACTAGCATCAGGGGCAGTCAGGGTCATCTGCTGATATGGTTTAGATATGTGTCCCCATCCAAATCTCATGTCAAATTGTAATCCCCATTGTTGGAGGTGGGGCTTGCTGGGAGGTGATTGGATCATGAGGGCAGAGTTCTCGTGAATGGTTTAATACAATCCTTCCTTGGTACTGTATATTTAGTGAGTTCCCATGTGATCTTATTGCTTATAAGTGTATAGCACCTCCTCCTGCGCTTCCTCCTGCTCTGGCTGTGTAAGATGTTCCTGCTTCCCCTTGGCCTTTTGTCATGATTGAAAGTTTCCTGAGGCCTCCTCAGAAAGACAAGTTGCTATGCTTCCTATACAGCCCACAAAGCCATGAGCCAATTAAGCCTCTTTTCTTTATAAATTACCCACTGTCAGGTATTTCTTCATAGCAATGCGAGAATGGACTAATAAAGAAAATTGGTACTGAAGACATAGCATTGCTATAAAGATACTTGAAAATGTGAAGGCGAGTCCAGAACTGGGTAATGGGCAGAAGTTAGAAGAGTGTGGAGGGTTCAGAAGAAGACAAGAAGATGAGGGAAAATTTGTTACTTCCTAGAGACTTGTTAAATAGTTGTGACCAAGAAGTTGATAGTGATATGGACAGTGAGTCCAGCCTGAGGAGGTCTCAGATGGAGATGAGGAACTTCTTGGAAACTGGAGCAAAGGTCACTTTTGTTATCCTTTATCAAAGAGCTTTGTTGGATTGTGCCCCTGCCCTAGGGATCTGTGGAACTGTAAACTTGAGAGAGAGATGATTTAGGGTATCTGGTAGAAAAAATTTCTAAGCAGCAAAACGTTTGAGATGTGACCTGGCAGCTTCTAACCACCTACACTCATATATATGAGCAAATAAATGACCTGAAACTGGAACTTATATTTAAGAGAAAAACAGAGCACAAAAATTTGGAAAATTTGCAGCCTGGCTTTGCAGTAGAAAAGAAAAACCTATTTCCTGGTGAGGAAGTCAAACAGGGTGCAAAAATCTGCCCAGATAAATAGGAGCCAAGTACTGCTAGCCAAGACAATGGACAAAACACCTTGAAGGCATTTCTGAGCGCTTCATGGCAGCCCCTCCCATCACAGGCCTGGAGGCCTAGGAGAGAAGAATGATTTCCTGGGCCAGGCCCAAGGCCTCACTTCCCTGTACAGCCTCAGGACACTGCTGTCTGCATCCCAGCTGCTCCAGGTCAGCCATGGCTGATAGGGGCACAGGTACAATTTGGACCACTGTTTCAAAGGGTGCATGCCATAAGCCTCAGCAGCTTCTATGTGTTGCTAAGCCTGTGGGTTCACAAAGTGCAAGAATTGAGGCTGGGAGCTTCCACCTAGATTTCAAAGGACGTATGAAAATGCCAGGATGTCCAGGTAGAAGCCTGATGCAGGTGTGGAGCCCTGATGGAGAACTTCTAGTAGGGCCATGTGGAGGGAAAATGGGGTTGGAGCTCCCACACAGCGTTCCCACTAGGACACTGCCTAGTGGAGCTTTGCAAAGGAGGTCGCCATCCTCCAGACCTCAGAATGGTAGACTCACCAACAGCTTGCAACCTGCACCTGGAAAAGCCCCAGGCACTCAATGGTGACCCATGAGAGCAGCTTCTGGGGCTGAATCAGAGATACCTCAGGCCTAGGAAGCCCACCCCTTACACCAATGGATCTTGGATGTTGGACACAGAGTCAAAAGAAATTATTTTGGAGCTTTAAGATTTAATGACTTCCCTGCTGGGTTTCAGATATGTGTGGGGTCTGTAGCGCCTTTCTTTTTGTTGATTTCTCCCTTTTGAAGAAGAATATTTATCCAATGCCTGTACCCCCATTGTATCTTGAAAGTAACTAATTTGTTTTTTTTATTTTACAAGCTCATAAGTGGAAGGGGCTCTTCTGGTCTCAGATGAGACTTTGGACTTTTGAGTTAATGTTGGAATGAGTTAAGAGCTTGGGGCATTGTTAAGAAGGCATGATTGTGTTTTTCAATGTGAGAAGCATGTGATATTTGGGAGAGGCCGGAGGCAGAATGGTATGGTTTGGATCTATGTTCCCACCCAAATCTCATGTTAAATTGTAATCCCCAGTGTTGGAGGTAGGGCCCGGTGGGAGGAGATTGGGCCATGAGGGCAGATTTCCCTCTTTGTACTGTCCTCACGATAGTGAGTGGATTCTCCTGAGATCTGGTTGTTTAAAAGTGTGTGGCACCTCTACCCTCCCTCTTCTTCCTCCTGTCTTGGCCATGTAAGACATGCCTGTTTCCCCTTTGCTTTCTGCCATGATTGTAAGTTTCCTGAGGCTTCCCAAGAAGTAGATACCACCATGCTTCCTGTACAGCATGCAGAATGCAGAACCAAAAGCCAACTACTCATCTTATCTTTATAAATTACTCAGTGTCAGATATTTATTTATAGCAGTGCAAGAACAAACTAATAAACCCATCCTGACATCAGGATGTTACTTGGGATAATGAGAGGCTATGCCCACTTGCTGAGTTGAGACAGAAGCAAACCACTGGGCTGGAAGCTCTAGCAGGCATTGTCCATCAGACTACTAGTGGAGAGGTTGGGGTCACCCAAGCTGCCATTTGGGTGTTTCTGGGGAGAACAGGAGGTTGCATCCTCTGGTTAACACAGAAGATGGACCACTGGGCTGGATTCTCTAGCAGGCACTGCCTGTGGTGTTACCATTGGCAGTGGGGTGGGGTATCTTGCCCAGCCATTCAAATGCTTCCTGCGACAGCAGGTTGCTGTGCCTGTGCTGAGTTTAGGCAGAAGCAGGACTGCTAGGCTAAAAGCTGGTACTGAACCTTATCTGGCAAGTAGGAGTTAAGCAGTCTTTCTGCTCACAGGTCCCATGACTATGTCCTCTGTTGGGGCAATGGTGCCAGTGCTCATCTACTCTTGGACCCAAGGCTTGTAGAGGTTCCTTTGAACTTGAAAGTTGCTACCACAAACATCTGGGCGGCTCTTTGCCTTAGTCTAGAAGGCTGGTGGCAGGGATGAGGGAAGGCCAGGGGATTCTCACTTTTCTTGTCTTGCACAGGTTCTCATGGAGAGTGTGAATCTCCCAGGGAGTTCTCACTCACTCACCCTTTCTTATGTTGGAGAGGCTCTCCTGGCTCCATGTTGAGCCCAGACAGGCTGGTTCCCAGCTTTGCTCCTCTCTGCTTTCTGTGTCTGCTGCCATGATGCATATCAACATGGTTTCTCAGATAACCAGCATTATCCCGTAAGCAGGCTATAACATTTATAGCAGATCCATAGAAAGCGAAGGTGTAAACTTATTGTTACCCAGAGAATTATAACCAGAATGAGTGATTTATAGAAAGATTGACTTTTGTTGTGGAGTCCACATAACACATGATGTAGATAAGCCCTCTCCTAAGTATTTACAAAGAACCATGTGAGGAGCTTCTCTCTTGTAAATAGTCCTTTGGAGGATACCAGTTACACTGACTACTCGCTTCTGAACAGGAACATGTAACGCCAGATTCTGTGGGAATATATCTCCAATGTGCTATCCTGTAGGATGTTGAAGGGAGGCCAGGGTGTGTTGGGCAGGGTAGGTGAGAAGTGGTCAAGGCAGTTGAGGCAGTGGTGGTGGAGCCTGAGGTGACCAAGGCGGAGGCAATCATGTCTCTGTATTCTTAAAACGTATTCTCACACGAGTAATTTGACTACTGCCTGGCTTAGATTTAATTTAATTATAGCACAGGAGGCTCTAAACCAGAGCTGACTTGGTGTACTTCTTTTTCTCTGTTTCTTATATGTTGAACAACTTGTTCTAACAGTTCTGCTTTTAAATTTTAGAAAATTGCTGCAATAATATATTCAAAAAATAATTTTTGGGGACCAATAAATTACTGTTTGAGGATTATCAAAACCTGATTTTTAAAAATGATGTCAAGATTTATTTGTGATCTCAGTAGGTCATTAATAATGCCTATTATATTATGGTTCATAAGATTAGACTTCAGCTCTGACATGCACTTGCTCTATATCTTCTTTTTTCATGCCATATTAAACATGGGTTTTTAAAACAAAGATTAATGATAACTGGCATAGAACATTTTAAACATTATTGGAGGAAACATTAACAGCAGGCCTTTTTTATGTAGTAGAAATGCCCAAGAAGAATTACATTTAATGGTTCTTTTTTTAAGGAACAACAATAAATGATAAACAGAATCATACTTTCGCATCTAATTACAATACGACTTCTAAGGTTATTCCCATTAGAAAACTGTTGACTCTGAGGAATGCCTCCCTACCAGACAAAATAAAGCTTAGGGGTAAACACTTTATAGTGTCACCAGAAAATTTTAGATTAAAACTTCAGCAGTATATACTCAGAAAATCAATTATTGTCTAAGTCAGCATTATATGTTACTGAAAACTTACGTTGCAAATAATTAACAAAATATGTCTCATATTACTAAAGAGGCACCAAAAGTCCTTTTTCAACAACTTTTCCCTGTAGTGTTCCTTATAGATTTTTTGGTACCATTGGCTATTTCTCTCCAACTTTGGTAAAGATTGTTCTACTACAGTAGATTTGTAATGCACATTCACTTTCACTTACAGTGATGGTGTACTGTTTTTATAAATTACCACCATTCCTACCCCACTCTTCCTTCCACATCTTGCAGTTGTTGAGGCTTTTAGGAGAGAAAGTGTGTGAGGCAATGTTTGAACGGTAAAGGGAAAGTAGAATCCAATTAAACATCAAGAAACAAAATAAGACCTGAGGAAGAAAGGTTACTTTTGTAATACAGTATGAAGAAATGACCCTGTTTTAGTATATTTCAGTGTTCTTGCTATATAAGGGCTTTATCATGTAGTTAAAATAACATTGCACAGGGAAGCTGACTACCTTCCTTCTGTAGAAGGCAAGCTTTCACATGAAAACTCAAGATAATCCATTACCACAGTTCTGCTAGAAACCTGGAATATGTTTCGAAAGAGGAAGCCAAGATCGTTATTTTCATTTTGCATTGATAATGAATGGGATCAAGGTGTTTAAGAGACTAGTTTCTCTGTTGAATGTTATATGAATCCATTCTCTGTGGTTGCACAATGTGGCTAGGAAGCAGGGGATCCAAGCAAGGTGCCTAGAAGTTCAACTTGATCTTTGGGGTTGGTATTGATAACTGTAGCATTGTACAAAGTTTGAGAGAGGGTGTAAAATGGTAAAGGACTTGCCAGCTCTGGAAAAAGTAGAGTCAGAGGTCTGTGTTTTGAAAGTTAGACCTCTTGCATTTTGCGTATTTCCTTTTTTATTCTTAATATTTTGAAGTCTTTTTAAAGCCATGACAGTTAGCCAAGAAAAATAAAGTCATCAAAATTGGACAGGAAGAAGTAAAACTATCTCCACAGTTGTCATAATTGTAAAATAGAAAACCTTGAAAATTCCACAAAATGCCTATTACAGCTAATAAACAAGTTCAGCCAAATTGCAGAATACAAGATTAGTATACAAAAATCAGTTGCATTTTTATACCCTCCCAATGAATGATTCAAAATGGAAATTTAGAATTTCACTTACACCAGCAAAGATTAATAGGAATAAATTTAACCAAGGAAGTGGTGGGAGTCTTGTACACCAAAAAATACCAATTATTGCTGAAAGAAATCAAAGAGAACCTAAATAAATGGAAAGACTTACTGTGTTCATGGATTGGAAGATTTAGTATTGTTAAAATGGCAACATTCCTCAAATTGATCTGCATATTAATTGCAACCCCAGTCAAAACACCAACTGCTCCCTGCCTTGTTTTTGCAGAAATGGACAAGCTAATCCTAAAATTTATGTGGAATTGCAAGGGACCCGAAGTAATGAGCAAAGTTGGAAAACTGACACTTCTGATGTCAAACTTACTATAATACTACAGTAATCAAAATTTTTGTACTGACAAAGATTGACATAGGTTAATGTTGCAAAATTCAGGGTCCGGAAATAAACCCATACATCTGTGGTTTATTGATTTTGACACAGGTGCCAAGGCCATTGAATGGGGATAGAATAGTTTTTTTCAATAAATGATACTTGGGCAAATGGATAGCCAAATGTAAATGAGTAAAAATTGACCCCTACTTCACTTCATATACAAAAATTAACACAAAATGTACCAAAGACCTAAATGTATGAGAAAGAAGTATACAACTCTTAGAAGAAAACATATGTGTACATCTTAGTAACCCGGGGTTTGACAAAATTCTTAGCTATACCACCAAAAATATAAGCTACAAAAGAAAAAAATAAATTGATCATAAAAATTAAAAATTTGTGTATCAAAGGACACTATCAAGAAAACGAAAACCATAGAATGGGAGAAAAATATTGCAAATCATATATCTGACAAGGGACTTGTATGTAAAAGATATGCATATCTTAGAACTCAATGCTAAAGAGACAACCCAATTAAATAATGGAAAATGATTTGCATAGACATTTCTCCAAAGAAGATATACAAATGGCCAACCAGCACATGAGAAGGTGCTCAACATCATTAGAGAAATGCAAATCAAGATCATATGATTTGCATCACCTCCAAATCACCCTACTAGAATGGCTATAATAAAAAACATGCAATAAGTGGTAGCAAGGACGTGGAGAAATTAGAACACTCATAAATTTCTAGTAGAAATATAAAATGCTGAAGCCACTTTGGAAAAGTCCAAAAATTCCTCAAAAATTTATGCATAGAACTATTATAAGATCCAATAGCTTCACTTCTAGATATACACTCAGAAGAAATGAGAACATACATCCATAAAAAAAACTTGCACATAAATGTTCACAGCATTATTATTTATAATTGAAAAAACATGGAGAAAACCCAAAGGCCCATCAACAAACATAATGTGGTATATTAACAGAATATTATTCAGGCATTAGAAGAAATAAACAGTAAGTCTTCACTTAACATCATTGACAGATTTTTAGAAACTGTAATTTTAAGTTAAGCGACACGTAAAGAAACCAATTTTACCAACAGACTAATTACAATAGATAAGAGTTAAGTTCCTACCAAATATTTCTGGTCACAGCATCACCAAACTTCTAAAGACTAAAATACTTCTAATATTAAACACTGAAATAAATATAAGCTATGCATACAATTAAGAACAATAAGAACAAGGTAATTATTTACATGCTTATTCCAGTTTACAGTAGTGGATTGCTGCAGCCTATTTCAGCAGCTCAGAAGGCAAGGTGGGAACCCATCCTAGACAGGACTCCAGTCCATCACACGGAACTCACACACACACACACACACACGCACACATACACACTCATACTGGGATCATTTAGGCATGACAACCTAAAATGCACTTCTCTGGGATGTACGAGGAAACTGAAATACCTGGAGAAAACTCATGAAGACATGGTGAGAACTTGCAAACTCCACAAACAGTGGCCCCAGCTGGGAATCTATTTTCTCATCAAAATTATAACCAAACAGCATTGAACAAAATTAAGACCTGCTGTAATGATACAAATTACAATGGAGATTGACCTGAAAACGTTTTGCTAAGTTAAAGAAGCCAGACACCAAAGGCCACACACATATTGTGTGATTCCATTTATATTAAATGTTCAGAATAGGCAAATCCATAGAGATAGAAGGCAGATTAGTGGTTGCCAAGGGATGGAAGGAGGGGGATAAGTTGGGTGAAAATGGGGAGAGACTGCTAATTGGTGCTTTGTTTCTTATTTGGGTGATAAAAATTCTCTGGAATTAAACAGTGGACACAACATTGTGAATATACTGACAACCATTGAATTATATACTTTATTATTTTTATTATAATTAAAATGGTGAATTTTGTTATATTAATTTTATGTCAGTGAATATTAAATATTTTCATGAATAACACAATAGAAAAAAATTAAGCATAATATTTCACTAGCTACATTTTTGAAGATATAACAAAACACAATCATCGTCAAAGAGTCTTTTTATTAAGATAAATCCAGTAAAATTTGTGCATTCACACATAATCAAAACTGCCCTTCTGAAATAAACATTTGTATTTATTTTAAAAATGGGAATACAATTTCATTTTTCCCAAGCTAATAATAAAGTTATATTTGGGAAAGATAAGTTTAACTCTTAACATTACATGAAAATAGTTCACCTTCTTTATAAAAGCAACCTGCAGAACAACAAGAATGTTGGATGAAACTCTTTTTTTGGGATCCCTCACTTTATGAAATTATCACATATATAAAAGAGTAAAATTAAAATTCAAAGATCTGACACATAACTTACACAACACGAAATTCACTTGCAAAGTTGAAAGCATATTTTTTTCTATATATTCCACTACTATAATCACAAAATTTATAGATAAATGTTTCATGTTAGAAACTTCATGGCTAATAATCAATATGAAGATGTTCTGAAATTAAATCAATGCTAAAGAAAGGCTGTGTTTATAAAATTTTTGATAAAAATATTTATCTCTATTAACTTTACAACATGAAGGTACATGTTACCAAATTATGAAACTACATAGGGCAGTTTTAAACAATACTCTGCGGCTCCTCTTTTTTTCCATCTTCTTCGAGCTCATCTTCCTCTTTTCCTTCTTCCTCTTCTTTTAAATCTTTCTCTTTTCCAGCTTCTTCCTCATTTCCAGCTTCTTCCTCATTTCCACCTTCATCTTCTTTTCCATCTTCTCTCTCTTTTTCATCTTCTTTGACTTTTACATCTTTCTCCTCTTTTTTATCTCCCTTCTCTTTCCCATCTTCATTCTCTTTCCCATCTTCATTCTCTTTCCCATCTCCTGCTTCTTTTCTGTCTTCTTCCTCTTTTTCATCTTCTCCTTTCTCTTTTCCACCTTCTCCATTTCCTTTTCCGTCTTCACCTTTTTTTCCATCTTCTTTCTCTTTTGCATCTTCTCCTTTCTCATTTCCATTTTTATCCTCTTTTCCATCTTCTTCCCCCTTTTCATCTGTGTCTTCTTTTCCAGCTTCCCCTTTCTCTTCGTTTTGATCTTCTTCATCTTCTTTCTGATCTTCTTTTTCATTTTTTACTTCTGCTGCCACTGCTTCTTTCTTTTCTCCTCCCTTGTCTGTGGCATCTTCAATATTTTTTTCTTTTACTTCCACAATTTCTTCTTCAGAAGCTGGTGCCTGTATGCATAGTGAAAAGAAAAACAAGATTCTGTCTGTAAATTTAGAACCATTTCCCCTAAATATTTACACTGGATTATATCTATTTCACAGAAAGACTAATACTTCATTTAAAGAAGGTAATTTTCCTGTGAAAGAAGCCTGCTAAATATCACATTATGAGAAAACATTCTAAGAAATGAGATTAACTAAAGTATGTCCACAGAAATATCAACAAATAGATATTTGAAACAATAAATACAGAAACACTTATGAATACTTTTCATTTCAAATATGAAGAAGCACAAAGTAAATACTTAAAGAATGATATATATTTATTCTATATCAGCAATTCTTAATGAGGACTATGCATGTAAACATAATATAGTCCTTGGAAAAATAACATATTTTGTTTCTATAATAATGATATTTGTTTTTTATGTAAAAATTACTTGAAAAGTACTGTACCAGATATTATAAGATAACTTACAAAAGATTTTCCACATTTGCATATGTTTGGTTTATAGATTTGGTGGCTACATCCCATTTTCAGTGTTTTATTACAATACCTAAAAATGTTGTATGCATTAACTATGCAAAATAAGATTAAAAACATTTATATAATGATTTTCTTTGCCATCTACAGAGGAAATAAAAGAATCATAAATTCTGGAAAAGGGATTTACAAATAGCCTGTGTGCTGATAAAAGGAATAAAGATTGGCCTGTATTTAATAAGAAGGTCGTTATGTTAGTACTAAGTCATAAACACTGGCATTGTTCTAGTAACAGCAATGCTAAGCCACTGCTCGCACTACTGGTCCCTCTAAATTCTCATATTTTAAGTTAATTTTATTTTCCTCTTAGATACCATTATACTATAGAACCACTGCTCACTTAATTTTTTCCAACTTGTAAACTAAAAGGCAAATAGGAGTTCTTTCAGTTGTACCCATTGTTAAACTTTCAAATAGATAAAACTGTTAACATTAGAAGATACCTCTATAATTTTGGCTTCTCCATTTTTAGCATTTTCATTGTAGTCTTCTTCAACAACTGCTTCTTGCTTGGTTTCAGCAACTGCTTGGGCACTTTTATCTATGTTTTCTTCCATCATATCACTTTGTGTCTTCATTTTCTGCCAAGCAATATAAAACAATAAAAATAAATATACAATTAACCGCTGTGTTGATTAAATGGTCACAATTATTTTACCAGCTGTTGTAATAATTTATGCAAACACTTTAAAGTATCACAGATAAACCTGGTATCAAAAAATTATCATATAATATCTTCATTGTAAATTTCATTGTAAGCCTAAAGCAGCATTAAAAATGAACAATGTTCCCTTGATATAAATAAAATAAATTTTCTTTTAAGTTGAGTGACATAGATGAGAGGCAACCAGTTAGAATGCTGACTAGTTGCTGCCAAGGACAAACTGCTGGCATCAGGTTAGATTGATCAATTAATTCCCTCTGACTAGAGAGGGTCAGTTTATTTCTGTCAAGTCTAATTAATAAGGAACAGGGTTTTGTTGATTGTTAAGCCTCCATTGGTAATAATTAAGAGAAATGCTGTTAGTGAGAACAACAATTTAGATATATTTTTAAAAGACCTTATGGTGATATATGTGTTTCAATCTTTGTATCTACAAGTTTGGAATGCCCTGATTCATGACGACTTTACCAAGAAAATTTTTTGCCTACCTGTGTATGTAATAGAAAGACCACCGGATTGAGGGGCCAGAAAACCTGTGTTTGAATTCTAGATTTGCCACTTATGTGATGTGATCTTGAGCAAAGGCATAAGTATCTTTGAGGCTGTTATTTTCATATATAAAAAGAGAGTAATACCACCCACCTCACAGGGAAGTTATAAGGAGAAAATGAGAAAACACATGAAAAAAATGCTTTAGAAACTGTAATTTGTAATTTAGATATAAGTTATTACTCTTTTAACACATGAGAAACAGAGCCAAGGAGGGTAAAGTCTATGGTTATATAGTATATGTTTTAGTCTAGCCCTATTTTTCTTTTCTTTTCTTTTTTTTTTTGAGACAGGGACTCCCTCTGTCGCCCAGGCTGGAGTGAGGCAATCTCTGCTCACTGCAACCTCCTCCTCCCAGGCTCAAGCAATCCTCCCACAACAGCCTCCCAAGCAGCTGGGACTACAGGCACGCCCGGCTAATTTTTGTATTTTCTGTGGTGACGGTGATTTGCTATGTTGCCCAGGCTGGTCTCAAACTCCTACGTTCAAGCAATCTGCCCATCTTGACCTTCCAGAGTACTCAGATTACAGGCGTGAGCCACCACGTCTGGCCTTACTTTTCTTTTTAAAAGAAAATACGCTGTATTTACTGTTTTAAAAACTTGTAAGTTGAATATTTAACCTTACGTAATAGTGGACTTGAAAAGTAAAATGCAGAAAAAAAATAAGCCTTCTTTTCTTTTGTCACCATTAAATATACCAATTACTAAAACTTCAATTGCCCTAAGTTTAGCAATATTTTTTAATGAAGGATTTCATTTATGAACATGATGACAGTTTATACTTTGTTCAACTACAAAGTGATAGGATTAGATGCTCTCTAATGTTTCTCATAGCTTTAACCTTTTATGATTTCAGGAATTCAACCAGTATTCTTATGTATTAAGCAATTAACAGTAAACTAAATATTGAGATTATATCTATTTCTACATGCCTTTAGCCACAACACCAGAGTATGTAAGTCCATACAAAATCAATTGTGTCCATTTAAAATTAACATATGCACATATATCTTACATATATATTATATATATATAATTATATATAATCTTATATACTTTGCCAACTGTAAAATATTATCAAATGTTAGTTACTACTTTTATTACAAAGCACAACTTTGGGGTTACTACTGTTTTCACCTTTTGTTTTCCAAGGGAAACAGTATTGTCACTATATGATAGCAAACGCATGTACATTTAATCGGCCTATCCAACTGAAATTGTTTTGTCTCTATCCAATGAAAATGTCAAAACACTGTGGGCAATCACAAAACAGGAACAAATAATCCCCACCCAAGGGGTTTACATGTATCATATGATAGAATATAATATATTACTAACTGAACAAAATATAAGCAAAGTAAAATGATCAGCTGTATGCCATTTCAAAAATTATTTTTGAAAAAAAACCCAATTTATTTCAATATTCTAAGTTGAATATTTACCCTTGAACTTGATGTTCCTTTGGGCTTCACCTCTGGTGTAATGGGCACAAGCATCTGCTTCAAGTTGTGGGAAAAGAAAAGAAAAGGAAAAAAAATCATATTTGAAGAAAGAACGCTAAAAATGAAATCCAACCTCTGAATTAAAATAAATGAGCATTAGGAAAAAAAATACATTTCCTTGATGTGAAAGCTTTTCTTAAAACTTCAAAAATAAATCGTGTATTGAATATTTTAGGATTCCCTAAATTTTAAAATGACATTTCACAATACATGGGCTGCTTTTTGAAAAGATTACTTACAGCAGACAACCTGGCAGATCTTCTCTTTGGCTATAAGTTAAAAACAAAAATCTGTTAAGAGAATTATGGATACAAAAAGCTAGAATTATTTTTATTGAGGTCAAAATATTTGGTGTAACAATACATAAATATTGTCATTAAAGAAGCAATTGTGAATTTGGTTAGAAAATACAAGAGAAATATGTTTTGATTTTTCCCTCCTCTGAACACTTTATATACTAAGGAAAAAGTCCCAAATTAAGCTTAAGTGGCTAGGCTAAATTAACACAGCAGCTAGTAACAAGGAGCACATTTAGAAATGAAAATATAGCCTTTTCTTGCCAAATGACAGAGCAATTATTTTGCTTAAAATGAAGAAGTTCTCTCCACATCTGAACAAGCACAATAAGGTCTTAAATTCGAAGAAGCTTGCAGTTTTTAATATTTACTATATATACATTTTTTCACACTCAGTATATTTTTATTGTGCATTAATTAGATTAAAATTAATATGCATTACCAAAACATTAGATTAACAAGGCCATAAAGGTAAACTGAGAGGTTTCTTTAATATAGTTGTCGCACAACAATGATTCTCGCTTTGTAGGACATATAGAAGATGGCATACTCTAGGAGTTAGAACAATATATATTCAATGCAATAACAAAAACTATATAGTACTTTAAGAAATGTTTCACATATATGAACAGTCATTTACAGCCTCAACTTTCTAAAGTAAGCAACATGTAAGCCTGTAAAGTACACATACCAAATGACAGTCTAACCCACAAAACACCCAAATAAAATATTAGCACATCTCTATTGTCAAGAATATTTCCTTACCATCATTTCTATAAAAAAAGTGAAAAAGCCTTTTCTTTTATTCTGAATGGCAATTTTAAAAAGTCCTCTCTTCTGAAATTCGGATATATATTTTTGAGAGAGCCCACTGGTATATCATATTGGTACTCATATTGTACAAATATACCAACCAGCATCTATTTTTTAGCTGCTTATGTCAAGTTTATAAAACGAGTGGTTTTTCCTAATAGATGCTAAGACTAAAGAAACTCACCTCCTGCCTCATATCACCTTGACCTGCAGCCTACACAGAGGAGAAAACCACACAGAAATAAGGTCATTGATATAAACACATAAATCAGAAAATACTGCCTGCGGATTACAAATTTCAATATAATTGCTTATTACTTTCTCCTGGGTTCCTGCTTAAGTAGACACGTGTTGTTTCTTAGGAACCATGCTACATACTGCTGTTTTACTAATGTGCACCAAGATGCAAGTGCATGCACAAGACATACTTTTACACAATTGATAGTTAATTTCATCCTTTTGTGTAAATTGCATCTCCTAAAAGCAAACCTTTGTAATTTTGAAATCCACCTGCTTTAGATAATGTAAAAGCCAAAAATGTGGGGGTGGGTCAAATGAAGGCGGAGCTTCATGCAATTTCGCTTTCTTGCCTTATGTTTGCCATGCAATTGTACCTATCTTATCCTCTCCACTGATTCTGGACTATTTTCTCCAAGTTTTGCATGCAAGAATTACAGCCCCCACAGTGTTTTGTGGGGGAGACCTCTTTGTTACAAAGTCAATGCTTTATTCTAAGAAACTGGCCACCGATTTTAAAACTTCCCGCCACTACCTGCTTTAAGGTTACTGTCAGTTCTGGAAAACAGCAAAACCTACTGCACAAGTATAGAAAAGCACAGTGGCGGGAATCTTAGGAAGGGGGGATGGTGATTAGAAACAGTTGTTTTCCATATCTGAGCAGCTCTTTAGCCTGAGAATTATCAAGCTATTGCACGATTCATACAGCCACAGAGCACGGGGGAATTTCAGTATTATTCCTATGTTTTAGGAATAAAGAAGGCGGACTTGTTTATAGGAATAATCCAAAAACAATCATAATGTCTTAGCACAGTGTTTTACGGTTTTACCAAGCAATGAAACAGCGTTCGATTTCACTTCTAGGGGACTAAGAAAAAAACGCCGAGCGTGAACTTGTTTCCTGTCTGAGAGGAGCCAGGAATTGTGAAGTGAGGGTTTGCAGAAGACCTGTGGAGCTCGGAAGGCTCAGATCAATTCTGCACTACTAAAGTGAACAAATCCATGCTACCCCAACATCAGCAAGTTTATCCAACGCTGTTTCCTTATAATCTTCCCATCTTTAGCTAAAGAGCTTGGAAAGGTCCAGCTTTCTCACCCCTAAAGTTTCTAATTAGAGCGGTGAATCTCTGTTCTCTAGGACAGTTTGAAGTCTGCGCCGCCTAATGGCACAGGATTACCATTGCATAGCCATCTGGCCTGACAAGAAGTGGAGGAGGAGGGAAGGAAAAAAAAAAGAAAAAAGAAAACGGGAAGAACAAAGGCAAATACAAGAGAAAGCCATGGCTTTCGTTCCCCAGACGGGACGGTTCCCCGAGAAAAGCCGGTGGCAGAGGAGGAAACTGAAGTATGGTTGGGAGAAGTGTTCTCCAATAGGGTAAGCGAAGGAAGGGGGTTGGGGTAGGAAGCGACAGCCCAGCGCTATGGCTGTTTGTAATTCAGCATGGAGACACCTTTCAAGAGATTCTCTCAAACAAAACACTCTAAAAGTGAACTACCAGTTGCATGCAAGACCATCCTAAACCTTACACCGACTGCTCTTTGCCCTTCTCCCCCTTTCCGTTTCATTACATCACAAAATGGAAGAAGCCAAAAAGCTTTAAAAAAAACCAAACAAACAAATAAATTCTTCCTATTAGGAAATAGGTAACTCAGCAGCTAATTCCCCGTCTGTCTTTCCGTTTCACTTACCTTTCTTTTGGGCATTGTTGTAGCTCTCTATAGGAGATCTTAGTCAGCAGAAAAAAAGCCGAAGGCAGTCACTGCCTGACTGCTCCAAGAGCAAATGAGTTTTCAATGAACTAATTGCAGCACGACCTGTACTCTCCTCTGAAAAAAAAAAAAAAAAAAAAAAATCCCTCGTTATTGGCAACATTAAACACGCCAAGACGCAACCAAACTACGTGAATGGTTAACCGGAGTGGGAGCCACATCGGAGTGACAGGCTCTCAGGCCAATAAGGAGAGGCAGCCGGCTTTGAGGGGCGTGGCCCGCGAACTTGCCCGAAGCCCTCGTTCCCTGTCGGCTCTAACCGCTGGTGTAGCGGCGGAGCACGCGAACTTAGCAAAGGCTAAGCGATCAGGAATAAGAACGGCAGGAAAGCCAGAGCTGTCTTGATCAGTTTTTTTTCTTTTATGTTATAATGACAGGCGAAAGCCACAACAATTGCTTTCTTCACAGCCTCCAAACCCGCCACCCTTCCCTATTCCTAGCGGGGAAAGTGCTTTTAAAACCAGTTGAGTCTGGGCTCCGGTCTTTCCCTGCCACCTTTGGCGGGATGGTGTTGAACCGACAGGAACATTCATTCAGAAAGCGCAAAAGAGTGGAGATGTTTCTCTGGTGTGGGAACATCCTGCCAAAGCAGAACTGTGGTGCTGGCAAGAGGAGGGTGCCAAAATGGCGTGTTTTCCGCAGGTGGAGAGTAGCGACAAAACCGGGAGCTATACCGTTATCCTACTTGGAGGGGGTATACGAAGAATTCAGTGGGACTCCGAGGGAAATGTGTAATAGCAGAGGTCTATCCAAATGAAAAACACTGAGAATAGATTTTTAATCTGAAGGTTGCATTTAGTGAAAGGACTCAAGAAGGTGCTATCCACGAAAGTGTTTAGGACTCAGAACCTAGACTAGCATAAGGCGACTGAGGTACTCGCCTCAGGAACAAAATTTAAGCTTGTGACAAAAACCCAGGAGACTAGGATGAGGCGAGTGAGGTGAGTCACGCAAGTGCAGGGTATGATCCTGTCTTTATTTAAATTTTTGATATTTTGTTCATCATGGACTTTTTTGCAAGAATTTTGATATTTAAAAAGATTGTCTAAAAATATTAACTATCTTCATTACTGAGTTTTTAGGCGGCCCTTTAAAATTTTTGCCAAAGGAGAATGTCTCCATAGCGTCACTCTAGTCCTAGCCATATTTAGGTGACTTTCGACTTATAGGTGCCTTTCAGTGTCAGTTTCTGAAACCTAAAGGTTTCAGGGTTGAGGTGGAGATTGATGAATAAATTACTTGGGAATAAATATGATTAAAACAGAGGATCTAATTCCCCACTGCCCTTTCTCAGAGGCGCCTCGATGTGGTTGTGTTTTCCCAAACAACTACCCAAATCCTTATCCTGGAGGGTTAATCAAAAAAGAAATTTAACCTTTTGAAGAGTTACTTTAGGAAGAATTCATCTGTGTTCATGTAGGTTAAAAAATTTGGAATAATCAGTTTAAGACATAAGCACTGTATCTCCTACAGAGTGCCAAACCATCCCTTCAAGCAAAAATACAGCCTAACAGAATAACACATTATAATTATTATATTTACTATTGTTATATTATTTTTACTTTGTTATATTTTTATATTATTATTATTATTATTGCCCATTCTTCCCCAGCACTGATAGTGTGGAATTAAATAGATCAGGTAGAATGAGCCTGCGTGACTGCTGCTCAGCTTCCTTCCCCCAACTTCATACTGCATTCTAATTCAAGTTAAGTAAATCAGAAAGACATTTAAATTGCTTCCTTCGTCCACAGTTATTGGGATAATCCCTGGATGTTCCTGATGTCACTTTTTGCCCTTATGGTAAAAGCATTCCTGAGTGAACCTAGATATGTTTCAATCATTTTATTCTCCAACAGTTAGAAGATAAGCATAAAAATTGATTTTAATATAAGGATTGCCTCATAAGGATAAGAAGAAAAATGAAGGGAATGAAAATGTGTCAGCAGTGGAATGCATCCATTCAACAAATTCTTATTTAGCATTATTTTGTGAGTCGGATTTTGTTTTTGTAGACTAGCTTATGAAAATGCGAAACCCTGTAGCATGCAAAGTTGCATTACACAGCTTCTGTCTTTAAGGAATTTTATAATTTTGTAGGATTGAGCAAACAGATGCATACCTATTTACAAATCAAAGCTGATTGTATTATCTGAATGGTGCAATCTAAATTCAATAATAAAACAGGAGGGAAGGATCTTTTAGGACTAAGGTAACTTGGCAAAGGGTTTGATTGAGGAAGTGGAATTTGGCTTGCCTGTGAACAGTTCGGTAGACTGTTACATTATAGCAAATGCAGAGGCAGGAAAAGTTTGTACTTGTTCAGGGAACATAGTGCCTAGTCCAAGTGGATTGAAACAAATTATCTTGAGGAGCCTTGGAAGGTAAAGCTTAGAGGTTTGAAGCAAAGCAAAATGTGCAGATCAGTGAGCTCTAAAACTCCTCTTAAATTTGTCAGCAATTTTCTTTTTTGGCCAGTTTTTCCTTCTTGACGGCTAACGTGTTGCAACTGTGATTTATATCTTATTAAATTGAAAAAATAGTCATGCATGCAGAAGACCATTTTCTAAGTGTGAAACATTCTTCTGTTTCTTGACCCAAATCCCCCATCTCTTCATGTTCTTCCTTCTAACCATTAACCAGAGCGGTCCTTTACATTAGCAAACCTGTTTAGGCTCTTTGCCTTCGCAGTATTATTACCTCTGACTGCAGCCCCATTCTCAAATATCTTCACCTATCAAATGATTACCAAACTATTTAGACCCAATCCAAATATCACCTCTTTGACAAAAGCCTTCTTCAATCATTTTAGCCCTAAGAAATTCTTCCCTCCTGTTATACAATTTAGATTGTACTACTTATATGACACAAGCAAGCTTGATTTTTCCTTTTTTTCCCAACCACTCCATCAAACTTCTTCAAATTCGGTCAAACTTGTATATACTTATTTCCTTTTGCCTAAATATTTACTCAGCACATCACACTCTACATACCTTCTGTAGAATTTACTACTTTTACAATATATTTTTCTAAAATTGATAAATTATTCCAGAGTAAAAAGATTATTTTTGTGTAATTGTCAAAGTGAGACTTTTTACTGGACTATTTTTTTCTAAGATTATGTTGGCTTGTTTCTCTTTTTAATTTATTAATGACTAGGAAAATTGATTGCCTGACAATTCTCCACAGAATTCCCTAATTTTACCTGGCTATTAAGCATGCCTACTACCACTCCCAAAATTTATAGGAACTGTAACGTGTCCATTTAGTAACCAGTTGAAAATGACAGAGGAAGATATGAAAATTTACAGATTAAAGACACCAACATTAAGATGTATTGACAGAGAATTCAAAAGAAAATATTATGTATTTATGAGAAAAGGAATGCTAGACAGCCAAGATAAAACAGGTCTTCAAATGTTCTGTATATTCATAGTTTAAAATTTTATATATATATATGATTAATTAAAAGCATTCTAGATACACTACTTTGCATGCAATGGGATCTCAAAAATACTGATTGACTAGTAAGAAATATTTTATTTTCTCTGTTAAAATATCTCTAATTTTGACCTCATGCAACACCATTATTATTCCTGTTGTATTTTAATAAAATAAAAAATTGGAAAACTATTTACTATTGTCAGCAAATAATGCAAGAATTCTATCATGTTATTAGAATACAGTGTTTTAGATATTTTTTGTTGGTATTTTCAGAGGGTAAAATAAATACAAGTCTACAGTGAGCCAAATACATCAATACACTTATTTCTGAGCCTTGTTTAAGATTGATATGAGAAATTTATTTGAATTGATGATGCCACTTAGCTGAGACTGACTCTGGAAAAACTGTAATTCTGGTGACCCAAATCTTCCTATGTCCTATGTTTATTTGCAGCAGGCCCAAGACTAATAAAATACTTAATTAAAGAGTGGCCACTGATATGATAGATGGATTATTTTTCCAGTGGTAAAAGTAAATTGAGCTGCTTTCTAGGGGTAAAAGGAATATAATACATTTTATGTTTCTATTTGTAAAATTTCTACCGACTTTTAAAGTAACAATTTAAAAGAATGCTATTTTTAGGCTTTCAGACATTCAAGTTTAGAGGATACTAATAGAGATTTTCTAGTTTCAATACCCTTGGAATACAGATGAATAAACACAAGCCCAGAGAACTTAAATGACTTGCCAAAGATCATCTATTAAAATTTAAGCAGTTGGCCGGGTGTGGTGGCTCACGTCTGTAATCCCAGCTCCTTGGGACGCCGAGGCGGGTGGATCACCTGAGGTGAAGAGTTCGAGATCAACATGGCCAACATGGTGAAACCCCATCTCTACCAAAAATACAAAAATTAGCCGGGCGTGGTGGTGGATGCCTGTAATCCCAGCTACTCGGGAGGCTGAGGTATGAGAATCACTTGAACCTGGGAGGCAGAGGTTGCAATGAGCCAAGATCGTGCCACTGAACTCCAGCCTAGGTGACAGTGAGACACAGTCTCAAAAAAAAAAAAAAAAAAAAAAAAATCAGGCAGTTTTTTTCACTTTTTTACTAAAAATTTTATCTATGGTTGTGATATCAGCAATTATGCAGTTTATACAGAAATGTTAATGACTAAATGAAACATTTGGTAAACACGAATTATGTTCCATCTCAATGACCTTAAAACTCAAGAAGAAACTCTGGCTGTCAACCTACTTCAGATATATCTTTTTACTGATTCATTGGATCCTCACTCATCTATGATCTTAAACTTGTATTCTCTTGTCAGTTTTCTATACCTCAAGAAAGTAGAAAATTCAGAAGAGAGAAACTACTTTTTACCTTATTCCTTTATTTGTTTTTTGGTCTAAAGTAAGTCTAGTGAATGTGAGTTTTTAATCTTGAACGTCCAAATGCTTGCCCATGTTTTCTTCTTTCTCTTGCCAGCAAAGAGGTTTTCAGATAAAATTGCAGATGAGATTCATTATTGGTTAAATGTTATTTGAAGATTTCTAACATCCAGTAGGTGTCATCATTTACTTGAAAAGGGTTTCAAACTGTCTTTATAAGATTTCTGCTTCCCTTAAATGTATTTATAATACAGTTAGTATTTAAAATTAAAAGATTAATTGTATATATTAAGATGTACAACATGATGTTTTGATATACATATAATGAAATGATTACTACGGTCAAGCAAGTCAACATATTCAACAACAAAAAAATTATTGTTTTGTGGTAAGAGCACCTAATGTTTACTCTCTTAGAAAATTTCTAGGGTGTTTACTAAATCCTATCTATTGAACTTAATTTATACTTTTGGTATAGTTGATATCTATGTTTTTGCATGAAATAGAAGACTTTTAAAATCTTAATATGATTGGAACATTTAACCTTCATCCTCAACTTATAGAAGCACAGATATTAATTCATAGCTTTTAAAATATGGAAATGTGGATTGTGACACTTCTGAAGTTGTGTGGCTATTGTGGCACATTGAAAAAATGACATCTTTAGTTTAAAGCAATTATATTTTCACTTTATTTTAATTGGCCTTAATGTTCAGGCTTTTTCTCCTTAGAAAGTTCACTAATGCTGGTTACTCTTACAAAAAGAAATGAAACAAGAATTCAAGAATTGATAAATGCCCCAGGCTGCCTATATGAGACAAGAGTCTATTTTCGAGAATAGATCAGTTTTCGGTGTAGTTCAACTGTTCACTAGTGAGGGTTGATTAGAAATAATCACCTTCATGAGAGAATAGTGGTGACCTGTCAAATAGGTTGTGTGTTAGAAACCAACATCTTTATTAAGAAAAATATTTAATTTAGTAAACTGATGTCATTTTAACCAAAAGCTAAAGTTGAATGCCATTTTTTAGATGTCCATAACAATTGATTTTCTTCAGTTTGTGTTATGCTAGGATATTTTTTTCCTTTTCCTGTTTTGGGTTTTATCCATTCACTTAGAGCCTTACTTAACATTTTATAACAAGCTTCATATAACCTACGAATTGTTTTATTTTGTTGTAAATTATTTGAAACACATGGGCCATCAATTGGAGCTTGCTTTAATTTAGACACATTTAAGGTGAGATAAAACGATGTTAAAACTAGCTGTCTTTAATCCTCAAAGTGTAGATATGAACACTCTGATGAAGTAGTAGGGCTCAAGTAGATTTTCTTGCATGGGGAATTGGCAATCTATGCTATTGCTAACATTAACTGTATAGTCCTTTAAGAGGATAAAAGGACAAATGGCTGTTCAACAAAGGTATTAAATTTTCAAATGCTCTAGAATGCACAGCAAAGGTAGAGTACAGGAAGGAAGAAAGAAAGGGAGATTCACTAAGGGGGAATCATTAAAATTTATGTCTTAAGAGTCATATTTGGAGGCATTATATATGTGTGTGTGTGTGTGTGTGTGTGTTCTTACCTTCTAAGGACATGGTGACATTCTCACATTTACTTGTTTTTCAAGGAATCATTCTTTTTTGTTTGTTTATTTCTATCCTTTTTTTATTCAGTCTGTGCTCACTTCCTTTGTTAAACAATAGCTGACATGCTTCAATCATTTACACCTACTCAAAACCTAAAAAGATTATATTTTATATTGAAATGAGTAACAATTCAAGCAAATAGACATGCTCAGTTCTCACAAATTTTAATGACAATAGTATAAATCCACATTTACATATTTTCATTATTTCCAATAAACTAAGCGTATCTTTGGAACTCTTTCCCTTGGTTTCAGGGTTAAATTGCCTAAGTGGAAATAAGATAATATTTTTAAAAATATGCTCTCTAAATAGTTTACTTGTTGGAATATATATTGTTTAGTCTACTTCATATACAGACACATGATCAATTCATGTTTAAGGGAAAATATAATTACTCCTTCAGTTTCCTATTTGTTTTTATGTTCTAGTTTACTTCTAAATTTATTGTAAGATTGGATACCATTTAGCACTTAATTTCTTCTGAATAAGGCCCACACTGGAGATAAAAAAGGTAATAAAATATATATGGTTCATGCTTTTTTGGTTTGTGAGATGGGTTTTGCTCTGTGAAAAATATTAATATTTGTATAGCTCTTGAAAACAGAAACACTGTTTTGTGAGTTTATGCTAATTTTTGTCTATAAAAGGTAGCATTCTATTATATTTGGTTGTCTTAATTTCATCTTTAAAATAACTGTGGTAAGATTAATGTCTTGAATATTAATTTTTGCTTTGTTTACATTTTAAGAGCTTACTCAAGTCTTCGTTTCTTCCAGTCAGCCAATTGCTAATGACTATTTGAAAATTACACTGGCTAGGTTCTTGGAATTTGTGGAACTTGTTTATCAGAGAAGAGACTCCAAAGAGTAGCAGAGAGAAAAAGAGCCATATTGAAGGAACTTTGAACTTTCCAGAAAGCAGAGGAGGTGACATGATGTGTGACGGAAAAGAGTACCTATTTGCACATAGTGTCCCAGACTATAAAGTGGCTGTGGGACGCCAAATCAGAAAATAGGAATAGTGGAAGAGGGGGTCATCTCTGAGAATGATTGGGAAAGAAGTACTTCACAGACAGGTGGCAAGAACTGGCACTGGAGAGCAGCACCAATTTACACTCTGACACAGAAGCATGCTCACTTCGATACTACAGCATTTAGTAACTGAAAAATTATTCGTTTTTAAAAATTGAATAGGTTGAAATAGCTTTTTTTGATTTGCATATCTTTAATTACGAGTGAAGCTGAACATCTTTTCATATGTTTGATGACCATTTGTAGTTCCTGTCTGTGAATTTTTCGACCATATCCTTTCTTTTTCTACTAGATTTTCTCTTTCATTTTTTCAGCTCTTAATAGTGGTATTTTTTTCTAGAGAGAAGACTTTAGCTTTTATGTAGTCTTATTATTTTCCTTTATTACTTCTGGTTGTGTTTCCCTTTAGAAGAGTTTCTCTATTCCAAAGGTATAAGCAAATCCATTTACACTTCTCTTTATAAATTACATAGTTTTACTTTTCATAGTTAAATATTTGTTCAGTCCTCTGGAATTTATTTTGGTTTCAGGAGTGAGTGGGGGATACAGCCTTATTTTTTTGGAAATATAAGCCAGTGTCTCGGCGGCATAGAACTTACCATCTTCAGGTAAGGAAGTTGAGGCTAGAGCAGTTAAACAACTCACCTAAAGTTTCTAAGTAAGTTATTAGCAAAGTAGAGACTAGAAATCTGGTCTGCTACTTAAACTTTTGGCCTGTAATTTTTCCAACAAAGTACGCTGACTCATTGTCACCTTCTCTACTTAATTAAGTACTTTCCTGGCATGACAGCATTCTGATTTACTCTAACCCAGTAGAAATTAGATGAAAAAACTTTTTAAATTTAAACAATTATCTCCTTGCCACCAGGAAAGTGTGAATTAGAAAATGATTTATTTCCTTGTATAGGGAAGATTTATACCAGGAACTTCGGAGAGAGAGACCAGGTGTGCTTTAAACTGGTGGTTGGCATAAGTCTGGAAGGTAATGATCATAATGCTATCATGAGAGAGGGTTGGGGTAGGAATGGTAACAAAGTAAGAGGGAAGAACTGGACTTCTTTATATTTTTCTCTTAAGCTAGACCTCACAGAATTACTAGTTGTATATAATTAGTAAGATATGCTTTAAATTAATAATAACAGCTTCCACTTATCAGGATCTTACTATGTATAAAGTACTTTGTTAGGCTTTATATGAATTATCTCTGGTCCTCAGTATACAGATGATAAAGCTAGTAATTGTTGAGTAAGAATTCAAGTTCAGAACAGTTTGATTCCACAGCCTCTGCTCTCTTAATTAAATTTCAGTTCTTTCAACCTTTTTTTTTTTTCAGTAATTCTGCCTTTGAATCTTGGATCAGAAATCTATTATTATAAGAAAACTCAGCATATAAAATTTTGCTAATGTAATTAATCAGATAGAGAATTAATTATGCTTGGTTTCCTGTCTTGTAGTTTTAAATTTTCAGTTCTCCCTGAGATACCCTGCCATCGTGCCTCCAACTGAGAAATAGCTACTAGATCAATGCTTGTAGAATGTAATTATCCTGACCACAGTTGTAATTCATATGCATTAATTCCACAAATATTAATTGAGCACTACAAGGGTCCAACTTCTGTATCAGGCACTAAGGATACAAAGATTTGACTCTGATTCTTGAGAAGCTCACACTCTAATAAAAATAAGTGTGCTTATAAAAATTACACTGTAATCTGAAATGTGATATAAATGAGATATGTGAAAAACATTATGGGGACCAGAGGGAGAACCAACTAACACTGTCTGAAAGTTGGGTCAGGGAAGAACTTACCGATGAGGCAAAGACAAACAAGAGAGATGGATGAGCATTCTAAGTAAAGGAATTACTAATAATACCATAATTTTTACCCATCCTCAAAAAGTAATATTTTTGAGAACACAGATTTTGTGTGCTAAGTATTTATTTTTCTTAGTACACAGGAAAACAAATACATAACTATTAAAACATTTGCCAGTGTGTCCCCACAAATTTTCTCGTGGACCACCAATGGTAGTGTATCCACACATTGAGAAGCATTGGTCTATTAGCAATACTGGCGTTATTCCCAGGGCTCAGTGCAGCTGTGTGGGTTTTTTATATAACTGGACATTTGCTGTCCATTTAGGCTATGTCTTTCTTAGGCGGTGGTGAATGGATGACATTTCGTTTTTCTTTCTTGACTACAGAGAAGTGGAACACTGCATTGAGTATAGTCAGGTGAACCCCTGAAAAGGACCTGTGTGGGGATTGAAAAGGACTTTATGAGTATCCAGAATGAATAGAAAATATGACCTTGCAGCTTCCATTTTAGGCAAACAAGGGCAGATATGAATCATCCAGCTGATTTGTGGAATACTTTAGCCTCCTTGCTTAAGATGTTGACTATACAAGACTGGCGAACATATGGCATATATACCATCATGTGTATGTCACATAATTTCACTGACGTATGAAAAAATAAAATTATCTTTATTCCTTCGTGTTAAAAACTCTCAATAAGCTAGGTATTGAAGGAACTTACCTCAAAGCATAGGAAACATATATGACAAACTCACAGCCCACATCACACTGAATGGACAAAAGCTGGAATTATTCCCCTTGAAAACTGGCACAAGACAAAGATGCCCCATCTCACCACTCCTATTCAACATAGTATTAGAAGTTCTGGCCAAGGCAATCAGGCAAGAGAAAGAAATAAAGCGCATTCAAATAGGAAGAGAGGAAGTCAAACTATCCTTGTTTGCAGGTGACATGATTCTATCTCTCAAAAATCCCATCATCTCAGCCAAAAAGCTACTTAAACTGATAAGCAACTTCAGCAAAGTCTCAGGATGCAAAATCAATGTGCAAAAATCGCTAGCATTATTATACACCAACAACAGTCAAGCCGAGACCTGTCATGAATAAACTTTCATTTACAGTTGCCACAAAAAGGACAAAATACCTAGGACTACAGCAAACTAGGGAGGTGAAAGATCTCTACAAGGAGAACTACAAACCACTGCTCAAAGAAATCAGAGATGACACAAACAAATGGAAAAACACCCCATGATCATGGAAAGGAAGAATCAATATCATTAAAATGGCCGTACTGTCCAAAGCGATTTGTAGATTCGATGCTATTCCCATTAACTTACAATTCACATTCTTCACAGAACTAGAACAAAACTATTTTAAAATTCATATGGAACCAAAAAAGATCTAATAGCCAAGGCAATCCTAAGCAAAAAGAACAAGGCTTTATGCTACCCGACTTCAAACTATACTACAGGGCTAAATAACCAAACAGCATGGTACTGGCATAGACCAATGGAATAGAATACAGAACCCAGAAATAAGACTGCACACCTAAAAATATCTGATCTTTGACAAACTTGACAAGAACAATCAATAGGGAAAGGATTCCATGTTCAATAAATGGTGCTGGGATAACTTGCTAGCGATACTCAGAAGATTGAAACTGGACCCCTTCCTTACATCATATAGAAAAATTAACTCAAGATGGATAAAGACTTAAATGTAATACCCAAGACTACAAAAACCCTAAAAGACAACATAGGCAATGACATCCTTGAAATATGAACAGGCAAAGATTTTACAACAAAGACACCAAAAGCAATCCCAACAAAAGCAAAAATTGACAAGTGGGATTTAATTAAACTAAAGAGCTTCCACACAGCAAAACAAACAAACAAACACCACCAATAGAGTAGACAGACAACCTATAGAATGGGAAAAAATTGCAAACCATGCATCTGACAAAGGTCTAATATCCAGCATCTGCAAGGAACTTAAATAAATTTAGAAGAAATAAAACAACACCATTAAAAAGTGGTCAAAGGACATGAACAAGCAATTCTCAAAAGAAGAAATACATGCGGCCAACAATCACATCAAAAAAAGCTCAACATCACCTATTATTAGAGAAATGCAAATCAAAACCACAATGAGATACCATGTCACATGAGTCAGAATAACAATTATTAAGAAATCAAAAAAAAAAAAAAAACAGATGCCGTGAGGTTGTGGAGAAAAAGGAACGCTTATACAGTGTTTATGAGAGTATAAATTAGTTCAACCATTGTGGAAGACAGTGTGACAATTCCTCAAAGACCTACTAAAGACAGAAGTACCATTCGACCCAGCAATCCTATTACTGTGTATATACCCAAAGGGATGTAAATCATTCTATTATAAAGACACCTGCAAACATTTGTTCATTGCAGCACTATTCACAATAGCAAAGACATGGAATCGACCTAGATGTTCATCAATCATAGATGGGATAAAGAAAGTGTGGTATAAATACACCATGGAATACTATGCAGCCATAAAAAAGAATGATATAATGTCCTTTGCAGGGACATGTATGGAGCTGGAGGCCATTATGCTTAGAAAACTAACCCAGGAACAGAAAACCAAATACCACACGTTCTCACTTATACGTGGGAGCTAAATGATGAGAACACATGGACACACAAGAGGGGAACAACACACACTGGGACCTATCAGAGGGTGGAGGGTGGGAGGAGGGAGAGGATCAGGAAAAATAACTAATGGGTACTAGGCTTAATACCCATGTGATAAAATAATCTCTTCAACAAACCTCCATGACACACATTTGCCTATGTAACAAACCTGCACCTGTATCCCTAAACTTAAAATAGAAGTATAAAAAGTTATCTTTTTAACTTGATAGCTTCTTTAGATTTTTGTCAGCAATTACTTCAATGTTTCAATTAAATTTTTAAATGTAAAAAGGTTTAGGTTTTTAGTAAATTGAATTTCCATTATATTTTTATTATAATGATCATAAAAATATCTGTTTGTTTTCCAGGAGTACAATAAATGAACGAATTTATTGATGATGAAACTGAATACATTTAGATCTAGCAAAAAAAGAGTGACACTAGAAAACAGTGGTTGTGAATATTACAAAACTTTTCTAATTTAAACATAGCTGACTAAATACTGAATTTTGGTCCGTTACAAATCATGCTATGTACTGTATTGCCATTTCCCAATTTTGGTTACAAACATCGATTATAGTCAGTTTAGGCCCTTCATGATGAGTTTGGACCCTATCATTTGATTTCATATTGAACTTGAGTGTTCCAATGAGTTTTGGATATAATATTTGGCTTCTTTAATTACTTAATTATTTTAAATTTGCGATGAGAGCTTCAAATTTCATTATTAGATTTCTTATTCATTAATAAGCTTTATTGAGATATAATTTACATGCCATGCACTGAACTCATTTAAAGTGTACAGTTCAGTATATTTTTTATGTATATCCAGAGTTGTGCAACCATCACCACAATAGATTTTAGAACATTTAAACCATCCACTAAAGAAATCCCTTGCCCACTGGTAGTCACTTCACATTCTCCCCAACTCCCTCCCCCAAAGTATCTGCAGTTTAACACATTGCTACATTTATGTGGAAATTAAATTAAAGGGACACAGAATAGTCAAAGTACCCTTGGAAAATAAAAATAAAGTTGAAGGACTCAGAATTCTCAGTTTCAAAACTCATTACAAAGCATCATTAAGACAGACAATGGCATAGGGCGAGACTTGTGGATCAATGGACTAGAACTCAGAATCCACAAAGACACAATTACATTTGTGGTCACCTGATTTTCAACAAAAGTTCAAAGAGAATTCCATAGAGCAAAAAATAGTCTTTTCAACAAATGACACTGGAAGAGTGAAAATCAGCATGCAAACAAATGAAATTGAGTGAACTTCTTCACATCATACACACAAAAAACAACTTAAAATAGATGACAGACCTAAATGTAAGAGTGAAAACAATAAAACTCTTATAATAAAACATAAGAGTAAGTCTTCATGACTTTGAGTTAGCCTATGGTTTCTTAAATATGACACCAAGAGCACACTCAATAAAGAAAAACAGATAAATTGGACTTCATCGAATTTAAATATTTTGTGCTGCAAGCAGTATCATCAGTCAAGTTAAAAGACAACCCATATAATGTGAAAATATTTACAAGTAATATGTATGATAAGGGACTTTTATCCAGAATATATAAAGAACTCTTACAACTCAATAAGAAAAAGACAACCCAATTTACAAATGGGGAAAGGATTTGATATGACTCAGTAATTCCACTCCGAGATTCATAACAAATAGAAATAAAAGCTTACATGCACATAAAAACTTATACACAGATGTTTGTATGGGCATTATTCATTATAGCCAAGTAGAAAGAACCCAAATGTCCACCAATGGATAAATGGGTAAGTAAAAGGTAGTGTATCAGTACAACTGAATACTTTTCAGCAGTAGAAAGGAATAAGATAGTGATACATGCTACCTCAAAAACATTATACTAAGTGAAAGAACCCAGTAACGAAGTGACTACAAATGATTTGATTTCATATATGTGAAATATCCAGATCAGGCAAATCAATAGAGACAAAAAATATCTTGGTGGTTGCCTGGGGCTGGCAGGGAGGGAGAATTTGGGGGAATGAAGAGTAAGTGCTAATGGATATGGGATTTATTTCTAGAGGGAAAAATATTCTAAAAATAATTGTAGTGTGCTATGTTTTGGGTGTGTTTTCTCCCTGCCATAACTCATGTTGAAATTTAATGCCATTGTAACCATGTTGAGAGGTGGGGCCTTTAAGTGGTGATTAGGTCATTAAGCTGGATTACCCTCTTTCTCAGGAGACTGGGTTAGTCCTCAGGAAACTGAATCAGTTCCTGCAAAAACAGGTTGTGTTATAAAACGGGTCAGCCTCCTTTGTCTCCTCTCTCTTAGCACATACCCAATTCTCCTTCCACTTTTCTGCTAAACTATGAAGCAGCACAAGGCTCTCACCAGATGCAGCCACCTGATCTTGAATTTTCCAGCCTCCAGAACTGTGAGCTAAGTAAACTTCTTGTCTAGATAATGTAATGAGTCTCAGGTATTTTGTTATAGCAACACAAGTAAACTAAGACAGGGTGAATGTTGCATAACCCTGTTATACTAAAAACATAGAATTTTACACTTTAAATGAGTGAATTATATGGTATCTGTATGATTTCTTACTAAAGCTCTTAAAAATAAATGTG
The DNA here is from genome assembly GCF_009828535.3 of Hylobates moloch. Taxonomy (NCBI): domain Eukaryota; kingdom Metazoa; phylum Chordata; class Mammalia; order Primates; family Hylobatidae; genus Hylobates; species Hylobates moloch. Next base: position 66,650,110 of record NW_026652282.1, read on the forward strand.
GATAAGTGCAATAAATTCCCTTTTTCCTTGTGAGTTTGATAAATTATAGTTGATGATTGAAACAAAAAATAGCATTCTCTGATGTTAAAGGCAAATAGTATTTAAAAAGTGGGAAAGGTAAAGGGACCTTAATGGAAGTATGGTTTCCCCACTATACTAAAAGTGGTAAAATGTTGAAACCAGGAGACTGTGATAAGTCACATATGTGTATTGTAATATGTACAGCAACCTCTATGAAAACTATACAAAATGTACACTCAAAAACAAAAACACTATAAATAACTCAAGATAGAATTCTAAAATATGTTCAAATAACCAACAGGAAGGCAAGAAAAGAGAAACAGAGGAATGAGAGCCAGAGGAAACAAACGGAAAACAAATAATAAAATGGCAGACTTAAGTTCTAACATATCAATAATAACCTTAAATGTAAACAGTCTAAATACAGGAATCAAAAGACAGAGACTGGAAGGAAACAAACAAACATTACCCAATGATATACTGTTTGCAAGAAACACTTGTCAAATTCAGTAACAGGGGTAGGTTAAACATAAAAGAACGGAAAAAGACACACCAAGTAAATACTTATTTTAAAAAGGTAGGAGTATCCAATCAAGTCAACTTCAGGGCAAATAAATTACTAGAGATAGAGGGACTTTAAATAATGATAAAAGGATCAATTCACCCTGAAGACATAATGATCCTAAATGTGCATGGATTAAACAATAGTGCCCCAAAACAAATAAATGAAGCAAATGCATAAAGCAAAATCCGATAGACCCAAAGGGAGAAAGAGTATGTTGAAGTCCCCAACTATACTTGTGGATCTGTATAGTTGGGGACTTCCACATATTCTTCATAGCAACTGATAGATCTACTAGATAGAAAGTCATCAAAGATATAAAAGAGCTGAACAATACAATAAACCAACAGGATCTAATTTATATATATTTAACACTCCACATGAAAACAGCAGAATACACATTTTTAAGCACTCATTGAACATTCATCAAGATATGCCATACCCAGCATCATAAGACACCTCAATACATATAAAAGCAATGATACAGATATGTTCTCTGACAATAATGAAATCAAATTAGAAATCAATAATAAAACAAAACAGGAAAATATCCAAATGCTTCAAAATTAAACAAAACACCTTTATATACCCCATCAGTCAAAGAGAAAGTCTCTAGGGAAACTAAACAATAAAATAAACATATCAAAATATAGGAGATGCAGCTAAAGCAGTGATCGGAGAGAAGTTCATAGCATGAAATGATTACATTAAACAAGAAGCAAGTCTCAAATTAATATTCGAATACTTTCAACAAGCTAGAAAAAAGAAAAAAGACAAAGCATGCAGAAAGATTATGAAATAATACAGAGAAAGGGAGAAATCAATGAAGTTGAAAACAGAAAAACATTGGAGAAAATTGATACAATTAAAAGCTGATTCTCAAACAAATTATAAGCTTGATAAACCTCTAGCAAGGCTGACAAAAACAAAAACAGATTGCACAAGTAACCAATATGGGGAATGAAACAGGAGATAGCACTACAGATCTTGCAGTTAATGAAAGGGTAATAAGGGAGGAATATGAACAACTTTACACTCACAAATTTTACCAGTTATAAGAAATGGACTAGTTTCCTAAAAATCACACACTCTAAAATCTCAACCATGATGAATAATCCCTGCTACTAAACACTTAAAACATAATTAAAATAAATTCTACATAATGCCTTCCAAAAATTCAAAGATATAACATTTCCTAATTTTACAAGGCCATTATTAACCTGTTACCAAAACCAGACAAAGATAGTATAAAATAAGAAAACTACAGACCAATATCTATCAAGAACTTAGAAGTAGAAATTTTTGATAAAACTTTGGCAAACCTAATCCAACAATGTATAAAAGAAATTACATACAATGACAGAGTGTGATTTATTCCAGGTATGCAAGACTGGTTGAACATTTGGCTCAATTAAAGTAATCCATCATTTTAATTTTTTTATTTTTAATTGTTTGTGGGTACATAGTAGGTGCATGTATTTATCAACAGGTGAAAGAAGAAAAATCATGTGATCATATTAACATATATGGAAGGCACATTTGACAAAATTCCACAGATATTAATGATAAAAACTCTCAGCCAGTTAGCAATAGAGAGAAATTACTTCAACTTGATAAAGAACATGTAAAAAATCCTATTGTTAACATCATATTAAATGGTGAAAGACTGAATGCTTTCCCCCTAAAACTGGGAAAGATGTATGCTCTCACCACTCTTTCTTAACACTGTGTGGGAAGTTTTAGTCAGCACAATAAGACAAGAAAAAGAAATAAAAGGTATGCAGTTGGAAGGAAAGGAATAAAATTGTCCCTATTTGCAGATGATATGATTGTTTACATAGAAAATCCAGTGAAGTCTCTAAAAAAACCTCTAGAACTAATAAGTGTGTTCAGTAAGTTTGGAAGATACGAGATCAACACACAAAAGTTAATTTCACTTCTATATACTATGAACAGGTGGAAAGTAAAATTAAAAGCACAATATCATTTACAATTGTTACAAAGAAAATAAAATATTTAGGTATATACTTAAAATATGTACAATTTCTATATGCTTAAAATTATACACTATTGATGAAGAACATAAAAAAAGAAATGGAGAGACATATCATGCTCACAGGATGAAAAACTCAGTATATAAAAGATATCAATTCTCTCTGAATTGGTCTATAGATTTCATGTCATTCTTATTAAAATTTCAAGCTTTTGTAGACATAGACATATTCTAAAATTTCTGTGAAAATGCACAGGTTCTAGAATAGCTAAAGCAATTTCAAAAAGAAAAACAAAGCAGGAAGAATCACTTCATATCATGTTAAGGTTTACTATAGCCACAGTAATCAAAGCAGTGTGGTTTGGCAGAAGAATAGGTGCATAGGCAACTGATTTTTGGTAAAGGTGCAAACACAAATCAATGAAGGGTAGTCTTTTCAACAAATGATACTAGAACAACTGGATACCCATAGGCAACAATGAACCTTGATCTTAACTTACACCTTATCTTAAAAACTAACTCACAAAGAGGCAGAATGGAAAGCTCCACCAATTATCTTCCCCGCGAGGACAGTAATTTAACAACTATCTACACAGAAAAAAAATCTTCATACGAAGCAAAAATTAGGTGAGCCGTCACAGTACCTGGTTTTAACTCTGTATTGCTGAAAGAGGCACTGAAGAGATAGAAAAAGCAGTCTTGAATCGCTAATACTGCCCCTCTGCCACTACCACAGCAGAAGCTGCACGGTGCAGGGAGCAACTCCACACTGCAGGAGGAAGAGTACAGCAACAGTGAGGCACTGAACTCAGTGCTATTCTGTCATAGCAGAAAGGAGAACTGAACCAAACTCAGCTGATGCCTGTCCACGGAGGGAGCATTTAAACCAGCCCTAGTCAGAGGGGAATTGTGGATCCTAGTGGTCAAGACTTGATTTCCTGCAAACCTCATCACGGAGGGCTCCAGCAACCTATGTCTGCAAGTAAACTTGAAAGACAGTCTATGACATAAGGATTGCAACTCTTAGGCAAGTCCTAGGGCTGAATTGAGCCCAGAGACAGTGGACTGGGTAGCTTGCAACCTACTGAGACACCAGCTGGAGCAGTCAAGGGAATATTGGCATCAGCCATCCCCTAACCCCAGGCTGCATAGCTGGCAGTCTTAAAAGAGACCTCTTCTTTCCGCATGAGGAGAGGAGAGGAAAGAATGAGGAGGAATTTGTCTTCTATCTTGGATACCAGCTCAGTCACAGCAGGACAGGGCACCAGTTGTGAGGTCACTGTTTCAGGCCCTAGTTCCCAGATAACATTTCCAGACATACCTTGAGCCAGAAGGGAACCTGCTGCCTTAAAGAGAAGGACTCAGGGCTGGGCGCGGTGACTCATGCCTGTAATCCCAGCACTTTGGGAGGCCAAGGCGGGCGGATCACGAGGTCAGGAGATCAAGACCATCCTGGCTAACACGGTGA
>NW_026652282.1:66664030-66689209 GCF_009828535.3 Hylobates moloch
ATATATATATCCTTGTTTATATTTGAAAAAATATATCCTTGTTTATATTTGAAAAAAACTAAAGACTCCAGAATAAAACTATTAGGCTGATTTAAAAATTCAGAAAAGTTGCAGGATACAAAATCTACATACAATCTGAAAATGAGGTTTAAAAAAAAATCCCACTTATAATAGCCACACATAAAATTAAATACCTAGGAATTAACTTAACCAAAAAAGTGAAAGAGCTCTGTAATGAAAACTATAAAATAAGATGAAATAAATTGAAGAGGATACCAAAAAAAGGAAAAATACCTCATCGAATCAATATTATTAAAATGTCCACACTACCCTAGGCAATCTACAGACTTAATGCAACCCCTATCAAAATACCAATGACATTCTTCACAGAAATAGAAAAAAAATTCTAAAATTTATAGGGAACCACAGAAGACCCAGGATAGCCAAAGTTATCCTAAGCAAAAAGAACAAAACTGGAGGAATCCTATTACCTGACTTTAAATTCTACAGAGCTATAGTAATCAAAACAACATGGTACCGGCATAAAAACAGACATATACACCAAAGGAACAGAATAGAAAACTCAGAGTTAATCCATACATCTACAGTGAACTCATTTTTAACATAGCTGCCAAGAATATACACTGGGGAAAAGACAGTCTCTGCAATATATGGTGCTGGGAAAACTGGATATCAGCATGCAGAATAATGAAACTTGACTCCTATCTCTTGCCATATACAAAAATCAAATCAAAATGGATTAAAGACTTAAATCTGACCCTTCAAACTATGAAACTAATACAAAGAAACATTGGAGAAACTCCCCATGACAACAGACCAGGCAAAAACTTCTTGAGCATTATCTCCCACAAGCACAGGCAACCAAAACAAACGTGGACAAATGTTATCACATCAAGTTAAAAAGCTTCTGCACAGCAAAAGAAACAATCAACAAAGTAAACAGACAACCCACAGAATTGGAGAAAATATTTGCAAACTACTCATCTGACAAGGGATTCATAACCAGAATATACAAGGAGCTCAAACAACTCTATAGGAAAAAAAAGTATAATAATCCAATTAAAAATGAGCAAAAGATTAGAATAGACATTTCTCAAAAGAAGACGTACAAATGGCAAACAGGCATATGAAAAGGTGCTCAACATCATTGATTATCAGAGAAATTCAAATCAAAACTACAATGAGATATCATTTCACCCCAGTTAAAATGGCTTATATCCAAAAACAACAGCAAATAACAAATGCTGGTGAGGATGTAAAGAAAACGGAACCCTTGTGGTGGGAATGTAAATTAGTACAACCACTGTAGGGAACAGTTTGGAAGTTCCTCAAATGACTAAAAATAGAGCTACCAAAAATAGAGCTACTAAAAATATGATCCAGCAATCCCACTGCCGGGTATATGCCCAAAAGAAAGGGTATCAGTATATATCAGTATATATATATATATATACTCTTAAAACTTAACCAAAAAACTCCCTACAACCCATTAGACAATTAGAAGTAATTAGAGAGTGGCTGAAAGACACAAATAGACATTTCATCAAAGAGGATATCCAGATGGCAAATAAGCACGTAAATAGATGTTCAACAATATTAGCAATTAGGGAAATGCAAAGTAAACTACAAAAAGCTATCATTACACATCTATGAAAACAGCTAAAATATAAATTAGAGATATTAGAAAATTCTGGCAAGAATGTGGAGAAATGGATCATGTATATGTTGCAGGTGAGAATGTAAAATGGCACAGCCACTCAGCAATTGCCCTCTGGGTCATTTTTCCCTGGAGAGTTAAAACTTATTTTCACACATAAAGCTGTACAGGAATGTTTGTAGCAGCTTTATTCATAATAGCCACAAACAGTAAAAACTCAAATGTCCTTCACTGTATTAATGGTTAAGCTATGGAACATCTATACCATGGAATACTACACAGCAATGTAAAGGAATGAACTATTGCTACATCCAACAGCTTGAATGAATTTCCAGGGAATTAAGTTGAGTGAAAAAAACCAACCCCAAATGATCACATACTTTGTGAATCCTTTTTAAAACATTCTTTAAATAACAAAATTTTAGAAATAAGTAACAGATCACCAGGGATTATGAATAGGGTAGTAATTGGGAAGGAGCTGGGGTGAGTAGTTAGAAAAACACAACATAATGGATCCTTGTCATAATGGAATTGCTTTGTATCTAGACTGTGATAGTGTATATATGAACCTATACTTGTGATAAAATTTCTTAGAACTTAATACACACACACAAACAAATGAGTGCATAAAAATATGTAGAAATGTGAACAAGGTCAGAGGATTGTTTTTTGTAAATAGCCTGTTTGTGATATAGTTTTGAAAGTCATTACCACTGGGGGAAACTGGGTAAAGTATATGGTATCACTCTATAATATTTCTTACAACTCCATATGAACCTATAGTTCTCTCAACAAAAATTTCAATTAAAAAAATGGATGAGTTTGGCTTATGGAATAGAATTTGTCAACCTGTTCTCCAAAATACTCAATGTCATTTTGTTTTTTAAAAATTAAATGGTCATTGTAGTTATTGGTGTTGTTGGTATCCTCCTGCAATATTTTTGCCTCCAAAGTAGTAATGGGAGCAAACATTGTACTATGTGAATGTGATCTAAATCAAGGTAGGCCAAGGTATGGCCAGAAGCGAAGCCAGGCTAACACATATTAGCAACAGCTACCATCATGCTGATTCACTTGTTATTTAATCAAAATGACTGAGGCCTCAGCCTAAAGTTTAAATCAGAGTTGAAATTCCCAATTCTTGGTTCCTCTGTCTAGAGCTCCACACACCTACGGATCTTCCAACTTCAAACTTCAAGTTGTTGGTTAAATATTAGTGTCTCATTGAGACCTTTCTTGATGACTTATTTAAAAAAAACTCTGTATTCCCTTTATTTGCTTTATTTATCTCCATAGCACTTATTACTTTCAATAAGCAATTTAATTTACTTATTTATTTGGTTCATTTTTTATCTCCTACTCTAGAAAGTAAGCTCCATAGGGCAAGGATTTTTGTCTACTTTGCTCACCACTGTATCCCAAGGGCCTATCTCATAGCACGTTTTCAATAATTATCTATTTAATAACTGAATAAATGGGGTGACCCTTCTGTCTTCTGTTGACAGATGGCTTCTCTGAAGATTGATTTCTTGTCTTGCACTCTGCTTGTCAGTGAGATCGATAAAGCAGGCACCCCTGAATAACCTGTGGGCACTGATACTATCAGTTGTTTAAGATGAAGCTCGTTGTTCAGGATGCTTCTGATTATAGTTCAGTTATGGGCCTAGAACAATTAAGTTTAAGTACCAACATGAGCATGAGAAGCTCCATGAATTTTTTCACCCTAGTAGATTCTTATAGATAGTGGGTCTCTCTTGGAAGCAGATTCCCTTTACATGTGTGCAAAGTCTGGCAGGTTTGAAGTGAGTCTGGGTCTGCTGGACCATTATTAAGTTTCCCATTGCCTTGAAATCTGTCAGTGTGTGGGTATATGGGCAGCCAAGATCCCCCCCTAATTTAGATAAAGCTAGAGCAGGATGGCTTAGCTGATTTTATCATTACTGAGTAGCTGCAGCATTTCTTGCCAGTGGGCCTGGTACACTTTTACATAAAGTGGCTGAATTTTCTGCAATAAGGTGTTTTCTGCTAGTGTATTTACTCAGTCATAGCTGGTGCTAGACTGAAACAGGATGTCTAAGAGGTGGATGCAGTTGACCGGGTAGCCTTTCAGCTGTATATACAGATCCCAGGTGACCAGCCTTAGCGATCTATAACAGTTGTTCACATAAAAGTGTCAAAAGCGTTTCCTTGAATGTCATGGTTAGGGCAGCATTATTCCATAGCACATCTTTTCCAAAACTGGAACTCTTACACAATGTCTGTCCCCTACCTTGAAAGTATTGGTGTCTCCTCATAAACAAGAAGTCACATACCCTCCAGAGTGCTAATACTAATTTAACATAGGTCTGGCATAAGGACCTATGGACAGAATGACCTAGTCTATATATTTTCCATCAAGTAGGATATTTAAAATATTCTGCCTTCCTCAGAATTATGAGGCCTGAGTTTCCTGGAGTTATATAAAAAATTTTATCAACTGATCCAGGTAAAATAATTTTTTTTTTTTTTTGAGATGGAGTCTCACTCTGTCACCCAGGCTGGAGTGCAGTGGCGCGATCTCAGCTCACTGCAAACTCCACCTCCCGGGTTCACACCATTCTCCTGCCTCAGCATCCCAAGTAGCTGAGACTACAGGGGCCCGCCACCATGCCAGGCTAATTTTTTTGTATTTTCAGTAAAGACGGGGTTTCACCATGTTAGCCAGGATGGTCTCAATCTCCTGACCTTGTGATGCACCTGCCTCGGCCTCCCAAAGTGCTGGGATTACAGGCGTAAGCCACCACGCCCAGCCAAGTAAAATGTTTTAAATGGCATTATATACCTGAAAAAAATGTGCAAATGTTGTGTCCTGAGATGTACGAGTAAGACATTTGATTAGAACCAGTAATTCTACAATTGCTTTCTTCCAAAAATTGCTTAGTTACCTTCCAGTGTTGTCGTAATGAAAAGACTGCATACCATCTGCCACAATGGTTGAACTAATTTACATTCCCACCAACAATGTAAAAGTGTTCCTATTTCTCTGCAACCTTGCCAGCATCTGTTGTTTCTTGACTTTCTAATAATCACCATTCTGACTGGCGTGAGATGGTATCTCATTGTGGTTTTGATTTGCATTTCTCTGATGATCAGTGATGTTGAGCTTTATTTCATATGTTTGTTGGCCACATGAATGTCTTCTTTTGAGAATTGTCTGTTCATGTCCTTTGCCCACTTTTTAATGGTTTTCTTTTATTGTAAATGTGTTTGTTTGTAGATTCTGGATATTAGATCTTTGTCAGATGGATAGGTTGCAAAAATTTTCTCCCACTCTGTAGGTTGCCTGTTCACTCTGAGGATAGTTTCTTTTGCTGTGTAGGAGCTCTTTAGTTTAATTCGATCCCATTTGTCAATTTTTGCTTTTGTTGTAATTGCTTTTGGAGTTTTTGTCATGAAATCTTTGCCCGTGCCTATGTCCTGAATGGTATTGCCTAGATTTTCTTCTAGGGTTTTTATAGTTTTTGGGTTTTACATTTAAGTCTTTAATCCATCTTGAGTTAATTTTTGTATAATGTGTAGCTAGCACTTGATCCAGAAATCTCATTACTGGGTATATATCCAAAGGAATATAAATCATTCTATTACAAACATACATGCACATGTATGTTCACTGCAGTACTATTCACAATAGCAGAGACATGGAATCAACCCAAATGTCCATCAATAATAGACTGGATAACGAAAATGTGGTACATATACACCATGGAATACTATGCAGCTATAAAAAGAAATGAGACCATGTTCTTTGCTGGGACATGGATAGAGCTGGAAGCCATTATCCTCAGCAAACTAATGCAGGAACAGAAAACCAGGCACTGCATGTTCTCACTTATAAGTGTGAGCTGAACAATAAAAACACATGGGCACAGGGAGGGGAACAACACACACACGGGCCTATGGGGGGGTAGAGTGTGGGGAGAAAGAGCATTAGGAAAAATAGGTGATACATGCTGGGCTTAATGCTTGGGTGATGAGTTGATAGGTGCAGCAAACCACCATGGCACACTTTCACCTATGTAACAAACCTGCACATAGTGCACGTGTACCCCAGAACTTCAAATAAAAATAAAAATTAAAAAAAAGAAAAGTCTGCACAATTGCTGTCAGCTCATCTATATCAATATGTGTAGTGCTTCTAAAACTATAGGTTTCATAATATGCCGATCATGTCCTATTTAGGTTGTGGAGAGTTCAGTAAGAGTCCTACCCAGAGGGCCAGAGCGTCTTGGGTGATAAGATGAATCAATAATCATTTGAGCCAGAGGGAGAATTTTTTTATCATTCAAATATTTTTATGCAATTAAATCTTAAGGGAAAACTGTTGAATTTAATATTTCTAGTTATGAAAATAATGCGATTACTTCAAAAATGCTTATGATATTGTTGTAGATGAAGACAGCTCATTCAAAATTGTATTTACTCTATAATCTCAATTCTCAATCCCGTAACAACCTTGGTAAAGATATCTTAGCAGGTTTAGGATTTGTTGGGTGTTTCTTGATTCAGGAAAATTTGTGGCTTATTGAAGACATCATTCCAGATATAAGATCAATAGAAATCCCCGAAAATTTACTATCAGTGTATTAACAAGACCCTGTGGTAATGTCCAGAGGCAAATAACTTGTGTGCAGACTTCTTTTTTCTTTTTCTTTTCTTGCTTCTTATTTATCTATTTATTTATTATTTTTTATTTTACTTTAAGTTCCAGGATACAAGGGCAGAATGTGTAGGTTTGTTACATAGGTATACATGTGCAATGGTGGGTAGCTGCACCTACTAACCTGTCACCTAGGTTTTAAGCCCCACATTCATTAGCTATTTTTCCTAATGCTCTCCTTCCCCTTGCCCCTCACCTCACAACTGGCCCTGGTGTGTGATGTTCCCCTCCCTGTGTCCATGTGTTCTCACTGTTCAACTCCCACTTGTTAGTGAGAATATGTCGTGCTTGGTTTTCTGTTCCTGTGTTAGTTTGCTGAAGATGATGGCTTCCAGCTTCATCCATATCCCTGCAAAGGACATGATCTCATTCCTTTTTATGGCTGCATAGTATTCCATGGTGTATATGTACCACATTTTCTTTATCCAGTCTATCATTGATGGGCATTTGAGTTGGTTCCATGTGTTTGCTATTGTAAATAGTGCTTGTGTGCAGACTTTTTGAGTGGACATCTTCAGCCAATCATTCTGTGGAATGTGTTCCTAGTTCAGTCTACAACTTTGGTGTCTTTCACAGAGGACCTCAAGCAAGGACATATATAATCATCTGCTGGTTGTTTATATCTGATGAGTGATTTCCAACTACTGATAGACAACTATAAAATTTCCAGAGTAGAGGATCTTCTGGGGTTAAGTGGCTCCTGCTACCCCATGTCATCCTGGATTGCATGATAATGCACCTACCCAGAAGTTTTGGTTACCTAGTATGTGCATGTTTGAACTTGAATTGCCCCAAGAATATTGCCCATTATGTGAAATATGAGCTGTGCTTCCTTACTGATCTGATGTTCCAAGTTGTGATGACTCACCCCTGGACACACGTTAATGAGTGCTCTCAAAATTATTTCTATAAATAAAGTCTTCAATCAGTGATATAGAAAAACCACATGTAGGAGTTCTAGCCCAACTAACGGCTAGCATTTACTGCCAGATATATGAATGAATAAGCCTTCAAATGGTCCTATCCCCTAGTCTTTGAGTATTCCCAGCTGAGACCTTAGACATTTTGGAGCAAAACCAAGACATTTCTGTTATGTCCTTTCCAAATTCTAAGCCCACAGAATCTGTAAGCATAATAAAATTGTTGTTGTTTTGTGCCTCTAAATTTAGAATGCTTTGTTACTCAATTATTGCTAACTGAAATATAATTTGGTACCTGTAAGTAGAGTGCTGTTGTAAGAAAACCTGAAAATGTGTGGACCAGGAAGCAAAGGAGTACCAAAGACTCTTGAAGAGAGTGATAGAAAAAAGCCTTTAGAGCCTTAAAGGGGCTGTTGGTGAGGGCTTAAAGGAAAGTAAGAAAAAATGGAAGCTCTATGAAAGGGAGACCTTGTTCTTTAGTAGCAGAAAGTCAGCAACACCCTTCTGTGGTAACATGAAAAATAGGATACACCTAGTAAACTTGATGAACTAGCTATAGAGATGTGTAAAATACCAGTTGGCTTCTTTTCACTGCATATGATAAAATGCAAAAGGAAAGATATGAGCTAAAGGTTTGATTCTTATTATAAAGAATGCAGTACTTGGTGAGTTTGAATACAATACTATTTCTCCTTCCCAGTCTCTCCATACAGAGATTCTCAAATGAAAAAAGGCTCTAGGCTAAAGATAAAAACCAGATTGGGACTCTTTGTTAAAGCCTCAAAAATATGTAAAGCAGCGCCTCCTAGAACCTTTCAGACAGAACAAAGGCCTTCTAAGGATCTTAAGGATAGATACAGATCTCTTTTTGCTAAATGATGGAGCTTTTAAGTTTAAGGGGGTTATACCACAGCAGCCTCACAGGGAGCCCAAGGTAGAAAAAACAATGGAAATCTCTTATTATGGCTTTTGTCTGATAGAGTGGATTATAAATTGGTACACAGAAAATTTTTCAAGGAATTGTGCAATAGGTTGGACTTAAAAGGATAGAGATAGTACAAAATGAAGTGTTTTGGACTTCCAGACTACTACAGGAGAAAACAAACTGAAAAAAAAAAAAAAAAAAAACACTCAGCTGCAAACATAAGCTTTTTTTATGAAACAAGGAAAGATGACACAGAAAATGGAACCAAGAGACTAGAGGCAGAGTGAGAAGTAATAGAGAGTAGATCTCAAGCAGTAGGACAAAACAAGGAACTGGCAATATGTACTTAGCTATATTTCAGAATTGTTATGAACTAGTGACTGCTGCAGTCTTTCCATCCCCTCTTCCATTTCCATGAGAGGGCCTATGGCAATTATTCTAGGCCTGGTCTCATAATTTTATGTTGAATGTGTAGAGCAGGTAACTTGTAACTTTAGCTTGCATGTCTTCAGGTCAAGAGGTGCTTATGGAACTGTACTCAAAAGAATCAAACCTTAGGATCTTCATCTGCACCTGGACCTAATATAGAAAATGAGACCTTGTAGTTGAGCTGCTGTCATTATGCGACTTAGAGGTCTTGGAGGAGGGAATTAGAATACTTTGAATGTTGGGAGGATATTAGTTATTGTAGCTAGTGGGCAGATTAAAGCAAATTGTAGTTTCCAAAGATGACTACAATGTATATCTCCAATCCCACAGGCTCTTTTGAACATGTGACTTTGACATTTCTTCCATCAAGAAATGGGGTCTGCGTTCCCCTCCATTCAATCTGAGTGTAATTGTGACTTGGTACAAGTAATGTTTTGTGACTTCCAAAGCTAGTTTACTCCATGACTCTTTGGACACTTGTTCCTGTAACCCATTTGCTATACTACGATGAACTCCAAGCAGCTACATGAAGAAGTCACACATAGGTGTTTCAGCTGACAGCCCCAGCTGAGATCATGACTGATACTCAGCATCATCAACTGCCAGACATGGAAGTGAGTGAAGCTTTATATAATATTAGCCTTCAGATTTTTGAGTCTTCCTAGCTGAGGCCCTAGACACTGTGGAGCACAAACAATCCATCTCTGCTGTGACCTTTCCAAATGTCTGATCCTGACTCAGAATCTGTGAGATTAATAAATCAATTGTTATATGCCACTAAGTTTGGGTGACTTGTCACATAGAAATAGTAACTGGAACAATACCTGATAGCCAGTACCCTTGAATCTTAAATCAAGTTCTAGACAGACAGGTAGAATGTTCTACTGGACAGCTCTGGCTGAGGAATTCCATCTCTAGGCTTTTGATGATTTGTTTGTTTTAGCCTGGAAACACTACTGATATAGAAAACTCACTACTGCTGGAACTGGGAGTTTGTCAGAGAGATTTATCTATGGAATATATTTAAAAATGTCTAACACGTCAGTATTCTTCAATCTTTCTACCTTCCTAACCTAAGGAATGAAACCTTTTCTCATAAGTAATATTGTCTCTCTATAGAAGTAACTTTTATGTATAAGGATAGGAGGTATATATAATAATCTACAGGGGATAGGATGGGGGAATGTGTACTTTTAAAAAGTCCCTAAATCCTGGAGATTCTTATGAGATCTCCATTTGAGATTCGCTGATTTGTACACTAATATCCTCCTGGGATCTGAGACAGGTTATTTATTGTACAGGCCTTCAATTCTAGGCAGTCAGGGGCATGGCAAAGAACTAAGGAAATAATTATTTTACAAGTGTCCTTGGAGTGCCACATAAAGCTCTGTAGTTTCATATTTGTTTAAAAGTGGCCCCTGGGTTGAAACAGAAATGTCAGAGATGTGCAAAAGCAGATAGATGCCCAACACAATCAATGCTATTTTAAGAAGCAGCAGAAAACCTGTCTTTATGTGTTACTGTGCTCTTTCCCTAAGTGAATCCCAGTCCCCTCAAATAACAGAGCTATTTTTAAAGTGCTGAGACAGTCAAAAGTTTTATCATGGAATTTTAGTTCAATGTATTTATTATGTGGTGTGACTCACATCAATTTGTTGCTTGATGGGAGTAAAACTGAATCCAGGATAACAAGAAGAAAGACATAGAATCAGAAAGATAACTGTGTGAGTTTACAACATTTTCCTCTAATTGTTCCTTCCTAATGCATGCTAGCATTTTCAAACCAGGACCACCTCCTTACCCTCACTCTCTCTAATACTGTGTTGCTATGTTTCCCCAACTTTGTTATATTTTGTCAATCTAGGAACTGAGATTTCTTTGTCCACTTATCTTAACTTGGGCCTATGTTATTTATTTTATTATGAATGTCTCTCATTCTTTTTTATGTGACATTCTTTCTTTTTCCTTTCACCCAAGGTCAATGTCTCTCTAATTTCTTGGTTGCTCTATTATCTATTTGTTCAAGGCAACTGGCAAATTTGTATAAAAACTAGTCACATGCAGTACCAAACAAAGAAGCTGGAGTAGGGGAAAGGGAAGAATAAGATGCTGTCTAGGATTTCTTTTTAATATTGAAGGTGAGGGGATTGAGAGTTTCAGGGGGTTAGAGGCTTTACAGCAGGGAAGTAAAGCCTTCTGTAACCCTTGTTTTATTATAACCCCCACAGTCTTCCACTCTATCAGCTGAGCTGTGGAAGGGTGCCCCTGTTTCATTATAAAGAAACTCACTAGACTATAACCTCTCTTAAGCTCTGAGATTTTTGTCAGTTTTTTTTAAACTGATGTATCCCAAGTGCCTACAATAGTGTCTGGCATATGAGAGGTGCTTAATGTGAAATTTTATTGAATGATTAAATGCAGCTCACTTTCTATCTGGAAGACAGCATAATATAGTGGAAAGGTCATTGGTTTTGGAATAATCCTTTATCTGACATCAAATATTGAAAGTACCTAAGAATTCAGTATGGGCTACTTTCTCTTCTAAATCTGTATTTTTTCCTTAGTTGTTCTCATCCATTCCCATGGATTCAATTACTGTCTCTAAGCTGATGATGCCTACAATTCTATTTATACCTGCAATTCCATATATTCAATTACCTACTTGACATCTCTGCTTGAATGACTCACAGGCACCTCAAACTCATGATATTTAAAATTGAACTCATTATATTTCCCCCATATTTGCCACCGAGATGAGCTGAATCAAGCCTGCTGTAGTGTATATAACATTGATTGAGGCTAATTTTAGCCTTTTTGAGTCCCAGAATATATTATTTCCAGCAGCAGACTGATGATAGATCCTTAACAAAACTCCCCTTACTTGTCTTATACACATTAGCTCACCAGAAGTTAGAGACAAAGAGAAACAAAGAGCTCTCATTTTCTATTTTCCTCCAGGGCATTATCCTGTAAAATTCCAAGTCTAAGATGTAAGTTAACTTAATTTTGAGACTGGGGTCTCTTCAAGTTCTGAGAAGTTGGATGAAAGCTTGAGAAGGAAGATCAGGGTTATTGCCATGGTATAGTCTCTCTATAAATAGAAGTGTGTAAAAAAGGAATAGCCTACTACGTTTGAATGACTTAAGTAAATGTCAGGGTCAAACGTCAGGATCAGCTATGGATACAAAAGCTACATTACTCTTTCTTGTTCTACCTTTTTTGTGTATTATGATAAATGATTATATCGTTAATGCCCTAAATGCTAATGTAATAACAGATATCAGCTGCAGTTAATTGGTGACCTACTTTGGTTAAAAGTCCTTAAAAACAACAACAACAAAAATATTAGGATCAGGACAGGAGTTTTCAACATCAGCACCACTGACATTTAGGACCAAATAATTCTCTCTCTGTGTGGGGGAGATGGGGACTGCCTTACGCATTGTATAGTGTTTAGCAGTATCCATGCCCTCTACTTACTAGATGCCGGTAGCAACACTGCCTCAGTTGTGACAAGCCAAAATGTCTCCAGACATTGCTAAATGTCTTTTGAATGACAAAATTGCCCCCAGTTAATAGCGACTGATGTAGGAGAATTGCTATATCAGACTGATGATATGAGAAATCATTTTAAAGATAATTGACTAATGGGATTATTACCAAATTCTTCTTTCCATATATATATATACCTCAGCTATTATGGTAATGAGAGAATAAAAAACTGGAAATTTTTCAATGGGCACAGATTATCATCGTTACTACATATGTATACTTTCTATTTATGTATGTATGCATATGCATAGTAAGTCATACATAATTACTATGGCTGATATAAGATACACAGAATGGCTTATCAGAAAGCTAGTAAATCACTCTATTACATTTGTAGAACATGAATCACCAGATTCCAAGAGTTGATAAAGATGAATTAAAAATAATCTTTATCAGTTTAAAAGGATATGTCAGTGGAAAACAAAAGTTTCTGCCACTCCACAACACCTAACGGAAAGGCAGTGGGTTGCATGAACTACCTGGAGGTATAAGTAGTCCTGAATGACAGCAATGCCTTCCGCAACTGGAAGAACATGGATGCTGGCTATTTAAGATCCCAAACCACTTGGGTATAGCCAATTTGAAAATGCCTATAGAAAAGCACTAGTTCCATGGCGATGCTATTCAAGAGAGACTCATGCAAAGAACTTTAGAAAAGTTCAAGCAAAGTTTCATACATTCTTGGATTCAATCAGCCCAGCTACATGAACAACAAGGTCTCAAACAGCCATTTCAGTATAACTGCTGGCACTGACTCCCAGAATACCACATCCTACCTTGGTCTTTATTGTCTCCGACAACTTGCTCGTCTTGGAGAGGGGACTGAATACCACTTTCAGAATAGATATCACTAGGCATAAGTGGGTGGTGGTGATGTTCTCTGAGTATCATTTTAGGGCTTCAATCTATGTTATAGGGCCAAGATTAGCAAGAAAGGTGTGCATATGTCATCTCAAGTGTTCCACTTACGGGAAATAGAAACTATCCCCTTGGAAGGAATTAGGTTTATTTGGAATTCCCAGAGTACATGGCACTCTGGGAAGGCAAGCCTGTTTGAAAACTTAGGACAACCTACAGACAGTATCTGTAGTAGCTATCAGCTATGTTGCCTTGCATAAACTCTTGGTGCCTCAACATATGGGGTAGAGGACAGCAAGATGAGCTAAGAGAAAAAGGCCTTCTACACCTTGGGGATTGGTGACTCTTCCATGATAGTGGATTTTAAATCTTCAATTATTTTGACTACTATCCACAAATGAAATACATTTTATGGCTTTATCCAGCAAACATATTTGTGTACACACACACACACACACACACACACACACACAAACATATAACTGAAGCAAAAGTTTCACAAAATAATTACTTTTCTAAATGCCACATATTCTTATATTTATTTTTCTATCTTATACTTCCTTTTATAAAAATACTGTTTTTGACCAACTGAACTGATTTAATAACTTAGTGGATTAAGATCTTCACTTTGAAAAATATTCTTCTAGTGTGACTATGATTTTACTTTAAGAATGACAAAAGTTAAAAATAGTAAGCCAGGAATTAAGTTATATTTTGCATTGGTCTATGTAAGGGAAGTAGAAACATTTGATTTTTTTATGCATCTTATTTTTCTCAGAGGATATGAGCATGCACTTGTGAGAGCATTAAGCAATGGCTGTGACTATTAAAAAAGAAAAGACCCTAGAACTAATTTAAACCTGGATTTTTTTTTTTGTTTTCTTTGCCAGGGGTGAATGAAGACATTAAATACACTGTGAAACTACTGCATACTGCAAAAGATCTCCAAATTTGGCAGCCTATTTGGAAACAATCCTTAATGGCAAGCTCATAGAGTTAATGAACAAAGACTTCTTGTTTTTAAAACCAGATAGCAGAACTTGTGGGAGCAGACTCTTGGAAACCAATTCTTTTACCCATCATGCCCCAAATTAAAGGGCTCTAATCACAGTTGCCTAGATTTTATGGAAGAAATGCTTCTCTCTCTATAGGCTATTATGCGAAGTATTCCAGGTGACCTCTATATATGGACTATTATGCAAAGTACTCTAGAGGTAGTGGATACACAAAAATCCAGAACATCCTCTTTATGATTCACAACTTAAAATATTTCATCGGACTTTGCTGTACATACTAGGAAATAGGGGGTGGGGGCAGAGCAAAAGGGTTAATGGAACCAGCACATAACATTCTTATCATGTGGCTATGAAGGTTCTAAAAAATGCCCACTTTGTTTACCTTTTACTTTGGGGTATTTGGTAGGAGTGCTGACTGTCCACAGACCCCTAATTTGGAGTGGCTATTGAGAATGGAGATTTAATAAGCTTGACCTAGCATGTGGGTAAGTGAAGTGAGAAACTACACCTGGAAATTCCCGATGAAATACCGCTGTGAGTCACAACAGTACTGTCAGTGCTCAAGTTTGGTACCAGGAACTTCAAGATGGGTGATGAGTACTATTGTAGACTTTGCGTCTCCCTTTTCAGTATGAAATGAATGTCAGGGATACACTTACATCCCATATAGTAGGGCTAAAGTTTGTGGCCACAGCCTGTATAAAAACAGTTGGCAGAAAATAGGATGGATCTAATATAGAAGGTCTACAAGTAGAATTTATTAACTATAGATTAACTGGGGAGAAGACTTTCCATGTCTGCGAGCCCAGTGCTTGGGAACTAAGACTGATGGATGAGGCTGTCTTTTGCCTAGGAAAAGTTTACAGTTGACTATGTCTCATTTCCGTGGGAAACAGAGACACTAAGCTAGAGAGTGAGTTAGAAATGAGATTGGAGTGGCTGTCATCATAAGCAAGGGAATCTGCCTACCCATACCCATAGACTTTGTAATGGACAGTGGTCTTTGAACATGTGGCTTTTCTAGAGAGGCCTCAGGGATTTCTAGAAGAAACAAAACCTGGAGGCCTGTGTCTCTAAGGTAAGAGAACAAGGAACTGAAGGGAAAATGCTCATCTTGAAAAAGAGTGCTAATTCACACCAGGAGTAATTTGAAACCTGGATAATAGCCTAGTTTTGTTCTATCACTCTGGTTATCCTGGGGGAGGATGTGATTTGGTATGTGAGAATCTGAGCCTATTAATCAAGCTTACAGTGCCCAGATAAAAGGCTGCTTATTATCCCATTCTTGCAAGAGCCAATTCATGAGTGAAGATATAGACTGTAACATGTGCTATAAAGTTTTTATATAAACGGAAAAGTATAATAAAAGTTGTAGGGGATATCAGCATATCCTCAACCACTGTTCCACTTAGGCTTTTAGCATGTCTGAGCATACTTGGAGAACTGCTTGAAAAAACAATGCCAAGATCCTAGCCACCTAACGGGCCAAATAACCTTTGTTAAATAATTTGTCCTTAGGGAAGAGAAAGTCACAGAACTCAAGATGAGTTCAAAGACAATTGGCCAGTCCCATTAGACAGAGTGATTCGAATTACAGAATAGGCATATATCAGTTAGATTTGTTACTGATCCAGCTCATTTATAGAGATTCATGTTTTAGTCATAGAGGGATATCAAGAAAAAACAAAGATATCCCTCTTAGGTAAGGAGAGTGGACATCAGCAGCCTCAGTATAAAAATATTGTCTGGGCACAATGGCTCATGCCTGTAATCCCAACCCTTTGGGAGGCCAAGGTGGGCTGATTGCTTGAGTTCAGGAGCTGTAGACCAGCTGGGCAACATGGCAAAACCTCATCTCTACAAAAAATACAAAAATTAGCCAGGCATGTTGGTGCACTCCTGTAGTTCTAGCTACTCGGGAGGCTGAGGTGGGAGGATGACTTGAACCCAGGAGGCGGAGGTTGCACTGAACTGACAACGCCCCACTGCACTCCAACCTGGGAGACAGAGTGAGACCCCATCTCAAAAAAACAAAACAAACAAAAAAAAAAACATGGAGGAGTACCTCCAGCAGCAATAACCTTCAACAGTCATCAGTAGTGAGAGATATCTTAAGAGGCAATGGATCCCATAGCTTCTTTTGGCATAGGAGGCATTACTACAGCAAGGAGAAGAAAATAAGAGTCATTACATAGTAGCCAAGAAGACTGGTTCTCACGGCATCTGAGAGATGCCCATGTCCCTTAAGTACTTGCAAAACTATTTGTGATGCACTGAGTCCATGAATAAAGCAAAGTAGAGCAAGCACTACCTATTTTTAAAACAAATGGGTTCAGAGTCAAAGAGAAATTGTTTGATGATTGTTAACATAACTCTATTTTACATCCATTATTATGTAGCCTGTGAAATGAAAATCAATTATGGTTATATTACTTTTCTAGTAAGAAAATAAGTGTATAAAAGTAAACTGACTATATTAAGAAAATGAATCAAAATCAAGCATAATCAATTTGTCTAGTAATGTTGATTGCCTAATTCATAAAACTATAAGTGGGTACACCCGGGGCATAAAGAGTAAAATCAATGATCCTTCAAATGCTGTCAATGAGGTGTTATCAACAAGATATATAGCTGATTAAATATATCAATTATCAATGAGGTATTATCAGCTATCTGGTAGTATCAGCTATCTGGTAATATATATAATAGGAAATGCTAACATATCTGAAATTCCCCACTCTATTATCATTAGTAATGATAAATACCACAAGAAAACATCATAATTATGTTGAGCATCTACTATGTGCCAGATGCTTCATTTAAACTATCTCACTCAATCCTTCCAGCAACCCTGCACATTAGGTACTATTATTGCCATTTTGTAGATGGAAAAACTGAGGCTCAGAGAGATCGTGACTCTCTCAGATATACAGCAATTATGTGGTAGAATTGTATTTGCCATCCTGTTCGAACTGACTTCAATCCTGATGTTCTCTCTATTATAATATGCTGTCTTCCAGGGATGTTGATTTTGAGAGACTGAAATGAGTGTGGAAAAATGTATACAGCTGGCACAAGAATAATACATCGCTATTGAGACTCAGGAGAATGTGTTTTTATTTTAACATCTTATTTGTGTACTGTTAGTTCCTTAAATCTTATTTGGTGAATATTCAGTGATTGACAAAAAACACTTTGGAGATCTTCATATGAGAGCTGGGGATTTTATAAATGGACCAACCAAAGGTGATAAGATTTCAGCTTTTATCACAGAAAAACATGCATTTTAGGTAAGTGAGAAGAAAAATGAATAGGACTGAAGTTAACACCTGAAAAGATGACTATAAAAACTTCTGATTTTTATAAATATAACTTTCTTTCAAATAGAAACTTTTGAACCCTGAATGTGTCAGGTAGCAGGTCAGTTCTAGTTCTACATAAACTTTCGAAGTCAGTGGAAATGTGTACAGAAATGTGATGCCACGTTTCCAGACTTGACAACATAATTTACTCAGTTATTTAAAAATTCATTGTTTTGAATCACATATTTATGAATAAGAGCCAAAAAGATTACACTTCCTTGTATATTTTTATGTGAGATAGTTAATCACACATAGAAATATCCGTGGTTTTCCTGAGTTAAAGGTATACAACTGGAAAATTAAAACTTTTTAATGACTCACCTTTGTTCTCAGGATAAAAACTAAAATCCTTAATGGCCCTAGAAAGTGCTGCATGGTTTAGCATCTGTTTCTCTCTTTGTACTTCATCTCAAGTCACTCCAACCCTTGATCGTTACATTCCAACCACACTGGTTCAGGGTCTTTGTACATATTGTACCCAAATTATGATACATTACTGAAATTATTTTGTCCTCCTGTAAGAAAATATTTGAAATAAACGATAAGTATGTAAAATGAAAACTGATAAGAATGTTCATAAGAAACAAATTAAAGAATCCTAGATTAATTCCATAAAGTGTAGCTCTATTAAAAACAAATTACTTCTTATGAATCGTGTCTTGATAAAATTAAATGTGCTTGAACAAAGCTAAATATTATTTGCTTGTTTAAATCATCTTTCTTTCCCTAAAAAAAAAAAAAAAATTGAGGAGGCTGTAAATCCATTTTCAAAGAGCAACACTTCACTCTTTTGGTTTTCCCCTCTGCTCCTTAAATTTAGGTACACAATAGAGAGAAAAACAGGGGAATGTAGAATAAACATAAGAAACATAAAAACTAAATGTGTGAACATTGTTTGCATGCTGATGAGAAAAAAGTTAGAAAAAGGTATCTTTGAGATAATAGGAAAATTTTAACCTAACCTGGGTATTAGATGTTATCAAAAAATTATCGTTAATTTTGGTAGGTATGGTAATAACAGGGTGGTTATGTGGAAAAATAAGTCCTATTAGTTTGATATGTACTCTGAAATATTAAGGAGCGAACTAACGTAATGTCTGAAATTTGCTTTAAAGTATTCCAGAAAAAAGCAAAGGAGAGAATACATGTAAAGATATGGTTGCTATGTACAGTGAACACCCAGAAAAAAACACCCAATGTAGAAAAAAAAAAAACGATACAAGAACAAGAAGGAAACAGTGAATTTTTGTATAATTGAGTGACAGGAAAGACCTTTTAAACTATGGTAAAAAGTCCAGGCCAAAGAAACAAAGACTGATAATATCAACTACTTTAAAAGCAAATAAACAAAAAATTTACATGATCATAAAACTTACCATGATAAAAAAATTTTAAATGACAGGCCGGGTGCGGTGGCTCATGCCTGTAATCCCAGCACTTTGGGAGGCCGAGGCGGGTGGATCACGAGGTCAGGAGATCGAGACCATCCTGGCTAACATGGTGAAACACCATCTCTACTAAATATACAAAAAATTAGCCGGGCGTAGTGGCGGGCGCCTATATTCCCAGCTACTCGGGAGGCTGACGCAGGAGAATGGCGTGGACCCAGGAGATGGAGCTTGCAGTGAGCTGAGATCGCACCACTGCACTCCAGCCTGGGCAACAGAGCAAGACTCTGTCTCAAAAAAAAAAATTTTTTTAATGAGAAATGAAAAACTGGAAAAAATATTTGCAACTGATACCACAGATAAGACCTAATCCTCCTACTTATAGAAATTGATGACATATATGAAAAATGCTCAACCTTACTCATAAAAGAGAAATATGGATTAAACTACAATGAAAAAGATTGTTTGGCAATAAACTTCAGGAAGTAAGCACTCTCATATATTTTGGTAGAACAATCCTTATGAAGGTTAATTTCGTAATATTTATAAAAAATACAAATGAATTTGTTCTTTGACTCAACAATCCTACTAGAATTTATGTCTACAGATATACCTGTGTATGTATATATACAAAGCTTTTTATTGGTATACTGTTTGGATTAATAAAATATTAGAAATAAATGTACATCACAGAGAACTGGTTAAATAAGTTATGGTACATTCATACAATGGAGTGCTATGCACCTGTTTGAAAAACAAAAAATGAAGACCCGCTCTTTATTTATACTGATATGAGAAGGTTCCAGGATATAGAGTTCAGTGAAAAAAAGCAAGGAAAGGAAGAGTATCTATAGTACACTACCTTTGTAATAAATAAAGGTTGGAAATGAAAATGAAGTATATCATCATTTTCTTGCTTTTACATAAAGAAACACTTGAAGTAGCCACAATATTGAATAAAAGCAGTTAATGGAGGGGGTAGGAGGAGCCATGTAGATAGAGAAAGGATAGAAATAGGATTTCTGAATATAAACCTTGTTATATTGCTTTATTTTGAGACATGTGACTATATTACACATTGAAAACAAGATAAATAAATAACAGTTTAAAAAAGGAAAGTTAGCTCCTCAGTAAATCTTTTCCATTTCTCCCAAGAAGATTTAATGTTTCTTTTTGCTGTGCTTCCACGCTATTTCGTGTGTTTTATATATATACTGTTTTCTATAACACTCCTCAGTGAATACTATACTTTTTGTTTCTTATTGGTAATTCCTACAAAGCTATGAACTCCTAAAGTGTAGAAATCTTGTTTTAAGGCACAGCTGTCTCTCTCATAATGAGCACAGTGCCTGGCAAGTGGTAGTTATCCAGTAAACTGTCTTTGAATGAATGTAACCTTTTCAGGTCCACCTTATCTTAGTGAATCTCTTCCCATAACATCTTACTTGTGTCTATTTTATTGCATTTGTCGTTATCTTATGTTAGAATTACTCACTTAGATTTGTTTGTCTTTATGATGTGAACTCCTGGAGATAGGGTATGTGTTAAATTAAGACACTGAACTGAGAGACTTCCATAAAGTTCGAAATACTTTTTTCTGTAATTCCTCCTAAGTTAACAAAAGATATTAATATTATCATATGTAAGATGATCACTCTGTAGTAAAATAATAGTCTTATTATAGGAAAATAAGAAATAAATCTTAAGAAAATGTTTATTACACTTATGTGTTTATCCACAGAGACCTCACACATCATACAGTCCTTTATTAAAGGGTATGCAGAAATCTCCTTTTCCTTTTATTTAATTTACAGAATTTCAAGAATTAATTTTGAAAGACACTCATAGTATTTAGACAGACTTCTATAGACTGATAAGGGTAGAATAACACTAGTAAATAGGCGTTTAAAGATGGAAAGAGATATTTTCCTAGAGTACATAAATTCTTTGAATGCATGAAAGTCCCTTGACCCAGCTGAAATACATTTGTTTATATAGTTATTCATTCAGTAAATATTTTTTGAGCAACTACTATACTAGGCATTCTGAGATACTAAGGAATAAATATAAAGTTTGTCCTCAGGGAGGCAGTATAGCGTAGTAGTTAAAAACATAGAATTAAATACATCTACTTCTGAAACATTGCTTGTCTCTTTACTAGTTACATGACCTTGAGCAAATTGCTTAAATATTATGCCTTAGATTTATCCTCCATCAAATAAGGATAATAATAGTTATTTCATAGGATTTCTATGAAGAGTTAAATGAAATAATGAAAGTACATAAAATGCACACTGCTTGGCATATAATGAGTAATTTAATAAGTATTTTAAAGTCTTGTAGTGTAGAAATAGAAGTGTTCTTTTCTGCAATGTATTTTTTTCTAAGAGTAGCATTTATCTGCTTTATAGTATATGTAGTATATGACTCCATTCCAAAAACTTATAAATAGACTCTACATTCACACATGATACTCTTGTCATAATTCTCAAGCAGTACGAGGTAGGGGGGAACAACTTAGAATAAGTAGTGAGAAGATTAGTAAATGAAACTGATGAACAACTATTAGTAATCTTACTAAGAAGAATAAAAGAGGGTTCAGAAGACTGATGATTGAAGAATATGATTTATTTATTTGAACATAAGAGTGGAAGTCTAAGAAAGATTCTAAATGTATTAAAAAGCACTTTGGAAAAAGAAATGGATGTTACTAAAAGTCAATGTGGATTCACTAAGAATGTACTATGCGAAACCAGTGTTACTTAAACTGGTGTCCCTCAGAATACTAAATGTTAATAGAATGGTGCTGGAATTAAAAAATCTGTTCTATGGCCAAATAAATATGGGAAACAGATATTTAGCAAAGTATTTGAACACATAATAATTCTATTTGTGTGTGTGTGTGTGTGTGTGTGTGTGCATATGTGTGTATTACTTATCATAATTCTAGACTAACGGCCTATGAAATATGGTTTTGGTTAACTATAGTTTTAAGTTAATTTTCTTTATTTGTAGAGTTACAAGACTTGTGGAAAGGAAAATAAAAAATCATGTTATATTTTAACTTTTATAAGGAGTTTGAAGAAATTTCATAAATGTAAGATGAAAACATGTCTTCAGGATCACTTAAATATATTGATTCCATAACCCTTAAATAAATTTTGAAAATTTATATATCCCAGAGGCTCCTTAGCCACATGCCAAGCAGTCAATCACCGTAGCTCCCACAGCCTGTGCTCCCAACTCTGTGGCTCCACCCGCCACTATAGGCCAGTAATCTGTTATGGAGCATGCCTTTACCCCGTTGGAGCCCCTGCTTCCCACTGAAGTGCCTTCACCTTCTGCCATGATTGTGAGGCCTCTCCCAGCCACATGGAAGTATGGCTGAATAGGAACAGCTCCAGTTGGCAGATCCCAGCATGATCGACCCAGAAGACAAGTGATTTCTGCATTTCCAACTGAGCTCTGAAGAGAGCAGTGGTTCTCCCAACATGGTGTTTGAGCTCTGAGAACGGACATACTGCCTCCTCAAGTGGGTCCCTGAGCCCTGTGTAGCCTAACTGGAAGACACTTCCCAGTAGGGGCCGACAGACACCTCATATAGGCAGGTGCCTCTCTGGGAGGAAGCTTCCAGAGGAAGGATCAGGAAGCAATATTTGCTGTTCTGCAACCTCCGCTGGTGATACCCAGGCAAACAGGGTCTGGAGTGGACCTCCAGCAAACTCCAACAGACCTGCAGCAGAGGGGCCTGACTGTTAGAAGGAAAGCTAACAAACAGAAAGGAATAGCATCAACATAAACAAAAAGGACATCTACACCAAAACCCCATCTGTAGGTCACCAACATGAAAGACTAAAGGTAGATAAAACAACAAAGATAGGGAGAAACCAGAGCAGAAAAGTTGAAAATTCTAAAAATCACAGGAGCACCTCTTCTTCTCCAAAGGATCACAGTTCCTCACCAGCAATGGAGTAAAGCTGGACGGAGAATGACTTTGATGAGTTGACAGAAGTAGGCTTCAGAAGGTCGGTAATAACAAACTTCTCCGAACTAAAGGAGCATGTTTGAACCCATCGCAAGGAAGCTAAAAACCTTGAAAAAAGGTTAGACTAATGGCTAACTAGAATAAACAGTGTAGAGAAGACCTTAAATGACCTGATGGAGCTGAAAACCATGGCACGAGAACTTCGTGACGCATGCACATGCTTCAATAGCCAATTTGAAAAGTGGAAGAAAGGCTATCAGCGACCGAAGATGAAATTAATGAGATAAAGTGAGAAGACAAAGTTAGAGGAAAGAGAGTAAAAAGAAACGAACAAAGCCTCCAAGAAATATGGGACTATGTGAAAAGACCAAATCTACATTTGATTGGTGTACCTGAAAGTGACAGGGAGAATGGAACCAAGTTGAAAAACACTCTTCAGGATATTATCCAGGAGAATTTCCACAACCTAGAAAGACAGGCCAACATTCAACTTCAGGAAATACAGAGAACACCACAAAGATATTCCTCGAGAAGAGTAAGAGCAAGACACATAATTGTCAGATTCACCAAGGCTGAGATAAAGGAAAAAATGATAAGGGTAGCCAGGGAGGAAGGTCTAGTTACCCACAAAGGGAAGCCCATCAGACTAACAGCAGATCTCTCAGAAGAAACCCTACAAGCCAGAAAAGACTGGGGGCCAATATTCAACATTCTTAAAGAACTAATACATGTTCTAAGATTACATTTACTAATTTAATAAATGTACTAAAATGTTAAAAAAAAATTTCAACCCAGAATTTCATATCCAGCCAATTAAGCTTCATAAGTGAAGGAGAAATAAAATCCTTTACAGACAAGCAAATGCCAAGAGATTTTGTCACCACCAGGCCTGCCTTACAAGAGCTCCTGAAGGAAGCACTAAACATGGAAAGAAATAACTGGTACCAGCCACTGCAATAACATGCCAAATTGTAAAGACCATTGATGCTATAAAGAAACTGCATCAATTAATGGGCAAAATAACCAGCTAACATCATAATGACAGGAGGAAATTCACATATAACAATATTAACCTTAAATGTAAACTGGCTAAATGCCCCTATTAAAAGACACAGAATGGCAAATTGGATAAAGAGTCAAGACCCATCAGTGTGCTGTATTCAGGAGACCCATCTCACATGCAAACACACACATAGGCTCAAAATAAAGGGATGGAGGAAGATCTACCAAGCAAATGGAAAGCAAAAAAAAAAAAGAAGTGGTTGCAATCCTAGTCTCTGATAAAACAGATTTTGAACCAACAAAGATCAAGAGAGATAAAGAAGGCCATTACATGATGGTGAAGGGATCAATTCAACAAGAAGAGCTGACTATCCTAAATACACATGCATCCAATACAGGAGCACTCAGATTCATAAAGCAAGTCCTTACAGACCTACAAAGAGACTTAGACTCCCACACAATAACAATGGGAGACTTATTAACACCCCAATGTCGGTATTAGACAGATCAATGAGAAAGAAGGTTAACAAGGATATCCAGGGCTTGAACTCAGCTCTGCACCAAGCAGACCTAATAGACATCAACAGAACTCTCCATCCCAGATCAACAGAATATACATTTTCCTCAGCACTACATCACACTTATTCCAAAATTGACCACATAATTGGAAGTAAAACACTCCTCAGCAAATGTAAAAGAACAGAAATCACAACAAACTGTCTCTCAGACCACAGTGCAATCAAATTAGAACTCACGATTAAGAAACTCACTCAAAACTGCACAACTACATGGAAACTGAACAACTTGCTCCTGAATGACTACTGGGTATGTAACGAAATGAAGGCAGAAATAAAGATGTTCTTTGAAACCAGTGAGAACAAACACACAACATACCAGAATCTCTGGGACACTTTTAAATCAGTGTGTAGAGGGAAATTTATAGTACTAAATGCCCACAAGAGAAAGCAGGAAAGATCTCAAATTGGCACCCTAATATCACAACTAAAAGAACTAGAGAAGCAAATTCAAATACATTCAAAAGCTAGCAGAAGGCAAGAAATAACTAAGACCAGAGCAGAATGGAAAGAGATAGAGACACAAAAAACCCTTCAAAAAATCAATGACTCCAGGAGCTAGTTTTTTGAAAAGATTAACAAAATTGATAGTTAGCAAGACTAATAAAGAAGAAAGAGAGAAGAATCAAATAGATGCAATAAAAAAGGATAAAGGGGATATCACCATCGGTCCCACAGAAATACAAATTACCATCAGAGAATACTATAGAGACACCTCTATGCAAATAAACTAGAAAATCTACAACAAATGGGTAAATTTCTGGACACATACACCATTCCAAGACTAAACCAG
>NW_026652282.1:66689219-66699955 GCF_009828535.3 Hylobates moloch
TCCTTCTGCTTGAGAAAAGCAGATGGAAAAGTAAAGGGAATTTTGTCTTGCACCTTAGTTACCAGCATGGCCACGGGGGGATAGTGCATCAAGCAGGCCCCTGGGATCCCTGATTTCAGGACTTGACTCTTAGTCAGCATCTCTGGACTTGCCCTGTGTCAGAGGGGAGCCCACTGCCCTGAAGGGTGAGTCTCAGGCCAGGCAGCATTCATCACAAGCTGACTGAAGAGCCCGTGGGCCTTAAGAGAACATCGGTGGTAGTCTGGCAGAACTCCCCATGGCCTGGGATGGTGGTAGCTACCAGGAGAGGCTCCTCTGCCTTTGAAAAGGAGAGGAAAGATTGGGAAGGACCGCATCTTATGGTTTGAGTGCCAGTTCAGTCACAGTACAATAGAATACCAGGTAGGCTTCCATGGTTTTTGAATCTAGTCCCTGACTCCCACATAGCACCTCTGGATTCACCCAGTGCCTGGGGGAAGTCTTCACCCTGCAGGGAAGGACACAGGCCTGGCTGGCCTTGCCATCTGCTGATTGCAGAGCCCCAGGGCCTTAAATGAACATAGGCAGTAGCAAGGGAGTGGTTATTGCAAGCTTTGGGAGAGACCCAGTGCTGTGCTGGCTACAAGTCTGACCCAGCTCAGTTATAGTGGCAGTGGCCACGAGAGTGCTTATTTCGCTCCATCCCCAGCTTCAAGTGACACAAAACAGAGAGAGAGAGAGACTACTTTTGTTTAGGAGAAAGTAAGGGAAGAAAACAAATGTCTCTGCCTGGTAGCACAGAATATTCTCCCAGATCTTGTCCAAGGTCATCAAGGTGGTACTTTTACTAGTTTTCAGGAACCAAAGTGTTACTGGGCTTTGGAAGCATCCCAAAACACATACAGCTTGGAACACAACACCCAAGTACTTTTGAATATCTGGAAAGCCTTCCAAAGAAGGATGGGTGCAAACAAGCCCAGACAATGAAGACAAAAATAAATACCAAACTCTTCAATGCCCAGGCACTAAATAACATCTATTAGCATCAACACCACCCAGGAAAACATGACCTCCCCAAATGAACTAAATAAGGAATCAGGGACCAATCCTGGAGAAACATATCTATATGTGAACTTTAGGACAGAGAATTCAAAATAGTAGCTGTGTTGAGGAAACCAAAGAAATTTAAGATAACACAGAGAAGGAATTCAGAATTCTATCAGATAAATTTAATGGACTGAAGTAATTAAAAGGTTTCCAGCATAAATTCTGAAGCTGAGAAATGCAATTGGTATACTGAAGAATGCATCAAAGTCTTTTAATAGCAGAACTGATCAACCAGAAGAAACAATTAGTGAACTTGAGGACAGGGTATTCAAAATTGTACAGTAAGAGGAGACAAAGAAAAAAAAGGATAAAAAACCATAAAGCACATCCTCAGGATCTAGAAAACAGCCCCAAAAGGGCAAATCTAAGAGTTATTGACTTTAAGGAGGAGGCAGAGAAAGCGATATGGGGTAGAAAAACTGATTCAAAGGGATAATATCGTAGAACTTCTGAAACCAAGAGAAAGGTATTAATATCTAAGCAGAAGAAGGTTATACAACACCAAGCAGATTTAACCCAAAGAAGACTACCTCAGACATTTAATAGCCAAACTCCCAAATACAAAGGATGAAGAAAGAATCCTAAAGGCAGCAAGAGAAAATAAACAGATAACATATTTAATACAGTGGCGCTCCAATAAATCTTGCAGCAGATTTTTCAGTGGAAACCTGACATGTCAGGAGAGAGTGGCATGACATATTTAAAGTATTGAAGGAAAAAAAAAAACTTTTATCTTAGAATAGCATATCCAGTAAAAATATCCCTTAAGTATGAAGGAGAAATAAAGATTTTTCCAGAAAAACAAAAGATGAGTGATTTCAACACCGGACGTGTCCTACAAGAAATGCTAAAGGGAGTACTTCAATCATAAAAAAAGGATGTTAATGAACAATAAGTAATCACCTGAAGGTACAAATCTCACTGGCCATAGTAAGTAAACAGAAAAACACAAAATATTATAACACCATAAGTGTGGTGTGTATACTATTCTTGCTAAATAGAAAGACTAAATGATGAATCAATAAAAAATAATGACTATGACAACTTTTCAAGACATAGACAATACAATAAGATATAAATAGAAGCAACAATAAGCTAAAAAACAAGGGAATGAAGTTAAGGTGTAAAGTTTTTATTAGTTTTTTTTAATTGTTTATTTGTTGATGCAAACAACATTAAGCTATTATCAGCTTAAAACAATTGGATATTACATAGTATTTGCAAGCCTCATGATAACTTCAAACAAAAAAATACAATGGATACACAAAAAATAAGAAACAAGAAACTTAATTATATCAGAAGAGAAAATCACCTTCACTAAAGGAAGACAGAAAGGAGAGAAAGAAAGAAGAGAACACCAAGAAACAACCAGAAAACAAATAACAAAATAGCAGGGTGAGTCTTTACTTATCAGTAATAACACTGAGTATCAATGGACTAAACTCTCCCATCAAAAGACATGGAGTGGTTGAATGAATGAAAAAACAAGACCCAGGGGACTTGCTGGCAAGATGGCTGAATAGGAAGAGCTCTTGTCTGCAGCTCCCAGCGGGATTGACGCAGAAGGCAGGTGATTTCTGCATTTCCAACTGAGGTACCCAGTTCATCTCATTGGGACTGGTAGGACAGTGAATGCAGCCCACGCAGGGTGAGCCGAAGCAGAATGGGGCATCGCCTCACCTGGGAAGTGCAAGGGGTCAGGGGATTTCCCTTTTCTAGCCAAAGGGAGCTGTGAGAGACTGTACTGGGAACAACAGTGCACTCCAACCCAGATTCTGTGCTTTTCCCATGGTCTTCACAACTGGCAGACCAGGAGATTCCCTCTGGTGCCTGGCTTGCTGGGTGCCACCCCCATGGAGCAGAGCAAGCTAAGATCCACTGGCTTGAAATTCTCACTGTTAGCAGTCTGAAATCAACCTGGGATGCTCAAGCTTGGTGGGGGAGGAGCATCCACCATTGCTGAGGCTTGAGTAGACAGTTTACCCTCACCATGTAAACAAAGCCACATGGAAGTTCGAACTGGGCAGAGCCCACCACAGCTCAGCAAGGCTGCTGTGGCCAGGCTGCCTCTCTAGATATTTCCTCTCTTGGCAGATCATCTCTGAAAAAAAGGCAGCCACCCAAGTCAGGGACATATAGATAAAACCCCCTTCTCCCTGAGACAGAGCACCTGGGGGAAGGAACAGCTGTGGACACAGCTTCAGGAGACTTAAATGTCCCTGCATGACAGCTCTTAAGAGAGCATCAGATCTCCCAGAACAGTGTTTGAGCTCTGATAAGGGACAGGCTGCCTCCTCAAGTGGGTCCCTAACCCCCGTGTATCCTGACTGGGAGACATCCCCCAGTAGAGGCCGACAGACACCTATAGAGGAGAGCTCTCACTGGCATCTGGCAGGTGCCCCTCCAGGACGAAGCTTCCAGAGGAAGGAACAGGCAGCAATCTTTGCTGTTCTGCAACCTCCACTGGTGACACCCAGGCAAACAGGGTCTGGAGTGGACCTCCAGCAAACTCCAGCAGACCTGCAGGAAAGGAGTCTGACTGTTAGAAGGAAAATTAACAAACAAAAAGGAATAGCATCAACATCAACAAAAAAGATGTACACACAGAAACCCCATTTGAAAGTCACCAACATCAAAGACCAAAGGTAGATAAATCCACGAAGATGAGGAAAAACCAGCACAAAAAGGCTGAAAAGTTCAAAATGCAGAACACCTCTCCTCCTCCAAAGGCACAACGTTTCGCCAGTACGGGAACAAAACTGGACGGAGAATGAGTTTGATGAATTGACAGAAGTAGGCTTCAGAAGGTGGGTAATAACAAACTCCTTTGAGCTAAAGGAGCATGTTCTAACCCAATCCAAGGAAGCTAAGAACCTTGAAAAAAGGTTAGATGAATTGCTAACTAGAATAACCAGTTTAGAGAAGAACATGAATGACCTGACGGAGCTGAAAAACATAGCACAAGAACTTCTTGAAGCATACACAAGTATCAGTTGCCAAATCGATCAAGCGGAAGAAACGATATCAGAGATCAAAGATCAACTCAATGAAATAAAGCAAAAAGACAAGGTTAGAGAAAAAAGAGTGAAAAGAACACAGCCTCCAAGAAATATGGGACTATGTGGAAAGGCCAAATCTACATTTGATTGGTGTATCTGAAAGTGATGGAGAGAATGGAACCAAGTTGGAAACACTCTTAAGGATATTATCCAGGAGAACTTCCCCAACCTAGAAAGACAGGTCAACATTCAAATTCAGGAAATACAGAGAACAACAAACATTTTCCTCAAGAAGAGCAACCCCAGACACATAATCATCAGATTCACCAAGGTGGAAACGAAGAAAAAAATGTTAATGGCAGCCAGACCTTAGAGAGAAAGGTCAGGTTACCCACAAGGGGAACCCATCACACTAACAGCAGATCTCTCAGCAGAAACCCTAAGAGCCAGAAGAGAGTGGGGACCAATATTCAACATTCTTAAAGAAAAGAATTTTCAACCCAGAATTTCATATCCAGCCACAGTAAGCTTCATAAGCGAAGGAGAAATAAAATCCTTTCAGACAAGCAAATGCTGAGATATTGTCACCACCAGGCCTGCCTTACAAAAGCTCTGGGAGGAAGTACTAAACATGGAAAGGAAAAACTGGTGCCAGCCACTGCAAAAACATACCAAATTGTAAAGACCATCGATGCTATGAAGAAACTGCATCAACTAATGGGCAAAATAACCAGCTAGCATCATAATGACAGGATCAAATTCACACATAACAATACTAACCTTAAATGTAAATCGGCTAAATGAGCAAATTAAAAGACACAGGCTGAAGAATTGGTTAAAGAGTCAAGACCCATCCATGTGCTGTATTCAGGAGACCCATCTCACGTGCAAAGACACACATAGGCTCAAAATAAAGGGACGGAGGAACATTTATGAAGCAAATGGAAATTAAAAAAAAGCAGAGGTTGCAATCCTAGTCTCTGATAAAACAGACTTTAAACCAACAAAGATCAAAACAGACAAAGAGGAGCATTACATAGTGGTAAAGGGATAAATGCAACAAGAAGAGCTAACTATCCTAAATATATATGCACCCAAAACAGGAGCACCCAGATTGATAGAGCAAGTTCTTAGAGACCTACAAAGAGACTTAGACTCTCACACAATAATAGTGAGAGACTTGAACACCCCACTGTCAACAATAGACAGATCAATGAGACAGAAATTAACAAGGATATCCAGGACTTGAACTCAGCTCTGGACCAAGTAGACCTAAAAGACATCTACAGAACTCTCCACCACAAATCAACAGAATATACATTCTTCTCAGCACCACATCACACTTATTCTAAAATTGACCACATAATTGGAAGTAAAACACTCCTCAGTAAATGCAAAAGAATGAAAATCATAACAGTCTCTCAGACCACAGTGAAATCAAATTATAACTCAGGATTGAGAAATTCACTCAAAACTGCACAACTACATGGAAACGGAACAAACAGCTTCTGAATGACTACTGGGTAAATAATGAAATGAGGGCAGAAATAAAGATGTTCTTTAAAACCAAGGAGAACAAAAACACAATGTACCAGAATCTCTGGGACACATTTAAAGCAGTGTGTAGAGGAAAATTTATAGCTCCAAATGCTCACAAGAGAAAGGAAGAAAGATCTAAAATCAACAGCCTAACATCACAACTAAAAGAACTAGAGAAACAAGAGCAAACACATTCAAAAGCTAGCAGAAGACAAGAAATAACTAAGATCAGAGCAGAACTGATGGAGATAGAGACATAAAAAACCCTTCAAAAAATCAATGATTCAAGGAACTAGTTTTTTGAAAAGATCAACAAAATAGATAGACTGCTAAGCCAGACTAATAAAGAAGAAAAGAGAGAAGAATCAAATAGACACAATAAAAAATGATAAAGGGGATATCACAACCGATCCTACAGAAATACAAACTACCATCAGAGAATACTATAAACACCTCTACGCCAATAAGCTAAGAAATCTAGAAGAAATTGATAAATTCCAAGACACATACACCCTCCTAAGACTAAACCAGGAAGAAGTCAAATCCCTGAATAGACCAATAACAAGCTCAGAAATTGAGGCAGCAATTCATAGCCTACAAACAGAAAAAAGTCCAGGACGAGACAGATTCACAGCCAAATTCTACTAGAGGTACAAAGAGGAGCTGGTACCATTCCTTCTGAAACTATTCTGAACAATAGGAAAAAAGGGAATCCTCCCTAACTCATCTTATGAGGTCAGCATCATCCTGATACCAAAACCTGACAGAGACACAACAAAATAGAAAATTACAGGACAATATCCTTAGTGAACATCGATGCAAAAATCCTCAATAAAATACTGGCAAACTGAATCCAGCAGCATATCAAAAAGCTTATCCACCACAATCAAGTTGGCTTCATCCCTGGGAGGCAAGGATGGCTCAACATAAACAAATCAATAAACATAATCCATCACATAAACAGAACCAAAGACAAAAAGACCACATGATCATCTCAATTGATACAGAAAAGACATTTAGCTTCATGCCAAAAACTCTCAATCAACTATGTATTGATGGAACGTATCTAAAAATAATAAGATCTACTTATGACAAACCCACAGCCAATATCATACTAAGTGGGCAAAAACTGGAAGCATTCCCTTTGAAAACCAGCACAAGACAAGGATGCCCTCTCTCACCACTCCTATTCAACATAGTATTGGAAGTTCTGGCTAGGGCAATCAGGCAGGAGAGAGAAATAAAAGATATTCAATTAGGAAAAAAGGAAGTCAAATTGTCTCTGTTTACAGATGACCAGATTGTATATTTAGAAAACCCCATCATCTCAGCCCAAAATCTCCTTAAGCTGATAAGTAACTTCAGCAAATTCTCAGGATACAAAATCAATGTGCAAAAATCACGAGCATTCCTATACACCAATAACAGACAAACAGAGAGCCAAATCATGAGTGAACTCCCATTCACAATTACTACAAAGAGAATAAAACACCTAGGAATCCAACTTACAAGGGATGTGAAGGACCTCTTCAAAGAGAACTACAAACCACTGCTCAAAAAAATAAGAGAGGACACAAACAAATGGAAAAACATTCCATGCTCATGGATAGGAAGAATCAATATCATGAAAATGGCCATACTGCCCAAAGTAATTTATAGATTCAATGCTATCCCCATCAAGCTACCACTGACTTTCTTCACTGAACTGGAAAAAACTACTTGAAAGTTCATATGGAACCAAAAAAGAGCCCACATTGCCAAGTCAATCTTAAGCCAAAAGAACAAAGCTGGAGGCATCAGGCTACCTGATTTCAAACTATTACTAGGCTACAGTAACAAAAACAGCATGGTACTGGTACCAAAACAGATATATAGACCAATGGAACAAAACTGAGGCCTCAGAAATAACACCACACATCTACACCCATCTGATCTTTGACAAACCTGACAAAAACAAGCAATTGGGAAAGGATTCTTTATTTAATAAATGGTGTTGGGAGAACTGGCTAGCCATATGCAGAAAGCTGAAACTGGATCCCTTCCTTACACCTTATACAGAAATTAACTCAGATGGATTAAAGGCTTAAATGTAAGACCTAAAACCATAAAAACCCTAGAAGAAAACCTAGGCAATACCATTCAGGACATAGGCATGGGCAAAGACTTCATGACTAAATCACCAAAAGCAATGGCAACAAAAGCCAAAATTGACAAATGGGATCTAATTAAAATAAAGAGCTTCTGCACAGCAGAAGAAACTACCATTAGAGTGAACAGGCAACCTGCAGAATGGGAGAAAAATTTTGCAATCTATCCACCTGACAAAGGGCTAATATCTAGAATCTACAAAGAACTTAAACAAATTTACAAGAAAAAAAACAATACCATCAAAAAATGGGCAAAGGATATGAACAGACACTTCTCCAAAGACGAAATTTATGCAGCCAACAGACATGCAAAAATGCTCATCATCACTGGTCATGAGAGAAATGCAAGTCAAAACCACAATGAGATACCATCTCACGCCAGTTAGAATGATGATCATTAAAAAGTGAGGAAACAACTGATGCTGGAGAGGATGTGGAGAAATAGGAACGCTTTTACACTGTTGTTGGGAGAGTAAATTAGTTCAACCGTTGTGGAAGCCAGTGTGGCAATTCCTCAAGGATCTAGAACTAGAAACACCATTTGACCCAGCAATCTCCTTACTAGGTATATACCCAAAGGATTATAAATCATTCTATTATAAAGACACACGCACTTGTATGTTTACTGAAGCACTGTTGTCAATAGGAAAGACTTGGAACCAACCCAAATGTCCATCAGTGGTAGACTGGATAAAGAAAATGTGGTGCATATACACCATGGAATACTATGCAGCCATAAAAAAGGATGAGTTCATGTGCTTTGCAGGGACACGGATGAAGCTGGAAACCATCATTCTCAGCAAACTAACACAGGCAGAGAAAACCAAACACTGCATGTTCTCACTCATAAGAGGGAGTTGAACAATGACAACACATGGACACAGGGAGAGGAGCATCACACACTGGGCCCTGTCAGGGGATGGGGGGGGCTAGGGAAGGGATAGCATTAGGAGAAATATCTAATGTAGATGATGGTTTGATGGGTGCAGCAAACCACCATGGCACATGTATACCTATGTAACTAATCTGCATGTTTTGCACATGTACCCCAGAACTTAAAGTATAATAATAAAAAAAACACGACCCATTGATCTGTTGCCTGAAAGAAATACGATTCACCTATGAAGACACACATAGAGTGAACATGAAGGGATGTAAATATATATTCCATGCCAGTGGAAACCAAAAAAGCACAGGAGTAGCTATACTTACATCAGACAGAATAGATTTCAAGACGAAACTATAACAAGAGACAAAGATGGTTACTATATAATGATAAAGTCGCCAATTCAGCAAGATGCTTTAACAATGTTAAACATTTATGCACCCAAACTGGAGCGCCTGGATTTATAAAGCAAATATTACTAGGGCTAAAGCGACAGATAGGTCCCCATACAGTCATAGCTGGAGACCTCAACACCCCACTCTCAGCATTGTACAGATCTTCCAGACAGAAAATCAAAAAAGAAACATTAGACTTAATCTGCACTATATAGACCAAATGATTCTAACAGATATTTACAGAACACTTCATTCATCGGCTGCAGAATACACATTCTTTTCCTCAGAACATAAATGATTCTCAAGAATAGACCATATGTTAGGTCACAAAACAAGTTTTAAAACATTTTTTAAAATTGAAATGATATCAAGCATCCTCTCTGAACACAATGGAATAAAATTAGAAATCAATAACAAAAGGAATTTTGGAAACTATAAAAACACATGTGCTGGGTGCCCAGCACTTTGGGAGGCTGAGGCGGGTGGATCACCTGAGGTCAGGAGTTTGAGACCAGCCTAGCCAACAAGATGAAACCCTGTCTCGACTAAAAATATAAAAAATTAGCTGGGTATGGTGGTGGGCACCTGTAATCTCAGCTACTCAGGAGGCTGAGGCAGGAGAATTGCTTTGAACCCAGGAGGCAGAGGTTGCAGTGAACTGAGATCGCGCCATTGCACTCCAGCCCGGGCAATAAGAGCGAAACTCTGTCTCGCAAAACAAAACAAAACAATAACAAAAACAAAAACAAAACAAAATGAAAATTAAAAATATAAGAGCAGTAATAAATTATTTTGAAATGAAGAAAGCAAAACAAAAGATCAACGAAACAGAAAGTTGCTTTTTTGAAAAGTTAAACAAAATTGATGAACCTATGGGCAGACTAACCAAAAAAAAAAGAGAGAAGATTCAATTAAATGGGAAATGAAAAAGGAGGCATTACAATTGACACTGTAGAAATTCGAAGGATCATTAGTGGCTACTATGAGCAACTATATGCCAATAAATTGGAAAATCTAGAAGAAATGAACAAATTCCTAGACAAATACAACCTACAAAAATTGAACAAGGAAGAAATCCAAAACCTGAACAGAACAACAAGTAACAAAATTGAAGCCGTAAGAAAAAGTATCCCAGTAAAGAAAAGCTGATGGTTTCAGTGCTGAATTCTATCAAAAATTTAACTAATACTAATCCTATTCAAACTACTCTGATAAATTGAGGCACAAGGAATACTTCCAACCTCATTCTACAAGGCTACTATTACCCTGATTCCCAAACCAGACAAAGTCACATCAAAAAAAGAAAACTACAGGCCAATATCTCTCATGAATATTGATGCAAAAATCCTCAACAAAATGCTTCAAAACTGAATTCAACAATACACTAAAAAGATCAGGCCGGGCTTGGTGGCTCACACCTGTAATCCCAGCACTTTGGAAGGCTGAGGTGAGTAGATCACTTAAAACCAGAAGTTCAAGACCAGCCTGGCCAACATGATGAAACCCTAATCTCGAATAAAAATACAAAAATTAGCTAGGTGTGGTGGCCCACGCCTGTAATCCCAGCTACTCAGGAGGCTGAGGCACAAGAATTGCTTGAACCTGGGAGGCAGAGGTTGCAGTGAGCCAAGATCAAGCCACTGCACTCCGGCCTGGGTGACAGAGGGAAACTCTGCCTCTCTCT
>NW_026652282.1:66700020-66709438 GCF_009828535.3 Hylobates moloch
ACGTATCTCAAAATAATAAGAGCTATTTATGACAAACCCACAGCCAATATCATACTGAATGGACAAAAACTGGAAGCATTCCCTTTGAAAACTGGCACAAGACAAGGATGCCGTCTCTCACCACTCCTATTCAACATAGTGTTGGAAATTCTGGACAGGGCAATCAGGCAAGAGAAAGAAATAAAGGGTATTCGATTAGGAAAAGAGGAAGTCAAATTGTCCCTGTTTGCAGATGACATGATTGTATATTTAGAAAACCCCATTGTTTCAGCCCCAAATCCCCTTAAGCTGATAAGCAACTTCAGCAAAGTCTCAGGATACAAAATCAATGTGCAAAAATCACAATCATTCCTATGCACCAATAACAGACAAACAGAGCCAAATCATGAGTGAACTCCCATTCACAATTGCTACAAAGAGAATAAAATACCTAGGAATCCAACTTACAAGGGATGTGAAGGACCTCTTCAAGGAGAACTACAAACCATTGCTCAATGAAATAAAAGAGGACACAAACAAATGAAAAAACATTTCATGCTCATGGATAGGAGGAATTAATATTGTGAAAGTGGCCATACTGCCCAAGATAATTTGTAGATTCAATGCCATTCCCATCAAAATACCAAGGACTTTCTTCACAGAATTGGAAAAAACTACGTTAAAGTTCATGTGGAAACAAAAAAGAGCCCGCATTGCCAAGACAATCCTAACCAAAAAGAAAAAAGCTGGAGGCATCATGCTACCTGACTTCAAACTATACTACAAGGCTACAGTAACCAAAACAGCATAGTACTGGCACCAAAGCTGATATAGACAGCAATGGAACAGAACAGAGGCCTCAAAAATAACACCACACATCTACAACTATCTGATCTTTGACAAACCTGACAAAAACAAGAAATGTGGAAAGGATTCCCTATTTAATAAATGGTTCTGGGAAAACTGGCTAGCCATATGTAGAAAGCTGAAACTGGATCTCTTCCTTAAACCTTATACAAAAATTAATTCAAGATGGATTAAAGACTTAAATGTTAGACCTAAAACCATAAAAACCCTCGAAAAAACCTAGGCAATACCATTCAGGACATAGGCGTGGGCAAGGACTTCATGTCTAAAACACCAAAAGCAATGGCAACAAAAGCCAAAATTGACAAATGGGATCAATTAAACTAAAGAGCTTCTGCACAGCAAAAGAAACTACCATCAGGGAGAACAGGCAACCTACAGAATGGGAGAAAATTTTTGCAACCTACCCATCTGATGAAGGCCTAATATCCAGAATCTATGAAGAACTCAAACAAATTTACAAGAAAAAAACAACCCCATCAAAAAGTGGGCAAAGGATATGAACAGATACTTCTCAAAAGAAGACATTTATGCAGCCAACAGACACAAGAAAAAATGCTCATCATCACTGGCCATCAGAGAAATGCAAATCAAAACCGCAGTGAGATACCATCTCACGCCAGTTAGAATGATAATCATTAAAATGTCAGGAAACAACGGATGCTGGAGAGGATATGGAGAAATAGGAACACTTTTACACTGTTGTTGGGAGTGTAAATTAGTTCAACCATTGTGGAAGACAGTGTGGTGATCCCTCAAGGATCTAGAACTAGAAATACCATTTGACCCAGCAATCCTATTACTGGGTAGGTACCCAAAGGATTACAAATCATGCTACTATAAAGACACATGCACACGTATGTTTATTGCAGCACTATTCACAATAGCAAAGACTTGGAACTAACCCTAATGTCCATCAATGATAGACTGGATTAAGAAAATGTGGCACACGTACACCATGGAATACTATGCAGCCATAAAAAGGATGAGTTCATGTCCTTTGTAGGGACATGGATGAAGCTGGAAACCAACATTCTTAGCAAACTATCACAAGAACAGAAAACCAAACACCGTATATTCTCACTCGTAGGTGGGAATTGACCAATGTGAACAGTTGGACACAGGGCAGGGAACATCACACACAGGAGCCTGTCAGGGGTGGGGCCTGGGGGAGGGATAGCATTAGGAGATATACCTAATGTAAACAACGAGTTGATGGGTGCAGCAAACCAACATGGCACATGTATACCTATGTATCAAACCTGCACATTGTGCACATGTACCCTAGAAGTTACAGTATAATAAAAAAATTTAAAAAAGAAAATTTATATATCCCTTCACACATCTTTAACACCAAATCTTATTCATTATTAATTAAAATTTAAATTATTTAAAAATTTTTTTATTTATTTTTTATTTGTGTGGGTACATAGTATGTGCATATATTTATGGGTTACATGATATATTTTGATACAGACATGCAATGCATAATAATCATATTGGTGTAAATGGGGTATCCATCACCTCAAGTATTTATCCTTTGGTTACAAGCTATCCAATTACACTCTTTCAGTTATTGAAAAAGGTATAATTAAATTATTTTTTACCATAGTCACACTGTTGTGCTAGCAAATACTAGGTCTTATTCATTCTTTCTGTTTTTTGAACCATTAACCATCCCAACTTCTCCCTGTCTAACCACTACCCTTCTCAGCATCTGGTAACCACCATTCTAGTTTTTATCTTCATGAGTGCAATTGTTTTAATTTTTAACACCCACAAATAAGTGAGAATGTGTGATGTTTGTCTTTCTGTGCCTGGCTTATTTTATTTAATATAATGACCTATAGTGCCATCTATGTTGTTGCAAAGGAAAGGATCTCATTCTTTTTTATGGCTGAATAGTAGTCAGTTGTGTATATGTACCACAATATCTTCATTGATTTGTTGACGGACCCTTAGGTTGCTTCCAAATATTGGCTATTGTGAATAGGGCTGTAATAAACATGAGAGTACAGATATCTCTTCAGTATACTGATTTCCTTTCTTTTTGGGTATATACCTAGGAGTGGGATTGCTAGATCATATGATAGCTCTATTTTCAGTTTTTTGAGGAACTTCCAAACTGTTCTTTATAGTGGTTGTACTAACTTACATTACTACCAACAGTGTATGTGGGTTCCCGTTTCTCCATATCCTTGCCAGCATCTGTTATTGCCGGTCTTTGGATAAAAGCCATTTTAACTGGGGTAAGATGATATCTCACTGCGGTTTTGATACGCATTTCTCTGATGACCAATGATGTTGAGTATCTTTTCATATATCTGTTTATCATTTGTATGTCTTCATTTGA
The DNA here is from genome assembly GCF_009828535.3 of Hylobates moloch. Taxonomy (NCBI): domain Eukaryota; kingdom Metazoa; phylum Chordata; class Mammalia; order Primates; family Hylobatidae; genus Hylobates; species Hylobates moloch. Next base: position 66,703,220 of record NW_026652282.1, read on the forward strand.
GAAATCTCTATTCAAATCTTTTGTCTATTTTTGAATTGGATTATTAGGCATTTTCCTACAGAACTGTTTGAGCTCCTTATATATTCTGGTTATCAATTCCTGTCAGATGGTGACATGGTTTGGTTCTGTGTCCCCACCCAAATCTCATGTTCAACTGTAATTCCCAATGTTGGAGGTGGGGCCTGGTGGCAGGTGAATTTGTCATGGAGTGATTTCTCATGGTTTAACTCCATCCCCATTGGAGCTGTTGTTGTGATAATGAATTCTTGTGAGATCTGGCTGTTTAAAAGTGTGTGGCACTCACCCCCCCCACCCCAACCTTCCTTGATCCTGCTCCTGCCATGTAAGACACCTGTTTCTGATTTGCCTTCTGCCATGAGTAAAAGCTCCCTGAGGCTTTCCCAGAAGTAGATGCTGCTATGCTTCCTGTATGCCTGCCTGTGTATATGTACCACAATTTCTTTATCCATTAATCAGCCAATTAAACCTCATTACTTTATAAATTATCCAGTCTCAGGTATGCTTTATAGCAGTGTGTGAACTGGCTAATATGACAAATTGGTATCAAGGAGTGTGGCATTGCTATAAAGATACCTGAAATTGTAGAAGTGGAACTGGGTAATGGGAACTGGGTAATGGGCAGAGGTTGGAAGAGTGTGGAAGGCTCAGAAGAAGACAGGAAGATGAGGGAAAGTATGTAACTTCCTAGAGACTGGTTGAATGGTTATGACCAAAATGCTGATAGTGATATGGACAGTGAAGGCCAGTCTCAGGAAGTCTCAGATGAAGATAAGAAACGTATTGGTCACTTTTGTTATGAGATGATTTAGGGTATCTGATGGAAGAAATTTCTAAGCAGCAAAGAAATGAACTGAAACTGGAACTTATATTTAAAAGGGAAGCAAAGCATAAAAGTTTGGAAAATTTGCAGCCTGGTCATGTGGTAGAAAAGAAAAGGCCATTTTCAGAGGAGGAATTCAAGCTGGCTACAGAAATTTGCATAACCAAGAGAAAAGCAAGTGCTTATAGCCAAGACAATGAAAAAAAATGCCTTGAAGGCATTTCAGAGACTTGCTTGGCAGCTCCTTCCATCACAGGCCTGGAGGCCTAGCAGGGAAGAATCATTTCCTGAGCCAGGCCCAGGGCCCTGCTGCCCTGTGCAGCCTCAGGAGACTGCTTTCTGTATCCCAGCTGCTCCAACCCCAGCTATGGCTAAAAGGGGCCCAGATGCAGCTTGGGTAACTGCCTCAGAGGGTGAAAGCCATAAGCCATGGTGGCTTCCATGTTGTATTAAGCCTGTGGGTATGCAGAGTACAACAGTCGAGGCTTGGGAGCCTACATCTAGGTTCCAGAAGATGTATGGTGTATGGAAAAGCTTGGATGCCCAGGCAGAAGCCTGCTGCAGGGTTAGAGCCCTCATGGAGAACCTCTACTAGGGCAGCATGGAGGGGAAATGTGGGGTTGGAGCAGTGTTGCACCAGTGTGCCCTGGATGTGAGACATTGGGATCAAAGAAGATTATTTTGGAGATTTAAGATGTAATAAATTTCTTTCTGGGTTTCAGACTTGTGTGAGGCCTGTAGTCCCTTATTTTGGATGATTTCTCCCTTTTGAAACAGGAGTGCTTATTAAATGCCTATATTCCCGTTGTATCTTGGAAGTAACTAACTTGTTTTTTATTTTACAGGCTCTTAGGTGGAAAGGACTTTCCTTGTCTCAGATGAGACTTTGAAATTTGGACTTTTGAGTTAATGCTGGAATGAGTTAAGACTTTGGGGGCCTGTTGGGAAGGCCTGATTGTATTTTGCAATTTGAGAAAGAAATAAGTTTTGGGAGGGGCCAGGGGTGGAATGATATGGTTTGGATCTTTGTCTTCACCCAAGTTTCATGTTCAATTGTAATAGCCAATGTTGGAGAAGGGGCCTGATGGGAGATGATTGGATTATGGGGGCAGTTTCTCATGGTTTAATAGCACCCCTCCTGGAGCTGTCATCACAATAGTAATTATTGTGAGAACTGGTTGTTTAAAAGTGTATGGCACCTTCTGCCCCCTTGCTCCTGCTCTGGCCAGGTAAGACATGTTTGCTTCCCTTTTGCCTTTCTCAATAATTGAAAGTTTCCCAAGACTTTCCCAGAAACTGAGCAGATGCCAGCATCATGATTCCTGTATGGCCTTCAGAACTGTGAGCCAATTAAACCTCTTTTGAAACAAATTACCCAGTCTCACATATTTCTTTATAGCAGTGTGAGAACTGAGTAATGCAGATGGGTAGTTAACAAATATTTTCTCCCACTGGGTGGGTTGTCTCTTCATTTTATTGATTGTTTTTTTTTGTTTTGTCTTTGTTTTTTGTTTTTTGCTGTGCAGAAGCTTTTTAACTTGATTTGATATCATCTGTCAACTTTTGCTATAGTTTCCTATGCTTGTGAGTTATTACTCAAAGAGATCTTTGCCTAGTCCAATGTCCTGGAGAGTTTCCCCAATGTTTTCTTTCAGTAGTTTCTTAGTTTGATATCTTAGGTTGAAGTCTTTAATCCATTTGGAATTGATTTTTCTATGTGGCAAGAGAGAGGAATCTAGTTCCATTCTTCTGAAAATGAGTATCCAGCTTTCTCAACACCATTTATTGAAGTGACTTTCTTTTCCCCACTGTATGTTTTTGGCACCTTTGCTGAAAATGAGTTCACTTTAGGTGTGTGAATTTGTTTCTGGTTTCTCTATTCTGCTCCATTGGTCTGTGTGTCTGTTTTTATGGTGTTACCATGCTGTTTTAGTTACTATAGCTCTGTAATATAATTTGAAGTCAGGTATGTGATTCCTCCAGTTCTGTTCTTTTTCTTAGAATAGCTTTGTCTATTCTGGGTTTATTGTGGTTCCATATAAATTTGTAAATTTTTGTTCTGTTAAGAATGTCATTGTTACATTGACAGATATTACATTGAATTTGTAGATTGCTTTGAGTGCTATGTATATTCTAACAATATTAATTCTTTCCATTCATGATTGTGGAATACCTTTCCGATTTTTTTCTTCAATTTCTTACATCAATGTTTTATAGTTTTTATTGTAGAGATCATTCACTTCTTTGATTAAGTTAAACCCAGTTATTTTATTTGTAGCTACTGCAAATGGGGTTACTTTCTTGATTTATTTTTCAGATTGTTTTCTGTTGCCATATGGAAATGCTAATAGTTACTGTATGTTGATTTTGTATCCTGCAACTTTACTGAATTTGTATATTAGTTCTAATAGCTCTTTGGAGGAGATTTTAGGTTTTACCAAATATAAGATTACATCATCTGCAAACAAGGATAATTTTATTTTTCTTTTCCAATTTGGGTATGCTTTATTTGTTCCTCTTTTTCTGATTACTCTAGCTAGGATGTCCAGTACTATGCTGAATATCAGTGGCGAAAGTTGGCACCCTTGTCGTGTTCTTGATCTTAGAGAAACAACTTTCATTTTTTCTTCATTAAGTATGATACTATGGGTCTGTTGTATATGGCTTTTATTATGTAAAGGTATGTTGCTGCTATTCCCAGTTTTTTGAGGGTTTTTATCATGAAGCGATGTTGGATTTCTTTCAAATGCTTTTTTAGCATCAATTGAAATAATCATATGATTTTAGTCTTTCATTCTCTTTATATGATGTATAACAATCATTGATTTGCATATCTTGAACTATCCTTCAATTAATGGGATAAATCCTACTTGGTGATCATGAACGATGTTTTTAATGTGTGATTGAATTCAGTTTGGAAGTATTTTATTGAGTATTTTTGTGTCAATATTCAACAAAGATATTCACCTATAGTTCTCCTTTTTTGATGTGTCTTTGTTTTTTTGTATCCGAGTAATACTGGCCTCATAGAATGAATTTAAAAGTGTCCCCTCTTCTTCTATTTTTCAGAATAGTGTGAGTAGGTTGGTATTAATTCTTCTTTATATGTTTGGTGGAATTCAGCAGTGAAACCATTGGGTGCCAGGCTTTTCTTTACTAAAAATCTTTCTATTATGGCTTCAATCTCATTACTTGTTATTGATCTGTCCAGGTTTTGGATTTATCCATGGTTGAATCTTGGTAACTTGTATTTGTGTAGGAATTCACCCATTTCTTCTAGATTTTCCAATTGGCATATGGTTGCTCACAGTAGCCACTAATGATCCTTTGAAATTCTTCAGTATCAATAGAAATGTCACATATTTCAACATTGATTTTATTTGGGTCTTCTCTCCTTTTCAGAATTAGTTTGACTAAAGGTTTGTTAATTTATCTTTTCAGAACACCAACTTTCTGTTTCATTGATCTTTTGTATTATTTTCTTCATTTCATATTTATTAATTTCAGCTCTGATATCATTTCTTTGAATAATTTTGTGTTTTGTTTGCTCTTGCTTTTCTAGTTCTTTTACTTTAATTTTAATTTTTTAATTTTTAATTTTTTGGGTACATAGTAGGTGTATATATTTATGGAGTACACGAGATGTTTTGATATAGGCATGCAATGTAAAATAAGCACATCTTTACAATAAATTATTAGGTTGCTTATTTGAAGTATTTTTTTTTATGTAGCACTTATAGCTATACACTTCCATCTTAGTAGTGCTTTTGCGGTATCTCATAGATTTTGGTATGTTGTGTTTCCATTATCGTTTGTTTCAACCAATTTTTATATTCCCTTCCTAATTTCTTTACTGATCCACTGGTCATTCAGGAGCATATTGTTTAATTTCCATGTGTTTTTATAGTTTCCTAAATTTCTCTTGTCATTAATTTATAGTTTTATTCCATGTGGTTAGAGAAGATGCTTGATATTATTTCAATATTTTTAAAAATTTTTAAAGACTTGTTTTGTTACTGTACATATGGTCTATCCTTGAGAATGATCCATGTGCTGAGAAGAATGTGTATTCTGCAGCCACTGGATGAAATGTTCTGAAAATTTCTGTTAGTTCACTTTGGTCTATAGTGGAGATTATTTCTAATATTGCTTTGTTGATTTTCTTTCTGGAAGAACTGTCCAATGCTGAAAGTCGGGTGTTTGATGTCTCCAGCTATTATTGTATTCGGGTATCTGTCTCTCTTTAGCTCTAATAATATTTGTTTTATATATCTGGGTATTCCAGTGTTGGGTGCATTTACATTAAAAATTGTCATACTTTCTGACTGTATTGACACTTTCATCATTATAGAGTGTCTTTCTTTGTTCCTTCTTACAGAATTTTTTTCTTGAAATTTATTTTGTCTGATATTAGTGTAGCTACTCCTCCTCTTTTTTTGTTTCCATTGGTATGGAATATATTTTTATATCTTTTTGTATTCGATCCATGTGCACCTTTGTAAGGGAAGTGTGTTTTTTGCAGGCAACAGATAATTGGGTATTTTTTAAATCCGTTCAGTCAGTCTATGTGTTTTCACTTGAGCATTTAGTTCATTTCTGGTCAGTGTTATTGCTGATTGTAAGGATTTACTCCTGCCATTTTATTATTTGTTTCCCAGCTGATTTGTGTTTCCTCTTTCTTCTTTCCTTCCTTCCTGTCTTTCTTTTATTAAAGGTGATTTTCTTTGATTGCATGATTTAATTTCTTGCTTTTGTGTGTATCTATTGTATGCTTTTTGATTTGAGGTTACCATGAGGCTTACAACCTTACAAGAGGTTACTATCTTATAACCCATTATTTTTAGTTAGAAACTTTACACTGTTTGAATAAAAAACCTAACAAGCAAGCAAAAAGAAAATTATTAAAAACCATACATGTTGACTTTATTCCTCTTTTTAACTTTTTGTTGTTTCTACTTATATCTTATTGTACTGTCTATGTCTTGAAAAGTTGTAATTATTGTTTATTTTTCCTTTTTTTTGAGACAGAGTCTCACTCTGTCACCCAGGCTGGAGTGCAGTGGCAAAATCATGGCTCACTACAATCTCTGCCTCCTGGGCTCAAGCAATCCTCCCACCTCAGCCTCCTGAGTAGCTGTGACTACAGGCATGTGCCACTGTGCACAGCTAATTATTATTATTATTATTGTTATTATTATTATTGTACTGACGGGGTTTTGCTACACTGCCCAGGCTGGTCTCGAACTCCTAAGCTGAAAAGATCCACCAGCCTTAGTCTCCCAAATTTCTAGGATTACAGGCGTGAGTCATTGTGCCCAGTCAAAATGTTGTAATTATTGTTTTTGATTGGTTCATCATTTAGTCTTTCTACTTTATAT
>NW_026652282.1:66709538-66732743 GCF_009828535.3 Hylobates moloch
GACATGAACTCATCCTTTTTTATGGCTGCATAGTATTCCATGGTGTATATGTGCCACATTTTCTTAATCCAGTCTATCATTGATGGACATTTAAGGTAAGAGTAGTTTACACACCACAATCACAGTGCTACAATTTTTTTTTTCTGTGTACTCATTATCACCAGTTTACTTTGTATTTCAGATGATTTCTCACGGCTTATTAATGTTCTTTTATTTCTGACTGAAGTCCTCCTTTGAGCATTTCTTGTAGGACAGGTCTGGTGTTAATGAAATCTCTCAGCTTTTGTTTGTCTAGGAAAGTCTTTATTTCTCTTTTATGTTTCAAGGATATTTTTGCTGAATACACTATTCTAGAGTAAAAGTTTTCTTCTTCCAGCACTGCTGGACTGTAAGGTTTCCACTAAAAAGTCTGCTGCCCGAGAGTCTTTCTCTCTTTACCTATTCCTGAAGGCCAATAACTGTGTTAAGATTTTCCCCTTTGATGCTATTTTCTAGATCCTGTAGGTGTACTTCATTGTTTTTTATTGTTTTTTATTCTGTCTCCTCTGGCTGTGTGTTTTCAAATAGACTGTATTTTCAAATAGCTCTACCTATTTGTCTCTACCTACCCCCAACCCCTGGAAGCCACTGACGTTTCTACTCTATCCATAGTTTTGCCTTTTCCATAATGTCCCATAGTTGGAATCATACAGTATGTAGCCTTTTCAGACTAGCTTATTTCACTTAATAGTAAGGACTTAAGTTTCCTCTATGTATTTTCATGGCTTAATAGCTCATTTCTTTTCAGTACGTAATAATATTTCATTTTTGGATGTACCACAGTTAATCTATTCATTCATGTACTGAAGGACATCTCATTTGCTTCCTAGTGTAGGCAGTTGTGAATAAAGCTGCTATAAACATCCATGTGCTGGTTTCTGTAGACATAAGTTTTTAACTCCTTTGGAGAAACACAAAGCAGCATGATTGCTGGGTAATATGGTATGAGTATGCTTCATTTTGTAAGAAACCACCAAACTGACTTCCAAAGTGGCTGTGCCATTTTGCATTTCTACCAGCAATGAATGACGTTCCTGTTGCTCTACATTCTCACCAGCATTTGCTGTTGTCAGTGTTCTGGATTTTGGTTATTCTAATAGTTGTGTAGTGGTATCTCATTGTTGTTTTCATTTACATTTCCATCATGACATATGAAGCTGAGCATCTTTTCAAATGTATATTTGCCAGCTGTATAACTTCTTTAATGAGGTAGGTTTTGGTTAAGATCTTTGGCCCATTTTTATTTGGTTGTTTGTTTCCTTATTGTTGAGTTTTAAGTATTTGTATATTTCCTTATTGTTGAGTTTTAAGTATTTGTATATTTTGTTATTTGTATATTTTGTAAAACTGTCCCTTATCGGATATGTCTTTTGTAAACATTTTCTCCCAGTCTCTGGCTTCTCTTTTTATTCTCTTGACAGTGTCTTCTGCAGAGCTGAACTTTTAAATTTTATTTGGTAACAGATTTATTAAAGTATAATTCATATATTATACAATTTATTCCTTTAAAGGGTACAATCTAATAGTTTTTATCTGCACTATATTCAGTTATGTAATCATCACCACAACCAATTTTAGGACATTCTCACGACCCCATAAAGAAACCCCATACCCTTTAGTTCTCACCTCCCAAACCCTCTATTCTTCCCAAACCCTCACCACCAGCCTCTAGCAACTACCACTCTACTCTCTATCTAAATAAATTTGCATATTCTGTGTAAGAAATTTGTTAATTTTAATGATGTTAAGGTTACTGATTATTTCTTTTATGGATTGTGGTTATGGTGTTTTATCTAAAATGTCATTGTTAAACTCTGAGTCACCTAGATTTTCTCCTATGGGATCTCCTAGGAGTTTCATAGTTTTGCATTTTAAATTAAGGTCAGTGATCCATTTTGAGTTAATTGTTGTAATGGGTGTAAAATCTCATGTCTAGACTCATTTTTTTTACATGCAGGTATCCAGTTATTCCAGCACCATTTGTTAAAAGAACTATCTTATTAGCTCAATTGCCTTCATTATTAAAGGTCAGTTGACTGTACTAATGTAGGTCTATTTCTAGGCATTCTAGTCTGTTCCCTTGATCTATTTGTCTGTTCTTTCACCAATACCACACTGTCTTGATTTCTGTAGCTTTATAGTAAGCCTTGAAATTGGGTAGTGTCAGTCCTCCAACTCTGTTCTTTTCCTTCAATATTGTTTTATTTATTTTAAATGGTATGTTTAAACATTTTTATTTCCCATGTCTGTTACTAATACGTTCAAATACCATTCTATTTATATATTGATCTTGCAGGCAGTTATCTTGCTCAAACAATTTATTATTTAAAATAGTTTATTAGATTTTTTTTGTATTTTCTACATACATGTGTATTATTTACAATTGGTTACATTTAAATTTATTCCCTTCCAAAAATTATAACTTTATTTTATTTTTCTTCTTTTATATTGCCTAGAATATCTAGCACTATGTTGAGTAGAAAAGGTAATAGCAGGTATTCATGTTTCATTCTCATTGTCACAGGAAGAAGTTTAATATTTCACCACTAAGTATAGTGTTTGCTTTAGCTTTTTATATACCTCTTTTATCAGATTAAAGAGGCTCTTTTTTATTTCTAGTTTGCTAATTTTCAATCATGAAGGGAAGTTGAATTTATCACATTACTTTTCTTCATCTATTGAGATGATCATGTGATTTTTCTTCTTTCTTAAGTTAATGAGGCATATTACGTCAATTGCTTTTCAAGTGTTGAACCAGCCCTGAATTCTTAGTGTTAGGAAAGGCAGTCTTGTGTATGCAGTCTTTTGACCCCCACTTGGCCATTTAAAATAGGCGTTGGGACTAAAACATTTCCTTAGAAAGAGATAAGCAGCCTACACACCCTGTTCCAGGCTAGAAATATTTTTCTGTTTCAGACTTACTAAGTGTTCTTTTGTTTTACTAAGTGTATGCATCAGTGGCTCTCAGGCATGTCCTAGCTTTCTGTCTTTCAGACTGGGTTGGGGTGGGTGTGGATAAGGGTCCTTCCTCTAAGGCACAAGAAGGGTGTGCTTATCCAGTTGCTCTGTGTTGGTTGCTAGGGGGTATCGTCTAGCCATGGAGGGTACCATCACACGCTATTGAAGCTGATTTTGCTCTGTCTTTTTTCTATATAAGTAAAGTGTTGTTTCATCCAGGGCTTGACTGCATTATGTTCTCCTTCATGACTCTGATAAAGCAATGCAATGGGCATATGTGATTAGAGTCAATTCCTGGGATTAGTAAGTGATGCCCAATGTTCTGCTTAACAGTTAGAATAACCCAACTTGGTCATAAAGTACTATCCTTTTTATATACTACTGGGTTTGGTTTGATACTACTTAGTTTAGCAACCTTGCTTCTGTTTTTCAAGAGATGAGATTGGCCTGTGTATTCTTTTTCTTGAAATGTACTCATCAAGCTTTGGAATGAACACTAAGCTGCCCTTGAAATGATTGAGAAATATCCTTTTTCTTCTATTATATAGAAGAATATGGGTAAAATTGGCATTATTTATTCTTTAAATGTTTGGTAAATTTTGCCAATGAAACAACCAGGGCCTATAGTTTACTTTGTGGGAAGGTTTTTATTTATATATACAATTTAAAATTTTTCTTATGTCTTTTAGTTCTGTACATATTTTAAACTCACAAGACACTTATTATTATTGTTTTATACATTGCTCATTCAGATTTACTCAGATATTTGCCATTTCTGTTGTTCTTCACTTCTTGCTGCATCTCTTAGCTATAATCTCTTTTATTTTACCCGAAATACATCCTTCAGTATTTCAATTAGTGTGAAACTTTGGTGAATAATTCTCTTCTGTTTATATGAAAGTGTCTTTATTTCACATTAGTTTGTAAGGGATATTTTTGTTGGCTTTAGATTTCTATGCTGACAGTTATTATTTTAGCACAGTTGTATTCTATGCTGACAGTTATATTCTTTTAGAACATTGAAGCCATGTTTCCATTGTCTTCTGCCTCTCATTTGTTCTCATGTACAGTCAGCAATTTTTTTTTGCTACTCTTTTGATGATAATACGTCTATTTAATTTTTGTGTGCTTTTCTAGTCTTTAGTTTCCAGTCACATCTATTTTTTTAGGTAAGATCATTTTCAATTGAGTGCTAGACTTTGAGATGAAAATGTGGTACTAATAATGAGGCTCCAGATGATGCTATCTTTTTTCAAAGACATATAACTTTTGCTTTTGGAGCCTATCCAAGTCACCCTAAAGGTTCCTTTGGAGTCCATTCAAGTGTTGTTTTTCTTGTTTCTGGATTATAGCTGTTTGGAGAAATGATGCTATGTGACTTCCAAGATAAGGTCATAAAAGATGATCTAGTCTCTGCCTTGTTCATTGGGCTGTAAGCTGCAATATGAGAAGATCAACTCTCCGAAGCTGCCATGCCATGAGAAAGTCATGTGGTGAGGCTGTATTCAGGCACTCTAGTCAACATTTACATCTGAGCTTAATGTTTGAATCATCTCAACAAAGGCACCAGACACACAAATAAAGAAACCTCCAAATGGTTTTAGCCTGCAGCCATCAAGTGACTCCCAGCCTTCAAGTCTTTCCAGCTGAGGTCCTAATTACAGTAGAGAAGAGACAAGTAGTCACCTCTGTGCCCTGGCTGAATTCTTGACCTGCAGAATCTGTGAGTATAATAAAATGGTTGCTTCATGCCACTAAGCTTTGGGGTTGTTTGTTACACAACAATGGTAAAAGGGATGAGTGTTCTGGAGGTGTCAAAGGAAATAAGGAAATGAAAATGAATAAAAAGTATAAGATTGGAAGGAAAAAATAGAGCTGCCATTTTTTTATGGCTGATATTATTGTGTAAATAGAAAATGTAAAAGAATATACAGATAAACTATTAATATTCACATATGAGTTTAGAAAATTACTTGATACAAGGTCAACATACTATATATATAATCAATTGTATTTGTATATTGCAGTTATAAACATTCTACCTTTTTAAAAGGAAATATAAAGGGCAATGAATAGTCAGGACACTTCATGAAGAAGACCAAAGTAGGAGAACTTGCCATATTACATTTCAAGATATTTAAATTTATAGTAAGTAATATAGTGTGGTAATGGCACAAGGGTAGACAAATAGACAAATGAAACAGAATACAGACACCAGAAACAGACTCATGCATGTATAATCATTTGATTTTTGACAAAGATGGTATTGCAAAGCAGTGGGAAAAGGGTGTAGTTTCAATTATTGGTGCTAGAATAATTGGATATCTATTTGAAAAAAAATTAAACTTGACATATATCTCAAACCTTACACACAAATCAATTCCAGGTGGATTGTAGATCTAAATGTAAAAAGCACCACAATAAAGCTTTTATAAATAAATGTAAGATAACATTTTCACGTTCTCAGGGTCTGTAAAGATTTCTTTAAAAATTCACAGAAAAGCATTAACCATAAAGAAAAATATTTTATATATGACTAATTAAAAATGTTAAAAAAAAAAGGCTAGCCTCAGGATAAAAGTTACTTGCAACACATAGGGACAAAAGGTTGCTATTAGGAATAGAGACCAAAAAAAATAGAGAAATAGAAAAAGTTCTTAACAGATATTCCACAAAAGAAAATATATAAATGGCAGTAAATATATGAAAAGATGCACAACTTCTTAGTAATCAGGGAAATGTAAATTAAAACCACTATGAAATACTATTCCTCAGAAAATAAAAGGGCTAAAAGAGAAACAGTGTCCAGAATGAGGACCTTACACTACTTCATACAATGCTAGTCATACCATACTTGGATTATGACATTCAATTCTGGGACGACCTTTTGTAGAAGAGAGAAACTGACAAACTGAAACATATTTAGTGATGCCTCTAGAGATCACAGCATATGAAGAATGGCTAGAGAAACAAGAAATATTAAGTTGGAGAAGAGAAGGCTTCGTATTACAAGGATAAAGATGAGTTTACAATGGGTAATTATTAGAATCAAAGAAACATGAAAGGAAACAGATCTCAGCTTAATCTCAGAAAATAATTTTCTAATGTTTTAAGCTGACTAAAAGCAGAATGGAAATGCCTCTGGAATTTTCAGCTCACTGTAACTGGAGGTGTTCATAAGTAATTTCTGGACAACCACTCTACGGAGTTATTACTGGTAGGATGTGGTAGGGTTTTCTAGAGGGACAGAACGAATAGGATAGGTGTATATATAAAGGGGAATTTATTAAGAAGCATTGACTCACACGATCACAAGGTGAAGTCCCACATTAGGCTGTCTGCAAGCTGAGGAGCAAGAAAGCCAGTCCAAGTTCCAAAATCTCAAAAATAGGGAAGCCAACAGTGCAGCCTTCAGTCTGTGGTCGAAGGTCCAAGAGTCCCAAAGCTGAAGAACTTGGATTCCAATGTTCAAGGGCAGGAAGCATCTAGTACGGGAGAAAGATGTGGGCTGGGAGACTAAGCCAGTCTAGTCCTTCCACGTTCCTTTGCCTGCTTTTATCCTAGCAGTGCTGGAAGCTGATTAGATGGTACCCAGTCAGACTGAGAGGGGGTAAGCATCTCCCAGTCCACTGACTCATATGTTAATCTCCTTTGGCAACACCCTCACAGACACACTCAGGAACAATACTTTGCATCTTCAATCCAATCAAGTTGACACTCAATATTAACCATCACAGAGGGTTAGACTGACTTCTGAGGTTTTAAGAGGTTTAAAATTCCACCCTATCCTTATCCTGTCTCTTTCTAATGATAACCAAATTTACTCACTCCTCCTCTGGAGTCAGTGATACCCAACGGAAGAGTGGGGCAGTAACCCTTACTCAAACTATCACAAGATTTTGGAAATAGCTGTTGCTCTTGAGTAGAGCCTTATTTTTCCTTGAGACCATTTACTATTACTGCTCAGGGACAACTCATGAAATGACATTCTATCCCTCTGCTGGAATTCTGTAAAGAGCTAATAAAAATTACATCTCTAAGTCTGGCTTTTCAAAGCCTTGTACATTTTTTTCTGTAGCTGAGTGGCGCCCTCTAGTGGCTTTAATCGTGAACGTACCATCCGGGGTGAAATCAGACCTCTGAACACAATACTTCCAGGACTCCTCTGGTAAGGAGTCAATGTTGCTTCCTGCTGATGCACATCACTACATAGCGGGTGACTGAGACAGGATAAGAATTCTTAAGCATAACACTCTGTTACTTAACCTACCCTATCTCCTCTGCAGATACTCCCCTTCTGCTGGCACTTGAGGAGAACAACAGTGTATCCTCCAATGTGCGGTAATTTTGTATGTGATTTACATATTTATGTGTTAATGTGTTGTGTGTTAACGGAGAAAAAATGTAATACTACTGGTCTCCCATCTGCCAGAGGAGGCAGGAAGGTGGGCACTAGGGCATCATTGAGTGATGTTGGTGGTTCTTTTAAAAATCAAGGCTCTTTGAAGACCACCAAGACTCCAGGCATTCTTATTTTGCAAACGCGAAGATTTGTTTACGCTTTGTGTCCCCATCCAAATTTCATCTTGAATTGTAATCCTCATAATCCCCACATGTCTAGGGAGAGACCAGGTGGGAGGTGACTGGATCATGGGGGTGGTTTCCCCCATGCTGGCCTAGTGACAGTGAATGAGTTCTCATGAGATCTCATGGTTTTTTTGTTTGTTTTTTGCTTTTGTTTTGTTTTATTTTGTTTTGTTTTTTGAGGAGTTTAGCTCTGTCGCCAGGCTGGAATTCAGTGGCGTGATCTCGGCTCACTGCAACCTCTGCCTCCCGGGTTCAAGCAATTCTCCCACCTCAGCCTCCTGGGTAGCTGGGATTATAGGTGGCCACCACCATGCCCAGCTAATTTTTGTATTTTTAGTAGAGACGGGGTTTCACCTTGTTGGCCAAGATGGTCTCAATCTCCTGACCTCATGATCTGCCCATCTCAGCCTCCCAAAGTGCTGGGATTACAGGTGTGAGCCACCATGCCTGGCTGATCTCATGGTTTTATAAGGAGGTCTTCCCCCATTGCTCCTCCCTCTTCTCTCTCCTGCCGCCATGTGAGAAGGTCCAAGCTTGCTTCCCCTTTGCCTTCCACCATGACTGTAAGTCTCCTGAGGCCTCCCCAGCTATGCAGAACTGTGAGTCAATTAAACCTCTTTCCTTTATAAATTACCCCGTCTTTGGTATTTCTTTATAGCAGTGTGAAACAGACTAATGCACACCACTTCACAGTGTATCAAACATAAAAATGCAAATGTACTTATAATCCTACTTAAATATAAATATTAAACATATTCTAAAATTTGTATAACTTTGTTTTAAAATTTAAAAAATTTTCAGCCACAAACAATTCATTAAAATATGCTTGACAGTGATTTCTCTGCAGAAACAGGAATTCTGCTTATGTGAGATAAAAATGTAAACTCCAAATTGTTTCCAAATGAAATGAAATTTTTACAAATAGTAAACTTAATATTCAATGAAGTTGACATGATAATGTTTTTCAGACAGTTCATTAAACATTTCTACACCATAATTTTGTAGTGTTTTGTAGGTAAATAATATTTTAACTTTCTCAAAAGTTTAAAAGTAGGTAAAATTTCTGCTTCTGGAAAAGGTGGGGACTAGGTGATCTGGAACAACTCTCTTGATAAAGGGAATTTAAAATGTTGGAAGGTATTTTATAATACATGAAAAATATCAAAGACCTCAAGAGGAAAGTAAGGAATTATCGGGGTGAGAAAAGAGGATGAATTACAACTCCAAAGAGCTCAGTGATGATAAAGAGTGCTTCTGCTGAGGGGGTATTTGCTGATAAAGAAAATTCAGCTACTTTTGGTGTGGCAAATGAAAATAACTCATCTGGAGACTCTTAGTTCTGAGTGAGGGGTGAGAGCATAGCAGCATCCACTTGAGAAGGGAAAGGGATGTCATACTATGGTAGTATAAGACAAATTATGTTCATTTTGCAAAATAAAAAAAACAGAAGAAAGAGTCTCCTGTTGCATAGGCCAAAAAGTGCAATAGCAGTAGCCCTGATGTTGGCAATGAGGAGGGTGACTGGATCATGCTGACTTACTTTTGCCTGATTATTTGTACAAAGATTTTGAGTTGTGTCTAGCAAAGGCAAAAGTTGGATAAGTGGAGAGGGCAGAAAAGGTTATGAGAATATGGGGAGAAGGTGAAGAAAGAAACAGGAAGAGCAAAGGCATGAGAGTGACCATAAGCATGATTATTGCAGCGGGTAGTCAACAATGATTACATACATAGGGAAGTTAGTTTGGGGGAGCACTAAGTAAGATTGTATGAATAGTGTGGGCCTAGACTATGGTGAAAATTGTTTAGCAACATAATTTAGGTTTAGTTCGATAGTCAATGGAAAGCTAATTTAAGTATTTCTGCCTACGTTGTCTTCAGTAATATAAGAAAGTGGTGTTTTAGGATGAAAAAATAGCTAACTTTTTTTCAGTACTTTCCTTCTTCCAGGCAGTGAGTTAACAGTAATAGATAAGAAGGTGGCCTCTGGAGGCTACCAGCCTCCTGATACCAAAGCCTGGCAGAGACACAACAACAAAAAAGGAGAATTTTAGGCCAATATCTCTGATGAACATCGATGTGAAAATCCTCAGTAAAATACTGGCAAACAGAATCTAGCAGTACATCAAAAAGCTTATCCACCATGATCAAGTTGGCTTCATCCCTAGGATGCAAGGCTAGTTCAATATATGCAAATCAATTAAGGTAATCCATCACATAAACAGAACCAATGGCAAAAACCACACGATTATCTCAATAGATGCAGAAAAGGCCTTCGACAAAATTTAACAGCCCTTCATGCTAAAAACTCTCAATAAACTAGGTATGGATGGAACATATCTCAAAATAATGAGAGCTATTTATGACAAACCCACAGCCAATATCATACTGAATGGGCAAAGACTGGAAGCATTCCCTTTGAAAACCAGCACAAGACAAGGATGCCTTCTCTCACCACTCCTATTTAACATAGTGTTGGAAGCTCTGGCTAGGGCACACAGGCAAGAGAAAGAAAGAAAGGGTATTCAATTAGGAAAAGAGGAAGTCAAATTGTCCCTGTTTGCAGATGTCATGATTGTATATCTAGTAAACCCCATTGTTTCAGCCCAAAATCTCCTTAAGCTGATAAGCAACTTCAGCAAAGTCTCAGGGTACAAAATCAATGTGCAAAAATCACAAGCATACCTATACACCAATAACAGACAAACAGAGAGCCAAATCATGAGTGTAATCCCATTCACAATTGCTTCAAAGAGAATAAAATACCTAGGAATCCAACTTACAAGGGATGTGAAGGACCTCTTCAAGGAGAACTACAAACCACTGCTCAATGAAATAAAAGAGGACACAAACAAATGGAAGAACATTCTGTGCTCATGGATAGGAAGAATCAATATCATGAAAATGGCCATACTGTCCGAAGTAATTTATAGATTCAATGCTATCCCCATCAAGCTACCAATGACTTTCTTCACAGAATTGGAAAAAACTACTTTAAAGTTCATATGGAACCAAAAAAGAGCCCACATGGCCAAGACAATCCTAAGCAAAAAGAACAAAGCTGGAGGCATCGTGCTACCTGACTTCAAACTGTACTACAAGCCTACAGTAATCAAAACAGCATGGTAGTGGTACCAAAACAGATATATAGACCAATGGAACAGAACAGAGGTCTCAGAAATAACACCACACATCTACAACCATCTGATCTTTGACAAACCTGACAAAAACAAGCAATGGGGAAAGGATTCCCTATTTAATAAATGGTGCTGGGAAAACTGGCTAGCCATATGTAGAAAGCTGAAATTGGATCCTTTCCTTACACCGTATACAAAAATTGACTCAAGATGGATTAAAGATTTAAATGTAAGATCTAACACCATAAAAACCCTAGAAGAAGACCTAGGCAATACCATTCAGCACATAGGCATGGGCAAAGACTTCATGACTAAAACACTGACAGCAATGGCAACAAAAGCCAAAATAGACAAATGGGATCTAATTAAACTAAAGAGCTTCTGCACAGCAGAAGAAACTATCATCAGAGTGAACAGGCAACCTACAGAATGGGAGAAAATTTTTGCAATCTACTCATCTGACAAAGGGCTGATATCCAGAATCTATGAAGAACTTAAACAAATTTACAAGAAAAAAACAACCCCATCAAAATGTGGGCAAAAGATATGAACAGACATTTCTCAAAAGAAGACATTTATGCAGCCAACAGACATATGCAAAAATGTTCATCATCACTGGTCATGAGAGAAATGCGAATCAAAACCACAATGAGATACCATCTCATGCTAGTTAGAATGGCAATCATACAACAGATGCTGGAGAGGGTTTGGAGAAATAGGAATGCTTTTATACTGTTGGTGGGAGTGTAAATTAGTCCAACCATCGTGGAAGACAGTGTGGCGATCCCTCAAGGATCTAGAATTAGAAATATCATTTGACCCAGCAATCCCATTACTGAGCATATAACCAAAGGATTATAAATCTTTCTACAATAAAGACACATGCACACGTTTGTTTATTGCAGCACTATTCACAATAGCAAAGACTTGGAACCAACTCAAATGTCCCAGTGATAGACTGGATTAAGAAGAAATATAATTAGCCATAAAGGATGATTCATGTCTTTGCAGGGACATGGATCATGTATAACCATCTTCACAAATATCACAAGAAATTTAAAGTATAATAAAAAAATAAGAAGGTGGCCTCTGGAGTTCCTGACTCTGGAATGTACTAACTATATGATTTTAGGAAAACTATTTTTCTGAGTTTCAGTTTCTTCATCTGTAAAATTAATGTAATAGTACCCACCTCTTGAGGTTGTTTTAAGGACAACATGTAAAGAGATTAATTTGGAATTAGTATTTAAGACAGATTGTAGAAGGAAAAACCTGTGGCTAGGGAACAGTTACAAAGCTATTGTAATCACTGAGCCTAGGCAAAGACAGTAAACCACTAGACTGGAGACAGTGGAAAAACAGCAAAGGAAAAGAAGTAGGACAGGCGACTGAGTCCTTCTCTCCACTCTCATTCATCTTGCAAATTCCTTTTTTTCTGTTCATTTAACATAATCTGGGAACCTAAAACTACACTTTGAAGTATATGGTCTGTCTCTGGACATTATCAACTGTTTGCTCATTTCCTTAGAGCTACAAATAACCATCTGATCTCTCTCTTCACCATTTCAACATCTGCAATATGTTCTCCCAAATCCCCTAATTCAGTCAGTTAAAAAGCAAAACAAAACAAAAATCATCCATCTTTTTACACAATATTTTCAATCTTTTCTTTGTAATTTCTTCCTTCATTCTTAAACTTGCCAATCAGGCCTCCTGCAAATTCCCACGGAAGCAGGGTTCCCTAATTTAACAAAACACAAAATTCAAAAAGAAAACCAATCCTGCCACTTCTGGGCTTAAAGAAACCTGAAACTTTCCTTCAAAACTCTGCGGCATTGCCCAGTACTTTAGTGCCTAATTCCTACAACGAGCTAAGATGAGAAAAATCACTACGTAATAGGAATCTTAAAATGCGCAAGGCTTTGAGAACATGGGTTTTCAACATACAGCTTGCTCTTTCAGGATCTGTCTTCTTATTTGCATATATTTCTGAGCAGGAAGTTATGCGCAGTACTTTTAGTCTCCGCGTGAAAAGGTCCTTCATGCTAATCTAATTCAATTCAGTTCTCCTTTTTCTTTCTTCTTCTCCTCGCCCTCTTCTCAGGGAAGGAATCGTCAAAAATCAATGTTTCAACAGATCTCGCGGTGCTATTCGAGATTCCCCTATTAAAAAAAAAATAGAATTGATGCAAACAGCCTGTTCCTTCCGGGGTTTTGGGCTGGAACTGCAGCGCTTAGAGAGCCCTGTGGAAGCTGCTAAAGGCGGAGGCGGGGCTCTGGCGAGTTCCCCTTCCACCTTCCCCCACCCTTCTCTGCCAACCGCTGTTTCAGCCCCTAGCTGGATTCCAGCCATTGCTGCAGCTGCTCTACAGCCCTTTTCAGGACCCAAACAACCGCAGCCGCTGTTTCCAGGATGGTGATCCGTGTATATATTGCATCTTCCTCCGGCTCTACAGCGGTAAGGAGAGTGGGGAGTCCACCTTTGTTGTTTTTCTACACACCAGTCCTCTGCTGCCCCAGAACCATTAAAATGCAGAAGTTCCTCTGGCAGCTTCTCCTTCGGAAGACTCATGCATCCCCCACCCCACCCCTCTTCTTCCCTTTTTTCTCTTTGTTGCATCGATTTCATTTTTTTTTCCCCGTGGAGTTCAGCTTTGTTTGCTTCGTGACGTTGGGGGGCACATTTCTCCTTTGAAGGAAAACGAAAGCTACCAAGTTTTGGGAGATGGGAGATGGTGCTATACGGTCTTTAGGGTTACGTGAAGTCAAGTAAAATCGCACACTGATGAGTTTCAAGAGTGAGGCATTTGGTGAATACGCCCTAAGTACTGAGGCAAGGAGGAGTGCACTTCTGTAAAGGATGGGGGTACACATGCTGTAACTGGTGGGGATTGAGTGGAGGCCTACCGAGGCATTGTAATTATTCTGGGTGAGTGAGACCCTGGTAATAGAGTTATTTTGAGAGTGTGTAGAAGAAAGTGGTTAATTTGAGCTTAAAGGCCTGTTAGAACTAGACAGATAGGGAGGGGAAGTTGGGAACAATGATGTAAAATTTTTTTTAACTTAATATGACAAGAGATTCAGTCTTCCCCCGTATTGTCCCTTATTTTGACTTTTTCTATTCTTTCAAAATGTTTTACTTTTGAATTTCTCTCACTGCTTCAAATATATTGGGAACTGGATAGGGAGCTCAGTGGCTTCTTGTGTAGTGGCAGGCTGAGTTGCTGCTGCTTCAAATGATAGGACTTTCTCTTTCATGGATTCACTTACTCTTAATTTAGAATAACACATTTTCAGCAGCTGTCCGGAGAATATGATAAACTGGGGTGCAAGACGAGTGTATATCCATGATAAATGAAAGTGCTTCTGCTTTTTACAACTCAAGAGAAAGGCAGACAGTGGCAAGAACAGATACTGTGGGTTCAGGTTGTAGGGTATAGGAACCCCTTCCCTCTTCTTGAGCTTTAGAGCAGCAGCTAATCCAGGTTGTTGTGTGTTTTTATTTTTTTTTTGACTTGTTTATTTACACCTGAGAGGATGTGGAATGGAAGTGGAAGTTATGTTAAATCACAAGAACCTTGATATTTGAACTTCGTCTTCTCTGGCCACCATGTGTGGATATGTTTATGCAATTTTGGAATATCAGAAAATTTAATCTTACATTTTTTGAGTAAGTTTAGGTTGAAAAAAAGAACACCTTTTATATTTCCTTTGGACCTAGTTTTATGAGCCTCTTGCTTTATTATTTTCCATACATATTGTCTAATATTTCAAAGTAAAATTTGAGTTGCTCAGAGTCTCAACTCAATCCAGTAATTGTAAAGTCCAGCTTAATGCCTTTAGTTAAACCCCTAATGAGACTGAACAGATCAGGCAGTTAGTTTTGCTTTGGGAGTCATACAGTTTCAATACTGTTATTTATTCTTTGGTTTCTCCTTCCTCTACCCCTTCTTCAAAAGTAGATTCAAGAAGAAACTGCTTTCAGAATTTCTATTCAAGTAAGAATAACTGCACCTCTCTTTATTAAGTCTTAAGTTTCCAAGAGCCTTAGAAATGGCTGCTGTCTTCTATTATTTCCTGTATTGGACTCCATTTTTTTTTTTTTTTTTTTTTAGATTTCAACTTTTATTTTAGATTCAGAGGGTACATGTGCAGGTTTGTTACATGGGTATACTGTGCAAGGTTTGGGGTACCACTGAACCTCTCACCCTGGTAGTGGGCGTAGTACCCAATAGGTAATTTTACAACCTTTGCCTTCCTCCCTCCCTATTCTGTAGTCTCCAGTGTCTATTGTTCCCATCTTTGTTGGACTTTATTGTTGAAGACCATGCAAATGGCAGATGTTTATGGTATTTGTATTTTATTTCAATTTTTTGTCATGGGTTGTTAGAAATTTATCTACTGTAGTAATTATAGTTCATATGAACCTGTCACTCAAAATTCTACTTCATAATGCCAAAATAAATCCTTGCTTTATTATAATATTACAACACTTTTAAATAACACCAAAACAGTGTAAAGTGAGTACTTCTTTGTAACACGAATGGAGTGGTGATTATTTACTTCAGAAAGGCACTTTTCAGTTTGCTGTACTAAAGTTTTCCTTTAAGATTGATGCCCTGTTTGTTTTAATACATAAGTTAGAAAGTTTTGAGCAAATATCCTGATGGAATCCTACAATTGCACATAGTGAGATACTTCAATAAGTGACTAAGTTTAGTTGTCTGAAGAACAGTTAAAAGCTTCTTTGCTTTGAATTGGTAGTAGCTGACTGTTTCTTAATCTTCCTGCTGGTTGTCATTAAAAAAAACAATAATAGATGTTATACTGGTTATACTGGGCAGAGTGGGGGATCTGGATCTGTGATAATTGGCAAGACAATGTTAACTTATTACGGTGGCGGGCGCCTGTAGTCCCAGCCATTCGGGAGGCTGAGGCAGGAGAATGGCGTGAACCCGGGAGGCGGAGCTTGCAGTGAGTAGAGATCGTGCCACTGCACTCCAGCCTGGGCAACAGAGCGAGACTTCCTCTCAAAAAAAAAAAGTGGCCTAATAGCGAAGAGTAGCACTTGCTTCTTGAAAGTTTAGAAATGAAAACAAGTATGTTGGTCTTTGCAATGGATTTCATTTTTTATTTTTATTGATATATCATGATTGTGCATATTTATGGGGAACATGTGATATTTTGATACATGCACACAATGTGTGATGATCAAATTAGGGTAATTAGGATATCCATTACCACAAACATTTATCATTTATTTGTGTTGGGAACATTCCAAATATTCTAGCTGTTTTTTCTAGCTATACAGTAAATTATATTGGTAACTATAGTCACCGTACTGTGAATTGAACAGTGGATCTTATTCCTTCTGTCTAACTGTATTTTTGTACTCATTAACCAACCTCTCTTCATCCCTCTTTCCCCCTACCCTTCTCAGCCTCTGGTAACCACCATTCTACCCAATATCTTCATGGGATCGACTTTTTTAGCTCCCACATGGGTGAAAACGTGTGATATGTCTTTTGTCTTTCTGTGTTATGTCTTAGTTCACTTAAAATAATGTCCTCCAGGCTCATCCTTGTTGTCACAAATAACAGAATATCATTTTTATGGCTGAATAATATTTTATTTTGTGTGTGTATATGTATGTGTGCATGTATATATATATATATCTCACATTTCCTTTATTCATTCATCCATTGATGGACCCACATATCATAGTTATTTTGAATAGTTCTTTAATAAACATGGGACTGCAGATATTTCTTTGATATACCGATATCCTTTCTTTTGGATATATACCCAAAAGTGAGATTGCTAAATCATGTGGTAGTTCTATTTTTGTTTTTTGAGGAACCTCTATGCTGTTTTCCATGGCAGCTCTAGATCATGTGGTAGTTCTATTTTTTTTTTTTTTGAGAAATCTCTATGCTGCTTTCCATAGCAGCTGCACTAATTTACATTCCCACCAAAAGTGTACTAGGATTCCGCTTTCTCAGTGCCCTTACCAGCATTTGTTATCTTTTTGGCAATAGCCATTTTAATTGGAGTGAGATGTTATCTCATTATGGTTTTGATTTGCATTTCCCTGATGGTTAGTGATGCTGAACATTTTTTTCTTATACTTGTTTGCGATTCGTATGTCTTCTTTTGTGAAATGTTTATTGAAATCACTTGCCATTTAAAAAAATTGGATTATTTGTTTGTTTGTGGGTTTCTTTTTTGCTACTGACTTCCTTATATATTCCACATATTAATCTCTTGTCAGATGGATAGTTTCAAAATATTTCCTCCCATTTTTAGGTTTCTCCTTACTCTACTGATTGTTTCCTTTGCTGTGCAGAAGCTTTTTAGCTTAGTATAGTTCCATTTGTCTATTTTTACTTTCATTGCCCGTTTTTAGGTTTTACCCAAAAAATCTTTGCCCAGACCAATGTAATGGACTTCTTGATGGTAACCATAATAATGACAGTCAGTAGAAACCCTTAAGTATGTCAGATACTATCTCATTTTTAAAAAATAATCCTTTGAATTAAGCACTATGATTATCTCTATTTTTCAGAGAAGGAAATACAGTACACAGGTTCAAAGAGTAAATAACTTTCTCAAGGTTACACAGTTGGTGAGCCATAGAACTTGAATCCAAGCAAGATGTTTGAATCCAAAGAATATGTACTTAACCACCAAGAAATGCATCCTCGCAGTGATTTATGGCAACTAGTAGGCATGAGGAAATGAATTTGAATGTGAGTAAGAGGTAGGGGAGGAAGTAAGTCCTGCAAGTGGAAGAAGAGTTGCCTGGGCATGTGCATATAGGGGAATAGAGAAATGGGCAGCTCGTGTGTAGGAGGGATATTGTGTCTGAAAGGGAATGTCTGTAAGTAGGGTAAGTGACTGTTCACCCAAGGCCAAGAAGATAGAGAAGACCTACACAGTTGGAAAGCCTAAACTGGTCTGGTATAGGTCAAGGTATAAAATTCAGGCCTTAATACTGTTTAGTTTGATGGGAACCATTTAACAAGAATGCAGCTTCCAAGTAGTCTGTCTATATGAAGTGATTTCTGCCTGTTCAGAATTGTTTATACATGTCTTAACTCACTGTGACACAGAGGTATATGCCATGTTTTGTTTCTTGAGATTGTAATACCTTGTAAATTTACATTTAATGGAAAATGAATAGTAATCTCAGAGCCTTTATAAGTTAATAAATTGCAATAACTTCTTAACAAAAATCAACATTGGCCTAGGATGAGAATTGCTAGAGAGATGATAGCTTGGAGAATTTTAACTGGCTTGGGAGTTTTTTTCCCTATACTTATTTCCCCAAGACCCATAATGATCTCCATTTCATGGCATCTATGCATTCTATTTGTGCCTTGGTGTAGAAATTTTAAGATTGTGGGAAATAGATGATTTCTTAGGGTTTTAATTGTGAAGGAACTTTTAAAAATTGATGTATTTTATATAACTGATAAAACAGAAGCTAGTTGTAGCTTGGATTGTCCAAAAATTAAATATACATAATTTTTCTCTATGGTTGTACTCTGCACAATTTATAACAACAGCTAAAACAACATTCTTGATTGTGTAATTAGTCACTAGTCACAGTATTTTCTTCATCTGGATAATATAGAGGAGCAAGACACAGTTCTTCATTATGTGGTTCTCAAATAATTGTATTTTAGGTGCAGAATGTTTTGCTGCTCTGTCTCTGTATTTATACATTAAACATTGATTTTGTGTATGCAAGGATTTTTGTCATATCTTCCAAAGTTTGTTTGAATGTTGTTTAAAGGTGTTCATAGAAGATGTTCACTTAGAAGACTAAAATTAGAAACTGTTCACCAAATGACTGGGACATGCTTTTTGGAGGTCCCTAACAGTGGAAAATGGCAGCTTTCACATGGCAAATGTGGAGACTCAAGATCAGTGTTTTCAAATTGATGCTTAGTATTTGATGGCTGATTTCCTAAATTTCACAGAAACATTGGAAGAATTTGGCCCAAAAAGAGGCTGATCAGTGATCAGTGATGGTGATTCTCGGGCATTTAAAAAGATGCTTAAATGTTGAATGGTTGTAGGGAAGAATAGATTGTGAAAGTTTAGTAAAAGATTAATTATCTGGGCTGGGCACGGTGGCTCACGCCTGTAATCTCAGCACTTTGGGTGGCTGAGCCAGGCGGATCACGAGGTCAGGAGTTCAAGACCAGCCTGGCTAACATGGTGAAACCCCGTCTCTACTAAAAATACAAAAAAAAAAAAAAAAAAATAGCCGGGTGTGGTGGCGGGCACCTGTAGTCCCAGCTACTTGGGAGGCTGACGCAGGAGAATGGCGTGAACCTGGAAGGCAGAGGTTGCAGTGAGCCAAGATGGTGCCACTGCACGCCAACCTGGGTGACAGAGCGAGACACCGTCTCAAAAAAAAATCATTATTTGGTAGAAGAGAAAGATAAAATGGACTTATTTCTAGCACAAAGACTAGTTACTTTGTTGAAGAAGGGTTTTGATCAATAAACCCTCCACCAGGGTTAGCCTAGGGAAAAAATAAATGAACCTCAAATGTCAATCAGATTGAATGTTCTCTGTAGCTAATCTTTAAAATCTTTTATGAAATATATATTGTGCAATTAACCATGTATAATTTACAAAAACATTTCCTGCTTTAATGGAATTATTAAGGTTGAATTTTGTACTTCTTACTGATAAAAGTAAACAGATTAAGAGAGAAGCTGCTGGTTAACTATCTGACCATCTGTTTGCTTTCAGATCTACTTTGCGGCCCACTAGGAGACCTTTTAAACCCAGTCTTTAATTACTTTCTTCAATCCAGACCAAGGTTAAACAAAAGTACATTTAGAGAGATGAGGCAGTTCATTTATGATGACTGTTTTTATTAATATGAGAGACAAAGCTGACTTTTTACACTTGGGCAGCAGAGAAGAATTTTAAGCAAGGAGATTTTTTTCTAGCCCAGGTCTTGCATGTTGGTTTCTTTAGGTTTGTTTGAAATCTTGCAGATTGCCAGAACATCAGGCAAAAAATTCAAATATAAGTTTAAAAATATCATAACAAATTCAAAGACTGTATATTTAAAGTATTCAATGACGCTAGGTTTTTTTGTTGTTGTATTGCCCTTTCGTTAGCATGACTAAGTTTTTTTTTTCTTTTAAGACGGAGTCTCACTCTGTCACCCAGGCTGTGGTGTGATGGCATGATCTTGGCTCACTGCAATCTCTGCCTCCCAGGCTCAAGCGATCTTCCTGCTTCAGCCTCTCAAGTAGCTGGGACCACAGACGTGCACCACCAGGCCCAGATAACTTTTGTATTTTTGGTAGAGACAGGTTTTCACCATGTTGCCCAGGCTGGTCACAAACTCTTGAGCTAAAGTGATCCGCCCTCCTCGATCTTCCAAAGTGCTGGGATTACACATGTGAGCCACCGTGCTCAGCTGCTAAGATTTGACTTCAGTGATAGTAAAGACAACACTTATTTATGCATTGTATATGTCAGGCGAGGTGCCCAGGGCTTTACCTACATTATTTTATTTAATTTATCTTTACAATAACATTTTAACATAGTAATAACTACTATTAGATTCATTTTATCTAACTGGAGGGGGTATCTGTGAGATCCAGAAACATAGGTACATTGGTCAAGACTGAAGAGCTAGAAATGACAGGGCTGTGATTAGAACTCCAGTTGTTCAGACTTCAGAACCCACTCCTAAACACTGTGTTATTTACACATCCTCTGTATATAGGTATTGAATAGAAATTGTCAATACTACATAAAAATCCTGTTATATGATTTTGAAATACAATTGCCATTCAAGAGGGGGTGATGTCTAAGTAGGCAAATGTGTTTTCATTCATAACCCGTACTCGAGAGTGAGATGAGAGTTGGCATTGGTGGGCAGGCTGGGTGTAGGGAGGATAGTAGCACCATGTTCTTTTACAATTTAGTTCTTTTTTAAAAATCAAATGAATTAATCGAGGGCACACTTAAAAATAATATTTGTCTGTACTTTCTTATGCTGGCCTGTGTTAAATACTGAATTTTTATGACTGATTCTCTTCCATGTTATGTGACTATAGACCAACATAATTAAAAGGTGGTTTCTATGATTCTGTAAATCTAAATTAACCAGGAAGGCAGGACTGCTATAACTTGTAAACTCTGGTTTTGGACTCTAGTCCTTGATTTCTGTCCCTTTGGCTTAGTCCTTTTTGGAAATGAGACCCTATCCTAGAGTTAGGGTCTAACCAAGCCTTTCTGCTTGAGGGATTTCCAAAAATGAGTCAAGACAAATAAAGTTTCACCTTTCAAACACCAGAGAATATTCATCTTAGGTAACATTTACAACATGAGAAAATTTTGTCTGTTTCACCATCACCTTTCAGCCAGTTGTTTCATTATAAGTGCAGCATGTTTTTCTGTTAAAATTATGAGTAAATATATATTTAATACTAGTTGTATGATATTGGAGACCGTTCTCTTCAGTATGTTATATCAAATTTGATTTAGAAGGAAGACAAGCATATACAATTACTTAATTTATTAAACATATGATCAATCATCTTACTTTAATTTCTCATGCAAATTGTCAGCTTTAGTGGATAATAATATTAAGAACTATAATTCATTGAGTCAGGCACACCGGTAAGAACTTTACATGTAATATTTCATTTTTTTGACAACTCAATGAAGCCAGTACTCTTATTATCTCTGTTTTTAAGAAGAGAGCCTCAGAGAACTAGCAAGGTCACAGAGCTAGTAAAGTAGTAAAGCACCCCCCAGGATTGTCTGATTCCACGGCTCATGATCTGAAGCCCTATGCTATTCTGCCTACTTGATGATATTCACTAATACCCACTCTGAATGCAGCTCTGAAACTGATTTACAAGTCATTGTAATACTTCTTTTCTGACGAACTTGAAAAACCATGAAAAATACTTCTTAATTAATTGGTCTACAGCAATACGTGGTCTATAGAAATACTAAGGATAATTCTGGTGGTCTGTTACATCAAGTGGAGAACTTGAGTTTATCAGAGGAGAAAATCAAAGTTATAAGAGCTCAGCATATACTATTAGTTAGAATGCAGAACATGTACCTTTATCTCAATTTAAGAAAATCATTTTATTGCAATCTAATGAAACGTAGATAAGATGAATTGCTTTTTGAAGGGATTTTAAAGCTTTTTTAGCTGTAAGGGTGAGATATGTTTTATTGGCTATTGCCTGTGTGATTTGAGTAGGTCATAAAACTTTCTTTGCCTCTCGTCAGTCTCACAAGCTGAATATGAGTAACTTAAAATGAAGAGTATCATGAAAGAAAGCTTCTAGAAGTGTGTGATGGTTAATACTGAGTGTCAACTTGATTGGATTGAGGGTTACAAAGTATTAATCCTGAGTAGTGTCTGTGTGGGTGTTGCCAAAAGAGATTAACATTTGAGGCCAGGCGTGGTGGCTCACACCTGTAATCCCAGCACTTTGGGGGGCCGAGGGGAGCAGATCACGAGATCAGGAGATCGAGACCATCCTGGCTAACATGGTGAAACCCCGTCTCTACTGAAAATACAAAAAAAAATTAGCCAGGCCTGGTGGCAGGCGCCTGTAGTCCCAGCTACTCGGGAGGCTGAGGCAGGAGAATGGTGTGAACCCGGGAGGCGGAGCTTGCAGTGAGCTGAGATCGTGCCACTGCACTCCAGTCTGGGCGACAGAGCGAGACTCCTTCTCAAAAAAAAAAAAAAATTGAGTCAGTGGGTTGGGGAAGGCAGATCCACCCTAAATCTGATGGGCACAATCTAATCAGCTTCTAGCAAATACAAAACAGATAGAAAAACGTGAAAAAGAGAGACAGGTCTAGCCTCCCAGTTTACATGGTTCTCCTGTGCTGGATGCTTCCTGCCTTTGAACATCGGACTTCAAGTTCTTCAGTTTTGGGACTTGGACTGGCTCTCCTTGCTCCTCAGCTTGCAGAAAGCCTATTGTGGAACCTTGTGATCATGTAAGTTAATACTTAATAAACTCCCCATATATATATATCCTACTACTTCCATATATCCATATATATATATACACACATATATATATATATACACACATATATCCTACTACTTCTGTCCAAGAGAACCCTAATACAAAGTGCTGTTGGAAATTCATTACTAAAAATAGTGAAATCTGATCTCAGACTTTCAGAAAAAACATAATTGGTATGGTGATTCAGGTAAATAGTTTTAACTTCTCAAAAGATGCAATAGTTGGGGTGAAGTATTTTCAGTGAATTTCTACTTAAAACTTCAGAGTAAAGGTAGACCTGGCACAATGGCTCATGTCTGTAATCCCAGTAATTTGGGAGGCCCAGCGGGGGACGATCATTTGAGGCTAGGCCTTTGAGACCAGCTTGGGGAACAAAGCAAGACCCTGTCTCTACAAAAAATAAAAAAATAAAAAAAGAATAAAGGTGTTAAATTTAAACTTTC
>NW_026652282.1:66732753-66768549 GCF_009828535.3 Hylobates moloch
TTAATTTTTGTATAAGGTGTAAGGAAGGGATCCAGTTTCAGCTTTCTACATATGGCTAGCCAGTTTTCCCAGCACCATTTATTAAATAGGGAATCCTTTCCGCATTTCTTGTTTTTGTCAGGTTTGTCAAAGATCAGATAGTTGTAGATATGGGGCATCATTTCTGAGGGCTCTGTTCTGTTCCATTGATCTATGTCTCTGTTGTGGTACCAGTACTATGCTGTTTTGGTTACTGTAGCCTTGTAGTATAGTTTAAAGTCAGGTAGCGTGATGCCTCCAGCTTTGTTCTTTTGGCTTAGGATTGACTTGGCGATGCGGGCTCTTTTTTGGTTTCTCTCTTATTTTCTTAATCACACTAATGTTCAATCAATTTTGTTTATATTTTCATAAAACCAGCTTTTTGTTTCATTTATCTTTATTTTTTTTGTTTCAATTTCATTTATTTCTGCTCTGATCTTTGATATTTCTTTTCTTCTGCTGGGTTTGGGTTTGGGTTTGGATTTTGTTTCTCTAGTTCCATTAGGTGTGAGCTTAGATGGCCTATTTGTGCTTTCAGACTTTTTGATGTAGACCTTTAATGTTAGGAACTTTCCTTTTAGCACTGCTTTTGCTGTATCCCAGAGGTTTTGATAGTTTGTATCACTATTATCATCTAGTTTAAAGAATTTTCTGAATTTCCATCTTGATTTTCACTGTTGACTCAAAGATCATTCAGGAGAAGATTATTTAATTTTCATGTATTTGTATAGTTTTGAGGGTTCCTTTTAGAGTGAATTTTCAATCTTATTCCACTGTGGTCTGACAGAACTTGATAGAATTTTGATTTTCTTAGATTTATTGAGACGTTTTGTGGCCTATCATATGATCTATCTTGGAGAATGTTCTATGTGCTGATAAAAAATGTATATTCTGCAGTTGTTGGGTAGGATGTTCTGTAAGTATCTGTTTAGTTCATTTGTTCTAGGATATACTTTAAGTCAGTTGTTTTTTTGTTGGCTTTCTGTCTTGATGATCTGCCTGGTGCTGTCAGTGAAGTATTGAATTTCCCCACTATTATTTTTTTGCTGTATGTCTCATTTCCTAGGTCTAGTGTAATTGTTTTATAAATTTGGGAGCTCCTATGTTAAGTGCATATATATTTAAGATTATGATATTTTCATGTTGGACTGATATATTTATCATTATATAATCCCCTTCTTTGTCTTTTTTAACTTTTGTTGCTTTAAAGTCTGTTTTGTCTGATATAAGAATAACTACTCCTGCTTGCTTTTGGTTTTCATTTGCATGGAATATCTATCTTTTTCCACCCCTTTATCTTAAGTTCATATGAGTCTTTATGTGTTAGGTGAGTCTCTTGAAGATGGCAAATAGTTGGTGGTTGGATTTTTGTCCATCCTGCCATTCTGTATTTTTTAAGTGGAACATTTAGGCTACTTCCATTCAGTGTTAGTGTTGAGAGATGAGGTACTGTTTTTTCATCATGTTAATTGTTGCGTGAATACTTTTTTTAAAATTGTGTTATTGTTTTATAGATCCTCTGAGATTTATGCTTTAGGAAGGTTCTATTTTGGTGTATTTCAAAGTTATGCTTTAAGATTTAGAACTCCTTTTAGCATTTCTTACAGTGCTGGCTTGGTGGTGGGGAATTGTCTCCATATTTGTTTGTCTCCAAAAGACTTTATCTCGCCTTCATTTATGAAGCTTAGTTTCACTGGATACAAAATTCTTAGCTTATATACTTTTTGCTTTTGTTTACTGAGGTTAAAGATAGTACCCCAATCTCTTCTGGCTTGTAGGGTGTCTGCTGAGAAGTCTGCTGTTAATCTGACAGGTTTTATTTATCTATATCTATATCTGTATATCTGTATGTTTGTGTATATATATATACACAGATATATAGACATACACATATATATCCGTATATATGTACATACACATATATATCTGTATATATATATACACAGATATACAGATATAGATATAGATATATATACACATATATATCTGTATAGATATAGATATATATACACATATATATCTGTATAGATATAGATATATATACTCATATATCTGTATAGATATAGATATATATATTCATATATATCTGTATAGATATAGATATATAGATATAGATATAGATATATCCCAATTTGAAATGAAGAAGTCAATGTATCCATCTTTGCAGATGTTATGATGTTACATTTGGAAAAATCTAAAGACTTCACCAAAAAATCCCATTAGACCTAATAAACAAATTGTGTACAGTTGCAGGATACAAAATCAACACACAAAAATCAGCAGCATTTCTAAATGCCAATAGTGAACAATCAGATAAAGAAATCGAAAACTTATTTGTGGGAATAATTGAGGAAAACTTCCCTGGCCTTGCTAGAGATCTAGACATCCAAATACAAGAGGCTCAAAGAACACCCAGGAAATTTGTCACAAAAAGATCATCACCTAGGCACATGGTCATCAGGTTATCTAAAGTCAAGACAAAGGAAAGAATCTTAAGAGCTGTGAGGCAAAAGCATCAGGTAACTATATATGTATTTACATATATATGTACATTTTTTCAGTCTTCTTGAGTTTCTTTCATCAATATTTCATAGTTTTCATTGTAGAGAGCTTTCACTTATTTAAGTTAATCCCTGTGTAGTTTACTATGTTTGTGACTACTGTGAATGGGATTACTTTCTTGATTTCTTTCTCAGATTGTTCACTATTGGCATTTAGAAATGCTACTGATTTTTGTGTGTTGATTTTGTATCCTGCAACTGTACATAATTTACTTATTAGGTCTAATGGGATTTTTTGGTGAAGTCTTTAGGTTTTTCCAAATGTAACATCATATCATCTGCAAAGATGGATAAATTGACTTCTTTATTTCAAATTGGGATGACCTTTATGTCTTTCTCTTGTCTGACTGCTCTAGCTAGGACTTTTAGTAGTATGTTGAATAACAGTGGTGAAAGTGGACATCTTTGTCGTGTTCCAGATTTAGAGGAAAGCCTTTCAGTTTTTTTCCCATTAAGTGTTATATTAGCTGTGATTCTCTCATATATGGCTTTTATTAAGATGAGGTATGTTTCAATCCCCAGTATTTTGGCACTTGCTGTCATGAAGGTATGTTGAATTTTATCAAACGCTTTTTTAGCATCATCTGAAATTATCATATGGTTTTTGTCCTTCATTCCATTGATATGATGTATTACATTGATTGATTTGCATCTGTTGAACCATCTTTGCATTCCTGGGATAAATTCCACGTGGTCATGATGAATGATCTTTTTAATGTGTTCATGAATTCATTTTTTTAGTATTTTGTTGAGTAGTTTTGCATCAATGTTCATCAGGGATATTGGCCTATAGTTTTCTTTTTTTGGTGTGTCTTTGTCCAGTTTCGGTACCAGTGTACTACTGGCCTTGTAGAATCAGTTTGGAAGTATTTCCTCCTTCTTTTCTTCTTCAGAATACTTTGACATAGGATTTGTATTAGTTCTTCTTTAAATGTTTGATAAAATTGAGCAGTGAAGCCCATCAGGTCCTGGCATTTCTTTGCTGGGAGACTCTATTGCAGTCATTACTTGTTTTTTGTCTGCTCAGGTTTTGGATTTCTCCATGGTTCAATATTTGTAAGTTGTATCTGTCTAGGAATTTATCAATTTCTTCTGGGTTTTCCAATTAATTGGCATATAGTTGCTCATAGTAGCCTCTAATGATCTTTTTAATTTTTGTGGTATTGGTTGTATTATCACCTTTTTAATCACTGATTTTATTTAATTGGGCCTTCTCTCTTTTTTCTTATTCTGGGCTTAAGTTTGTCCATTCTTTTCATCTTTTCAAAAAACTCACTTTTTGTTTCATTGATCTTTTTTAGTGTTTTTTTAAATTTCAATTTAATTTATTTTTGGTCTGCTCTTATTTATTTTCTTCTAAGTTTGGGTATGATTTGATTTTGCTTTTCTAGTTCTTTGAGATGCAACTTTAAGTTGTTTATTCGAAGTTTTTCTAAAAACCTTTGAAGTCACCCTTATAGCTATAAACTTTTATTTTTATTATTATTTCACTGTATCTCATAGGTTTTGGTATATCATGTTTCTATTTTTATTGGTTTAAGAGATTTTTCAATTTTCTTAATTTCCTCATTGACCCACTGTTCACTCAGGAGCATATTCTTATTTTCATGTGTTTGGATAGTTTCCAAAATTCTTCTTGTTATTGGTTTCTAGTTCTATTCCATTGTGTTCAGAAAATATATTTATTATAATTTCATTTTTGAGGAATTTTTAAAGACTTGGTCTGTGTCCCAACATATGGTCTATTCTTGAGAATGATCTATGTGCTGAGGAGAAGCATGTGTATTCTGCAGGCATTGAATGATATGTTCTGTAAATATCTATTAGACATATTTGTTCTACAGGCAACTGAATTCTAATATTTCTTTGCTGATTATCTGTTTGTATAATCTGTCCAATGCTGAATGATGGGTCTTGATGTCTCCAGCAATTATTGTGTTAGGGTCTATTTCTTTCTTTAGCTCTAATAATTTTTTCCTTATATATCTGGGTGCTCCAGTGGTTGTTGCATATATCTTCTTCACCCCCTTCCTAACTTTTGGAGTTAATTCATGTCGCTGCTACAATTAAATTTGATAAGAATCACTTATTGTGCCAGAATTTTCAGTGCTGTGGCTGCTCAGTGTTTGCCTTTGGCCAACTGTATGGCAAAAAGTCTAAGTGCTAAAGTAATTATTTCTCCTTAGGTTTCCATCAGATTACTAAATAAGTAAAGATAATTTTTGCTCCACCTTTCCCCTTTATCTTTTTCCCCAGTATATTTGTAACAATCCCTACCGCAAACATTTGAACTCTGGCAAAATGGAGTTAATAAGCATAAGAATCCACTTGGGCCCTGTTGCTCTAATGGATAAATTTTGTCCTAGCATCAAGGTTGTTCTTTTTAAAATAGCATTATGGCTTTCCACATTTTACACTGGTGCTTTAGGTGAACTAAAACAATGATATCTAGGTAGAAAGTTCATGGAGTAAAACATTACTCTTTTTTGTTATTAATGTCAATTGTTATTAAGAAAGCTTGAGCATAACACTGAAAGTTCCTTCTCCATTGTATAGAAATTGACTTTTAGTCTGTTCCACCTTTATCACCATCAAACATATTGCAAATAAAATATTAGAAGCATATGTATAGAAGGGATCATGGGAAATCATCTAGTCCATCCATGTAAGGACTGTGAATTGTCCCAGAAATATTATTATGAATTTTCTCTTAGTAAATTATCCAAGGAAAGCAATATACAACCTCCTCCTTTGGTAATATGCTGCAGTAATACTTTCTATTCCTTGTTGTCCTAGACTCTGGGTCTAAGATTGCAGAAATCTGACTGACCATTGAAGGATTTCTTTCTTTTTTTATTTATTTTTTTTATTATACTTTAAGTTTTAGGGTACATGTGCACAATGTGCAGGTTTGTTACATATCTATACATGTGCCATGTTGGTGTGCTGCACCCATTAACTCATCATTTAACATTAGGTATATCTCCTAATGCTATCCCTCCCCCCTCCCCCCATCCCACAACAGGCCCCGGTGTGTGATGTTCTCCTTCCTGTGTCCATGTGTTCTCATTGTTCAATTCCCACCTATGAGTGAGAACATGCGGTGTTTGGTTTTTTGTCCTTGCGATAGTTTGCGCAGAATGATGGTTTCCAGCTTCATCCATGTCCCTACAAAGGACATGAACTCATCATTTTTTATGACTGCATGGTATTCCATGGTGTATATGTGCCACATTTTCTTAATCCAGTCTATCATTGCTGGACATTTGGGTTGGTTCCAAGTCTTTGCTATTGTGAATAGTGCCGCAATAAATATACGTGTGCATGTGTCTGTATAGCTGCATGTTTTATAATCCTTTGGGTATATACCCGGTAATGGGATTGCTGGGTCAAATGGTATTTCTAGTTCTAGATCCCTGAGGAATCGCCACACTGACTTCCACAATGGTTGAACTAGTTTACAGTCCCACCAACAGTGTAAAAGTGTTCCTATTTCTCCACATCCTTTCCAGCACTTGTTGTTTCCTGACTTTTTAATGATGGCCATTCTAACTGGTGTGAGATGGTATCTCACTGTGGTTTTGATTTGCATTTCTCTGATGGCCAGTGATGATGAGCATTTTTTCATGTGTCTTTTGGCTGCATAAATGTCTTCTTTTGAGAAGTGTCTGTTCATATCCTTTGCCCACTTTTTGATGGGGTTGTTTGTTTTTTTCTTGTAAATTTGTTTGAGTTCATTGTAGATTCTGGATATTAGCCCTTTGTCAGATGAGTAGGTTGCAAAAATTTTCTCCCATTCTGTAGGTTGCCTGTTCACTCTGATGGTAGTTTCTTTTGCTGTGCAGAAGCTCTTTAGTTTAATTAGATCCCATTTGTCAATTTTGGCTTTTGTTGCCATTGCTTTTGGTGTTTTAAACATGAAGTCCTTGCCCATGCCTATGTCCTGAATGGTATTGCCTAGGTTTTCTTCTAGGGTTTTTATGGTTTTAGGTCTAACATTTTCTTTTTACCTCTTTTTTTTTGTGGTGAAGTGGGAGATCAGATTCTTGAAACTGTGGAAGCAGAGGAAATCAAGCAGCATACAACACATGGAGAGCCAGTAGTTATCAATTTAATATATATTTCCTAAATACCCACTGATAAAATACTCAGCTCTGTAGAGAACAAGGCCTTAATTCTGAAAGAGCTAATTTTGTTTTGCAAAGCTTAAAATAAGTCTGATGATTTTTTTTTTTTCTTTTCTACCTCTCTTCTCTTTTTAGGAAGCATTCTGTGTATTGCTTCTGCCTGTGGATCAGTACAATGTAAGATCATGTGATAAGGGGAATATTCCTGTATGAAACTCGAGACGTACTGAATTAAAACTAATTTTAAAATCAGTGTTTTAAGTGTTCTTTTTTTTTTCTTTGAGATAGGGTCATGCTCTGTTGCCCAGGCTAGATTGCAGTGGTGCAGTCATAGCTCACTGCAGCCTCCAACTTCTGGGCTCAAGCAATCTTCCCATCTCAGTACCCTCCCTAGTACCAGGCCTGACTGATTAAAAAAATTTTTTTTTATAGAAACGGGATCTTGCTATGTTGCCCAGGCTGGTCTTGAATTCCTGGCCTCAAGTGATCCTCCAGTCTTGGCCTCCCAATGTGTTGGCATTACAGGTGTGAATCACTGCACCTGGCCAAATTCTTTAATCAATAATTCCCTAAAGCTCAAGTATTGGGAGTTGTTCATTCATGATAGTTGATAGTGTTATAAATGAAGAAAATTACATGGCATGGCTAATGTAATACCCAATGCAACGCTTTCAAAGGTTCAATTTCCAGAAAAATTTTGTCATAAATCTTTGAATTATACTCCTTGTTGTTGTAGAAGAAATATCACTGTTTTAGAACTCTATACTTAATGCTGTGACTTTTTAATGTAGTTTAATGCTAACTTGTTAGAAATCTTTGTCCTCATCAGTATGCTAATCAACCAGGAAACCCTGTATTGGGGCGTAAAGGGCCTTAGGGAAATGGGTTAACCTTTGTTTCATCCCATTCCCCAACCCCAGTCACCACATAAGAAAGAAATGACCTTAACTCTACTTCCTAGGAATGCTAGTTAGATTTTTAAAATGTGATTAATAGCAAGAGCTTTGAATTTCTTTGAAAGAAAGGATTTTTTTTTTCATTAGCAGCCCAAAATAATTTGTTAAAACCCTAATGTGACTTCTTTAAAACACAATTTATGAGTCAGGAAGACAAGCTGAGGCACAAGTTATGTGCTTAACCCAAAACCATATAATTGGAGGCAATACTAAGAGTAAATCAAGAATAGATACTAGAAGGCATTATTTCAGGTCACAGTTACCCTGTGAGATTAAGATGGTTTGTATTTACTAACTTCATTGTATACAAAAAGTTTATTTTGAGCCTCTCTTATGATTCCAGTGCATTTTTCTTAAACTACATTTTTGGATATAGTATAATAAATGGATTATGAATCATTCTTTGTTCAATCTTTTTTTGTTGTTGTTTTTGTCAATAGTCTTTTGTCCTTCTTTCTCCTCAACTCTGGAGTTGGGAACACTTTTTTGTTTTCCCTAAGTCACTAGAGAAACCATGAAGGAGGTGTTATTTCTTCTTGGAGTTTGCTGATTAAAAGCTAACTCAACCTCAGTCTTTTCTTAAAAAAGGTGATGGTTCGGATAATTGCTTGATGAATGATATGTGAAACTAAGCTGGCTTTCTCATAAAAACTCTGGACAAATAGAGACTATATTTCACTCAACATTCAGGCCTTCTTTCAAGCCATTCAAGCCTGAGGTAAGCTCTGCCATCTCCAGTACCAATTTTATTTTTTTTTAACCAGCTCTTTAACCATGGAAAAGCATTTATTTTATCTTTCAACAAAAATAAAATTTGATAAGATCTTCAGTATTAGGAGAATAACTGTTCTAGCATAGAGCAGGAGATTATTTATATATTTTATTTTTAATTTTTATAATTTAGGGGGTACAAATGCAGTTTTGTTACATCGCTATATTACATCATGCACTCATCATCTAAATAGTGTACTTTA
The DNA here is from genome assembly GCF_009828535.3 of Hylobates moloch. Lineage (NCBI taxonomy): Eukaryota > Metazoa > Chordata > Mammalia > Primates > Hylobatidae > Hylobates > Hylobates moloch. The sequence continues at coordinate 66,741,390 of NW_026652282.1, forward strand.
TACCCAATAGATAAATTTTCATCTCTCACCCCCCTTCCACCCTCTCACCTTTAATAGTCTCCATTGCCTATTATTTATCTCTGCATGACTATGTGTATTCCTTGTTTAGCTCTCATGTATAAGTGGGAACATGCAGTATTTGACTTTCTGTTTCTGTGTTAATTCACTTAGGACAATGGGAAATTGCATCCATGTTACTGCAGAGGACATGATTTCATTCTTTTTTTGTGGCTAAGTAGTATTCCATGGTGTATATTTTTATCACAGTTTCTTTATCCAATCATCCACTGATGGACACGGGTTGATTCTGTGACTTGGCTATTGTGAATAACACAATAGCTACATCCAATTAATTTTATATAATTAAGACTAAGGAAACACAATGACCCTAGTTGAAATGTTAACCAATATTATGGGTCACTACTAATTATATTGTAAATAAATCCCAGTCCTCTGAAAGAAGAATGATACCTTGACCTAAGTGTTGGCAGTAAATTATTTTTTCTTCTGAAGAATGATTTCTTTTTACCTCACATATCTTTCATTTCTGCGATGAGAACATTAAACATCTACTCTCATCATTTTTTAATAGTACAATATATCATCATTAACTGTAATCACCATGCTATGTACAATAGATCTCTTAAAGTTATTCTTCCTATCTAACTGTAGTTTTGTGTCCTTTGACCAACAACTCCCCAACCACCTCCCATTGACACCTCTAATAATTATTCAGATAGGTTGTTCCATTGTTAGACAACTCTAGTTAGTACAAAGGATTTAAATTTAATTTAAAATTAAACCAAAATGTGGTTCTTTCTAACATCTACCCAGTGGTTTGGATTTTTGTATTCTGAAGTAAATCTTCTCCTTGCTATTGGAGCACTTCACCTAAGATAAGATCCCTGTCATGTCTCCTTGCAGTTTTCTGAAAACAGCTTTTGATTATCTGTCTAAAGATTCAACGTTCCTAGTTCTTTCAAACATTCTATATGGTGCATATATTTTATGCCCTTTACAATCTTGGCTGTCAGCTTCTAATTTGAGCCTCCCTAATATTTTTAAAGTGTTTAATCCAAAAGCCTTAAGTGTAAGTCTTCAATGTAGTCTTGGATATATTTATATGTATATAGAGAGATATATAGGTGTATATATATATATATAATTTTTGTTATGTTTTGTTTATATTTTATCTATTTATTTATTTTATCTATTTATTTATATTTTATTTATATTTATATTATATTAATATTATATTTAGGGTGGGCCCTAAATGTAATCACAACGGTCTTTTTAGTAGAAAGGCAGAGGGAAAATTTTTGACATAAAGGGAAATAGGAGGTATGATGATGTAAACAAGAGGTTGGAGTGATGTGAGGAAAGAGTCATGAGCCAAGAAATGTAGATGGGCTCTGAAAACTAGAAAAGACAAGGAAAATAGAATCTCCCCTAGAGCCCTCAGAAGGAAGGAGTTTTACCACCACCTTGGTTTTAGCCCTGTAAGACTAATTTCAAGCTCTGACCTTTAGAACCGTGTTGTTTTAAGCCACTAAATTTGTGGTAATTTGTTAGAATGACAATAGGAAACTTAATAGAATTGTTGGCTATGCCATTGTCAAGTCATGTATCCTTGTGCAGTTCACTTAACTCTGTCACTGCTTTTGTTCCTTTTAAATAAGGTTGAGCTTAACATTGCCCATATTACAGATCTTTCAAGATTGTCATAAGAATTGTGAAGTTGTATCTGAAATAAATACATTGGACTTTTCTAAAGAATGATATTCTTATGAAAAAATGGAGCATCAAAAACCAGTTACTGAGTCATTGTTTGTTAGACCTGACACCAGTTAGAAACGTGGTGGAAAGTTTTCGGTCACTTTATGGATTTGAAATGGCCACATTTTATTTTGATCTGCAGAAGATTTCCAGATCCATTGCTAAAGCGATCAGTTAGTTTCCTATTTAAGAGTTGCAGTTTTTTATTTTTACTTAAAAACAAAATGTTCTGTTCTGCACAGTTTGTAACCCATATGCCCTTACTTTGCTGGGTCTATTTGAGAACAGAGGGCCTGTCTCATCACTTGCAAAACCTTAGAGTTCAAGTCTGTGCGAAGAATGTGAAAAAATTCTTGTACTGTTGGGACTGTTGACTGCTTCCTAGCCTAAAGGAAATCAGTTGTCTTATGTTTTTACATTTGCTTTAGAAATGATTTCTTTTTTGCTTGCTATCTTGATAAATCTCTAAAAGACATAATGATTCCATTTGCTTTTTAAGTTTTAAATAATAATATTTACTTGCAAATACTTTTAAAATAATATAATTTTATCTATTTTTATTTGTTATTTTATAATTCTTGTAAGCTGAATGTGCTGTTACATAGCCTAAACCAAGAATGGGATAAGTACATTGGTGAACTAATGCCTGAAGTATTAACCTATATGATAACATACTTCATTTCTTTCTTGGATTTCTGCACTGTCTGGTGAATTTACACAAGTTATTACAAAATAAACTGTGACCACGTTGCTTCTTGTTCTCTCATATATTGCAGTTTGTATGCAGTTTTAGACACCAGGGCTTAAAAAAATTATAGTGATTTCATGTAGATATGTATAGTCCTTTTCTAGTGGTGGTTCATGTGAATGGGTTTAAATGGAAAAATGTTCCACATAAGGAGCCATAGTATTGTCAATTAAAAATATCAAACTCTAATATTTATGAAGAGGTTTATTCTGAACCATATCTAAGTGACCAATGGCCCATGACACAGCCTTCAGGAGATAATGAAAACATGTGCCCATGTTGGTGGTTGGACTCCAGCTTGGTTTTATGTATTTTAGGTAGACGTAAGGCACCAGTCAATACATGTAAGATGTACATCGGTTCAGTCCAGAAAGGCAGAACAACTGGAAGCAGGTGCTGGGAGCGGGGACAGCTTCCAGGTCATAGGCAGATTCAAAGATTTTCTGATTGGCAATTGATTGAGAGAGTTACTATCTACAGATCTGGAATCAATAGAAAGGAATGTCTGGGTTAAGGCAAGGGGTTTTAGAGACCAAAGTTTTCTCATGCAGATGAAGCCACTAGGTAGCATGCTTCAGAGAGGATAGCTTGTAAATGTTTCTTATCAAATTTAAAGAGCCTGTTCTATTGGTAATTTTAAAAGGGAGGAAGGTATAATGAGGCATGACCAGCTCTCCCTTCCCATCATGGCCTGAACTAGATTTTCAGGTTAACTTTGGAATGCCGCTAGCCAAGAGGAGGGGTCCATTTAGATGGTTGGGGGGCTTTGAATTTTATTTTTGGTCTACAGTATATAGTTAATTCACATTACTTTGTTCATATGTTTTGGGTATATAATGTAAATTCATTTCTCAACACAGTGACATTAAGAGCTCTTTGCCACAAATGACTTATAGCTGTGACATATGAGCTATAGCTTGTGAGTTACACACAGCATCTAGAGGGTTCAAAATTCGATATTACTGAAGTTTGGAAATCTTGAGTGTCCTGAGTAGAATGACAGTCCTCTTTTACAAAGAACCTAGAAAATTGGATAGCTCCTTTTTAAGGAAGTCTGTGATCCATTAATGTCTCTGCTCCCTAAAATTTGTGTCCAGAGGCTATGGAGCAAGTGTCCATGATTAAACGACATGGAGTTATTAGTAATTAAGGAGATTCTGAAATGGGAGAAGTTCCGTTATACTCCTTACGGGATGTGCCATGGGGGTGTGGCTCACTTCTTCGGTGGCCTGCCACTCAAACCTCTGCGGGGAGCATGCAGATGGGCAGGCTGTGGGACTCCGACCCCAAAACAGTGTCTAGGGGTGAATGTTTACAGCTGAAGCCCCAGTGGGCATGTGTTACAGTATGCTCTTTCAGTTTAGCCATCTGTAGGTGCCTTGTGTTAGTCAGCTCAATTAGTTAGACCCCACTCTGCCTTATCACAAGGACAGAGGGCTTTCTGTATCCTGGGATTTCTTGCCTTGGTGTACCAGAAGAATCGGATCACATGTGAGCTTGGAGAATGATTGCAAGGTTTTATTGAGGTGAAGTAGCTCTCAGCAGAAGGTTAGGGAGCCAGAAGGGAGATGGAGTGGGAAGGTGGTTTTCCCCTGGATTCAGGCTGCTCAGTGGCCGGGCTGTCCTCTGACCGCCCTGGCCAAACTCCATGTCGTTCTGCTGGTTGGTGGCTTGCCAGCGACTGTTGGTGTGCTCTTACACTAGTGTGTTTCTTTTGACATCCAGCTGCTTGTGTGTTCTTCCACCTTTGTGTTCCTCTTGATGTCCAGGTGCTTGTATGCATGCCCAGTAGGGTCTCCGGGTTTTTATGGGCACAGGATGGGGGCATGATGAGCCAAGGTGGTCTTGGGAAATGCAGCATTTGGGCAGGAAAACAGAAATACTTGTCCTCACCTAGGTCTATGGGCACAGGCCCAGGGATGGAGCCCCAGCCAGGGACCACAACCTTCCCTTCCCATCACTTCTGTGCTCCTCTTCTGTATCAATTCTAGGCATATGTCATAGAGGAAGGGACATTGAACTTGGAGTATGAAGTTCAGAGGTTGAGTGTGAATTCCACCATTCATAGCTGTGTTACAGGTCCCTTCATTTCTGTGAACCTCAGTGACCTCAACTCAAAAATGACTATACATTATAATACTACTCCCCTACCTATTCCATAAGGTTGTCATAATGAAAAAGATTATATATTCATTATTCAGTTATTCATCAACAAGTATATTTTGAGCATCTTCTATGTGCTTGACTTTGTGCTAGGCCCTGAGGATTCAGCGGTGAACAGGATCGACATAGACATAGCCCCTACTTTCATTAATGTTACATTCTACTGGAAAATACAGACGTTAAAGAAGTAAACGCTTAAATAAATATGTAATTATGACTTCTGATAAGTGCCAAGAAGTAAGAGGACAGAGTTTAGAGTGAGAGTGTAACAATAGACTTTAGATAATATGATCAGGGAAGATGCCACTCCGGAGGTGATGTTTAAACTGAGTTCCAAAGGAAATAAGAAAGAAACAGGTATGTGATGTGCAAGGAAAATAACATTTCAGGCTGAGGGCTAGCAACTGAAAAAACCTAGATGAGGAAATTATCTTGGCATATTTGAGGAACACAGGTAATGCCTGGTGTGGCTAGAACAGGCTGAATAATATGCAATAAAATTGGAGTTGAAGTCAGAGGAGAGATCAAATAAAGCCAGTGGTAAACTTTATAAACTCTAAAATCCTATATAAGTTTAAAGTGGTGGTGGTATGATTGACACTACTTTCGTCAATATAACATTCCTGAGTTCTTTCATCTTTGTAATGTGTGGCCCCAACTGACTCTTGATGCATGAAGATAAGTCTGTGGATTCCTGTTTTTATGCTTTGACTCTGAGCTAAATTGGGTGAAAGCTGGATTACCTTAACTTTCTTTAAGATAAAAAAAAAATCTTAGATTTCTTCTGTAGTTATTTTCCCCCAAATGAGATTTTTCATATCTTGTGGTTCCTAATTGGGTCACTGAATCAGTGCTCGTTAGAACAATATGTTGATATGTAGAAGTAAGGCAAATATGTTCACCAGTTGGTGGTCTGTGGCTCTTCAGGAGAGAAGTCAGAAAAGCCAGGTTGGATTAACCTTGGAAAATGTTCGTGTAGAAATAGATTTAAATGTTATTTTAGTAGCAGCCTGTCAGTAAAAGCTTTGTTCACTCTTAATCTCTTAGGAAAACAAAAGCTTCCTCCAATAAGAATGGCACATTTCATCAGACGCGTATCTGAAAAGATGGACTTACAGATAAAGTTCTATTTGTAAATTTGGAGTCAAGGGAACACTCATCACTCCTAACTCAGTTTATCACTTAAAAGAGTTGTGAAATGTGGTGTCATTAGGCTTCTTTTTTAAATAAAGAGAGTTGAATTTTATTTTCTCTATAATGTTAGCCTTTGAGGGTGTCATTATTCACATTCATCACTTTTAGAAGAGAGAAATTAGGATATCATTTTGGATACTTTCTTTTTTAAATCAATTCCGTCTAAACCTAGTGATCTAAACAACATAGTAAATTATGTTATAGGATTTTGTCCTTTGCTGGAAAGCAGTTTGGTGCTGTATGTAGCTGATTAGAAGGAGGATTCCTAACTCTTACTAACCAATAGCTATTATCAATTTACCTGAATTGCTGTCTGTTAAATGGTGATGATCAACTTTGTGATTAACCTGTCAAAATTGTGCTGAAAAATTAAATTAAGTATAGTTACAGTCAAAACAGAGTGTCCAATTTGTGCGAAATTAGTGTAAGCTAACAGTTTTCAAAATGATTTATTTTTTAGAATACCACTGTGATATAATAAAAGTAGATACATTTTCTCTTTGTCCCTCATTCTTGGCACAGAGATCCTAAAACCCTTGGAATTTCCTGAGCGATAGAGGAGTGTTTCTTTCAATCACATCTGAGTTTGTACTAGTGAGTGACTCTTGGAGGTGGGGAGGTCAGAGAGCTGCAGGATGGAGGCTGGTCACCAGAGGGGAAACCTCCATAGAAACCCCTAAACAACAGGGTTCCAGAAACTTCTGTATTGGTAAACACATCTACATGCTGGGAAGGTGGTGCAAATTATTTCGCAGGTACAGAGGCTCCTGCATTTGGGACCCTTCTGGGACAAGCCATATGTACCTATTCATCTCGTTACTCATTTGTTATCTTTTCTAACAAACTACAGTAAGTAGAGCACTTTCCTGAGTCCTGTGAGTTGTTCTAGTTAATTGTCAATCCTGAGAGCTGATAGTGGGAAATCCTGAAGTTTTAGTTAACCTGTTAGAAGTGTGGGTCACTATGGGATCCCACTTTTGGCTGCCATCTGAAGTGGGAACAGTTGTTTGGAACTGAGCCTTTTAACAATCTAACATTAATTCCACAAAGATAGTGTCAAGAATCAAATTGTGGGACACTCACTGGGTGTTGGAGAATGGAGAACTGGTTGTTGGTGTGGAAAGATGACACATATTGAAGTGTCAGGAAAAAAACCACACCACCATGCTGGCCAGCTAGTTTGCTTTCCAATAAAAGTAAGAATATTTTCCATTTAAATTCCAAGAGTCTTCTTCAGTTCTGGTTTTATGGTCTTTATCAGCTTTCATAGGTTATAGTGGCAATAACTCTAAGGAGAACCTTTTGGAGCTCAGTCAGCTTACTCAGGTAGACTCATGGCAAGCCACTAGCAAACACTAGTTGTAAAAGTGGCAGCTTTGGGTCCAAGACTGCTGTAGCAATATTTTCTGGGTGCTATCAAATGAAATTAATAAAATCATTTGTGTGGTACTTAGCATCATTACTAGCACATAGTAGATGCTGAATATATATGCATGTTCACATATATTTATATGCGTGTTTTTATGTGTTTATATGTATATATATATACACACACATATATGTATATGTTTGTACAGGTGTGTGTGTCTGCACAGACACCCACAGACACACACCTCAAAGCCTCAGTAAAATTGGGGATAATAATACTTACCTGGCTGTTATAAAGTTTAAATGAGATAATATGCTTAGCACAGTGCTTAAAACAGTAACTGTTCTATAGCTTTATTTTATATATGTTTTATTATTATTACAGGTATACCTTATTAAACTCATATTGTCCCTAAAATATTTTACTATGCATAGCACCTAATGCAAGTTATTTAATTCCCTCTGAAATTTAGATCATAAATAGGGGTAATAGTATTACATACACATCACAGAATAGTTGTGATGACTAAACCAGATGAAGTTCTCAATGTAGATCTTGGGATACGGTAAAGATTCAATAAATAAATAGTGAATTAGTGATGATGATGATGATGATGATGATGTTGATGATGATAAGGAAGATGATGTCACCTGTCCTCTGGAAAAGAAATGTAGGCTAGCTGCTAGTTTTTCTGAATAGCAAGATTTTACTACTTAGTCGATACTCTCCCAGAATTGTTTCTGTTACTAAATTCAAACTTTTAACATGCCTATCCTGCTGTCCTTTCTCATGCCTTTTCTCTCACTCTCTCTCTCTCAGTCTTGCATGCCAAAGCAAGCTGTTTCTTTGTGAAAGCACCCATGACATAGTTTAGCTTACTATTTTTGAGGTCCAGCTGTACATTTTAATAAACACTTTTCATATTGTGGAATAATGACCTAGTCTTTCCTTCTTAAAACATGTAGGGTAAAATCCTCACTATTTTTATGAAACAGCATCTGATCTTGAACTTTTATGACTCACCTCAGTCACTTCACCTGTATCTTGGCCCTGTCAGATCATGTCTTTATTTAAACTTTTGATATTTTGTTCTTTATATGTTTTTGCATTAGTTTTTATTTTTAAAACTTTTTTTTAAGTATTTTTTTCTTGACTACTGTGGTTTTGGTGCCTTCTTAAATTTCATGCTAGAGGTGACTACTGCCTCATTCCTCTCACTGGAGGATGTCATACAACTATATGATGTACAACTATATGATACATATACAACTTGCAATTGTGGGATTCACCTTTTCTGAGTATGAATATGGAAATCTTCTATAATCATAGTTGAATTTTTACAATTGATTGGGAGAACAAATAATAACAAGAAGCTATCATGAATTTGGTAACACTTTGAAATGAATTTGTATTTTAGTTTAAACAACAGCATCTACACATATTGAAAAAAATAGTTGTGTGTTTAAGTGCAAGACTTATTTATTCAGTCTATAGATAGTGCTTTGCATACATAGAGCTTTGTAGACCCTTTACAATAACTCTGTTTCTCCCTCCGTATTCTTCATCCCGACAGAGATCTCTGGACCACAGATGAGAAACCACTGCTGTAAGAATTCAGATATAAGGCAAATCAGTGTGCCTAAAATATGTTTAGAGAATATAGGACTTTGATATCCATGAGCATTTGAATACCTTGCCCAAGATTATATAGCCAATAACTTAGCAGAGCCAGGATCCATATCCAGGATTTTACATTGACATGACTTTGGCATGAATTTGAAAAATAAGTAGGAGAAAAGGAATAAATGAATGAGGGAAGACATTCTGTTTATTGAGTGCCTTTTGGGTGCCAAGCTGGAAGCCAGGCATTTTGCATTCCTCTTTCATGTAGTCTATGAAGTAGGTGTTATTATGCCCATTTTACATTTAAGAAAACTGAGTCTCAGAGCATTTGAATACCTTGCCCAAGGTCTGATAGTCAATAGTTTTAGAGCCAGGATCCGTATCCAGGATTTTACATTTTCGTTGTTCGACTAAGACAGGAAGAAGTCAGCTACTGTTAATGCTGGTAAAAAAAAAAGTTTGAATTTAAACTGGTAAGTCAGGAGTGCACAGAAATTACTATTTTTATACTTTCCTCATTTGGCAGGCCCATCTTAACTGCCTAGATATTTTTAAATGTCCTGTTGAGGAAGTTTGTGTTTTTTTTCTAGGCCATCATTCAACAGATTATTTTGTCTTTCATTGATTTACTATTAACATTTACCTCTATTCTCTAGGCTCTTTACATAGTCTAGAATAGTCTGTTTTTCACAGGCTATCTCAAGCAAGTTGCAAAAACATAGATAGTTCCTTTATTGGCCCTTTCTAAATTCTGCAAATTGGATTTTAAAAAGTAGATTCTGATTACAGATAGGTTGCATCAATATAGAAATACCTTGACTTGCTCACTTTCTCAAAGTAATAAGGCAAATGTTAAAAAATCATTTATGCATTATGCATTAATAAAATACAGATGATGAAATGGTTTTCCTCATTTTCTTTTTAGTTGTCTTTCATGATTTTTACAAAGTAAATTTATGAATAGTTCAGTGCAGCTTTTCGTTTTTAAGGTATTAATGATTATTCCAATGTTTTGATTATTTTGCATTCAAATATGGCCAGGAGATGTGATTGTTAATTACATTTCTTTATGATTTGTGTTACAGCAAAATGTTCTCCATTGAGTTTTTTGGTGTAACATGGAAAACTTTTCTTCTGTTGTGGAAGTATATGTACTACTGAACAGCAAGAGAACTTATGGAAATTTTAAAGTTCTTAGATGAGGCTTAACTGTGGAAATATTCTTCTTTTTTCAATTCTGTCTCCCACTAAAATCATTAAGGCTCTCTGGGTCTTGAGACATATGAATTCTTCACCTTGACTGTAGGTACCTGTTCATAGAAGTTTACTAGGCATGTTTTAATATCTGAAAGTGTTGTAATTCTGGGTTTTGAGCTATGTCCCTTTCCTTTGCCTTTTAGAATTTTGTGGTTGTGTCTTAGACTAATGCCAGTAGTTACTGTAGATATTTATGAGCTAGCAAGTACTTATGAGACATCTAGTTTTCCATACACTGTAAAGTTGAACAATTTAAAGCACAGATTTCGGATTCAGGATACATGTTTTTAAATCTCATGTAATGGAACAAGCTATCATTTAATGGTGGTTGTCTCGAGTAGATTACTTACCTTTTCCCTCTTCTCAGAGAGTTCCTTTCTTTATCTGTCAAATGAAGATAATAATACCAACATCATAGATTTATTTTGAGGATTTAGAGATACTGTTATATGCTTCACACTGTGCTTAGTACATAGTAGGCACTCAATAAAGGTAAAGCTAACAAAATTATGATGAATATTATTTTAATGTTAGCAAAGAAAACCTGCTTATGAGCTCAAGGATTTAAGATATAGTATGCCTGGCAGAGACCACTACCAAACTGTCACAAAAAGTGGTTGTTTTTTTCTTTTAGGAAGTCTCAAGGTCTTACAACCGAGAGTTTGGAAGGGTTGGGGAGAGAGAAAAGGGGTCAGAGAATGTGTATTTTTAATGCTTGGGGTTGCTAGGTAGTTGCCTATCTGAAAAGTGAATATGGAAACTTGCCTCAGTTGACAAAAGTAGAATGTAAGAAAAGGAAAGAAAAATAGTGCCTCAAGCAAACAATTAAGAGCAATAGTTTACCGTTTTCAGGTATGATATATAGACTACCCACCTCTACCCAGAGTATTGTTTTTAATGGAGACTCCTAGGCCCAGGTCTTGACTTTCTGAAGTATATTTTCAGTCCTACTGAGGTTTGAAAATCTCCTGCTATAACAAAATACGGTTGATATGAGTTCAAATTTTTATTTTTCCACTTATTAATTGTACCCATGGCTGCTGTCCTTCCTGTGTTCCACTCTAACTCTGCTTTTACCACTCTAGACTTTTTTCTCCTTATTATTATATAACTCAATCAACTAACTGTACATATTCAGTTAGATAGTTGTGTAACATGCCATCATTTGGTCTTAAACCATTGGAGTGCTATCATTGGCTCCTTTTACTGAACTTGTGCAGTTTTCTAGCTGACAGCTACTTTTAATTTCCTTACCTCTCATCCACAATGTCTGGTCCTGACATGACTGCCAATTCTTCTCCCTAGTTTCTATGTGGTCTGAGTTACTACCCTGACCAATCTGATGCCCAGGTTTGTTTGTTTTCTGTAAGTTTACCCAATTTAGAGCCCCGATAGTAAACTTAACTCAAGGGTATGGACTCAGATGCAAAACTTCAGTGTGTAGAGCCTACAGACTCTATAATCACCCAATACTTCTTTGTACCCCAGTGCTGATCATGTCCATACCTAATTTAATAAGCAAGAGCACATGTGCTAGGTGTGGAAAAATGGACAAGGATTCTGCATTTTAAGCAGAATCTCAAAAAATAAGCCATAATTTTATTATTAGAGATGAAGACAAGGGACATTCCTGTGAGAGGTAACAGTAAGAGCAAATACATGACTTCGGACTAGTAAACGACTCAGTGTTAAGTTTTCTATAAACATTCCATTGTTTCTCACGGTGCAGTATGAGTAACACCTGCTTCAAAAATCTCAGAGGGTGACTGTTTAAAATTTTATTCATGGGTGCTCTAGACTTATTAAATTTGGATCCGTGGGAATGCGACTCAACAGTCTGCATTTTCAACAACAGGTGCACCATCAAAAAACATCAAGTAGCTGTATATAACTAAGGATATGTAGTTGAAGACTTGAGAAGACTAAGCCATGTATTTCTGAAAGGGCTGAAAACTATATAGTTTAGAGAATGCTCACTTTCTATAAAAAAGTGGCAGTGTTTGGAATTAGCCACACACTATGGAACCAATTACCATTTAAGTTATAATACACAGGATTCTAGAAGAAAACAAAGTTATCTGATCTGAATCTGAAGTCCAGTAAGTTTTGTTGTGTGTGTGTGAGGGAAGGACGGAGGGAGAGAGAGAGACTGAGGGAGAGAGAGAGAGAGAGAGAGAGACAGAATAGGATGACAGTGCAAGGAGGCCCTGGTGTCGCTTCTAAGTGGCAGGGAACCTTCAGTAAGAAAGCAGGCACAGTGTAAAGACTTGAAACCATGGAAATCAGGTAGATTCCAGTGAAGGGTATGGTAGTGAGAGAAAAGTCAAGTAATGTTATTGAATTAAATTCTTACTTGGATTTCCTAAGGAAGAGATGGATCAAGATGGTGAAATAGAAGACTCTACCAATCATCCCCTTCACAGGAACACCAATTTAACAACTATCTACATGCACACACACAAAAGCTTCATCAATTTAACAACTATCTACATGCACACACACACAAAACCTTTGTAAGAACTCAAAATCAGGTGAGTACTCATAGTACCTGGTTTTAACATCTTATTGGTGAAAGAGGCACTGAAAAGGTAGAAAAAACAGTCTTGAATCACCAGTGTCGCACATAACTCCCTCCCCCACCAGCAGCAGTTGCATGGTGCAGAGAGCTTCTCTGGGTGCTGGGGGAGGGACAACTCAGCAATTGTGAGACATTCAACTCAGTTCTGTCCTGTTAGAGCAGAAAGGAAAACCAGACCAAACTCAGCTAATGTCTGGACACAGAGGGAGCATTTAAAGTAGCCCTAGCCAGAAGGGAATTGTTGATACTAGCAGTCAGAACTTGAGTTCTTGTAAACCTTGCCACAGAGGGTTAAATTGCCCCGGGCCTCTAAGTAAACTTGAAAGGCCGGCTAGGCTACAAGGGCTGCAATACTAAGGCAAATCCTAGAGCTGAGCTGAGTCTAGATACAGTAGACTGGGGGGCACATGAGCTACTAAGACAATAGCTGAGGTGGCTAAGGGAATGGTGTCATCACCCCTCCCTTAACCTTAGGTTGCACAGCTCACAGCTCCAAAAGAAACCCCTTCCTTCTGCTTGAGGAGAGGAGAGGGAAGAGTGGGGAGGACTTTGTCTTGTATCTTGGATACCAGCTCAGCCGCAGCAGGATAGGGCACTGGTCATAGTTCCGAGGCCCCTGTTTCAGGCCCTAGCTCCCAGATGACATTTCTAGACATACCCTGGACCAGAAGGGAACCCACTGCCTTGAAGGGAAGGACCCAATCTTGGCAGCATCCATCATTTGCTAACTAAAGAGGCCTCAGGCCCTGAATAACCAACAGTGATTCCCAGGTACCACATCAAAGGACTTGGTTGGGTCTCTGATTGTCGGCTTAAGGTACCCGCTTGGCTGGCCACAGGAGGGTAGAGCATCAGGCAAGCTCTTGGAGTCCCTGATTCCAGGACTTGACTCTTGGATGGTATTTCTGGACCTGCCCTGGGCCTGAGGGGAGCCCACTGCCCTGAAGGATGAGTCCCAGGCCAGCCAACATTAGCTACAAGCCGACTTATGGGTCCTTGGGCCTTAAGGGAACATTGGCAGTAGTCTGGCAGTACTCCCCATGGCCTGTGGTGGCAGTGGCCACGGGGTGAGGCACCTCTGCCTTTGGAAAGTGGAGTGAACAGTAGAAAGGACTACATCTTGTGGCTTGAGTGCCAGTGCAGCCACAGTATAATAGAACACCAGGTGGACTGCTAAGGTTTTTGACTCTATTATCAGCCTCCTGCACAACACCTTTGAATCCACCTGGGATCTGGGGGAACTCACCACACTGAGGAGAAGAACACAGGCCAGGCTGGTTTTGTCACCTGCTAATTGTAGAGCCCCAGGGTTTTGAGCAAACAGGCAGTAGCCGGGGGCGGGGGTGATTACAGCAGGCCTCAGGTGAGACACAGTGCTATGTTTGCTTCAGGTCTGACCCAGTGCAGTCATAGTGGTGGTGGCCACAGGGGTATTTGTGTCACTCTGTTCCTACCTTTGGGTAGTGCAGAACAGAGAGAGAGAGAGAGAAAGAGAGAGAGAGAGAGAGACTTCATTGCTTGGGAGAAGGTAAGGGAAGAGAACAAGAGTCTCTGCCTGGTAATTCAGAGAATTCTCCTGGAACTAGCCCAAAACCATCAAGGTGATACCTCTATGAGTATGCAACAGCCAAAGCATTAATAGACTTGGCATGCCTTCTGAAGCAGCTGCAGCTTGGATCACAAACCCAATTTATTTTGGATATCTGGAGAGCTTTTCTAAGAAAGAGAGGTACAAACAAGCCCAAACATTGAAGATTACAAGAAATACCTAACTCTTTAATGCCCAGATGACAAAGAACATCTACTAGCATCAACATCATCCAGGAAAACATGACCTCATTAATTACTAAATAAGACACCAGGGACCAATCCTGGAGAAAAAGAGATATTTGAACTTTCAGACTGATAATTCAAAATAGCTGTGATGAGGAAACTCAAAAGAAATCAAGATAACACAGAGAAGGAATTCAGAATTCTATCATAAAAATTTAGCAAAGAGATTAAAGTAATTAAAAAGAAACAAACAGAAATTCTGGAGCAGAAAATGCAATGAGGATACTGAGAAATGCATCAGTTTTTTAATAATGGAATTGATCAGACAGAAGAAAGAAGTAGTGGTCTTAAAAACTGGCTATTCGAAAATGCACAGTCAGAGGAGACAAAAGAAAAAAGAATAAAAAACAATGTAGCATGCATACAGAATCTAAAAAATGGTGCAAAAGGGTAAATCTAAAAGTTGCGGGCCTTAGGAGGTAGAGAAAGAGATAGGGATAGAAAGTTCATTCAAAGGAAAAATGACAGAAAGACTTCCAAAACAGAGAAAGATATCAATAAACAAGTACAAGAAGGTTGTAAAACACCGAGCAGATTTAACCCAAAGAAAACTGCCTCAAGGCATTTAATAATCAAACTTCCAAAGATCAAGGATAAAGAAAGGATCCTAAAAGCAGCAAGAGAAAATAAATAACATACAATGGAGCTCCAATGCATCTGGCAGCAGACTATTCAGTGGAAACCTTACAGACCAGGAGCGAGTGGGACGATATATGTAAAGTACTGAAGGAGAACAACTTTAACCCAAGAATAGTACATCTAGCAAAAATATTCTTCAAACTTGAAGGAGAAATATTTTCCCTGACAAACAAAAGCTGAGGGTTTTCATTAACACCAGACTTGTCCTACAAGAAATGCTAAAGGTAGTATTTCAATGAGAGAAAATAATGTTAATGAGCAAAAAGTATCTCCTGAAAGTATAAAATTCACTGGCAAGAGGAAATACACAGAAAAAACACAGATTATTATATCACTGTAACTGTGGTGTGTAACACTCTTATCCTGAGTAGAAGAACTAAACGATAAACCAATCAAAAACAATAACTACAGCATCTTTTAGAGACATAGACAATACAATAATATGTAAACAGAAACAACAGAAAGTTAAAAAGCAGGTGGATGGTGTTAAGGTGTAAAGTTTTTATTAGTTTTATTTTGCATGTTTGTTTCTTCATGCAAACAGTGTTATTATTAGTTGAAAATAATGGGTTATAAGATAGTATTTGCAAGCCTCATGGTAACCTCAAACCAAAAAATATACAGCGGATATCCAAAAAATAAAAAAGCAACAAACTAGATCATATCACAAAATCACCTTCACTAATGGAAGACAGGAAAGAAAGAAAGAAGGAAGAGAAGATCACAAAACGACAAGAAAACAAATAACAAACTGGCAGGAGTAAGTTCTTACTTATCCACAATAACATTTAATGTAAGTGGACTGAATTATCTAATCAAAAGATGTAGAGTGAATGAATGGATATTAAAAACAAAAGCAATTAATCTGTTGCCTACAAGAAACATATTTCACCTCTAAAGATACATATAGACTGATACATATGTACATATACATAGTCTGAAAATAAAGGGATAGAAAAACATATTCCATGTCAATGGAAAACAAAAACAGAGCAGGAATAGCTATACTTATATAAGACAAAATTGATTTCAAGACAAAACTATATGAGACAAAGTAGGTCACTATATAATGATAAAGGAGTCAATTCAGCCAGAGGATATAACAGTTTTAAATATGTATGTACCCAACAGGGGAGCACCCAGATATGTAAAGCAAATATTGTTAGAGCTAAAGAGAGGTAGTCCCTAATAAAATATTAACTGGAGACTTACATCCCACTTTCGGCATTGGACAGATCTTCCAGATGGAAAATCAAAAAAGAAACATTGAAATTAATCTGCATTGTAGACTAAATAACAAGAAGAATGTAGCAAACTATACAAATGTATGGAAATTAAATAATATCCTGCTGAATTACCAGTTCGTCAAAGAAGGAATTAAGAAAGAAATTGAAAAATTTTTGAAATAAATAATAATGGAAACACAACATACCAAAATGTATGAGATATAGCAAAAGCAGTAGTAACAGGGAAATTTGTAGATTAAAACATTTATAGATTAAAAGTTTATAGATTAAAATTAAAAAGTTTATAATTAAAATGAAGAAAACAAAACAGATCTGTGAAAGTAAAAGTTGCTTTTTGGAAAAGCGAAATAAAATTGACAAACTTTTAACTAGACTAACTAAGGCAAAAATGAGAGATGTAAATACATAAAATCAGACATGAAAAAGGAGACATTACAATTGATACGGCACAAATTAAAAACATTCTTAACGGCTACTATAAGCAACTATACGCCAGTAAGCTGGAAAATATAGAAGAAATGGACAAAATTCTAAACACATAAAACCTACCAACATTGAACCATGAAGAAATCCAAAACCTGAGCCCAACAGTAACAAGTAATGAGATCAAAGCCATAAGTAAAAGTCTCCCAGTAAAGAATTGCCTTGAACCTGAAGGTTTGACTGCTGAATCCTACCAAACGTTTGCAGAAGAAATACTTTTAATCCTACTCAAACGTTTTGAAAAATAGAGGAAGGAATACTTCCAAACTCATTCTACAAGGCCAGCATTACCCTGACACCAAAACTAGACAAAGACACTTCAGAAAAAGAAAACTGATGCAAAAATTCTCAACAATGTACTAGCAAAACAAATTCAACAATATATTAGAAAGATCATTCATCATGACCAAGCGGTATTTATTCCTGGGGTGCAAGGATTGTTTAACATGCAAATCAATCACTGTGATACATGGTATCAACTGAGTGAAGAATACAAATCATATTATCATTTTAATTGTTGCTGAAAATCATTTGATAAAATTCAGCATCTCATTATAAAAACTCTCAATAAACTGGGTATAGAAGAAACATATCTCACCATTGTAAAAGCTATATGTGACATGCACACAGCTAGAGAACTGAAAGCATTTTCTCTAAGATATGGAACATGTCAAGGCTGCTTACTTTCACCACTGTTATTCAACATAGTGCTGGAAGTCCTACTAGAGCAATTTGACAAGAAAGAGATAAAGGGCAACCAAACTGTAAAGGAGGAAGTCAAATTATCTTTGCAGGTCATATGAACTTATATTTGGAAAAACCTAAAGACTCCACAAGAAAACTATTGGAAACTGATCTACAAATTCAGTAAAGTTGTAGGATACAAAATCAACATACAAAAACCACTAGCATTTTTATATGCCAACAGTGAACAATCTGAAAAAGAAATAAAAAATTAATCCCATTTACAATAGCCAGAAATAAAATTAAATAACTGGGCGTCAACCAAAGAAGTAAATGATCTAATGAAAACCATAAAACCTTGATGACAGGAACCGAAGAGGGCTCCAAAAGATGGAAATACATCTCATTTTCATGGATTGGAAGAATCAATATTGTTTAAATGTTCATCCTACCCAAAGCAATCTTCAGATTCAGTGGAGTCCATATAAACATTCCAATGGCATTCTTCACAAACATAGAAACAACAATCTGTACAGTTATAGGGAACCACAGAAGACACAGAATAGTTAAAGCTATCTTAAACAAAAAAGAACAAAACTGGAGGAATCACATTACCTGACTTCAAATTGATGGTGGTGGTGGTCTGTCTGGAGCAGCCTCTGTGGGGATGCCAGCTACAGTGGGGGAGATGCAGCTGGGGCTACACACTCCGCAAAGCCAGCGGGGGCTGATAACAGGTGGGAGCCCCATCCCCTACTGAGTTGGCAGGGTGGGAGCCCCATGCTCCTGTGTACAGATGAAAATGCCCAGCCACGGTTGTGAACCCAGGCATCTTTGCCCTCTCAGGGGCCTGGAAAGCCATCCCTGCTTCTGCAGGCTCAGAAGTGCCTTCTCCCTCTCTCTGGCCTCTTCCCGCTCCTGGTGCCTGCTCTTGGGTGGAGCAAAGTTGTGGCCTTGTCTGGCTGTTGTAGCAACCCAACTGGGTGTGTGCATGATTGGGGCAGTGCTGACACACCAGACCCTGCTGCCTCAGCTTCCTCTGGACTTTGGGCACTGAGGAGCATGAGCGGGATACTGAGGAGGCTGAGGGTTGCTTGGCACAGGCCTGCATGCACCCCTTGGCACAAACAGCCTGGGTGCCATGGATAGCAGAAGGCAGACAGTCTCCTGGGTGGAAAGGGGTGGGTTTCAGGTGAAACCCCACCTTCAAGACAGATAAAGTCTGAAATCTGGGGGCCAGGCTGCCAGTTCCAGGTGGAGTCCGTGGCCCAGAGTAATAGCCTATGGTGCTTTTTCTTGGCCCACCCATGGCTCCCCATGGACCAATCAATAATCATTTCCTCCCTGTGAGCCCATAAAAACCCCAGACTCGGCCAGACTCTGGCAGACATTGGGATTACCAGCTGCAGGAAGGAGCTACCCACTTTGGGTCTCCTGAGTGTTCTGTCACTCAATGAAGCTCATCTCCTGACTGAAACATGCACCCCTGCTCACTATGTTGTGGGCAACAAGGAGAGAAGAGCTGAAGCCCTTTGGGGACCCCAGACTTAGGGGGTCCCCGAGCCAGAGATGTGACATCCTCTTTGGGGCTCTGCAGTTCCTGGCATCTGCAACTTCCAAGCATCACCACGTTCCCCTCGTCCAGACACAGGTTGCTTGCAGTGGAAGGCACGTGTGGTACATCTGGTCCAGCCACAGCCTTGCATGGAGCTGGTACCTGTGCCAGTGCCTGGAGCTGCCTGCCCAATAGCAGAAGCCAGCATACCTGGCTGTGCACAGTGTCTGGTCCCCACACTTGCTCACCCACACACCCCTCACTTCTCTGCCCCTGGCTTGTCCTTGGCAGGTATGGGATCCAGGCCAGTAGCATGAGCCATGTACAGCATGCCAAACCGAGTGGGCAGAATAAGCCCAGAAGTTGTAAGTAATACTGAAGCAGAAGGTGCTGCCAGCTACAGAGTTTTCTAGCCTGCAAAATGACACCCCAAGGATCCCATGACAAAATTATACTACAGAGCTATAATAACCAAAATAGCATGGTATTGGCATAAAGACAGAAGCATAGACCAATAGAACAGACTAGAGAACCCTGAAACAAATCCACACATTTACAGTGAACTCATTTTCGACAAAAGTGCCATGAACATACACTGGGGAAAAGAGAGTCACTTCAATTAATGGTGCTGGAAAACTGGACATCCATACGCAGAAGAATGAAAGTAGACCCCTATCTCTTGCCATATACAAAAATCATATTTAAGTGGATTAAAGACTTAAATATGAGATGTCAAAAGTACTACAAGACACTACTACAAGAAAACACTGGGGGAAACTCTTTAGGATATTGGTCTGGGCAAAAATTGCTTGAGTAACACTGCACAGGCACCAGCAACTAAAGCAAAAATGAACAACTGCGATCACATCAAGTTATAAAGCTTCTGCACACCAAGGGAACAATCAACAAAATGAAGAGACAGCCCACAGAGTAGTAGAAAATATTTGCAAACTATCCATCTGACAAGATATTAATAACCAGAATACTTAAGGAGCCCAAACAACTCTAGAGGAAAAAAAATCTTATAATCCAATCAAAAATGGGCATACAGATGGCAAACAGACATATGGAAAAGTGCTCAACATCACTGATCACCAGAGAAATGTAAATCAAAACTACAATGATATATCATCTCACCCCAGTTAAAATGGCTTATCTAGAAAGACAGGCAATAAAAAATTCTGGTGAGGATGTGGAGGAAAGGGAACCCCCATACACTGTTGGTGGGAATGTACATTAGTACAACTAGTACGGAGAACTGTTCGTAGGTTCCTCTAAAAACTGAAAATAGAGCTACCACATGATTCAGCAATTCTACTGCTGGATATATACCCCAAAGAAAGGAAATCAGTATATCAAAGAGGTATTCTGCACTGCCATGTTTGTTGTAGCATTCACAATAGGTAAGATTTGGAAGCAATCTAAGTGTCCATCGACAGATGAATGAAATGTAAAGAAAATGTGGCACATATGCACAGTGGAGTACTATTCAGTCATAAAAATGAGATCCTGTCATTTGCAACAACATGGATAGAACTGGAGATAATTATATTAAGTGAAATAAATCAGGTGCAATAAGGCAAATGCCATGTGTTCTCACTTTTCGTGGAATCTGAAATTCAAAACAATTGAACTCACGGCCATAGAAAGTAGAAATATGGTTACCAGAGATTGGGAAGGGTAGCAAGGGGGTCGGGAGGAGATTGGAACAGTTATTGGGTACAAAAAAGTTGGAAAGATTGAATAAGACCTACTATTTGATAGCACAACAGGGTGACTGTTGTCAATAATAATTGTTAAATCTTAAAATAACTAAGTATAATTGTATTGTTTGTAGCATGAAAGTATAAATACTTGTGGGGATAGATACCCGATACTCTATGATATGGGGATAGATACCTAATTCTCTATCATGTGATTATTAACATTGCGTGCCTGTTTCCAAACATCTCATGTCCCCCATAAATATATATACCAACTATGTGCTTATAAAAATTAAAAAAATAAGTAAATTCTTACTTGATTATATTTACACAGGTCTTTTACATATATTCTAATATATTTACATTAATAATCAATAATTTATGAGGGTAAGAACTCATGTCCCTCTTTTGGACATCAGGAAACTGAGGCCTTGAGGATTTAAGTGGTTTGTTTACCACCTTATGTCTAATAGGTCAAGTAGCCAAATGGTGAACCAAATTTGACTTAGAGTCCAGTATTATTGTTAATACACCACATTGTCTCCCTCACCTATTGAAATGATAACAGTAATAATGACAACTGACATTAATTGAAAGCTTACCATGTCAGACGTTTTTACAGCACTTTACTAATTTATTTAGTCATCTTTATTGAGTTCTTTTTTTCTGCCAAAGTTGGCTTTCTTTCCTGACTTCCAAAATCCTTGTATCTAACATATGTCTCTTCCATGCAAATCTTCACAATTCTTTAGGAAACACAGACCAAAAAATGTAGGAAAAAATCCAAGAAAAAGGAGTGCTAGGGGGGACACATAAATTATGGAGCTGGACAGATTATGTTCATTTGGGACTATGTTCATGTAGTTGTCTCTGTCCATCAGTTATAGGGCTGTAATTAAGTAACAAGACATCACCTAAGCTAACATTTAAAATGTTAGCTGACAGGGTACATTTCTATGAAAAATTTTAGCTGAGCCTCCTATTTTATGAACTTTAGGTTATTATGCCAACATGCGGCATGTCATGTCATGCTTGTTGCCCTAAGGTGTATTTATCATCTTCGAATTGTTTGCTTTCTCAAACTAGACAGGCAGAGAACAAAAACCAGTTGTATATATTAATATATAGTTAGCTTTAAACTTAAACCAATTCTAAATAGATTTCTAGTGGCTCATGAATCAGGTGTCTGATTAACAGCTTTAAGAAATATTCTTTTTTAATTTGATTTTTTTATTATACTTTAAGTTCTCAGATACATGTACAGAACGTGCAGGTTTGTTACATACATATACACGTGTCATGGTGGTTTGCTGCACCCATCAACCCGTCATCTACATTAGGTATTTCTCCTAATGCTATCCCTCCCTCCACCCGCCGACAGGCCCTGGTGTGGTGTGTGATGTTCCCCTCCCTGTGTTCATGTAAAAGAAAGATTCTTTCGTGTCCACAAACAGAGGTCATTTTAGAACTTGGGGGTAGGCAGAGGAAGAAAAACCTGGAAGGTGTCAGATGCTAGCAGAGCATTTTTGCCTACTTCATTTCTTTGCATCCCTCTTTTCTGGTTTAGTTCTTGGGCCTGAAAGTCAATATACTCTGCTTTTTTTCAGTGAATGTCTTCTGATTTAGAACTAGGCCAAAACAGGCTTTGATTGAAAGATGGAAATACTGCTAGTAACTGATTTTACAGTGATTACAGCATCAATAGAATAGATCTTGTCAGTATTCTTGTGAGCGTACTATCCAAATGATGCATTGTGGTTTAAATAAGGCTTTCTGCTCTGAATAGGCCTGTACTTAAAAGTATTTATTGAGTACCCACAATGTATAAGGCACTCTGTTCTGTATTCTGAGGCACACAAACATAAATCAGATGTGAGACCTGCCCTTGAGGAGATTCTGTTATCTAGTAGGAATAACAAGACTTTTATGTGAAAGTGTATTTTTTCACATTTCACATCATATTTCACAAAAATCTATAGGTATGTATATATTTTTTTTCCAGATTTCTTCCTTTGCACACAATGATTGGTTTGGCAAGCTTGCTTTTATGTAATAAGAGATCTTGAAATGCAGAAGCAGTTGTATCAGCAGGTAACTGTGGGAGTAGAAAAGAGAAGTACATTGCATTAATTTACTGATTGTTCATGCCTCACTGTGTGAATAACCATTATATTTATATTATAAATTAAAACATCTTAACTTGTAAAGATAGAAATTACAGAATATATCTTGTTTTGCTGCACCATGTTAGTTTTCTTTTTGTTCAGATAGTTCTGTCTGTTACCATTTTATGGTGTCCAGTCCATCATTGATGGGAACCTAGGTTGATTCAATATCTTTGCTTTTGTGAATAGTACGGTGATGACTATGCAAGTACATGTGTCTTTTTGGTCGAATGATTTTCTTTTGGATATATACCCAGCAATTAGATTGCTAGGTCAAATGTTAGTTTTGTTTTAAGTTCTTTGAGAAATCTTCAAACTGCTTTCCACAGTAGCTGAAATAAATTATGTTCGCATCAACAGCATATAAGCATTCCCTTTTCTCCACAGCCTCGCCAGCTTTTTGACTTGTTAATAGTAGCCATTCTGACTGGTGTGAAATGGTATCTCATTGTGGTTTTGATTAACATTTCTCTGACGATTAGTAATGTGGAGCATTGTTTTATATGTGTATTGGCCGTTTGTATATCTTCCTTTGAGTAGTGTCTGTTCATGTCTTTTGCCCATTTGTAATGGGGTTATTTTGTTTTTGCTTGTTAATTTGTTTAAGTTCCTTATAGATTCTGGATATTAAACCTTGGTCAGATGTGTAGTTTGTGAATATTGTCTCACCTTCTATAGGTGGCCTGTTTACTCTGGCAGTAGTTTCTTTTGCTGTGCAGAAGTTCTTTAATTAGGTCACACTTGTCAATTTTTTTTTTTTTTTTGCTTTTTGCAATTGCTTTTGATTAATTAGTCATAAATTGTTTCTCAAGGAAGATGTCCAGTATGGTTTCCTAGGATTTCTTCTAGGATCCTTATAGTTTGATGTCTTACATCTAAATATTTAATTCACCTTGAGTTAAATGTTGTACTTCATGAGAGGAAGGGGCCCAGATTCAATCTTCTGCATATGGTTAGCCAGTTATCCCAGAAACATTTATTGAATAGGAAGTTCTTTCCAGTTGCTTATTTTTCTCAACTTTGTCAAAGATCAGATGACTGTAGGTGTGTAGATTTATTTCTGGGTTCTCTATTTTTTTTTTATCTTAGTCAGTGAGACTGTTTTAGTACCAGTACCATGCTGGTTTGATTATTGTAGCCTTATAGTGCAGTTTGAAGTCAGATAACGTGACACGTCTGGCTTTGTTGTTTTTACTTAGGGTGTCTAGGGCTATTTGGGCAATATTTTAGTTTTGCATGCATTTTAGAATAGTTTTTTTCTAGTTCTGTGAAGAATGTTATTTGTAGTTTGATAGCAATAACATTGAATCTGTAGATTTCTTTAGGCAGTGCAGCCATTTTAACCATACTTTTCTTCCAAATCATTAGCATATAATGTTTTTCCATTTGTTTGTGTTGTCTTTGATTTCTTTTGGAACTGTTTTGTAGTTTTTGTTATAGAGATCTTT
Organism: Hylobates moloch; assembly: GCF_009828535.3. NCBI lineage: Eukaryota > Metazoa > Chordata > Mammalia > Primates > Hylobatidae > Hylobates > Hylobates moloch. Next base: position 66,765,855 of record NW_026652282.1, read on the forward strand.
CACATTTTGGTTTGATGTGTTCCTAGGTATTTTATTCTTTTGTCCCTATTGTAATGGAATTGCATTGTTTACTTGGCTCTCAGCTTGGATGTTATTGTTGTATAGAAATGCTACTGATTTGTGTATATTGATTTTGTATTAGAAATGTGTACTGAAATAGTTTATCATTTCCAAGAGGCTTTTGGAAGAGTGTTTAGGGTTTTCTAGGTGTAGAATCTTATTGTCTGTGACAAGAGATAATTTGACTTCTTTTCCTATTTGGATGCTTTTATACTTTCTCTTGCCTGATTACTCTGGCCAGGACTTCCAGTACTATGTTGAAAAGGAATGACAGTGGGCATCCTTGTCTTATTGCAGTTTTCAAGAGAAATGCTTCTGGTTTTTGCCCATTCAGTATGATGTTGGCTGTTGGTTTGATATAGATGACTCTTTTTATTTTGAGGTATGGTTCTTTGACACCTAGTTTCTTGAGGGTTTTTATCATGAAAAGATACTGGATTTTATTGAAAGCTTTTTCTGCATCTATTGAGATGATTATATGGCTTTTGTTTTTCATTCTGTTTTTGTTGTGAATCACATTTATTGATTCGTATTTCTTAAACCAACCTTGCATCCCAGGAATGAAGTCCTGCTTGATTGTGGTGCATTAACTTTCTGTTGTGCTGTTGGACTCAGTTTGCTAGTATTTTGTTGAGGATTTTTGTGTCTAGGTTTTTCAGGGATATTGTCCTATAGTTTTCTTTTTTCATTGTAACTTTGCCAGGTTTTAGTATTAGGGTAATGCTGGCTTTTTAGAATGAGTTAGGGAGATGTCCTTCCTCCTTGTTTTGGGAATACTTTCAGAGGAATGGTTACAAGTTCTTCTTTGGTAGAATTTGGCTGTGAATCCATCTGGTCCAGGGCTTTTTTTTTTGGTTGGAAGCTTTTTTTTTAAATTACTGCTTCAATTTTGGAACTCAATATTGGCCTGTCTAGGGTTTCAAATCCTTCCTGATTCAATCCTAGGAGGTTGTGTGTTTCCAGGAATATATTTATATCTTCTAGATTTTTTAGTTTCTGTGCATAGAAGTGTTCATAATGGTTCCTGAGAATCTTTTGTATTTCTGTGGAGTCATTTGTAATGTCACCTTTGTCCTTTCTGATTGTGCTTATTTGAATCTTATGTCTTTTTATCTTTGTTAATCCAGATAGTGTATGTCTGTCAGCAGGTTTTATATTGTACCATGCAGATAAACCTACAAGCCCGTAGATGGCACTTACAGGTAAGAGCTGGCTGCACTCGACACAGCTAGGTATATACTTGATTCTTGTTTATTGAGAGATTCTTTGTAGAGGGCCCTGCTATGCCACGATTTCAGCAGACCAGGCTGGGGCACCCAGCAATGGCCCACACAGACTAGTTCCAGGTCAACAAGCTGGCCCTGGTGGCAAGTCTCATTGTCCAGAAGAGACAGCTGCTATAGCAGCTCTCTTCCCTACCCAGACTTGTGACAGGGCAGAGCACAATTCCAGTTCCTACTGCTGAGGCACTTTTCACAGTTTTGGCTGTGGAGACCCCCTACCTAACTCCAGAACAGAATTTCCAATCTCTGGCAAGGGACTAAAATGCCTGCGTGGTTGTGCCACCAGGTTGCCAAAACATGACTGGCTTTTATGCACCTGGATTAAAAATGGCATCCTGCTGTTAGTCTTGGGTATGGGAAAATATCCGCAGCTTTTCCTGGTGTCTTTCCCTCAGGGTGTCTTCAAGCCTCTTCCCATGTTAGCTCCAGTGGTTGGGAGAAAGAAAGCGCTGTCCATTGGCCTGGGTTGCTTGGATTCCCAGTGGAAAGATGAATCACAGGGGGAGGCTCTCTGCCTCTCTCATGTACTTTAATCACTTTTATTTTTTCTCACTTTTATCAGCTGTATGCCATCACAGGGGCTGTTTGCTGACATTCTTCTCCCAAGGAGCTGGGAGGTCCCTCACAATTCTGGTGGATTCCCATTTTCCTTCTTGAATTAAAGCTCACAGAGTTTATCTATATGCACTATGGTGTTATTTCCAAGTGGCTGAGGCATGCTGTAATAGACTGTCTTGGGAAAACAAAACAAAACAAAACAAAAAACAAAAAAAAATCTTAGCTATCTTTATTGCTCTTCCTCTGTCACCTAGAACAAGTGTCAAGAAAAGTCTCAGCCCAATAAATAGTTGTTAAATGAGTGCTTGATTGAATAATTCTTAATTCTTAATCTTTCCCAACCAATGGATCAGTGAATCTCATTAGTTATTTTAATAATGTCTCTTGGAGAGTAAATTTCCTCTGCATTTTTACAACTTATATCTTCCACTTGACCCTTGTTCTTTCAGACCTAGATTGAACAATAATTTCTTAACTACAGTCTATTTTCAACCTATCTTGCATACTTCTATTATACTAATTTTCCTGTTTTCCTTGTCCCATTGTAATGCTTATAACATACCCATTTTATTAGGGGACCCATGAACCCCCTTAACAATCCCTTTTATAATGTGAACTTTGCAATTAAGCATTCCATTGCAGAATATCTTTTGTGTCTGCAAAGTTTTACATGCCTATAGTTTCCCTTCTTATGTAGTATTTTTGTCTTCTCTTGTAGTCCCCAGAACACTGCTGGGCCCAGAATGAGTACTTAATAAATTCCTGCTGTCCTGACATACAGACAGTTATCCATT